>NC_066579.1:69929577-70566660 GCF_024323335.1 Lathyrus oleraceus | reverse complement strand
TGCTCTTCCTTTTTGCCCTTTTTCCACTTTTTAGTCGCTTCTCTGTTTTCACGTGTAAAAACCTTTTTACTAAATGGGACTCTTTACTGATTCCAAAAATCGTTCCAATTCCAACTTTATTATTCCAATAATAATAATCCAATAATATTCCAATTATTTAATTAAATTAATAAATATACTAATAATAATATATATGAAGGGTTTATCTTTTATTTTGAAAAAATAATACCCTCTCATTCATATTATCATCATAATATACTATTAAACTTAAATTAAATAATTATCTTATTTTATCGGGGTGTTACACCACCCGCCAAGGTAATTTTGCCTTATACACGAGGACTTAATCCACTATAATCAATAGATTACAAAAATCACAAAGAATAACCTTCTTTGTCTTCTCAAGGATTAGACTATACCCTAGTCTCCTTAAGGACTCACAAAGAATAACCTTCTTTGTCTTCTCAAGGATCCGACTATACCCTAGTCTCCTAAGGACTCAAATGAACAGTTTGAATGATATTTCGTATGTTACAAGTTGCTTCTATACAAGTAGATTTTACACAAATGATAAACAAATACTAAAAGAAAAATTATGTATCAAGAATGATAACTTCTTAAAGTGTAACACCGCTTTTGTATATTTATTCGTTAGTCACATTATTTTTATTCAAGTGTCCAAGTCCTACTTATATAGCATAAGAAGAAGACTGTTGGAGGGAAAAATGGGGAAAGCTCATAGAGCGGTTGTCCATTGTTGGATGGTGAAAGGAGTGATAATGCGTATTGTCCTTCGCCCATAAATTCAGTGACATGTGTGATGTATAGTACTGTCCTTGCCCAGAATTTCAGATAGTGGAAACAATATTTGATTTGTACTATGTACTATTTGATCATGTACCCATTTGATCTTATCTTCAAGTTCATTGGCTTCTAATGAGAGATGATGAAGCATGAAATGAAGAAACATAAAGTTGGATTCAAAAACTTCATAATCTTTGGTCAAAACCTTGACAGTGTCAGTAGTCTGACTTGAGATCTTTAGTATCTTCAAAATCTTCAAAATCTTTAGAATCTACATTCAGAACCTTAATAACCTCAATCGTCTGGCTTGAGATCTTCAGAATCTTCAGCTAAGTAACATAACTTCATAAACTTGCCATTCTTAAGAAGCTTGGTGATCAAAGTCACGTCCAGAAGCTCGAACTGAGAGAATGTTGCAGCAACAACATAACATTTCTTCAAAAGCTTCTCAGGAGTGAATCAACACAGAAGCAGAAAGATCATTGCAACAACAACTTTGAAAATCTTTCAAAACTTCTTATGACTGGCGCAGAAACGGATTTGGAACTCATCGTTCAAAGACCGATGAGTTGCATGTCATATACTCAGAATCAGAACTAGTTGTTAAAGCTACACAATAACAAACCATTAGGGTACGAAATTTGTTACACAAATACAACATTGTTATCATCAAAACTCAAGGTATAGATGCATAACCAAATCTTGTTCGAACAACCTATCATAGTTGTAATAAACCAAATAGTGTTGGAAAATTCTTGGAGTCGCTACAAAGACATGATAGGATTCTTGCTCAGGAGGAAGCGTTTTGGAAACAACGTGCTAAAATGTATCGGCTTAGGGACGACGACTTGAATACGAAATTCTATCACATGTTAGTTATAACTAGAAGAAATTCCAAAAGGATTAACATTTTTATTAATGATGAACATGTTGAAATTAAGGAGTAAGCAGGTTTATGTGAGGTAGCTAAAGAGTATTTTACTCAGTTGCTTCACGTGAAAGAAGGTGTTCATGAACCTGTATCATCTTACATTCAGCAAAAGGTATCCAGTGATGATAATGAGAAGTTGCTCGCGCCTATAACCAAAGAAGAGTTGCATGAGGTGTTGATCCACCGGCATCCGGATTTTTTAAAACACTTTTGGGACATGCGTGGTGATGAGATTTTCAGTGCGGTCAATAACTAGATGGAGAGAGTCTTTTTTCCATCCATTCTAAATGAAACTAATATATGTTGAAGGTGATAAAAATACACAAGAAAGGGGGTTTGAATTGTGTATGCCCAAAAATAGATTTCACTTCTGAACCAACAAGTTCACATTCTAAACAATGTCCAGACTCTAATATCAGAAGTAAACACAACAACGGAAATATAAAGTTCAAAAGTAAATGCAAGCAACACACAAAGATTATCCCGATTCCTCTCTTCAACCGAGAGTAGTCCAGTCCCCTTGACTCAACAAGAGTTTTTCATTATAACCAAACAAGTTACAAATTGCTCAAGCACACTTGTAAGAGACTTCAATGCTCAATCAACCTAGAAAGAGACTTCTGCTCAAGTTCTCAGACAAAAGACTTCCTTGATTAATAAACCTATAAAGAGACTTCTGCTCAAGTCCACAAACAAGAGACTTCCTTGCATAATCAACCTAGAAATAGACTTCGTTGCTCAAGCACGCAGGCAAGAGACTTCCTATACTCTAAAAAATATTTAGTAAAAAAGATAACTACTATACTTTTATACACAATCAGAAGTATAACAATTTTCCAACAATCACAAAGGTTTTACAAACTCTTAAGATTTCTAAGATAGACTAAGATAATAAATCTTAAGATCTTTAGGAAATAATAGTTACAAGAAATAACAGCTCAGAGTTATGCTTAAGATCTTTCAAATGCATTATGATGTTGTAGCCTTCCTTTTATAGAGACTGAGAAATATTCATTAGATGGTTTGAACATAACGAGCAAACTTAGTGAAGAAGTATGCCAAAAGAGACATTGAAGACTTGCATCTGGTCTGAAGCTTTGTCCACTAAGTAATAGCATTAATCTCAACATCTTTAGAAGTAATGGGTATCTACCAAAAGGTAGAACAGACTGAAGATGCCATATCTCTATTTCCTGAGCCTTGCAAAATAAAACCCTAGTTGACTTTATCCAGAAAATGGGGCTTTGATAAGACATGACTACTTTGGTATAATGTACGGATCAAATGCCACTCATCCTTTCAGAATATGAGTTGTCATCAAAAGCTGAGTCGTGAGACTAGATTCTGAACCTTCAGAGTCTGATGTCTTCAGATGATGGTGAATCACTTCAGATTCTGATCAATCAAAATTAGGCAAACATTTCTTCTTCACATATGCTAACAATCAGGATTAGTTTCATGCTTATGATCCTGCACACTTTGAACAAAATGTTAGAAACCCCTATTGTTCTTTAAATACTTTGTTATCATCAAAACCTTTTAAGGGCATAAACAAATCTTGTTTCAACAATCTCCCCCTTTTTTATGATGACAAACAAATGTATTTAAGAACAATGGTTGATGATAATCTTAATAGAGTATGATATAAAGGTACGAGGTTTGTAAGCTCCCCTTGAATCTAACATTCCTTAGGTTGAGGTTTGTAAGCTCCACCTTAGTCATTTTCTATGTTAATTTTATCTTTTAATTTATTTAATAGATTCTAACATCAGGGTCTGAGGTTTGTAAGCTCCCCCGTAGTTTGAAAGACCTTAGGTTGAGGTTTGTAGGCTCCTCATTCAGTCTGATAGTTCTTAAGTTGAGGTTTATAAGCCCCCCCTAAGTCCTATCTATGTTAATTAAATATCTTATTTTGATATAAAAATGTTCAGAAGAAATTAATATTAGAATAATTGAATAATTAGGGCTCAGGATTAAATAAAAGTATTTAAAAAATATTTTTAACCTTCTTAAATATTCCCATAATTTTCTCCCCCTTTTGTCATCAACGAAAAATAAGTTTAGACAGGTCATCAAAGAAGAGAACAAAAGCATTTAATAATACTAACAAATATATGGGAAAGATTAGTTCTGATAAAAACATAGCATGGACAACCTTTACACTTACCAACGCTAAGAAGCGGCTAAAAATGGTTGACCAATTTCTTATTTTCTCAAGATGTCACACGTCATTTAACCTCCAAATCTGCAAACATTTCAACTACCTTTGACTTGTCAAAGTCAAGCTTATCATCAAACTTAACATGAATTTATTTCTCAATAACTAGTGTTTAAGTGTTAGATACTATGTAGCCATTTGAGCATTCAGAGTATGCTAACATGATACATTTTTGTGTTTTGGAATCAAACATGTTCAAGTTTTGTTAGTATAAAATAAGATAAATATATTAGAGGCATGATGAAGGAATAGTTACCAATAGCTCCTACACCGATGGTCTTATTATTTTAATCTCCTTCATAACCTTCAGAGCCATGAGATTTAAGTTCCAGATCTTGGTACATATGCCTTTTTCCCTTTGTATGCTGATAGCATCCATGTTTCAGGTTCCAGGATTGGTGTCTCAACCTTGCTACTCAAGATTTCTCATTGGAGTTTGATTCTGATGGAGATTCCGACCCTTCTTCATACCTTTTATGAACTTTTTCTTAGACTTTATTTTTATTTAGTTTGGGACATTCATTTCTAAAGTGGAATGTCTACTTGTACTAAGAGAAAATTATATCTTTTCAAGCACCAGACATCTTCTGTCTCTTTCTCTAGAATTGATTTACTCTTCTGGAATGAAGAGAAATCTCATCTTCTTCAACAGAGACTTCATCACAAGATTTTGGATTAAATCCAAAACCTTTAATTTCCTAACTTGCTCATTACCTTTAAGAGTCATTCTAAAAGAATAAAATATAAATTTTGAAGAGTCTATATTTGTAATCTTTTCATACTCAATAGGAGATAGCATAAAGCAAAGTATTTATGCATCCATGATGAATTATATGATCCTTTCTTTAATTCTCATTCATCTAACTTATTTCAAGCCTTATGCCATTAGCATCCAAAGGATGTTAATAGACATTTAAAACCATATCCCATAAACTGCATCTTGACCAAGAAAGAAACTTTATATTCTGTCTTTCCAGTACTAAAATTCATCTCCATCGAAACTTGGAAGATTGGAAAAATGATAATCTTTATCATTGTTTGAAGGAACCATTTTTTGCTTCAAGAAACAAAATCTTTTTCTGACACTGTTAAGTGTTTGATACAACGAGTCAATATCAGAACTCGAGCCTCAATACCAATTGAAGGGACAAGAAACAGAAGAAAGAGGAGTTTGAATTAGGTTTCTGATGTAAAAACTTTTGCTACCCAATATATCAAACACCAAAGATAATGATAAAGATAAGAACACATGTATTTTTATCTTGATTCACTGTTAACAAAGCTACTTTCAGTCCACCCACCAGAGTGATTTCACCTTCAAAAAGGACTTAATCCAATAATCAAATTGATTACAATCATAGAGATTAACCGTCAATGTCTTCTTGAGAAATTCTGACTATAACCTAGTCTCTCAAGGAAACTAACTTGAAGATAAATTTTCTAAGACTTCTTGATTATTCAGAATAACACTAGTCACTCAAAGACTTAACTAAGGTTAAGAGTATAGTGTTTTGTTTATAAAGAATGCTTCTCAAATAAGAAGATAACACACAAAATGAAGATCAAATTAATACACTTAAAATGATATGCAATGAAAGCTCTTGTTGTTATGGTGTTGTAGCTTCGGCATAGGCGAAGTCTCACACCTCCTTCATATTCTTCTTCCTCTAAATATATAGGGGATAAATATATTCGTTGAAGGATAGGATTGAATCTTTCTTTGAAGTACATTTTTGTTGTAGAGTAGGTAGGTACAACCATGAATATTGACTAGGTAGAAAATCTTTTTTTAGTCGTTGATAGTACAGTCCTTGAAGATATGGTATGTCCGTTCTTTGATGCAAATCCCTTTTTAATTGTACTTTACTTGAATATATTTCTCATCATAATAAGAGGTCTCGTATAAGAGATGAAGTTAAGTTTGATCAGAGTCTAGTGCCTAGATGATGTAGACTACAGAGTCTATTCAGAGCGAGGCTTGAAAGTAACAGAGTCTAGAGTAAATTTGCAAAAGAAATTTATAAGCATTTACTAGTTTGCCCAGATGCTTTGACTATTAGATAAGCATTTCTTTTGTTTACTGACTCCTATTCAGAGGCTTCATATACAGGTTGTTGAAGCTTGAGTAGAGATCAAAGACTTCATCTAACATAGTCTTTTGTCAAAACCGTTCTAAATAGTTCTTTTCAGGAGTGTTGACTTTGATAATCATGAAGCTTGAATTTGCTTTAAGCATGCCTTTGTATTTTTTATTTTTCTCTAAATGTGTCTTCATTTTAGAATCTGCTTTCAACTTTCTTTAGACTTTGTCTGCATTCAAATTTGACTTCTTTAGATTCAGAATCTGTTTTCTTTAAAACTCAAAATAGTTTTGGTTTGAATAAAGTTCAAATCAGATAAATGTGCTAAAATTCATAGTAAGATTTATTAGCTTCGTATGAGTTTTTAAATAAATATTTCTGGTCTTTATACAAAATTATCATAATACGGCCTTTTATATGCGCATTTAAAAACAATAGTCAGAATACATAATTGTTCTCTACACTTTGTTATCATCAAAATATAAGGATATTTGTAGAATCAAACTTGTTCCAACAACCTGGTGTTAGATGGGTGAAATGTAATGATGTTGGATTTAATAAACAGTGGGGAACAACAAATAGAGGGTGGGGACAACTTGGGGTGTTGGTATTTATACGGTCATAGAAGCGGAGACATTGGCATTAAAAGAAGTTGTGCAGGGAGCCATTCAGATGCAAATTAATCATATTATTTTCGAGAGTGATTCTCAAGTTGTGGTGCAAGTTATTCATGCTAATTATGGTGGTAGTTCTCAATTTAGTGTGATCATATCTAATATTAAGAACTTGTTAGATTTACATTCGGACTTTGAGGGGAAGTTTGATAAGCGTCAAGTGAATTCGATTGCTCATTTATTACATAAAGCAGACAATTCTAGAATTAGACGTAGGTTTCTTCATTCGATTTCTCCTTGTATTAACAACAATTGCTTAGTGAAATGAATTGAATTTATTTGTGTAAAAAAAATCAAATTTTTTAACTAAATTATTATAATGAATAGGAGATGAAATAGTAATTCTACCAAAAAAATGGTAGTTAAAAATGATACATATTTGTAAATAATTATAAATAATTTTTAACAATTTTATTATTTTTTAAATACACATAATTATTAACTTATTTAAAGGCTAATATATTTTTATTCACAAAGTAAAAATTTACGTAAATTTTAGGAAATTAAAATATTTCAAAATGAACAATAACTTGTATAATTCTATATTAAAATCACAAGTTTTTTTTTATAAAAAAAATTATTCAAACCACTTGTTTTTTCACTTAATTTATTCCTGTATATTTTTTTTAACTAAATAATATTCTTAATGTTAATGTTATTTAATTGGTGACAAAAAATTACAATTTATCCATTCTCGTATTTTATTATTGATGCATATTTTTAAACAAAAAATTGATAAATATAAAAAAATTTAAATAAGAAATTGAAAGTTTTTCGTTAAAATCTTATTTGAATTATATTTTAATTGATGTGTCTGCATTGTTGTAAATAAATTACTAATATTTATAAATTAATAATTTTAAAAAATAAAATAAAAGTTACAACCTAAAATTTGAAAGGTGATTGTTAATGAAGAACTTTTGTTCTTCATTTATGAAAGGTTTAATTTTAATTTTAAATACATACGCAAAGTAGAAATATAAAGAATAACATTTGCAAAATCGATTTATTTGACTGATTTTGTTTTCTTTTTTGAATGATTTAACTAATTGCGTGTGTTAAATAAAATATACAAATAAAATATTTATAAATAATAAATAGAGTAGAATGAAATTCTGAAAATAATGTCTTTGAATTTTTGTTTACTTTCATGTAATCTATTTTTTATATAATCTATTTTTGTACTATCTTCAAATATATTTATTTAAATGGTAAAAAAATGATAAATAAAACAAAAAAATAGTTACATTAAGTCAACTTAGTTAGTGGCTATCAAAGACATCGATCCCATTACAAAGTGTAAGTGTTTAGGTGTATATGTCAATCCTTAAATTTGAAACAATTAAACAACCTGCTCCAACCAGATGTTACAGGTTGTTGTTGCTCAAGAGGATCCTTAAACTTTGCTTTCTCACCTAACTCTTCAAAAGCATCCACAAGGTTCTGTAACCTAGCCACAAATTCTATCAAAAGTGATGTGAATGTTGCCAAAGTTAATGAACTAGCACTTTCATATGTTTTTGATTCTTCCTGTTTTGTCATTGCATCTCCTTGAAATGAAATATGTGCAGGCCAAGATGTTTGTTTCCTCAACATGTGTTCCTCGGTAACAACATTAGCAGGTTTAATGAGGTTGTCGTGTGCAACGTTTTCTTCCCAACTTTTTGGAACTCTAACCGATCTTAAATCAAGCACAGCTTCACTTAGTGACTTGTACTCCAAGAAATGACTTTCTTCGTCCATTTGTAAGAGGTCTTGAGAATCGCTTTCGTTTCTTGGTCTGTTACCGATTTCCCAAAGTTCTGAATTTACAAGAAGGAACGATTTTTTGTCGATCTTTTGTTGTAATTCTTCTGCCGCTTCGTGTACTTCGAAAAGAATGTCTTCTTGCCCTAGTTTCTCCATCTTCTTAACTTTGTTACCTAGTTCGCGTAGAACTTTAGCTGCTTCAGAACCTACCTTCTTTAGTTCGTTGCGAAAAACTTGTCTCTTATCTGCTGGAGCCTATTTCACAAAAAAGAGGTTTAGTAATCACGCCTTTGCATAGGTTGAAGAATAGCAAATATACATGTTTAGTTTGAGAAATTTGAATACTAATCAAGTGATGCAGAGGAATTGTTGTCAAATAGCAGATGAATAAGTACCTAGAAGTACGGACACCGGACACAGACACGGACACTGACACGTCAACGCCAATAATAATTTAAATAAATAAATAAATTAAACGTAATCACAAATGTCGGTGTCGTGTCGGTGTCTGACACAAATAAAGACACTTTTTTTTCCAGAGATGTCGGTGCTACAGAGAACAGTAATATAGCCTAGCAAAATTTTAAAATTGCTATTGCTTTGTGATTCGTGATTTCACACCAAGTGTTATCAGATAGTGGCTACAACAGCTCTATAGCATTGCAGCGTAGCAAAATTTGATCTAACCGCTATTTTATGTAATTTGTGATTGACAACATTGTTAACCCTTGCGGTATTCTAGTTACTTATTATGATTAAGAAACATAACATCACATGTAGAAGCAGAAATTAATACAATTGAAGTATGGACCTCAATTGTGCAAACCGGATAAGACAGTCTCTTGAATCAGAGACTAGTCTCTTGAATCAGATAAGACTACAAAAGGCGGCAAAACTTTCCCTCAAGAGTTTTAACACTGCTACATTTCCAGTACTGGATTCCAAAAATAGGACCTCTAATTAGTCTGGAATAGACTTGAACCATTTCGTGAATTACCGTCCAAACCAGTCAACTATATTTATATGGTTACGCATCAAAATCAACCCTTCACTATATATTAAACTAATTTAAAACTCTCAATAGAACTAGAAAGTTCACACAAACCACTTTCCTAAAACATTAAAAGAGAAAAAAAAATTCCAATACAAAATTTGAAGTAAGGACCGAAATTATAATATCTAACAGAAAAAGTTGCTACATAAGAAGTACCTGTATTTCAGAAAGTATACATCCATGCATAGCCATGACCATAAATGCACAATGCCTAAGCGCTCCACTTACTTTAACATAATTCTTCCATGGATATCGAAACATTTTGTAACGACCGTGAGGTGGCTCCCAGATAGCAAAACTCATCTTCAATCAACATTACGCAAACGCAACAATGAGTCAAAAAGACGATCATTTTGTTCTTCATAAAACTGACAAAAAAGTTAAGTAGATAGAGAAATACCAATGAGTCCTCTGTGCTTGTAGATTCAACAGCCGATCTATATCCACTGTAAACTACATCATCGGAAGCTTGATACGTAAGAATTTTCGACGGCACCCTCTCGTATTCAATACAGTTAAGGTAGTTATTTACAACACCTGAAAAGAAACTTAAAAAAAGCTATTTAATACAAGAAATTAGGTTGTGAAGCAGCAACACTAAATGTCAGTAGTTTCGGTTGTTACAAATTAAGGCCTTGTTCGGATAAATAGGATACTTAAGCGTTTATCATATAAACACTTGCATATAAGCTATATGCATAACAAAAGATAAAATCAAGTCAAATTGTTTTCATATAAGTTAAGTTTTTTTAAGCTATCCCAACAGACTAATAGAAATAAACTGAAAACAAGTTATAGACGTATCATAAACCGTTTACGTCTAGATAAGCTCTTCCAAACAATATCACGGGTATTTATGTCAGTAGATAAACTTAAATAAGTAAATCCAACAAGAAAAATGATTGTATTCAACCTTCTATTGATGCTGCAACGCCCGTGAAATTTTTCGCAACAAGATTATGTAGATCCTCACCGGCCCAAATCGGATATATGCCCACATTTATGCCAACAGATACAGCAGCACCAAGGGCAATGAGCAAAAATCTATTTATAGCCGTATGAATAAATTCCCCGGTTCGATATCCGGAAACAAGAATGTAACAATATGTGATCAAGAACACGCGGAAGCCGTATTCATAAGCCTTCATTGTCGGGTATAATTTTGCGTATGTGGCACAAAATCCTACAAATCACATAGCATAATACTATCAGAAAAAAGAAGGTATAAGCTAAAGAAAAAAAAGGAGATCAAAATGAAAGTGATTCGAAAAATCAGACCTACAATGAAGATGCTAATGATTATTACAATTTCTTCCCATTCTCCAGCTAAATTTGATAGCATTCCCAATGTTAAAGCAAGTCCTCCAGCTGATAAAGTCCCTAATCCTCTGTTTAGCCCTTTGCTAAGAGTTGCTCCTACATGAATACATTGTGGTCAATTATTACTATAAGTGAAAAGTTTGTACTTATGCTTTTGTTGTTGACCCAATGGAAAGCATAATGAAATATTTGTAGGTTTAATAAAAAATAAAACTTTTCTATAAAATACATCACTGAAAAACTAAATTGTTCAATTCAAGAAAACATCACAATAAAATCATAAATAGTTAAAAATTGAGTCAATTTAGCCTAACAAAGAAAATAAAATACATAATATATTATATTAAAATATGCAAAACCAAGAAAGTTTCCTTGAAACATAATAATAATAATAATAATAATAATAATAATAATAATAATAATAATAAAAGAAAATAAAATATACATTGACAGTATAATATCAATATGAGATTAATTACTATACACTGTCAATATAAAAAGATTTACACTGTCGATTCATCACCATCACTCGTTTAGATTACTTTATAGTTTTTTAAAATAAAAATGAAATTTATTTTAATATCCAACGTCTAGAATTAACTGACAATATAAAATTCTTTTACATTGTCGATGTATTTCAATTAAATCTTATTAATATAACTTGACAATTGTCGATGTATTTCAATTAAATCTTATTAATATAACTTGACAAATTAAAACATTTTGATTGAACATATTGCTTTACACTCGCACTATTTTTAAACTGTAATAAAAATGAAGTATAACAACACATGCGAGTTTGGTGCGGGTACTTCACATTTTTTTAGAAGTAATTCATACGATCTAATCATCCTCATAAAATTAAAATAAAGTAAAATATTTCTTAAACTTGTATATTGAAGTATTAGTTTTAATAAAATCTATTTAAGTTAGTTTCCAGAGAATACTTCAAAAAAAATTCAATTTAATCTCTAAATATCACATCTTTCAAATTTTCTTTTGTTCAATCAAGTGTTTTTTTTTTGTCATATCATTATTCCTCTCGCAACAATTTTGATTCTACACTTGTTTCATTAATATTGTTTTTTACGACCAGTAGTACAATAAAAAGGACTAAATAAACTAATATATAAAAAAGATCAATAGAGTTAAACTTAATTCAAATATCGCCACGTGTAATTTAGAAAACTAGATAATGTTTGTTGCAGAAAAAAACTATGGTACACACAATAGTGTTATGTTAATGCTATGTGTTACTTACCTATGCTGAATTCAAAGACGACAACAACAGTGAGAATGGCCCAAACAGAGTATCTACCGATATCTGGAAACGGTTGTTTGAGAAAAATCAACAGCGAAATCAAGATAAGAGCAAGTCCCATTTTCGCCGAGAATATTATCTTTCTCGGATCAGACACGCCCATTTCCCACGCTCTCGCCGCCACGCGCTTCGTTTTTTTCCAAAACTCCACGATCCCATCGGAGAATCTCCGAAACGAACAGCACCGCTGTGGAAAGTAATCCTCGTCGTCGGATTCCGGTAGAGGAATACCTATTTGAGAGTAACCACCACCACCACCACCACCAACACCAAGACCGCCGCCTTTCATAGATACTAATCTCTCTTTTCTCTCCAGGAAACTGTGACGGAAGGAACCCAACTTGGGCACTCTCTGTGAAGATGCCATCATGGTGAGTTCTTTCTAAGATGAGAAATCTGGTTTTTTGAGAGTTTGAGTTGAAGATTGAAACTAAAAAGACCTTTTATCTAGTTGCTGAATTTATTGGTAATTTGGTCCCTCTTTTAGTCGTGCGTGCCCACTATTATTCCTATTTGGGGGTAAATAGCGTCCGGTCTGTTCTTTTTATACACAGATTTATATATATATATATATATATATATATATATATTAAAGGTTAATTGAATAAAGAAGAAAAACATCTCTAACGACATAATTGAGTAAAAATTACTTACATGAGAAAATTTTTAAATAAAAATCTTCACGTAAAAATCCACTTTTTTGATTTTTTTCATCTAAAATCAACTTTTCAACGTTTTACTTTATTTTATGCATTTTTTGGGCTTTATCTTTTGAACAATAAACTACTCCCGAGAATCAATTTTTGTATCTAAAAATAAAATTAGACTAAACAAATTTAAAATGAATCAAAATTAACTACTCCCAAGAGTCAATACTTTTGTTCGGAAGACCGTTGAGCCACAACAGGGTCGACGCGACCAAGTTTAATGCAAATATCTTGGACGCATCATCAATGCTGAGATAACTCAGTCGGTCATTTACGAGTTATACATGCTCATCAGGATCTCCTTTTTCGTCATAATCACCAAGCTTTTGTGGCTTCTCCATGGATTTCAGAATCTTACTTTCCAAGATTCTTATTGACAACAGGTGCTTTGGTTGCACCATGTCTGAGTGAATTTCTGCTTGATCCAGCGAAGGAGCATGACTGCCTCCAGCACCCTCGAGGCTCTGGAAGGGAAGGGTCAGAGCTTTCCTGCTCTAACACCGGTCCTTCGATTGAGGAACTTCGTCTCTTTTATGCTAGTTGGTTCTGGGATGGCATCACGAGTCTTCCTTGAAGAAACTTCTTGGATTATATTCTTACTAGAAAGAGAACTGTGAAAGCTTTCTTCCAGGCGCTGAAACCTCACTTCAAGAGCGTGTGAATTTTGCTGCCAAGTGATGTTAAACATGATGTTCAATAGTTCATTAGCACCTTGCACGCCGAGTTTGCTTGTAGAGTGTGAAGGCTAGGTAAGGCTTCAAGTTACGTAACCATATGCGGAACATGAGTCTCTATCATAGTAATTTGAATAGATCTGGATAATTGCAAAACCCGAATAAGATATAGATGCGGCAAAACATGAGTCTCTATTAGAGTAATTTGAATAAGTGGAGGATTGCTCGCTGCTAAAGTAGCACTAGCATCTTCGCACGGAATTGTGAATCTAGTAGCCTTAAATCCAGCCATCACCGAATATTGTAAGAATTGAAGATCTTAAAATATGGGGAAACATAATTGCAGTTATACTTGGATGAATCAAGACGTGTTGGAACCTTGAGCTTGATCACAAATGTTTTTTATCAGTTAATTGGAGGAGGTTATGAATTACAAAGTTTATGAGAGAATGTAAATTCATGGAAATCGTAGGAGTTAGAAGTTGATTCCCACATACGGGGCCATTGTTCTGTTATCGAACCATAAATGTGAGGAGGAGCGATAGTGTTGGCAGATTGCTGCTTTTGATACAATGAAGTGGGGGACCTACAAGGTTAGCACTTCAACTCTCAAGTCAGTATTGAAGAAGAAGAATGTAGTGAAATTGAATTTTAAACTCATTACCTAAATTTGGTGTCTTCTTTATATATAGAAAGAGGGAAATAATGAACTAGTTATTTATTAGTCGTGATTCATGGGGAGTCATTGGATGTACTTGAAGTTGAGATCTCTTGTGATTATTAGAATGATAATCTCTACGTGCTAGGAGATTCTAGAAGGGGTGGGACCCCTTCTTGGTGGTCGGTCGAGATCGATATGATTGGCCTAGAAGGGGTGGGACCCCTAATTCTAAAAAACAACATCAAAAATAACAACAATATTACTAGTACAGTAATGGAGGAATTTTCACATACGAAAAATATGATTAGAGAGTCAAAGAAATGTGTTGGTTTGAGGTTCAAGTTTCCTTATTCGAGCTTTCATCCTCCTTTTCTTACTTCGTTTTTTAGGTAGAGAGATGCAAAATGGTGTTTCGTTTGTTCAATAGGGTGCAAAAAGTTTATGAGAAATAATGAAAAATGAATGAGTGATCCGCTGTCGCACGCGGGTCAAAACGAGTGTTTTTCAAAAACGTAGTACGACGACAATTTTAACTCGGATATCGTTCTCACAAGGATTCTTGATTATTATTATCCAAAGGTAAATCGAATTAAGGGGGGGTTGTTTGGTTTGGTGTTCGATTAAGAAAAAGAGATTATTAAAAGCAATTCTTGAAATAAGTTGTTATGAAATAAGTGATTAGGAAATAATTCAATCTACTGATTCAGTTCCTACTATCATCGATTAATATAATTTTAATACCCTAAACGGATTGTCTATTCCTATTTGGATACAAACTCAATGACAAACGCGGTGAAGTTTGTGAGATGTATGATCCTATTATCCGAATTAAGCAAACGGGATAAGTTTTCATGGATTAAGTAAACATGATTGATCAGACACAAAAACGAATTAAGCAAACGTGACGTGCCTATGTTAGGATCATACAATCAACCAAATTGGATCAATATATTTCATGCAATCGAATTAAGCATACAAGAACACAAAATATCATTGAAAGGAATTAAACTAAAAATAACATTATAATAATCTGGAAATAAATTGCGAAAAACAAGTAAGTGTAAAAATAAGATAAATTATAAAAACACATTAAAAGGGAAAAATAACCAAACTAAAACATGGAAATGCATAAGTATAAATATAGAAGAATGTGCATCAAAATGCACTGATCAAATTCCCCCACACTTGAACTTTTGCACTCCGAGCAAAATTTAAAATAAAACAAAGAAAACACAAACACATCATTAGTTACTCATCCTAGGCTACAAGTTTTCTTCGGTTAAGTTTGCATCGATAGGTACTAATCTTGCACACTAAGGATATCGTAGGAACACTAATCCATAATTGTGCAGTCATAAATCTCCCGAATACACAAATCAACTCGAATCATGTTAAAGCCTAACTTACTCATCCTTCTTTTTGCTCTTTTTCATTCGGGAGCAATCACATTAAGTCCGTTATCTCCACACACCCATAGCAAGGCGACCGGTTAGTGACTCTGATCCTTTTTGCACGGGATTCTAGTACTTATGTGGCATAACCCTTTGCTTACTCATTTGTAGTTGCGGGGGATCGAACTGTAATCCGCCCTACCAAGTTCAGCACCAGAAACCGCTGAAACAACTGACAACGAGTCTTATTTTCAATTTTTTTGAAGGTTCTACATCTGTTGGGTTAAGTGACCGGGTGAGGGTCACCAAACTTAGAAGGTGCATTCCCTTTTCTTTCTCTTTTTTTTTTCTTTTTCGGAACACTCACTTATATTCATCGGCTTCCCTGCGTAGAGTGTGTGTGAGATGGTGCTGACTGCTGAAATAAACTACTCAAGAGCTGTCAGAGAATGAGAATTTAAGGCTAAAACATAATAAGAATTCAAATCAATTTCCATATGCAGGAGACTTACGGTGTTAAGACGATACCGATCTTGTGAATTTTTCCCAAGTCTCCGCAAACTAATCTCAAATTAGTCAGTCTATAGCCTAAAACTTTCAAGAAGATGCATTTTTTTATTTTTTTTATGACTGAAAACAAACAAAATACTAACAAAAACAAGGAAAACAAACGAAACAAACGATTTCCCTCCCCCACACTTAAAATAAGCATTGCCCTCAATGAAAAGACATTACTAATAAAGTAGAGAGAAGGAAAGAAAGACTCCCTAATCAAGTTGCAAGGTAGTTAGGTGCTTCCAAAGAAAGCTCCTCTATGCTGACATCTTCAGTCATTGAACTTTCATGGAATAGCTTCAAGCGCTGCCCATTGACTTTGAAAGTCTTGTTAGTACCTGCACTTTTTATTTTTACTGCACCATAAGGGAAAACATTAGTAATAACAAAAGGGTCAATCCATTTGGATCGAAGTTTCCCAGCCATAAGCTTAAGGCGGGAGTTAAACAGTAAAACCTGTTGGCCCACAGAAAATTCCTTCCTAGAAATCATTTTATCATGGAAGTGCTTAGTTTTCTCTTTATAAATCCTAGAGATTTCATAAGCCTCTAGTCTAAGCTCTTTCAGCTGTTGTAATTGGAGTTTTCTTTCAATACCTGCTTGTTGCATCCCCAAATTACAACTTTTCACCGCCCAATAAGCACAGTGTTCTATCTCAACAGGAAGATGACATGCCTTACCAAAAACAAGTCGATAAAGAGACATCCCAATGGGTGTCTTGAAAGCTGTTCTTTGGGCCCAAAGTGCGTCTTCTAGACGATGGCTCCAGTCCTTCCTGTTTGGTTGCACCATTTTCTCTAAAACTTGTTTGATCTCCCTGTTTGAGATCTCAGCCTGCCCATTAGTTTGTGGGTGATATGCAGTAGAGACTCTGTGCACAACTCAATACTTCCGGAGCAAAGCTTCCATGATGCAGTTACAGAAATGAGCGCCTTGGTCACTTATGATAACATATGGTATTCCAAACCTGCAAAAGATATTAGACCTGACAAAATCTGCAACAACTCTAGAATCATTAGTCCTAGTGGGGATAGCTTCCACCCACTTTGAAACATAATCAACAACAAGCAAAATGTAAAGGAAACCAAATGATACAGGAAAGGGACCCATGAAGTCGATTCCCCATACATCAAATACCTCACAGAAAAGCATAGGCTACTGAGGCATTTCACTCTTGTGAGTGATGTTTGTACCTGCTATCTGACACTCTTTACAAGTGCGGTAAGTCTCATAAGCATCCTTAAAAACAGTTGGCCAATAGAAACCTGAATCAAGGACTTTTCTTGCAGTCCTTTGCGGACCAAAGTGTCCGCCGACTTGAGATGCATAAGAAAATTTCAAAATGGATTCAATCTCATAGTCGGGGACACATCTCCTAATTACCTGATCACTACCAAACTTCCAAAGATATGGATCATCCCAAATATAATATTTGGCATCACTCTTGAGTTTGTGAATCTGTGATCGAGATGCACATGTAGGAAAAACACCAGCAACAAGAAAATTAACAATGTCAGCAAACCAAGGTGTAATCCCATGCAAAAGAAAAAGTTGCTCATCAGGAAAGTCATCCTGAATAGGAAAAGGATCTGCATCTCTCTCTATCCTGCTCAAGTGGCCAGCCACTAAGTTCTCAGCTCCACTTTTGTCTTTAATCTCTACATTAAATTCTTGGAGCAATAACATCCACCGAATCAATCTCGGTTTTGCATTCGACTTCTTCAACAAGTACTTTAATGTTGCATGGTCAGTAAAAACAACAACCTTGGAACCTAACAAATATGATCTGAATTTATCAAGAGCAAAAACAATAGCTAGCAGTTCTTTTTCAGTGGTAGTGTAATTTGACTGTGCAGAATCTAAAGTTCTAGAAGCATAGTAAACAACATGGGCAACCTTGTTAACCCTTTGTGCAAGGACAGCCCCAACAACATAATTAGACACATCACACATAATCTCAAAAGGGAGGGTCCAGTCCGGTGGCTGGATTATGGGAGCGGAGGTCAATGCTTTCTTTAAGAAATCAAATGCTTGTTTACATTTGTCATCAAAGTTGAAAGTGACATCATTCTTCAACAAGTTTGACAGCGGAATAGCTGTCATGCTGAAATCCTTGATGAAACGCCTGTAAAAACCTGCATGACCAAGAAAAGAACGAATCTCGCGAACGTAAGAAGGGTAAGGCAGTGTAGAAATCACATCTATTTTAGCAGGGTCAACAGAAATTCCTTTTTCTGAAATTATGTGATCCAATACAATTCCCTGATCAACCATAAAGTGGCAATTTTCATAATTTAAAACTAGATCAGATTTGATGCATCTTTCTAAAATCAAGCTTAAACTGCCCAAGCATGCATCAAAAGAGGAACCATAGACAGTGAAATCGTCCATAAAGACTTCCATGCAATTTTCAGTGAAATCAGAAAAAATGCTAATCATGCATCGCTGGAAAGTGCCAGGAGCATTGCAAAGACCAAAAGGCATCCTTCTGTAAGCAAAAGTACCGAAGGGACAAGTAAAAGTGGTCTTCTCTTGATCTTCCGGTGCAATATGAATCTGTAACTAACCTGAAAAACCATCAAGAAAACAGTAATGTGATTTACCAGCAAGTCGTTCAAGCATTTGGTGAATGAACGGTAAAGGAAAGTGATCCTTTCTCCTAGCCTGGTTCAATCTCCTGTAATAACAGGGAGTTTTTCATTAGTCCCCAAATAAGCGTATTTCAGGTTTTCAGGGAGCTGTTTCAGCTCTAAAGACGGGGGTTGCTCGATGGATGGAATGCTTGGGGAAGCCGGGATGTCAAGAGCATCAACTGAAAAAACAGCTTCATCGGCAACAACTTCACCTGTAGGAAATGTATCAGGCTGCAAGGCAGCATCAATCTTAGCATACACAACACAAAGGTTAGTGTCAGTACAATCAACACATGAGTAAATATCATCGAAACCAGATAAAGATGGAAAATCAAGTGAATATAAATCAGAAGAAGTGTCCTCAACCATCTCAGATATCAATTCCATATGAAAAACTGAATGCTCTTCCAAGGGGTGTTTCATGGCATCGAAAATGTTAAATTTTGCGACAATGTCACCAAATTCCATGGACATGGTTCCATCGTCAACATCAATTTTTGTCTTCGCCGTTTTCATGAATGGTCTGCCTAAAATGATGGGAGCTCTGCTTGTCTTAGTCTCTCCTTCCATGTCCAGAATGTAAAAATCTGCAGGAAAAATTAAATCGTTAACTTGGACAAGGACATCTTCCACTATGCCAGTCGGGCGTGCATTGCTCTTGTTCGCCAGTTGGATGATCAAACCTGTATGCTGCAAAGGACCAAGATTAAAGTTATTATAAATAGAAGTAGGCATAACATTAATGCCCGCTCCCAAATCAAGCATGCAATTCTCAAATTTACTATCCCCGATGGTACAAGGACAATAAAAGTTCCCGGATCCTTCTGCTTTTGTGGCAAGAGCTGAGTGATAGCTGAAACTTTTTTTTTTGCATGTAAATTTTTCAGATGAAGGTTTAGGCTGAATAAAAGCAGAAATATTCTTCCCAAGTTAACTCTCTCACTTCCTTTAATCCTCCTCTTATTTGTACACAAATCCTTCAGAAACTTTGCATACTTAAGAACCTGTTTAATTACATCAAGAAGCGGAATATTTACCGCAACTTTTATAAAAACATCCAATCTCTCTCTTTCCTTGTCTCCCTCATCAATTATTTTATTTTTCAGAACTCTATGTGGGAAGGGGACTAGTGGCACATACTCCTTTTCTTTAATTTTTTCAGATGAAACAAGTTCAGATGGAGTAGGTTCAGGTTCAGATGTTACCTCAATATTTTTTTTATTTTTTCAGGGGTTGTTTCTGTAACCTTTCCATATCTCAACAAAATTGCACTCATATTAGCATTAGAATCCTTTGGATTGACAACTGTTTGGGCTGGAAGCTGGTTCGACCCTTGGGCTTGCATGTTATTTATTTGAGTAGCAAGTTGTCCCATTTGCGTGTTCAAGGTCTGAATGCTAGAATCGGTCCTTTGTTGGAATTGGAGATTGTTGAAGGCCATTTGTTTGACAAGATCTTCTAAGGATGGGCCGGAAGGTGCAGGGGCAGCGACTTGAGGTGGGTTCTGTTGTGGGTTTCCATATCGAAGGTTGGGATGGTTCCTCCAATTGGGATGGTATTGTTGGTGGACAGGTCAGGAGTATTATTGTACCTGTTTTGATTGTAAATGTTGGCTGCATAAGCTTGAGGCAGCTCAGTAATGGACTCGTCTCTCAGAATAAGACAAGTATCGGTCGGGTGCTCATGAGAAGTACAAATACCACACACTGTTGTTGTTTGAGGTTTTGCTACTGCCAGCTGTTTGACTAAGGCTGTGAGCTCGTCAATTCTAGTCTCTAAAGCTTTGTTGGAAGAAACCTGAATTTGATTCACGCCTTTGCTTTGCACATAATTGTCTCTAGTAGTGAACTGTTGGGAATTAAGGGACATATTTTTGATAAGGGCTTTGGCAGCAACTGGAGTCTTATCAACAAGTGCTCCACCACTAGCAGCATCAAGAATGTTCTTATACATCGGTATCAAACCCTCATAAAAGTACTGGAGGAGTAATTGCTCGGTGATTTGGTGCTGAGGGCAGCTGGATACCAAGTGTTTGAATCTCTCCCAATACTCGATCAATGACTCATTACTCTGTCTAATACCACAAATCTCCTTTCTTATCGAGGCAACTCTGGAGGCAGGAAAATATCTCCCGAGGAAGACTCTCTTCAAATCATTCCAAGTCGTGACAGAATTCGACTCAAGATAATATAACCAATCCTTGGCAGCACCCTGTAGTGAAAACGGGAAGGCTCTCAGCTTGATGTGATCTTCGGTGATTCCTTTAGGTCTCAATGGTGTAGAGCAAACAACCTGAAATTCCTTAAGATGCTTATACGGATCCTCACCTGTAAGACCATTAAACCTTGGCAACAAGTGTATTAAACCAGATTTCAACTCAAAAGGAACAGTAACATCAGCATATTCAATACATAAACCATTGTAATTCATATCAGAAGCAACAAGTCCTCTCAGAGTTCTTTGGTCAGCCATATTAAACTCAATAGAAAAAAAATTAACAAAGAATGAGAAAACACATAACTAATTCAGCAATGCAGCAACAAATAGGAAAATACTGACAATATCCCAATTAAGAACAAACAATTGATATACGTAAAACACTATTAAAATAAAAGGGAAAAAATACAAAAACACAAAAATTAATCTAATAACGTTAATTAAAATTTTTTAGAATTTTTTTCGGAACATTTCTGAAACTATCAAAACAGAAAAAACAAACATAAAAAATAGAAAAATAAGGAATTTCGGGTTTTTAGAATGACCTCCACTATTTAGTCCCTAAATTGAGACTTTTGATCCTTGATTTTTTTCTAGTTAATCGACAAAGAATCGGAATAATTTGAGACGATTTTCTTAAAAAAAAAACAGAATTTTTTAATCCTAAAACGCAAAAACACCCGAACACAAGAAAGTTAGGACAAAAAAAATGTTAAAACACCTATGACTATAATAATAGTTAGACTATAATAATGGTTAAAATCTACAAGAATCCCCGGCAACGGCGCCAATTTGATCTGCTGTCGCGCGCGGGTCAGAACGAGTGTTTTTCAAAAACATAGTACGGCGACAATTTTAACTCGGATATCGTTCTCACAAGGATTCTTGATTATTATTATCCAAAGGTAAATCGAATTAAGGGGGGGTTGTTTGGTTTGGTGTTCGATTAAGAAAAAGTGATTATTAAAAGCAATTCTTGAAATAAGCTGTTATGAAATAAGTGATTATGAAATAATTCAATCTACCGATTCAGTTCCTACTATCATCAATTAATATAATTTTAATACCCTAAGCGGATTGTCTATTCCTATTTGGATACAAACTCAATGACAAGCGCGGTGAAGTTTGTGAGATGTATGATCCTATTGTCCGAATTAAGCAAACGGGATAAGTTTTCATGGATTAAATAAACATGATTGATCAGACACAAAAATGAATTAAGCAAACGTGACGTGCCTATGTTAGGATCATACAATCAACCAAATTGAATCAATATATTTCATGCAATCGAATTAAGCATATAAGAACACAAAATATCATTGAAAGGAATTAAACTAAAATTAACATTATAATAATCTTAAGTTTTGGAACCTGAATTACGGCAGATCGAATCAGAGGGATTAGTTCTTCATGGAATTCGTACAAGCTTTCAAATTTTCGTGAATAGTGATACCGTGTACTGTTTTCGGCTGCTTAGGTTATAGGAAAAGTAGAATAAACCTAATTTGGTCAAAACATAACCCAAACCCAAACTAAATAACCCAACACAAAATATAAATCTAGTGCTGTAGGCTTCAACGGATTTTTCAACCATTATACAATCCGAATTAGCTTCTGACTTCTTCATGAAAGTCGTAGCTCTTTCTCTTAGCTTTCCAATGACTGGTAGCATGCCTCGATCCGATACTCCTAGCTCCAGTTATGAATTTATTCGTGCGGACTGCTAATACTGAAAATAAACTGCGAAAAACAAATAAGTGTAAAAATAAGATAAATTATAAAAACTCATTAAAAGGGAAAAATAACCAAACTAAAACATGGAAATGCATAAGTATAAATATAGAAGAATATGCATCAAAATGCACTGATCAAATTCCCCCACACTTGAATTTTTGCACTCCGAGCAAAATTTAAAATAAAACAAAGAAAACACAAACACATCATTAGTTACTCATCCTAGGCTATAAGTCTTCTTCAGTTAAGTTTGCATCGATAGGTACTAATCTTGCACACTAAGGATATCGTAGGAACACTAATCCACAATTGTGCAGTCATAAATCTCCCGAATACACAAATCAACTCGAATCATGTTAAAGCCTAACTTACTCATCCTTCTTTTTGCTCTTTTTCATTCAGGCGCAATCACATTAAGTCCGTTATCTCCACACACCCATAGCAAGGCGACCGGTTAGTGACTCTGATCCTTTTTGCACGAGTTTCTAGTACTTACATGGCATAACCCTTTGCTTACTCAGTTGTAGTTGCGGGAGATCAGACCGTAATCCGCCCTACCAAGTTCAGCACTAGAAACCGCTGAACCAACTGACAACGAGTCTTATTTTCAATTTTTTTGAAGGTTCTACATCCGTTGGGTTAAGTGACCAGGTGAGGGTCACCAAACTTAGAAGGTGCATTCCCTTTTCTTTCTCTTTTTTTTTCTTTTTCGGAACACTCACTTATATTCATCGGCTTCCCTGCATAGAGCGTGTGTGAGATGGTGCTGACTGCTGAAATAAACTACTCAAGAGTTGTCAGAGAATGAGAATTTAAGGCTAAAACATAATAAGAATTCGAATCAATTTCCATATGTAGGAGACTTACGGTGTTAAGACGAAACCGATCTTGTGAATTTTTCCCAAGTCTCCGCAAACTAATCTCAAATTAGTCAGTCTATAGCCTAAAACTTTCAAGAAGATGCATTTTTTTATTTTCTTATGACTGAAAACAAACAAAATACTAACAAAAACAAGGAAAACAAACGAAACAAACAATTTCCCTCCCCCACACTTAAAATAAGCATTGCCCTCAATGAAAAGATATTACTAATAAAGTAGAGAGAAGGAAAGAAAGACTCCCTGATCAAGTTGCAGGGTAGTTAGGTGCTTCCAAAGAAAGCTCCTCTATACTGACATCTTCAGTCATTGAACTTTCATGGAATAGCTTCAAGCGCTGCCCATTGACTTTGAAAGTCTTACTAGTATCTGCACTTTTTATTTCTACTGCACCATAAGGGAAAACATTAGTAATAACAAAAGGGCCAATCCATTTGGATCGAAGTTTCCCATCCATAAGCTTAAGGCGGGAGTTAAACAGTAAAACCTGTTGGCCCAAAGAAAATTCCTTCCTAGAAATCATTTTATCATGGAAGTGCTTAGTTTTCTCTTTATAAATCCTAGAGCTTTCATAAGCCTCTAGTCTAAGCTCTTTCAGCTGTTGTAATTGGAGTTTTCTTTCAATACCTGCTTGTTGCATCTCCAAATTACAACTTTTCGCCGCCCCATAAGCACGATGTTCTATATCAATAGGAAGATGACATGCCTTAACAAAAACAAGTCGATAAGGAGACATCCCAATGGGTGTCTTGAAAGCTGTTCTTTGGGCCAAAGTGCGTCTTCTAGACGACGGCTCCAGTCCTTCCTGTTTGGCTGCACCATTTTCTCTAAAACCTGTTTGAGATCTCAGCTTGCCCATTAGTTTGTGGGTGATATGCAGTAGAGACTCTGTGAACAACTCCATACTTTCGGAGCAAAACTTCCATGGTGCGGTTACAGAAATGAGTGCCTTGGTCACTTATGATAGCTCGTGGTATTCCAAACCTGCAAAAGATATTAGACCTGACAAAATCTGCAACAACTCTAGAATAATTAGTCCTAGTGGGGATAGCTTCCACCCACTTTGAAACATAATCAACAACAAGCAAAATGTAAAGGAAACCAAATGATACAGGAAAGGGACCCATGAAGTCGATTCCCCATACATCAAACACCTCACAGAAAAGCATAGGCTGCTGAGGCATTTTACTCTTGCGAGTGATGTTTGTACCTGCTATCTGGCACTCTTTACAAGTGCGATAAATCTCATAAGCATCCTTAAAAACAGTTGGCCAATAGAAATCTGAATCAAGGACTTTTCTTGCAGTCCTTTGCGGACCAAAGTGTCCGTCGACTTGAGATGCATGAGAAAATTTCAAAATGGATTCAATCTCATAGTCGGGGACACATCTCCTAATTACCTGATCACTACCAAACTTCCAAAGATATGGATCATCCCAAACATAATATTTGGCATCACTCTTGAGTTTGTGAATCCGTGATCTAGATGCACTTGTAGGAAAAACACCAGCAACAAGAAAATTAACAATGTCAGCAAACCAAGGTGTAATCCCATGCAAAAGAAAAAGCTGCTCATCAGGAAAGTCATCCTGAATAGGAAAAGGATCTGCATCTCTCTCTATCCTGCTCAAGTGGTCAGCCACTAAGTTCTCAGCTCCACTTTTGTCTTTAATCTCTACATTAAATTCTTGGAGCAACAATATCCACCGAATCAATCTCGGTTTTGCATCCGGCTTCTTCAACAAATACTTTAATGTTGCATGGTCAGTAAAAACAACAACCTTGGAACCTAGCAAATATGATCTGAATTTATCAAGAGCAAAAACAATAGCTAGTAGTTCTTTTTCAGTGGTAGTGTAATTTGACTGTGCAGAATCTAAAGTTCTAGAAGCATAGTAAACAACATGGGCAACCTTGTTAACCCTTTGTGCAAGGACAACCCCAATAATATAATTAGACGCATCACACATAATCTCAAAAGGGAGGGTCCAGTCCGGTGGCTGGATTATGGGAGCGGAGGTCAATGCTTTCTTCAAGAAGTCAAACGCTTGTTTACATTTGTCATCAAAGTTGAAAGTGACATCATTCTTCAACAAGTTTGACAGCGGAATAGCTGTCTTGCTGAAATCCTTGATGAAACGCCTGTAAAAACCTGCATGACCAAGAAAAGAACGAATCTCGCAAACGCAAGAAGGTAAGGCAATGTAGAAACCACATCTATTTTAGCAGGGTCAATAGAAATTCCTTTTTCTGAAGTTATGTGACCTAATACAATTCCCTGATCAACCATAAAGTGGCATTTTTCATAATTTAAAACGAGATCAGATTCGATGCATCTTTCTAAAATCAAGCTTAAACTGCTCAAGCATGCATGAAAAGAGGAACCATAGACAATGAAATCGTCCATAAAGACTTCCATGAAATTTTCAATGAAATCAGAAAAAATGCTAATCATGCATCGCTGGAAAGTGCCAGGAGCATTGCAAAGACCAAAAGGCATCCTCCTGTAAGCAAAAGTACCGAAGGGACAAGTAAAAATGGTCTTCTCTTGATCTTCCGGTGCAATATGAATCTGAAAGTAACCTGAAAAACCATCAAGAAAAGAGTAATGTGATTTACCAGAAAGTCGTTCAAGCATTTGGTCAATGAACGGTAAAGGAAAGTGATCCTTTCTTGTAGCCTGGTTCAATCTTCTGTAATTAATACAAACTCTCCAGCTGTTCTGAACTCTAGTGGGAACAAGTTCATTCTTTTCATTTTTTACCACTGTGAGTCCTGATTTCTTAGGTACAACCTGCACTGGGCTTACCCATTTACTGTCGGAGATAGGATAAATGACACCTTCTTGTAAGAGTTTGGTTACCTCCTTCTTCACAACATCAAGAATCAAAGGATTAAGCCTCCTTTGGGGCTGCCTTACTGTCTTCGCTCCGTCCTCAAGTAATATCCTGTGCATGCACATCGACACACTAATACTTGGGAGGTCGGCTAATGTCCACCCGATTGCCTTCTTGTGCTTCTTTAAAACCTGCAAAAGCTTGTCTTCCTGATCGAAATCAAGGTTAGAAGAAATAATAACAGGGAGTTTTTCATTAGTCTCCAAATAAGCATATTTCAGGTTTTCAGGGAGTTGTTTCAGCTCTAAAGACGGGGGTTGCTCAATGAATGGAATGCTTGGGGCAGCCGGGATGTCAAGAGCATCAACTACAAAAACAGCTTCATCGGCAACAACTTCACCTGTAGGAAATGTATCAGGCTGCAAGGCATCATCAATCTCAGCACACACAACACAAAGGTTAGTGTCAGTACAATCAACACATGAGTAAATATCATCGAAACCAGATAAAGATGGAAATCAAGTGAAAATAAATCAGAACAAGTGTCCTCAACCAGCTCAGATATCAATTCCATATGAACAACTGAATGCTCTTCCAAGGGGTGTTTCATGGCATCGAAAATGTTAAATTTTGCAACAATGTCACCAAATTCCATGGACATGGTTCCATCGTCAACATCAATTTTTGTCTTCGCCGTTTTCATGAACGGTCTGCCTAAAATGACGAGAGCTCTGCTTGTCTTAGTCTCTCCTTCCATGTCCAGAATGTAAAAATCTATAGGAAAAATTAAATCGTTAACTTGGACAAGGACATCTTCCACTACGCCAGTCGGGCGTGCATTGCTCTTGTTCGCCAGTTGGACGATCAAACCTGTATGCTACAAAGGACCAAGATTAAAGTTATTATAAATAGAAGTAGGCATAACATTAATGCCCGCTCCCAAATCAAGCATGCAATTCTCGAATTTACTATCCCCGATGGTACAAGGGACAGTAAAAGTTCCCGGATCCTTCTGCTTTTGTGGCAAGAGCTGAGTGATGGCTGAAACATTTTTTTCGCCTGTAACTTTTTCAAATGAAGGTTTAGGCTGAATAAAAGCAGAAATATTTCTTCCCAAGTTAACTCTCTCACTTCCTTTAATCCTCCTCTTATTTGTACACAAATCCTTCAGAAACTTTGCATACTTAAGAACATGTTTAATTACATCAAAAAGCGGAATATTTACCGCAACTTTTCTAAAAACATCCAATCTCTCTCTTTCCTTGTCTCCCTCCTCAATTCTTTTATTTTTCAGAACTCTATGTGGGAAGGGGACTGGTGGCACATACTCCTTTTCTTTAATTTTTTCAGATGAAACAAGTTTAGATGGAGTAGGTTCAGGTTTAGATATTACCTCAATCATTTTTTTATTTTTCTCAGGGGCTGTTTCTGTAACCTTTCCATATCTCAACGAAATCGCACTCACATTAGCATTAGAATCCTTTGGATTGACAACTGTTTGGGCTGGAAGCTGGTTCGACCCTTGGGCTTGCATGTTATTTATTTGAGTAGCAAGTTATCCCATTTGAGTGTTCAAGGTCTGAATGCTAGAATCGATCCTTTGTTGGAATTGGAGATTGTTGGAGGCCATTTGTTTGACAAGATCTTCTAAGGATGGACCGAAAGGTGCAGGGGCAGCCACTTGAGGTGGGTTCTGTTGTGGGTTTCCATATCGGAGGTTGGGATGGTTCCTCCAATTGGGATGGTATTTGTTGGTGGACAGGTCAGGAGTATTATTGTACCTGTTTTGATTGTAAATGTTGGCTGCATAAGCTTGAGGCAACTCAGTAATGGACTCGTCTCTCAGAATAGGACAAGTATCGGTCGGGTGCTCATGAGAAGTACAAATACCACACACTGTTGTTGTTTGAGGTTTTGCTACTGCCAGTTGTTTGACTAAGGCAGTGAGCTCGTCAATTCTGGTCTCTAAAGCTTTGTTGGAAGAAACCTGAATTTGATTCACGCCTTTGCTTTGCACATAATTGTTTATAGTAGTGAACTGTTGGGAATTAAGGGACATAATTTTGATAAGGGCTTTGGCAGCAGCTGGAGTCTAATCAACAAGTGCTCCACCACTAGCAGCATCAAGAATGTTCCTATCCATCGGTATCAAACCCTCATAAAAGTACTGGATGGGTAATTGCTCGGTGATCTGGTGCTGAGGGCAGCTGGATACCAAGTGTTTGAATCTCTCCCAATACTCGATCAATGACTCATTACTTTGTCTAATACCACAAATCTCCTTTCTTATCGAGGCAGTTCTAGAGGCAGGAAAATATCTCTCTAGGAAGACTCTCTTCGAATCATTCCAAGTCGTGACAAAATTCGACTCAAGATAATATAACCAATCCTTGGCAGCACCCTGTAGTGAAAACGGGAAGGCTCTCAGCTTGATGTGATCTTCGGTGATTCCTTCAGGTCTCAATGGTGTAGAGCAAACAACCTGAAATTCCTTAAGATGCTTATGCGCATTCTCACCTGCAATACCACTAAACCTTGGCAACAAGTGTATTAAACCAGATTTCAACTCAAAAGGAACAGTAACATCAATATATTCAATACATAAACCATTGTAATTCATATCAGAAGCAACAAGTTCTCTCTGAGTTCTTTAGTCAGCCATATTAAACTCAATAGAAAACAAAATTAACAAAGAATGAGAAAACACATAACTAATTCAACAATGCAACAACAAATAGGAAAATATTGACAATATCCCAATTAAGAACAAACAATTGAAATACGTAAAACATTATTAAAATAAAAGGGAAAAAATACGAAAACACAAAAATTAATCTAATAACGTTAATTAAAACTTTTGAGAATTTTTTCGGAATTTTCTGAAACAATCAAAACAGAAAAAAAAATCATAAAAAATAGAAAAATAAGGAATTTCGGGTTTTTAGGATGACCTCCACTATTTAGTCCCTAAATTGAGGCTTTTGATCCTTGATTTTTTCCTAGTTAATCGACAAAGAATCGGAATAATTTGAGACGATTTTCTTAAAAAAAACAGATTTTTTTAATCCTAAAACGCAAAAACACCCGAACACAAGAAAGTTAGGGCAAAAAAAATGTTAAAACACCTATGACTATAATAATAGTTAGACTATAATAATTACAATCTACAAGAATCCCCGCCAACGGCGCCAATTTGATCCGCTGTCGCGCGCGGGTCAAAACGAGTGTTTTTCAAAAACGTAGTACGACGACAATTTTAACTCTGATATCGTTCTCACATGGATTCTTGATTATTATTATCCAAAGGTAAATCGAATTAAGGGGGGGGTTGTTTGGTTTGGTGTTCGATTAAGAAAAAGTGATTATTAAAAGCAATTCTTGAAATAAGTTGATATGATATAAGTGATTATGAAATAATTCAATCTACCGATTCAATTCCTACTATCATCGATTAATATAATTTTAATACCCTAAGCGGATTGTCTATTCCTATTTGGATACAAACTCAATGACAAGCGCGGTGAAGTTTGTGAGATGTATGATCCTATTGTCCGAATTAAGCAAACGGGATAAGTTTTCATGGATTAAGCAAACATGATTGATCAGACACAAAAACGAATTAAGCAAACGTGACGTGCCTATGTTAGGATCATACAATCAACCAAATTGAATCAATATATTTCATGCAATCGAATTAAGCATATAAGAACACAAAATATCATTGAAAGGAATTAAACTAAAATTAACATTATAATAATCTCAAGTTTTAGAACCTGAATTACGGCAGATCGAATCAGAGGGATTAGTTCTCCATGGAATTCGTACAAATTTTTAAATTTTCGTGAATAGTGATACCGTGTACTGTTTTCGGCTGCTTAGGTTATAGGAAAAGTAGAATAAACCTAATTTGGTCAAAACATAACTCTGGCCCAAACTAAATAAACCAACACAAAATATAAATCTAGTGCTGAAGGCTTCAACGGATTTTTCAACTATGCTACAGTCCGAATTAGCTTCTTACTTCTTCATGAAAGTCGTAACTCTTTCTCTTAGCTTTCCAACGACTGGTAGCACGCCTCGATCCGATACTCCTAGCTTCAGTTATGAATTTATTCGTGCGGACTGCTAATGTTGAAAATAAACTGCGAAAAACAAATAAGTGTAAAAATAAGATAAATTATAAAAACACATTAAAAGGGGAAAATAATCAAACTAAAACATGGAAATGCATAAGTATAAATATAGAAGAATGTGCATCAAAATGCAATGATCAATGAGACTTAACATTGTGATGTTGGAATAAAATATTGTTTGGAGTTTATATCTCAGCTAGTAGAAAAAACGAGATAAAGGAAGATTTATATTGTAATTACAAAATTAAATAAAATAAGGGTGTCCTTTTGGTTGTAAATAAAACTTCAAACTGCAGGAGCTAAGAATCGAAACTAAAACCCTGCGCTACATATTTTTTCCAGTTTTACCAATAACCGAGGAAATAAATTATTTATATTGTAGTTAAAAAAATTAAATAAAATAAGGACATGATCTTAGTTTTAAATAAAAACGAAATTGCAGAAGTTTGAAATCGAAGTTCAAACTCCAAGCTTCATTTCCTGTCGATTTTACTGAAAAATGGAAGCATAACATTTAATTCTCTTTAAAAAAATTTAAAAGGTCGCGTTCCAGAACATTAACCCAAATATTTAACCTCGATTTTTAATTGTCCAATATAAATTCTTTGTCATAAAATGTATTATTTATAATTAGTAATATCATATTTAATGTGTATGAATGCATGATGAGAAGAGAGTTTGCATTCATGTTGCAAAGAAGAGATTTCTCTTGAGTATTATTATTCTCATTACATTGAGTGAAATTATACTTCTCTTATATACAATGATATCGAAACTCTATTTAAGTTAGTTACAAGAATACATTAACCATAACTAACTCTTAACTTCTCTAATTAATTATTACTCCATCTGGTTCTATTTATAAGAAAATATTAATTTTTTAGATTCGTTGAATAATCAATGTATTTGATACATTATACAGTCTAGATACATTAATTATTCAATTAACTTAAAAAATAATTTTTCTCTTATGAATAGGATTGGAGGTAGTACTTTTTAATATTTATCAACTACAAAAAGAAAAACTAACACTCAGAGTTCAAGATATATGACTCATCTCATTAAAAGAAAATCTTTAATGTGTGTTCACATTTGAACAATTGTGTATCGCATTCTTTTTTATCATTTAAGCTCTAAAGAAAAAAACACATCACATAATCGTTTTACAATAAAGTGTAAAGTAAACTACTTAATATGATGCAAAAGTAAACCAAATTTAACTGTAGTTTTTTTTTGAAGCAGCAAAACACATATTGCATTAAAGAACTAAGGCATAAGAAATACATGTCAGTACAAAGATCAATACACATTCTATGAAATACACTGCTGAAACATTAAGAAAAAGCAGCCACATTAGAACCAAACCCTACTCATTTGAAAACGACCCCAAGCACAAAATAAACAATCAAACACAAAACTAAAATTCCAACATATTGCATACATACATGCACCTATCCTCTACCCAAAACCGCACGAAAAATACTTCCAGGAGAGAGAACATACAACTCCTTGAAAAAGATTGGTAACAGACATAATCGGAGGAACGAAAAAAAAACTCCACAGCTGGAGAAGGATGTTGACAATGATGTTGGCTCTAATCCACCACTAATATGAATTATGCAGAAAAACAACCAACAATTATTCAAAGACGCCTATATATTTGTTGCAGCCACTCTACACATGATAAATCGGCGATAGAAAAAAATCCAAACATTCAGCGTAGCAGCACGATACACCTGGAGGAAACCGCACTAGAAAAAGAGCTGAATGCTGCAAAACTGCAGCAGCTCGACCAAAACAGCAAATAACGTCTACCTATGAACTAAGTGTCATACCCCAAATTTTACCCACCTTTCATATATTTTCTAGTGTAACTTTATTTCAAATAAAAGAAATGAGATATTTGGTAGAAGAGCATGTGTAAGGAGTTACAAGGGAGAGAGGTCTTGAGTTCAAATTCCACTTACCCACTTCTTTTTTTTATGTTTTTTTTTATCTTTTTACATATTTTTCACAAAAAAAGAAGTATTTTTTAAATTTATTTTAAAATTAATTTTTCAGTTTTATTTAATAGGTATTTATAAAAATATTTATTTTTCATTTTTTTCCTTTTAAAAATAATCATTTTTTAAAAAATATTAAAAATATCAAAAATGTCAAGATTCAACGTATTTTGTCCGTCTTTTTTGATTGGTCAAGTTTTTTAGATCTCGTTTATGATTGCCTCTACTTTGTCACAATTAAATGCTTTTCTTTTTAGTTGACCTAGTTTTCATTATAAATAGGATCTTCATTTACATAGTTTAGGGGAGACATGAATACATGGAGTTTTACACATAAAATTCTACACAGTTTCATACAGTCTTAAACTATTTTAAAGGATCCCAATTTTATTTTTCATGTTTTTTTTAACTTTTTTCATTTTTATTTAATCATATGGTGATTACTCTTATGTTTCATAAAAAAAAATATTCATTGTAATTTTAGGGGTGGCAAAATGGGTTCGGCCCGCTGGGCATGCCCGTTTTGCCCGCATTTTTGTGTGGGGCGGATCAAGGATTTAGGCCCTCACCCTCAAATGTGTATGTCCCGTCCCGTCCCGTTTTTTTCGCGGGCTTTTGCGGGAACGTGTATTTACATAAATTTTGGCATTTTTAGGCTTAAAGAGCGCAGTGTCCGCGGGCTTTCCCCGCCCCGCCCTCACTTTTTTGCGGGACAGGTCTAAGTTTTACGCCCACATCCTCAACTATGACCGTCCCGCCCCGTTTTTTTGCGGGTTTTTGCGGGGCGGGCCTAAACGGGACGGACATGCCTGTTTGCCACCCTTAGTAAATTTTTCATTCACACGCTTATCACACTATTTTTGTTATATACTAAATATCCTTTTGAAGTCAATTGTTCTTATCCCTACCATTCTCTTTTCTCTTTTCTTCTATATAGTTATTTGGTTAATATTATCATCCTATATATTTCCTTATGATTCAATACATACATAAAAATATATTTTAAAGAATATACACTATATTGATATTTTAACGTGATAACGATAATGTATATAACGTGAAGCATTTTGCCTATCTAATTTTATGAATATAACACATATAATGACTTTTTTCCTATTGATACAAAATTTATAAAGATTGATAATGATTTTTAACTATAAGCTATTACGTTTTACTATACAAGTAATATTTGTATCACCATAGAACTTTAGGAAAAGTTCACAACCAAAATCACCACCGTCATCTCACAATATCAATAACTCGCAGAATCATTACTGACACAAGAAAAAGAACAATGACATAATACTTTCATTCACAACATCAAATCTCAAAACATTCACAAACAACATAAATCTAAAATAAAACACAACAATAATCTTCACCTGTAAAATTTTGTTTCAACAGAATAACAGTAAATCCAAAACAAAATCTCGATTTCAATTACAAAAATCATGTTTTAACTGTAAATATGAAATATAGCCACACACTCACAAAAGTTAATTCAAAATTCGACCACAAGCACAACAACAATACAAATTTATACACAATCCTTCAACAAACTCTCTTCATTGAATAACACCAAGTTTCAATCTGTTCACCACTCAATCCATACTATATTGACCTATTTCAAACACTTGAAAACAAAAATGAAAAGGAGAAGAAAAGACGAATGGAAAAAAAAGAGAGCAAACACGATTGAATCTCCGCGATGAACTTCATCCCTTCCGCCGCCGCGAATAACACCTGTACACGGTTGCAACATTGTCGCCACTATCATCGAAGCTGCAGCCGCAGACCACCATCAAAACCAAATTATCATCGAAAATAGTATTATGCTTCACACATGAAAGCCATTGAAGAATAGTAAGAAAGCTTAAAGTGAAGAGGAAGAAGATAAAGAGCAGAACAAGACTTTCTTATTCATTGAGTGGAGATTACGACAATTATATAGTTGGAAGAAATTGTAACTAACTGTATAACAGAAAGTATAACAAACTGAATGGAAATTGTAACTAACTGCAAAACTACTTTTTTTAACTGTTTCTATTTGCTTCATCTATTAGCCCCCCACAAGTTAAACCATGGTAGATGTTGATCAAATTCAACTTGGCTTTGAGGAAATGAAATGGTTTGGGTAGGAGAGGTTTAGTGAAGAAATTAGCAAGTTGGTTGTTGGAAGACACGGGAAGAAGTTTCATTATGCCTGCTGAAAATTTCTCGCGTACAATGTGACAATCAATGTCAAGATGTTTCGTAAGTTCATGGAAAACAGGGTTAGCAGCTATATGGAGTGCGCTTTGACTGTCACAAAAGAGAATTGGGACTTAAGAGCATGCAATGTTCATGTCACGAAGCAAGTACAAAAGCCATTGGAGTTCACACGTGGTTGCAGCTAAATCACGATACTCTGCCTCTAAAGAGGAACGAGAGACAGTAGTTTGTTTCTTTGTTCTCCATGAAATAAGGGAGCTGCCCAAATAGAAACATGGTCCGGAAACAGATTTACGTGTGTCTACACAACCAACCCAGTCAGCATCTGAAAAACCTATTACTTGTAGTGGTGAACTTCGTGGAAAAAATAAGCCTTGGTCTGGACATTGTTTGAGGTATCGCAAAACTCTACAAGCAGCAGTATAATGTTGAGTAGAAGGTTTAGAAAGATATTGACTGAGGTGTTGTGTGATAAACGTGATATCTGGGTGAGTAGTATTGAGGTAGATTAGTCTGCCAATGAGTCGTCTATAAGATGGAATATCGTGATAAACAGGGCTATCATCTTGGCAAAGCTTAAGTGATGGATCGGATGGTGTGCTTGCTGGTTTGGAGCCAATAAAACTCGAATCCTTGAGAAGATCAAGACAGTATTTTCTTTGGCAAATGGAGATACCACGTTTCGAGTGAGCTACTTCTAAACCCAAAAAGTATTTGAGGATGCCCAAGTCCTTGATCTTGAAGAGCTGATGAAGAATATCTTTCATAGTTTGAAACTCTTGTAGAGAGTTACCTGCTAAAATAACATCATCAACATAAACAAGTAAAATTGTAAAGGTGGATGATGTTTGTTTAACAAATAGTGAGTGATCAGAAGGTGCTTGAGAGTAGCCATGAGCAGTGAGGACTGAAGTCAAATTTTCAAACCATTGTATGCCTGCCTGCTTTAGTCTATAAAGGGACTTAATGAGTTTGCATACCTGGTTAGGTTTAGAACTTTGGACACCTGGTGGGATCAACATGTAAACCTCTTCATTCAGATCACCATGAAGAAATGCGTTATTGACATCGAGTTGATGAAGATGCCAGTTATGGATTGAAGCTAAAGCTAGAATCAATCGAACTGTGGTGAGCTTTGCAACAGGTGAGAAAGTATCTAAGTAATCAAGTCCTTCAATCTGGTTGTATCCTTTAGCAACAAGAGGAGCTTTAAACCTTTCTATGGTTCCATCAGATTTATGCTTGATCTTGTAAACCCAACGACAACCAATAGGTTTAACATGGGGTGGAAGATCCACAATTTTCCAAGTTCCAGTTTGCTCAAGTGCAGCAAGTTCAACTTTCATGGCTTGATTCCAACATTCAAATTTTCTAGCCTCGGAGTATGTTTTAGGTTCATGATTAGTAGTAAGGGAAAGGATGAAACGATAATGAGTAGGAGACAAATTATGATATGAAATGAAATTGGAAAGAGAGTTAGGATTACCTGAAGATGATTGGCATTGTGGATCAGTGAAGGTTGTACAGACATAATCTTTCAAAAATGATGGTAATGTTCTAACTCTTGTAGAGGCACGAGTGGAATATTGTGTATTAGAGGTGGGTGGATTAGAATTGTCCAGGGAGCTGGAAGGTGGATTTGAGTCAGTTGTGGTGGGTGTAGATAAAGTTGTGGTAGCTGGAAGGTTGAGTTGGTTAATGGGAAGATCATTTTGAGCAGAATGATGTATGTCATGATAGAGGTTTGGATTAGGAACTGAAGTCCTATAATATTCCCAAGGAGGTGTGGTAGATGAAGATTGTTTTTGGTAAGGTAAGATCTGTTCATGGTAAGTGACATTTCTTGAAATGAAAATGTTGAATGAATTTAGATCAAGTAAAATAGAGCCTTTATATCCAACAACATATCCAAGGAACAATGATTTTCTAGCTCTTGTATCTAATTTAGTTCTTTGATTGGACAAGGTAGATGCATAGCACAAAGATCCAAAAACTTTAAGTTGGTTAATGTATGGTGGTTTATTATGCAGTATGTGATAAGGGGATTGGTTATTTAGTAGAGGAGTATTAACTCTATTTATAATGAAGGTTGCATAGCTAATAGCATAGGACCAGTAGGATTTAGGTAAATTTGAATGGTATAGTAAGGCTCTACCTACAATAAGCAAGTGTTGATGCTTCCTTTCATCTATTAAATAGAACCAGGAACCACCCGACTGCACAACCACGGATCCGCTGACCAACCTCCACCACGTGCAGCGACATGCCGATGAGGCAAAGTTAACCTCTTTTCCATCTCAGCCGCACCATCTCCGGTTCGTTCTCCATCCTTTTTTGTTGTTTCATGATTCCTTTACTTTGTCTTGTTTGAGAGAATATGCTTTAATGTTGATTGTGGTAATGAAAATTGATGAGTTTCTTTGAGGTGTTTTAGAAAAGGAGGGGGAAGAATGAGGTCGATGTGTTTAATCATTTGAAATTTAACCCTGAGAGAGTTGTTATTCTCCTAATATAGATCCTTTGTCTTTGATTTTTTTTATTAATTGCAATTTGTCATTGAGTGGATGTTTTTTCTTGTTTTTTTTAAATAATTTTAGAGAGTAAATTAATATGAGGTCTTTGAGTGAGGAGAGAGGGTCGCCTCCTCTCCTCTCTAGTAGATTTTGTCTCCATTTTTTTATTTGTTACTTATAATTTAAATTTTGATTAGGGTTTATTCATAGTCCTTAAGCTCATTAGGTTTTATTTGTTTTTATTATGACTCCCTCATCAACTAATACACTCCAGTTTTAAATTAATTAATTTAGTTGTTTTTATTAAATTCCATTTAAATTTTGGTCTTGTGTTTAATTCAATTATGTGACTATTTTAATTTTTTTTATCTTGGAGTTTAGCAAATGCATTTAGACTTCCATACCAAAATACTTTTTTTAATTAAATAATTACATTTTATCCATAATATCCATACAACTCGTAAATAATCTGAGACTTGTACCACATCAAACTTTTCACAATCAAACTAATTTTAACATTTTTTACAAATAATCGAACGGGGTGAATGTGCATCCATATTATCCCAAATAATTGATTGGGTGACACAATGCTTACTAATTAATCATTCGATTAAAAAAACTTTAAAAACAACAAAAATACTCAAGATATAGAAAAATATGTCCTTTATTTTTAATTAGTTGAGTTATTCCATTAGGTTAATTAAATTATTTATTTATACACATATATTTTAATTTCCCGATTAAATTCAAACGTGCACATTCTCTTGTACATAAATCATCATACTACTTTTATAAATCAAATTAAAACTACATTTTTGCAAACTAAATTGGTTGGTTGGCGTCACACCTTATCAATCAAAAACTTAAAATTAATTCAAACACACCCAAATGCTATTTTCTACGCCCCTGTGCATTAAGACCTTTTTCAAACAAAGTTTTCTCCGCCCCTGTGTGTTGAGATGTTTTCACAGCTAAAATCAACAAACACACAATATCTTCCTAGACGAACTACGGTACTCTGATTCTTCAATAAACTTTAGGATACGTAGACACATAGTTGTGACGCTCTAGCGAGTACAATAATAAATATTTCTTTTTTGTGTCCCTTATTGATTAAATATTTTCTCAAGAATAACTTAATAAATTTTCTTATAAGTGAAATAAAGCATTAAGCAAATTAATAGATAATTTGGGCAAACATCCCTTAGATGAATATAGTAACCCTAGAATTAGAGAAAGATCCCATTTAGTACAATGGGGGTGAGTGGTGCCTAACACCCCCCCTCAGTTAACTGACTCCTGAATCTTAACATCTTTTCCCTACTACTTCTTAGGTTTTATCATTATTTTCATGTTTCTTAGGAACGAATAAAGGATGATGGCGAATATGTATTTTTCTAGCCGTGACAGCTGACGACTCTATTGGGGAAAGTCTCCCTAAAGAGAGTCAATCATGTCCTCTGGTGAACGTATATAGAGTTTGTTTGATTTTGATGTTTGTTTCCTTGTGGTTAAGGTAGTTGGCCATAAGACTTTTGCATATGATCCAACTTCTTTCCAAGCTTCCTTTTTCATGGCAGGACATATTAATTTTGTGATCAATGAGGCGCATGAAGTTGTTGCATTTGAGGCATTGGGTAAGCATGTGGATGTCATGGAGAAGAGTTACCTTTTCTCTTAAATGTTACTTTCCCTTCTTAAGTCCCTCAATAGTTTCTTGAGATATCCTTTGAGTTTGTTTGCGAGTATTGGGAAGTTTGCTATCTAGATAAAAGTTGGAGGAGGGTTGGTGAAGGTGGAATATGTATGGTTTTTTTAGGTGCATGTATGAAGATGCATGAAAATGGATGGGGTATGCAAAAAAGATTTTTTTTTTATTTCGAGGTATGCTAAAAAAAATTGTATGTAGATGTCATATTAGGATAGTGACAAATAGGGATAATGAGAAGTATGAGAACCCATATATGGGTTTAGGGATAACGATGGATGTAGGGAGACCCAGGCGGGTTTAGGATAATGGAGGATATAAGAACACCCGAACGGGTTTAGGGATAATGCTGAATATAAGGATCTCTTTATAGATAGGGATAATGACCGACATGGGAAACCCAAACGGTTTTAGGAATAGAATGATGAAAGAACAACCTACGGGAGGTCTCTCTATGATAGGATGGTTCTAAGTTTTTTACTACCCAATCCCCTCACTTGTAGGACCTAAAATTCTGGGATAAAAGTCCTAGAGTCATAAACTATATCCGTAGTTTCACCATGAGAAGGAACTAGCCCTACCAAGGTAACCCTTCAAGATAAGTTTCATCTAGGGGGACATTAGTAACAACACTTGCGGGTTGATAACATAAGGTCACCAGGGTGAAACAGGTTCTAGATAATGGTTCCCATAGTCATATACCACATCTAAATCATCAACATAGTGAGGGGATAACCCTACTATGAAGATAAATTTGGGGGGTCTATTCTTAGTGTATATTTCACGCCCCTGAGAGATATGACATCTCACCAGTTAGCACTACGATTCTACATCTTAACTTATGTTTTTCCTACAACCTTGGGTTTTAGCTTCTCACAAATAAAACAAACCCAACCAATGACATGTATATATAATCAAGAAATAAAGTAGAAATAATGAAAAATAGAAAGGAAAAAAACAAATAAACAAAAGCAAAATGAATAACCACAAGGAAACAAACATCAAAATCAAACAAACTCTATATTCGTTCACCAGAGGACATGATTGACTCTCTTTAGGGAGACTTTCCCCAATAGAGTCGTCAGCTGTCACGGCTAGAAAAATACATATTCTCCATCATCCTTTATTCGTTCCTAAGAAACATGAAAATAATGATAAAACCTAAGAAGTAGGGAAAAGACGTTAGGATTCAGGAGTCAGTTAACTGAGGGGGAGGTGTTAGGCACCACTCACCCCCATTGTACTCAATGGGATCTTTCTCTAATTCTAGGGTTACTATATTCATCTAAGGGATGTTTGCCCAAATTATCTATTAATTTGCTTAATGCTTTATTTCACTTATAAGAAAATTTATTAAGTTATTCTTGAGAAAAGATTTAATCAATAAGGGACACAAAAAAGAAATTTTTATTATTGTACTCGCTAGAGCATCACAACTATGTGTCTACGTATCCTAAAGTTTATTGAAGAATCAGAGTACCGTAGTCCGTCTAGAAAAATATTGTGTGTTTGTTGATTTTAGCTGTGAAAACATCTCAACACGTAGGGGCGGAGAAAACTTTGTTTGAAAAAGGTCTTAATGCACAGGGGCGTAGAAAATAACATTTGGGTGTGTTTGAGTTAATTTTAAGTTTTTGATTGATAAGGTGTGACGCCAGCCAACCAATTTAGTTTGCAAAAATGTAGTTTTAATTTGATTTATAAAAGTAGTATGATGATTTATGTACAAGAGAATGTGCACGTTTGAATTTAATCGAGAAATTAAAATATATGTGTATAAATAAATAATTTAATTAACCTAATGGAATAACTCAACTAATTAAAAATAAAGGACATATTTTTCTGTATCTTGAGTATTTTTGTTGTTTTTAAAGTTATTTTAATCGAATGATTAATTAGTAAGCATTGCGTCACCCAATCAATTATTTGGGATAATATGGATGCACATCCACCCCGTTCGATTATTTGTAAAAAAATGTTAAAATTAGTTTGATTGTGAAAAGTTTGATGTGGTATAAGTCTCATATTATTTACGAGTTGTATGGATATTATGGATAAAATGTAATTATTTAATTAAAAAAAAAGTATTTTGGTATGGAAGTCTAAATGCATTTGCTAAACTCCAAGATAAAAAAAATTAAAATAGTCACATAATTGAATCAAACACAAGACCAAAATTTAAATTGAATTTAATAAAAACAACTAAATTAATTAATTTAAATTTGGAGTGTATTAGTTGATGAGGGAGTCATAATAAAAACAAATAAAACCTAATGAGCTTAAGGACTATGAATAAACCCTAATCAAAATTTAAATTATAAGTAACAAATAAAAAAGTGGGAAAAAATCTACTAGAGAGGAGAGGAGGCGACCCTCTTTCCTCACTCAAAGACCTCATATTAATTTACTCTCTAAAATTTATCTTCCTTGTGGTTGAGGTAGTTGGCCATATGACTTGGAAAGAAGTTGGATCATATGCAAAAGTCTTATGGCCAACTACCTTAACACTTTCTTAGAGATGTCCTCCTCCTCGTTTATATCCTACAAGTCATGACGACTGTCATACCCCAAAATTTACCCATTAATCTTGCAAAACATTTCTCGAAGTACTCCGACTTATTCTGCAAGGCACTAACCTTAAAGGGACAAAAGCCCAGCTCACAACAGGCCCAATCCAGAAAATGACCCAAACTAGCTTGCTCGCTAGGCGAGCAATTCCTTCGCCTAGCGAACACTTCGTTATGACACTCGCCCCAGCGAAGCATCAGATCCAGTAAAAGCCCAAACTAGCTGGCTCGCTAGGCGAGCAACTCCTTCGCCTAGCGAAGCTTGCGAATATCAGAATTTTCGGGCTTCATTCTGAGCCCATTAGGTCACAACAAGAGCATTATAAATAGCCAAGCTTCAGTCAGAAAAGGGGAACGAAAGCGAGGAACAAAAACAGACGAAGACGGACGGAAACCCTGGCATAGAAACCCTGGAGATCAACTCAGAGTATTCCGAGTAAAGAAACCCTGAAGGCCGCTCATCCGCGCCGAAGCTACCGCCGCCCAACTCCATTCGATACCAAGCTCAGTTACAAACAGGTTTGCGTATCACTAATGTTTTATGCTTTTAATCGATAATCTTTACATATATAAGGCATCATGATTAAATTTTCGGATATGTAATATGATTTCATGTATGAATTTAAGTATGCCTGAATATCCTGAATGTTTGTCCATGCTATTCCTATAATTAAATACCATGAAGGTCAGGGTTCCGGAGATCAGGCTGCTGTCAAACTCAAAATCCGTCGCCACTCGCTAGCACATCGCTAAGCGAGCCTGGAGCGAGCCCTCGCTAAGCCTTCGCTAGGCGAAGCAGGGGCGAACGGGGCAGTGGCTGTTTTCTTTCTTTTCTGTTCTGCCTTATGTCTATCTAACCAAGATTCATTATAACTCTGCATCATTTGGCCTGAGTTCATGACTGTGGTGTTTATTTTATGGTGCAATTTTCAAATTGTACTTTATCCCGATGCTTTAACCCGTGTGTTGAATTGTGTAAAGGCTTACATATTTCCGAGGAGACGGCCGGCTAGGTATTCCGCTTTATGTGTGGGATACCCTTATGGAGATGGATTCTGAATTACTTAATTTTTATGTGGAGATGCATCCTAAATTACCTAGCTGATTTTAATGTATTGATTTTATCAATTTTAACGTGGACCTAATTACCTAATCAATTACGACTATATAATTAATTGTAAAACTTTGCCGTTAAACATGCGATCTTGGACCTCTCTTTGTTACCCTACGATTACGGTATTATGGTCATGTCCCGCGAATGTGGGGATGCACTTAGCAAAGACCCTTCGGTTAAATCATCATAGTCCCTCGAATGTTGCCTTTGTCCCTCGATGACCCTTCGGTGTAGCCTACGGTTAAATGATGATAGTCCCTTCGAATGCTAAAGTATCCTCACAACTGTTGCCTTCAATGACCCTACGATGACCCTTTTACATCCAAAGGATGAAACTACTTACTTCTCAATAGTAAGGACAGTTTTACCCTCATAAGGATAGGAAATGCCCGGAAAGACCTCGGACAGGTATAACCCTTAATTGCTCATTCATAACCTAAAATACTTTTCACCCCTCAACATCTTTTAGAAAATCACCACTTGGCATACATTCGTACTAGAATCATTGCCGAGTTATATTTTCCTAAACAACTTTCAAAACTAAACGAGATAACCACTTTATATACATTCATACCAGAATCATTACAAAGTTAAATTCTCCTTTTCAAAACATTTTCTACACATTTTTCAAACACTTGTTCAAACGAGAAAAACATAAATGATTGAGCAATTAAGAGCCCATGGATAACCATGGATACAAAGGGTGCTAACACCTTCCCTTTGTATAATGTACCTCCCGAACCTAAGAATCTAAATTAAGGTCTTTCCTGTTCTTTTCCACCTTTCCTTATTGGATAAAAGAAAAGTCGGTGGCGACTCTTGCTAACCGCGACATTGCGATTAAAAAAAAAACACATTAAAGTCAGTTCACCGTATGACAGAACTGGCGACTCTGCTGGGGACATACAAAGAGAGGTCACCTTAAAAAAATCATTTATGTTTTCAAATTGTTCCTTCTTTTAAGGGAATTTTCGAGTGAAAGATCCTACACCCGGATCTAGTGTACCCTAGGTAAGTAGCAATAGATCATCGCGACTATCCGGCGTATACTGGAATGGTTAAAATGATGGCTACGGTTAATGTGATACTTTGGATGTCCTGATGTTCCTCATGTTGACTTGAGGAAAAATTTGGCATTCGCGTGGTGTCATCAAAGCATTAACCAGACCTTTAGAACCCTAATTGACTCATCCTAGCCATTAGAAAGTAGTGAGATAACTGACTTCGGTTCCGACTGGGGTTGGTTGATACTCGATACTACACTCTTTGAGATTGGACTTTAGGGAAGCTTCGGTCAACCATTTGGTGTTGCACTGAAGTGGACTTAAGGAAAGGTCGATGATTTGAGATCCTTCTAGAACCCGGTTACTATTCTAGGACAGGTTGAACCAACCAAACTTCAGTGGGGAGGGTACTTACCTATGGAACTCATGCAAGCCTTAAAACTTAGGAATGATTGTTGTGTGACTTGCTTGTGCTTGCTATTTACATAACATCATAACATCATGACATCATAACATCATGACATTGTACTAACCATTTCAAGGACTTAGGGATTTAGCTTTGCTCTGTTAAACAGGTTATGGCTTCCAGGAAGACTATCCGGATCAATCTTGTAACGATCCCTCCTCAACTCAAGGATTTAGTGTCAGAACTTCCCGATCATGCTCAGTTCATCAAGAAACATGGTTCTATCCTCAATTTGGTTACCACTGGTTTCAAGGAAGATATGATGAGAGTTCTATTCCAGTTCTTCGATCCTAAGCATCATTGCTTCACCTTCCCAGATTATCAGTTGGTACCCACATTAGAAGAATTCTCCAAGTTGCTGGGGATACCTATTCTTGACCAAACACCTTTCAGTGGTTTAGAAAAGGTTCCGAAGTCTGACAGCTTTACACATGACAAAGTCCGACATTGAAATTAATTGGGTAACAAGAAGTGGGGTTAAAGGTTTACTTGCCAAATTTCTGATAAATAAGGCCCGAGAATTCCTAAAAGTTATGAATGTCCATGCTTTTGAAGATGTTCTAGCATTGCTAATCTATGGTTTGGTGTTATTCCCTAATCCAGACCAATTCATAGACGTGAATGCTATTAAGATATTCCTCACTCATAACCCTGTGCCTACCTTGCTCGGAGATATTTTGCATTCCCTTCACACCCGTACTATGAAGAGACAAGGGACTCTCATGTGCTGCATACCTTTATTGTCTAGGTGGTTTATTTCGCACCTTCCTCAGTCAGTCTTGAAGAATGATCAAAATCTGAAATGGTCTCAAAGGATAATGGCACTCTCCCATTCAGACATCCGTTGGTGTTCTAATCTCAGAGAAAATGTTATCCTCATCGACCGTTGTGGAGAATTCCCTAATGTACCACTCATGGGGATAAGAGGAGGCATTACTTATAATCCTGCCTTGGCCTTACGTCAGTTTGGTTGTGCTCGAAGAGATGGTCCACATGAAATGATTATTCAAGGTACAGTGTTTGACTATGACAACGATTCTCAAGGTCTCCGTCGAAGGTTTGTACGAGCTTGGGGCATGGTGAAAAGAAGTACTTTAGGACAGAAAAACTCCATTTTTATGGAACCTTATCTCAGATGGGTACGCGCAAGAGCTCGTGAACTTGTCATGCCATATCTCGCAGTCAGGCCATTGATTGTTGAACCAGGGGTTGAAGGAGGTACTTCTCAGATCATTCCTTATCCAGATATGCCTACCGATGTCGAGGAGTTGAAGAGATCCTGGACCCAGTTGAGAGAAGAAAGGGATGCTTTTGAAGCCCAGTTCAATGCAGAAAGGAAGAAAGTACTAGAGCTCACCAGCCAGCTTAATGAGGAACGAAGACTCAATACATATCTTCGCCCAAAAAGAAGCCGTCCCTGGGAGACTTGAGCTTTTATTGTATTCTTTATTTTTTGTAATGAACATTGGTTAAAGAAATCATTAATAAAAGTGTCCCTCTTTTGGTAGTTTACGCAAAGTTAAATTCCAAAAGTCCTTGAAAACATTTCATCCATTGCATAGCATGACATAACATTGCATAACAGGTATTCCAAAAGACCATATTCTTACGGTCTTCCTCTTAAACAGAAAAATGGCTCTCGAACAAACTGTCAAAGATCTCCAGGCTCAGAATGCTCAATTCCAGGAGATGATGCTGAGCTTGTCCAAGGGGCAGGAAGAACTGAAGGCTCTCTTGCTCGAGAAGAAGAAAGACCAGAAACCTGTGGGTTACATTAACCCGGGAAGAAGGCTTAAAAGACAGGCCGCGGGAGTCAAGTTTGGAATTCCGAATGGTCCAGAAGAGGGGACGGATTCAGAAGATGAGAATGTTGATCCTTTCAGCCAGGAGGATGACGATGAAGATTATGAAAATGAACAATCCTCTCCAAGAGATGATAAGTACAAGTTGCTGGAAGAACGTATGCTAGCCATGGAGGGTCAGAAGGCGCCCGGTCTGGATTTCGAAAGTCTGGGTCTGGTCTCCGATGTGACCATTCCTCGTAAATTCAAGATCCCCACTTTCACTAAGTACGATGGTGCGTCCTGTCCTCAGATGCATCTGAGAGCTTATGTGAGAAAGATTCAGCCGCATACCACTGATAGGAAGCTATGGATCCACTTCTTCCAAGAGAGTCTGTCTGGCACACAGTTGGAATGGTATTATCAGCTCGAGAGCTCTGACATCCGCACTTGGACTGATTAGCAACAACTTTCTATAAACAGTACCAGTATAACTCTGAACTAGCGCCTACTCGGCTACAGTTGCAGAATATGACTATGGGATCTAAAGAAAGCTTCAAAGAATATGCTCAAAAATGGAGAGATTTGGCTGGCAGAGTCAAACCCCCTATGACCGATCGAGAATTAGTGGACATGTTCATGGGCACACTGACTGGCCCGTTCTACAGCCATCTACTGGGAAGTTCTTCATCAGGTTTCACTGAACTTATATTGACAGGAGAGCGTGTTGAAAGTGGCATCCGAAGTGGAAAGATACAGGCAGCTACCTCTGCAAGCACCAAAAGGTCCTATCAGGGGAGGAATGAATCAAATGCTGTGTACGGTCAAAAGGGTCGTAACAAGAAAAATCGTGACCATACCATTGGAGCGGTTACGATTGCAGCACCGCCATCTCAAAACTTCCAGCCCAAACAAGACAAGCCAAGAAGGCAGTTTACCAGGATCAACATGACCTTGGCACAAGCACTGCAGGGGATGCTAAAGGCAAATCTGATCACCCTCAGAGACCCTCCTATGAAACCCAACACTGCCTCTTCTCGTTATAATCCCAATGCCAGGTGTGCATATCACTCCGATAGCCCCGGGCATGATACAAATGATTGCTGGTCATTGAAGAATAAGGTTCAGGATATGATCGAAGCTGGGGAAATTGAATTTGAGCCTCCGGAGACTCCTAATGTCATCACTGCACCTATGCCTAATCATGACAAGGCTGTTAATGTTGTGGATGACTACTCTCACATTTCTAATGTGGCTAACTTAGCGTCTCCTCTCCTGGCCATCAAGAAGAAGTTGTTGCAAGCTGGTTTATTTCCAGGTTGTGCGGCAAATTGCGATCTCTGTATACTCCGACCCAATGATTGCCTGAAATTGAGGAATGGTATTCAACGGCTGATAGATGATCGTACAATTCTCTTTGAAAGGATTCCTAAGGTGGGAAACACTGTTGAAGAAATATCTGTGATTGCAAGGTCCAAAGTTCCGGTGAAGATTACTGCTCCCAGAGTACCCGTGAAGATTACTGCTGAGCCCAAGGTAGCTCCCCTAATCATTACTGCACCTGGCCCAGTACTGTATTCTTCAAGCAAAGCCATTCCGTGGAATTATGGAGGTGATGTTTACATCCATGGTGTAAAGCAAGTTGGTAGTTCTGCTAACCCTAATGACATTGTTGGGACTAGTAAAGTTACTCGAAGCGGAAGGATCTTCTCTCCGGAGATCTCACCTCCAGTTCCCGAAAACCGAGGAAAGGAACCAGTCAACCCTTCTCAGCCAGAGACATCGGTCGAAGTTACTACTGAAGATGTTGCCAAACAGGAAATGGAAGAAATGCTGAAAATCATCCGCAAGAGTGATTTTGATGTGGTAGAACAGTTGGGGCATACCCCGTCCAAAATCTCGATGTTATCCTTGTTATTATCTTCTGAATCTCATGCCCATGCCTTGATAAAATTCTTGAAGACTGCTCATGTACCTCAGGAGACCTCCGTCGATCAGTTCGAAAACTATGTTGCTAATCTGACTGTTGACGATGGCCTAGGTTTTTCCAATGCTGACCTGACACCAGCGGGAAAGAACCACAATAAAGCTCTGCATATCTCCATTGAATGTAAGGGGATCACATTGTCTCATGTGTTGATCGATAATGGCTCTTCTTTGAATGTGCTACCGAAAGCCGTGCTCAATAAACTTGACTGTAAAGACATTGAACTGAAGCCTAGTGACATTGTGGTGCGTGCTTACGATGGTGCGAAGAGTGTTGTCCATGGTGAAGTGGTTCTCCCTATCAAGATAGGGCCTCAAGTCTTCGACACTACCTTTCATGTAATGAACATTCGTCCTGCCTATTCCTGCTTGCTGGGACGCCCTTGGATTCACGGGGCAAGTGCTGTAGCTTCGTCTCTCCATCAAAAGCTGAGATATCCAATAGAGGGTAAGATCGTCACTGTGTGTGGGGAAGAAGAGTATATCGTCAGTAGTGTGCATACCTTCAGATACGTTGAGATGGATGGTGAATTCTTCGAGACTCCGTCTCAGTCATTTGAAGTGGTTCCTCCGCCCAGTCCTGTCCTTAAGCCAACTCCCCTTGTGCCCAAGGTTATTCGAGCTCCTCCTGCCATGGTTTCTCTGAAAGATGCTCGAGCTGTGGTCGAAAATGGTGGTCGTACTAGTTGGGGTCAACTGATCAACGTACCCTACAAGTCTGATAAATCTGGTCTGGGATTTAACTCTGAAAAGATGGTCAAGGATCAAATTAATGTTGTAGAAGATGCTGATAGCGATTGCGATCTGGATAGCTGGATTTTCCCAACAATTGGTGACGGACTCAATAATTGGAAGGCTGAAGACACTATCCCGATTTCCGTTAGTCAGGAGTAATTGCTATTGTCTGTTTTAGTGTTGCAATTTTTAATTTCTATAGTTGAACTTCTTAAAGCATTGTGTCTATGCCCGGGGCACAATAGCTAATTTGTTAAGGGTTTTGTCATTTTCATAAGCATATTCATATTCAATAAATCAATGGACTTTTTTGCATTCAAATATTGCGCTCTTTATCTTTCCTATCATCTTCCAAAAAAGCTATGTTTTCTTACACACACTCACGTAACAAATTGCAGATCCACACCCACTCTGGATCCTGTCGATAATAGTTCTACTACTGTTCATTATGCCTTTGAAAATCCGATCTACCAAGCTGAGGATGGAAGTGAGGAAGATTGTGAAGTACCTGGAGAACTTGCCCGACTGTTACTACAAGAAGAAAGGACCATACAGCCGCATGAAGAGTCAATCGAAATTGTAAATCTGGGTACTGAAGTAGACAGAAAAGAAGTCAAGATAGGAGCAGGCTTGGAAAACAATGTCAAAGAAAGATTGATCCAGATGTGTAACACCTCAAAATTTGCCCTCCTCTCTTGGGACTAGCATAACATATTTGCATATCATTTTTAGGTCATTAGGCATTGCATATTGCATATCATGTGGTTACATTGTGCAAGCCATTCTCTCAAGTCTTGATCAGGAGAAAAGGGGTCATGTGCAAGCCAAGGTTTCAGTGGATTGGATCATTAATCATCTGAGGATGTGGAGGTCCAAATTAGGGTTTTGTGGTTCTCAAGGAGATTGGTCTTCATCTTGATTGAAGTGGTACATCATCATCATCATGGTTTGTCATCATCAAATGTTGAAGCTGATTCCTTGAGATTAGGGTTTTGACCACTGGTCAACCCTAATCAGTTGTATTGGGCCAATCAGGGCATGATCAGGAGATGGGGTCTATGATGTATATGGGGATCATTATTTGATTATATTGAGCTTATTGAGGCTAGGGTTTCATCCTTGAGCCATTTCATCAGAAGATTGGGGCTCAGATTGATCAGTGCCTTGCCAAATTCATCTATCAGTTGAAAAAGTCAACTGTGGGCAACTGTGCATGATTTTATGGATTTGGAGGTGGAAATGAGTTGGATACACTTCATTCATGTTGGAACAAGTGTTATTTGACATTTCAAAGCTCAAGAATGAAGAAAATCAAGTCAGAACAAAAAATTGCCAAAAATAGAAAGTGACTTGTAATGGAAGTTTCCTAAAATGGAAATTTTTTTACCACAAAATTACATGTCCAAGGAAGCTTCAAATGAAAATTTGTTCAACATGAGAGTTGTAGATCTTGGTCTCACCTTTCCAAAAAGTCCAAGAACTTGAATTTCCCATGTATGGTTGGCAAGTTATGGTCCATTCAATTTCAAAAATGACCCATAATCAGAGGGGCATAACTTCCACATGGAGTGTCCAAATTGGATGATCTTTTTATGCACAAACTCCATTTGACATGTACTTTCATGGTGCATAATTGGAATTTATCAAAAATGGTCAATGCAAAAAGTCAAATTTCAAGTGTACAGTTAAAAGATCCAGGGGCAAAATGGTCCAAGTTGAGAAATAATGAGAATTTTTGAGTGGGGATTTTTGCAACACCTCACAAATGCAATTTGAAAATTGTTGGAATGGTCATAACATGTTGAGGTTCATTATTTGGTTAAGTCACTTGTGAATTGCACTTGAAAAGTATACAAATTGCCATGGCATAGTGAAAATAAGAAATACACAACCAATGACCATGGGATAAGTTGCAACAGATCACACATGTCATTTTGAGAGTGTGTGAGCTGTCAAATGAGTTGTCATTGGTCTGTGGTGAAATGGCATTTTTGCCCTTGCTTTGAAAATGACATTTTGCTAATTATCATTCATTTTGTTAATTGGATGATTAAGAGCTGGATTAAATGGAAGTATATAATCCTAATTGTAACTAACTCTTGAAGAATCACATCTCACAAGAATTCAACAAACTTTTCCCTCCAAATTCTCCAAAATCCTCAAGAACATTCAAGAGCAAAATTCCATCAAACTCTTCCAATTCTCCACCAAATCGTGTGGTTCTTCTTGCTGCTTCTTCCAATCATCTTCTTCTTCTACTGTTTTGGCAAGGCAACATCAAGATCTTCACCAATCGTGACTGTTCCAATTATGCTCATCAATGGCTTTTGAAGATTCCTTCCACTAGAAGCGATTTCGATTGAACCTAACACCTCCAGTCAACTAACCTATCACTATTCTTCATCTGTTTTGGGAATACACGCGCAAACACCTCCAGATTCGACACTGCCATCTCAAGGTACTTCAAAATCGAATCTCATGATATGATGAATTGGTATATGCGTTTGAAAGAGTGCTCGATGTAGTTTATCATGATGTAGGTAGTTTTTGATTTAGTGAACTGTAGAGGAAGAAATCGCGATTTAAAGATTGATGCATGTTTGCGTTTTCGCTCGATCCGTGAGCTACAGTTAGATTTAGGTTGATTAGGTTACATATTCGAGATCCTCGCACTTAGACCTTTCCAACGGTTATATGCATGATGATTTTCGTTGAGATTGAATGTTCTTGATATTGTTGAACTTCTGGAAAATACGATGATGATGATGAGCAAATCTGGAAATTAAGAGTGTTTGATCCTGAGTTTTTGCCTAGCCAATTTGAAAGTTGTTTCCCTCCAGGCGCAACCAATCACACGCCTCCACCTCAATTAGTGATGCTGTGTCGTTTTGGACCGGCCTAAGATATTTACCAACGTGCCACTGAGTTCATTTAATTAAATATAACATTTAATAATTATTGCATAATTCATTTAAATATTAGAAAAATCATAAAAAAATATTGGCTAATCAGAAAATTATGAGGGTTTTTTGTTAGTTCCCAATTTTTCCCTAGTTTTTTATGAGCATGATTTTATAAGTTGTGCATGGTGAATTGTTGACTTGGACTATAGAACTTTGACTTGTGTGTATTTTTTACATGTTTTGCCATTTTCAATGTGAAATGCTCATACATTAAAATAAATTCCTGAATTTTTTTGAGCTTATTCTAGACATGTTGATGGTGATTTACATATAAAGTTTGTGATTTTTGGATACCTGTGGAGTGAGATATGATTTTTTTGAACCTAGGTGTGACAATTTGTGTCACACCTAGCTAGGTCAAATTCAGGAATTTATTTGCATGGCCTATGATTGTTGGATTGGATTGAAATTTTGCATGGATGATTATTGACATGTTGAGATGTTATGTGAATTTTTCTGGATTTTTCTATGGCATTTTCAATTTGATTGATATTTTTCTTCTCTGTTGGCTTATTGTGCAAGCTTGTGTGACACATGTTTGTATATCTTGTGTGAAATTCTCATTTGGTTTTGGATGAAGATGAAATTTGGTATGCTGATTGTTGACACATTGTAGGACATTACTGTTTTGGTCCCATTCATTTCTTAATTGTTCTCACTCTGTTATGAATTTTTGAAGTGAATGTATGTGTTGATACCTTGAATTGGCTTGAATAATTGTGTCTGGATTTCTTGATTTTTATTGACCTAGTTCCTTTTGTCCAATTGAGCTGAAAATTGACATGCTATACCTTGAATATATCTTGTTTAGGTGTGAATTATTTGGGGATTTTTGGAATTGTTTTGGTATGCTTTTGATTGAAGTTATTCTGTTTGGACTTTTGATGTTGCATTTGACCTAGTTTGACTTGTTTTGGTCATGAAATGAATATGGTGAATGATATGAGCATGGGATCAATTGCATTTGCTTTCTATTTGCATTAATTTGGTTTTGGTTGAGAATTGTTTGCTGTTTTGAATTTTTTCTCCCTTTTGGACCCTAGGCTTGGCCTAGTGGTCTAGTTTCTCACATTTGGATTGACTTTTCAGGATGAAATGCATGATGCTTAAGGAGAATGCTTCAAGTCAGTTAAATTGAGATTGTTTGATGTTGAGAACTAACATGACTTTGTTTTGTAGGTTGTGAAGCTTGGGCTTGAGCTTATAGCTTGCACTTGTGTGCATTAAATTGTGTTGTCTGTATAGATTAACGTTTGCTGTTTACTGTTGGTTTGTCTGAGCACTGATGATACTTGATTGATTTCAGGTACATTTAGTCGCTTACAGTTCTTTAAGGACTTGCTTGCTGCTGCTTGGTTTTTGAACCACTTGAGGTAAAATCTCTTGACTTCATGTAGTCTGGGAGACCCGGCCTGTTACTTGGCCGGGCAAATGTCTGAAGTCCTCCTTAAGAGGCGATGTTTGTGGTTGTTTACATTTGTGCCAAGCAGGTAAAGACCTCTATGAGGCAATTGGTGGATCAAAGGGATATGCAATCTATCCCCCACTATTCTGTGAGTCGTCCCTCTGCTCACACGGCTGTGTGTTGATGCATTGGGACACAAACCCAAGATCTTGTGCTGTTGCACAATCGAGTCAGAGTCTTTGAGCGTAGAAGGGTCCCTCCATTCTGGACCCACGCTCCTTTGTCTAAAAGCTCTCCCTGGTCAGGGATAAGAGCTGTGAGGTCTCATCCTCACTTCACCTTTTCATCTGCTTCACCTTAGCCTCGTAATGGCAAGGTTAAGAGCGAATAATACCATTGTACAGACGACTTGCTTCGGCAGTCAAACCCATTGTGTGAGCCTCACTTGATTGGTTATAGTGTGTGCTATGTGAATATTTGTTTGAAATGCTTGTTTTGATTTGTATGCTTGTATGCTTGCTTTCTTCCTGGATAGGATTAGCTTGCAGTTGTGCAAGTAGGTAGAAACCTGAACATAGGGTAATGATGCATGACAACACTAGGCTCGAGTCCAGCTCCCTGGTAGTGTGTCTTCCCTCGGTTTCTGGCTAGATTTTCTTTCCCTTGAGGGGGAACTACATCGCCCTGATCCTTGTTCCAGACGAGGTATGTAGGCAGGTGGTCGTGCGAGACCACTCCGGGCACTTTTTTTCTTTTTGTGTGTGTTTACTTGTTATCTTCTTGTGCGTGTTTGGTTCGGATGCCGACGTAAGTCCAGTGATTGGCGGTCGGGCTCCACGTTTGCCCTCTGGTGTGTGTTTTGGTTCGGAAGCTGACGTAATTCCATCGAGTGGTGGTCAGGTTCCAGGTTTGCCTGTGGGTGCGTGTGTTGTTTGGCGTGCGTGAGCCGAACTACAGCAGCTCTGATTCTCGTTCCAGACGAGATATGTAGGCATAGGACGCGATGTCCTATCGAGCTCCCTTCTCTTAACCCCACCTGTGTTCCCTGTGTGCGTGTGATGTTTTAGCAATCTTTTCTTTTCTTAGAGCGTGGATCCCGTCGAGTACGACGGACGTGAGAGGTGCTAATACCTTCCCCTTGCGTAACCGACTCCCTTACCCTTTCTCTTTGGTCGCAAGACCATTTCCTTTCCAGGTTTCTCTGAGCGTTTCCTTTCCCTATTTTGGGATAAATAACGCGCAGTGGCGGCTCTGTGTTGTGTTTTTATTTGAGTCCCGCCGGTTGTTTTTCGCGGATGCGACAGCTGGCGACTCTGCTGGGGATTGCATAGATGTTGACCTGTGCTGGTCCATCGTCCCTAAGCGAGTCCTTCCTAGCGTTCTAGGATAGTGTAGGTTGCTTGTTTTGCTTTATTTATTGCATTTATTATTCTAACCAGTGTATATATTTGCATAAATACTTGCATGCATCATACTATCATATTGCCGTCCTCTATGCAGGTGGTTCCTCTGTTTGGGGTGGGTGTTCTGAGTGGGGCTAAAACCCAGGCCCGAGTATACACCTAGGATTAGTGTGGTCTCACGTTCCTCATTTGCTAAATCAGCATATTGTTGCAACGTGACATGCCACAAGCCGGACGAGGTTCATCTGATAGTGCTTTCCTCTGTGGATATTCCACTTTGGCTGAGTTACTTCATTTGAGCTGTTGACTCTGGTGACCGATCATTTCCCGTATCTTTGGTTTAGACGATCTTAAGGGAGCTACAATGGCACACCCGAAAGGGCAAACCCATTGAGTATCTCCGCCCGATTGTCGAGACTATTATCCACCTTAGGGTGACCCAATTAGAATTCACCTGTGAGGGGAGGGTGATTCTTTCAGATGCGTGTTCAGGTGTATGATCAGATGGTGACTAATTGTTCCGTGGATCAGAGTCATATTTATCAGTCGGATTTATGGCCGTTTATTGTCGAGACGCCGGAGTGCTGTCCGAGTTATTTATTAGTGGGGATCCGTTTATTTCAGGATTCCCCGGGCCGATTCAGAAATGGTTATGGGTATCTGCTCAGAGATTGTCAGATGATGATGATGATGTATCTGTCTTCCGTTTATTTCGGAACCCTTGAGTTGGATTTATGGTTACATATTCCCTCAGATGGTTGTGATCAGTTTAGTGGTCCGAGCTGTGGTTCAGAGCAACAGATGATCAGATGGCTTGGAGGATGGCAATGCATTGCATTCATTCATCAGCATCATTTCATTTTGCATTTACCTGCATCTAACACATGTTTACCCATATGCAGGGACACTTTTGATCGAGATCCTGGTTGAGAGACTTTCTGCTCAGATATGAGGCCCGGTTTGAAAGACAACGTTGCCTACAGTTTCTTCAACCCAGAGATTGATGAGTTGAGAGATATGATAGCATTGATTACACCTGACCATGTGGGGATGTTCAGGGAGTCATACGGTAGTATCCTGAAGATGGTTTTCAGACTCACTGACAGTGACAGAAGCGTCATTCATACTCTTCTCCAGTTCTATGACCCGGGGCTGAGATGCTTTGTATTTCCGGACTATTTGTTGGGACCTCTGATGGAGGATTATGCTAGCATCCTGGGTGTTCAGATTCGTGATTAGATTCCTTTCTGTGCTATTAGGAGAGAGCCTGACGTCCTTGGGATTTCCCGTGCTCTTTATTTGAGTCCGGAAGTGACTAAGGAGGGGTTGAAGGAGAAAGGAAAATTGCCTGGATTTCATTTGAGTTTCTTGGAAGCTAAAACCAAAGAACATGCTGTTGTGGGTGATTGGAAGACGGTTTGTGCTTTGATTGCCGTGAGCATTTATGGAGTTATCTTGTTCCCTAATCAGAAGAATTTTGTAGACCATAATGCTATCAGGTTGTTCATGCAGAGAAACCCTATCCCTACTCTGATCGGAGACGTCTACTACTCGATCCATAATCGGAATGAGAAGCTGCGTGGGGGTTTGATCAGGTGCTGCGCTCAGTTGCTCTTCAGGTGGTTTATGGGATATTTGCCTTCCCGAGGTGCTTTTGCTCATCTTGATCCTTCTGTCAAGTGGTCCTTCAGGTTGATGGGTTTGCGGGCTGATGATATAGCGTGGACTCATAATGGTTAGGCTGGACGGGATTTTATATATAGCTGTGGGGCTTTTCCCAATGTGCCTCTTATAGGAGTTCAGGGTTGCATTAATTACAACCCGACGCTTCTTAGGAGACAGATGGGGTTCGCTATGGAGGTCCCTCCCCTTGAGTGTGAGACTCAGGAGTCCTTTTATTTTCCTGTGGAGGGTAATCAGGCCAAGCTGATGCAAGTGTCTGGGGCATGGCGCAACATTCAGAGGAAGGGCAAGGTTCCGTTTGGCAAAGTCAATTGCCGGTATTTTCCTCTATTTGATGATTGGTTGCGGAAGAGAATTGAGGTTACACTTCTACCATTTCCTGGAGGTGATCTTGGGTGTCCTTTGATTGAAGGTCCAAGTTCTTCTGTCAGTATGGAAGAATTCCTTGAGATGAAGAGGGCCAGAGATCAGTTACTTGCAGAGAAAGCTGAATTGGAGAGAAGTGTTGCTCGGTTTCAGACAGCTAATCAAGAGATCAAAGTGAAGATGGAAGATCAAGACAAGCGACATGCCTTGGAAGCTAAGCGCTTTGAGATGGATACAGCCTACTATGGGAAGGTTAATCAGGCATTAGCATCATCTACCAGAGAGCACGATATCACCAAAGAGAGATTGGCTAGAGCTTCACAGATCATTGAGGATGAGAAGCGGAGGCAGACTCTCGTGAGAGATCAGAGAGATGCCAGAGCCAGGGCCCTTGCTGCAGAGTGGGAAGCGGAGAAAGCAAAGATCGTCGCCGAGAGAGATCATTACATGGCAGAGAGAGATCACTACTTCAGGCAGATGAAGATTCATCAGAAAGAAGTGGGGAGATTGCAGCAGGAGAACACCGAGCTCAGGTTCGCCGTAGAGTTCGCGAAGATGGAAGATGAGATAGGGCCATCTGTGGGACCCTCATCCAGCTAGTTCTTTCATTTGTGTGGATTACCGTCAGGCTTGTTGACGGAATCTACTTGCTTGTATTTCTTTCCTGATTCCGGAGGATTGTATTTGATTTTTATCTGGATTGATGTATGACTATGGCACTGTTTGTGCACTTTTTGCTATGTGATGGTGGTTTTTCATTCAGTGATTGGTTTACAAGCTTTATTTGCTTTACCGTATGCACTCACACAAGCACACACATGGTTGGGGGTATCATGCTAAATCACATATCTCCGATTTGCACGATGGAATCCAATGCTGAATACAAAATATTGATGTCGGATTATTGTTTGTCTCAATGATGCCAGGATCGAGAGGCAAAGTGTCCTTCATATGGATAGACACTGCATCCATGCATAATCATAATAACTGTGTTTTGTTTTGCAGGTATTTGTTACTGACATGCTTGATCTTTTCAGGAATCATTGCTCGTGCTCGCAGAGTTGTACCTTTGCACTCAACACGCCCTCACAGATATTACACCAGGCGCAATACTCCTAGACTCATGGATCTTCCCAACACAGATATCCTCGAGCTGAAAGATAAGATGACTGAGCTGATCAACATCATGCAGGGCTTTGCAGTTGGTCAGAAAGCTCTGGCAGATAAAGTTGAGAAGCTCGAGCGGGCTTCAGCAGCAAACAGCGGCGTTAACCTGGATGGTGTCTCCAACCAGGGCAGATGTTCCAGGGACGGTGGTAAGAGGACGACTATTGGTGTGGTGAATAATACTGGTGTTGGTGGCCAACCGGGGCAGAATCTGAAGGATAATTTTGTGCCTCCATTCTATGGCTTCGATGAGGATAGGGAGGAAGACAGAGAGGCTAATCAGTTCTCGATGCACAACGAGCCTTTGGGTCAGTACAATGTTCAGCCTCAGAGCAAGGAGATTCAGCTGCTGGCTGATAAAATTAAAGTGCTTGAAAGTTATGCCACTCCTGGGGTGGTAAATATGTCTAATATGGGGCTTGTTGAGGGGATTGTGATCCCACAGAAGTTTAAGGCGCCCACATTCGACAGGTATAATGGGAGTTCTTGCCCGGAGACGCATCTTCAGGCCTTTGTCCGCAAAAATTCTGCATACACCATGGATCAGAAACTGTGGATGTACTTTTTCCAGGACAGCCTGTCCGGAGGTTCCCTGGAATGGTATACCAAGTTGAAATCCTCGGACATTAAAAACTGGCAGGATCTTGGGGATGCTTTCTTCAAGCAATATCAGTTTAATGCTGACATGGCTCCGAGCCGTACCCAGTTGCAGGGTATGTCTCAGAAAAACAATGAAGGATTTAAAGAGTATGCTCAGCGGTGGAGAGAACTGGCTGCAAGAGTGCAACCTCCTCTGGTTGATCGTGAGATGTCAGATCTCTTTATGGGAACCCTGCAGGGGGCTTTTGCTGAGAGAATGGTTGGGTGTCCGGTGACCAACTTTTCAGATATCGTGGTGGCAGGGGAGAGAATAGAGAGTTGGCTGAAATTGGGAAAGATTCAGGGTACTGCGTCCTCTTCTTCTTCAGGGTCAAAGAAGCCATTCGGTAATGGGGGGCAGAGGAAGAAAGAAGGAGACACCAGCGCTGTTTATGCACAACGAGGACCCAGTAGGGACCGTTACTTCCAGCACAATGCTGCGGTAACCATTCCTGCTGAGTCTCAGCCTGCACAATCGCAACAACAGCAACAACAACAACAGAGACAACCCTTTCAGCAGAGGCCTCAAAGGGCCGGATATCAGATGAGGGGCAGGGCAGTGGACAGACAATTTGATAGGCCTCTGGTGACCTATTCCTTCCTGTTTAAGAAATTGACAGATTTGGGGCTTGTGCAAACGCGGACTCTGGCACCTTTGAGACCTGATCAAAGGCCAGCCAGCTATGACGAGAATGCAAAGTGTGAATTCCACTCAGGTGCGCCTGGGCATAACATCGAGAACTGTAAAGCTTTTAAGCACACAGTTCAAGACCTGGTGGATTCAAAGGCAATCAACTTCGCACCATCTCCCAATGTAAATGCAAATCCCATGCCCGCGCATGGTCAAAGGGGGGTGAATGCGATCTCTGAGGAGAGTCGAGTGGGGTTGTTGTCTATTGACCAGTTGAGGACTCCGTTGGCTGAGGTCAAAGGGCTGTTGTTGAAGAATGGGGTTTATCCGGGCTGTGGCCATGAGTGTGCTGAGTGCATCGTCTCTGATAATGAGTGTGAGCTTCTGAGGAAGAATGTCCAGGGTTTGATGGACGAGGGGAGTATTGTGGTTGAGAAGGCTGGTTCGAAAAAAGAGGAGGTCTCCACCATAACAATCTACTTTGATCCGGTGGATTTGTCTAATCTTGCTGAAGCGGCTCCAGTTACCATCACGGTACCTGGACCAATTCCCTACGACAAAGATGATGCCGTGCCGTGGCATTATGGTGGGGAGGTATATTGCAATGGGGAGAAGATAGAAGAGCAATCTGCAAGTGAAACCACTATTTCAAAGGTGGATAATGCCGGTCCCGGCGGTTTCACTCGCAGTGGAAGGTTATTTGCTCCTGATGCGTTGAGGAGAGGAGAAGAAGAAAAAGATAAAAAAGAAAAGGCCGAGGCTTTAGCCAGGGCGAAAGGGAAGGCTGTGTTGAATGATAGTACCCCTGTGGTGACACCGGCGCCTGCGGGGTCGGAAAATAAATTTGATGATGATGCTGAAGAATTTCTGAAGATCATCAAAAAGTCAGAGTATAAATTGGTTGACCATCTGCAGCAGACTCCGTCCAAAATCTCAATTTTATCTTTGCTGTTGAGCTCTGAGGGGCATAGGGAAGCTTTGTTGAAAATTCTGAAGAAAGCTTATGTTCCGCAAGAGATAACTATTAACCAGCTGGAGACGGTCGTGTCCAATGTGCATGCTAGCCATGGGCTGGGTTTCACGGACATGGACCTGACAGTGGATGGAAGGAATCATAACAGGGCGCTACACATTGCTATGGAATGCAAAGGGGCCGTGCTTTCGCATGTGCTGGTTGATACCGGCTCCTCCTTAAATGTGTTGCCGAAGAAAGCTCTGGCGAAGCTTAATTGTGATGGGCTGATTCTGACCCCTACTGATTTGATAGTACGGGCTTTTTATGGGTCAAAGCGAGCCGTATTCGGGGAGGTTGAGCTGCCAGTGAAGATTGGACCTGAGGTGTTCAAGTCGACTTTCTATGTCATGGATATTCAGCCGGCATACAGTTGCCTGTTGGGTCGTCCGTGGATCCATGCTGCTGGGGCAGTAACTTCGACTTTGCACCAGAAACTGAAGTATATCTGGGAGGGCCAAGTCGTCACTGTGTGTGGAGAGGAAGACATCTTTGTCAGCCACCTGTCCTCGTTTAAATATGTTGAGATGGACGGAGAAATCTGGGAGACGCCTAGTCAAGCATTCGAAACCATTAAGGTGGAGAATGCTTTGTTTGCAAAAGAGGAGGAGAAACCGTCCATATCTTCGTACAAACAGGCCGCTGAGGTGGTAAAGAGTGGAGAGGCTCCCGGTTGGGGCAGAATGATGGAGGTCCCCGCGAAGAAGGATAGATTCGGAGTGGGGTACCAGCCGGGCCGAGGCTCAGGACAAGGAAGAGGACGTCGTACGTCAGTAACCTTCACAAGTGCCGGAATGCTGGATCCGGATCACATCTGCATGATGGGTGAAGATGCTGATAGCGACTGTGACATGGACCGGTGGATAAAGCCGTGTGCACCAGGGATGGGAATCCAGAACTGGAAGGCTGAAAAGATCATCCGGGTCACTCTCCTCGAAGAGTAATATTTTTCTTGTTTTCATTTTATATGCATGAAAGCCTTACGTGTTGCCCGACACGTAATGGTTCATTGTAAGGGCCACCTCATGTTTAAATTTGCAAATTCGCATCATGAATAAAAGGATGTTTTTCAGTTAAAAGCGGTGTTTCCTGTTTTTCATTTATTTTTGCAGTTTAAAAATAAATACAAATAAAAATGGCAATGTTTTCATTTTTCTTTTTCAATTTCTCACACCGGTTCTAAAGCAATGCATGAATCAACATTCATGCAGATGCGATTCCTCCCCGGATCTCATTGATAACAATCCTGTTACACCCTTGTATGACTTCGACAATCTGATCTATCTTGCTGAAGAAGAAGACGAAGAAGATTGTGAATTGCCGGGGGAATTAGCCAGGTTGTTGAAACAAGAGGAGAAGGTGATTCAGCCGCATGAAGAGCCGATTGAGGTCGTGAATCTGGGTACCGATGAGATGAAGAAAGAAGTGAGAATTGGGGTTGCTTTGGAGGAAAGTGTCAAAAGCAGAATGGTAGCATTATTGAAAGAGTATGTCGACATCTTTGCCTGGTCTTATCAAGATATGCCAGGATTGGATACCGATATTGTTGTGCACAAGCTACCGTTGAGAGCAGATTGTCCTCCAGTGAAGCAGAAGTTGCGCAGAACTCGACCTGACATGGCAATGAAGATTAAAGAAGAAGTGCAGAAGCAATGGGATGCTGGTTTCCTTGCTGTCACCAATTATCCGCCATGGGTTGCGAACATTGTGCCAGTCCCGAAGAAGGATGGGAAGGTGAGAATGTGTGTGGACTACCGAGATCTGAACCGAGCTAGTCCGAAAGATGATTTTCCATTACCTCACATTGATGTGTTGGTAGATAATACAGCTCAATTCTCGGTGTTTTCCTTCATGGATGGCTTTTCTGGCTATAATCAAATCAAAATGTCGCCAGATGATATGGAGAAAACAACGTTCATTACACTATGGGGTACCTTTTGTTATAAGGTGATGCCATTCGGTCTCAAGAACGCCGGTGCTACTTATCAGAGGGCCATGGTGACTTTGTTTCATGATATGATTCATCATGAAATTGAATGCTATGTTGATGACATGATAGCAAAGTCCCAAACAGAAGAGGGGCATTTGGTAGATTTGGCCAAGTTGTTCGACCGGCTGAGACAATTCAGACTGAGGTTGAATCCGAACAAGTGCACGTTCGGAGTGCGGTCCGGTAAATTGCTGGGGTTCATTGTGAGTGAGAAAGGAATCGAGGTTGATCCTGCAAAAGTAAAAGCAATAAGAGAAATGCCTGAACCGAGAACAGAGAAGGAGGTCCGTGGTTTCTTAGGTAGATTGAACTACATTTCACGGTTCATATCTCATCTAACAGCCACGTGCGAACCGATATTCAAATTGTTGAGAAAAGATCAAACGGTCAGGTGGAATGATGATTGCCAAGCGGCATTTGAAAAGATAAAAGAGTATTTGCAGGAGCCTCCGATTCTGATGCCTCCTGTGGAGGGAAGACCGTTAATTCTGTACCTGACAGTCCTCGAGGGGTCTATGGGGTGTGTATTGGGGCAGCATGACGAGTCTGGTCGAAAAGAGCATGCCATATACTACCTTAGCAAAAAGTTTACCGACTGTGAAACAAGATATTCACTGCTCGAGAAAACTTGCTGTGCTTTGGTCTGGGCTGCTCGCCGACTAAGGCAGTACATGCTGGTTCATACCACTTTATTGATTTCCAAGATGGATCCAATCAAGTACATTTTTGAGAAGCCAGCATTGACCGGACGGGTTGCGAGATGGCAAATGATTTTGACAGAATATGATATTCAGTATACCTCTCAGAAAGCAATCAAGGGGAGTGTATTGTCTGATTACCTCGCCCAGCAACCTATTGATGATTATCAACCGATGAAGTTTGAATTCCCTGATGAGGACATCATGTTTCTCAAATCGAAAGATTGCGAGGAACCAATCCCGGAGGAGGGGCCTGACCCCGAATCCGAATGGATTCTGATGTTTGATGGGGCCGTTAACGTGAATGGAAGCGGTGTTGGTGCTGTTTTGGTTACGCCGAAAGGATCTCACATTCCTTTTGCTGCCCGGCTAACATTTGAGTGCACCAACAACGTAGCTGAATATGAAGCTTGCATATTGGGGATTGAAGAGGCGATTGATTTGAGGATCAAGAACCTTGTCATATATGGAGATTCAGCTCTGGTGATAAATCAAGTTAACGGAAAATGGTATACGCATCAATCTCATTTAGTGCCATATCGGGATTATACGAGGAGATTGTTGACGTTTTTCACCAAGGTGAAGATGCATCATGTGCCCAGAGAGGAGAATCCTTTGGCAGATGCTTTGGCTACTCTGGCCGCCTTGATTAAGGTGCAATGGTGGAATCAGTTCCCCAGTGTTGAAGTGGGACGTCTGGATAGACCGGCTTATGTGTTTGCTGTTGATACAACGCCTGATGATGAGAAGCCGTGGTATTATGATATCAAGCGCTATCTAGAGACTCAAGAGTATCCTGAGGGAGCATCCAAGAGGGACCGAAAGACTCTGCGGAGGTTGGCCATGGTGTTCTACCTGAATAAGGATGGGGTTTTGTACAAAAGGAATTTTGATTGGGTCTTGCTTCGATGTGTTGATGATAGAGAAGCAAGCCAATTGATGAAAGAGGTTCACGAAGGATCGTTTGGTACCCATGCCAGTGGGAATGCAATGGTAAAGAAGCTGCTGAGGGCAGGTTATTATTGGATGACAATGGAGGCCCAATGTTCTAATTTCGTGCGGAAGTGTCATAAATGCCAGATTTATGCTGACAAGGTGCACGTGCCTCCAAATCCGCTGAGCTTAATGTCGTCTCCATGGCCGTTTGCTATGTGGGGCATTGATATGATCGGAAAGATTGAGCCTACAGCTTCGAATGGGCACAGATTCATATTAGTGGCTATTGATTACTTCACCAAGTGGGTTGAAGCAGCCTCTTATACGAATGTGACGAAGCAGGTCGTAGCCAGATTTCTCAAGAGAGATATCATTTGCCGGTATGGGGTTCCCGAGAGAATCATTACTGATAATGGTTCTAATTTGAACAATAAGATGATGGCAGAGCTGTGCCGAGAATTCAAGATTGAACATCACAATTCTTCTCCCTATCGTCCGAAAATGAATGGGGCGGTTGAGGCAGCCAACAAGAATATAAAGAAGATTGTGCAGAAAATGGTGGTAACCTACAAAGACTGGCATGAGATGTTGCCATTTGCATTGCATGGGTATCGAACGTCGGTGCGCACATCTACTGGGGCAACTCCTTTCTCGTTGGTATATGGGATGGAAGCTGTGCTACCTGTTGAGGTTCAGATTCCCTCTTTGAGAGTCCTGATGGACGTGAAATTGCAAGAGGCTGAATGGGTAAGGACTCGGTATGAAGAGTTGAGCCTAATAGAGGAAAAGAGGCTAGCAGCTATCTGTCATGGGCAGTTATACCAGCAGCGGATGAAGCGCGCTTTTGACAAGAAGGTGCGACCTCGGGTATATCACGTAGGTGATATGGCGCTGAAAAGGATCCTTCCTCCTCAAAACGATCGAAGGGGAAAATGGACACCGAATTATGAAGGTCCATTCGTGGTCAAGAAGGTTTTCTCAGGCGGAGCCTTGTTGCTAACGACCATGGATGGCGAAGATTTTCCATCCCCTGTGAATGCGGACGCAGTTAAAAAATACTTCGTATAAGAGACCCGCTGGACGAAAAGAATAAAATAGTCCAGGCAAAAATGGGCATCCCGGCGAACCAAAACAGAAAGAAAGGTTCGGGCAAAAATTAGGGATAAAATGAAAAAATGTACACCGGGCAAGTCGAAAACCTGAAAAGGCGACTTGGGCAAAAATGGGTATCCCGGTGGACTGAAAACCCGAGAGGGCGGTCCAGGCAAAAGAGGGATTGAAACGAACAACTGCGTCTAGCATGATCGTTTTCGCTTTGGTTAAAGCATCATGGATAATACCCGGTAGGGATCAATCAGAATCGTCTTGTTCAGAAGGCAGAAAAGCACGGAGAGTCTGAGGACATATGGGGTGTAACCGAGTTGGAACTCGATGAGATCACGGGTTTCACGTTGCCATTAGGATAGATTTTTCCTTTTGTGCGCAATTACCTCTTTTCAGGAATTGCTTCCTTTGTATTGCTCAATTTGAGCCACACAATTTTCAATCAATAAAATGCATATTCAGTCAAATAATTTTGTTTTTTGTTTTCATTACCGCTTTGATTGCAAAAACATCCGATTATTTTTGATAAAGAATCTTGCATTTTAAGACATACAGGTTCCTTCCAATGCATGTTTATAAGATTGAAAGCTTGAAATCTTATTCGGAAGGTTAAGTGACCCAAGTGTTGAAATCTTGACACGCCTGGGGCGCGGTTTTATCTAACGATCTGTTTTGCAGGTACTGTTAGGTGTTCGTCACTCACTTGCAGGTTGTGGTGTGGAAGCTTTGTAGCAGATCCCCAGAGAGTTCGCTCAGGAACGAATATATGAAGGAATGATGAAGACGTTGAGACGTACGGCGATCCTTGATGGTAATCAAGAAGACTCTTCAAAATCAGAAGATTTGAAAGTTTGTAGAGATTCCCCGCAGAGTCCGATCAGGGACGAGTGCCTGAAGAAAGGACGGTAGGAAGAGACGACGAGACGTCCGACGACCTTGAAATTAATCAAGAAGACTCTTCAAAGTCGGAAAATTGAAATTTCTATATAATTCCCAGGAGTACGTCTCGTCGAGCGGGGAGCGATTGGGAATACAAGTTGATGGGGCAGAAAAGGTCCAGACGAGTCTGGGAGTTCTCAAAAGTGGAAAACTGATACGAGATTGGGAGTTGGATACCATGGTTCGATGAGTCGACGGGTGTTCTGTACCAACTTTTCTCATTTCCCCAGCGGGGTCCCCAAGCAGAGTTGTGAGGGCTAACTCCCCAGCAGATCCAAAGTCTATGGATCCCAGCCGAGTCGAGATGGTTATCCCCGGCAGGTAAACGATGTTTCCTCAGCAGCCAGGCATGAAGGTTGCTATTCCCCGAGTGGAGCGGGTTTCAATGAAATATATCTCCAGCAGTGTTCATCCTACCAGTGGATTGGACGAGTTTCTGTAACAGACGGATTTTACATCCCCAGCTGAGTTAATTCTACCTACGAATTGCATGGGTTGTCCCCAGCGGAGTAGCATTCGTTTTCCCAGCAGGGTCAGGATGGTTATCCCCAGCAGGTGTCAGATCGGTGCTTCCCCAGTCAATGGGCCTGGAGATTGCTATTTCCCCAGCGGAGTATCTGTAAGCATTTCCCCAGTGAAGTCGACAGGTATCTGTGAGGGTTCCCCGAAGCAGGTGGATGTATATCCCCAGCAAGTCAAAAGACTGTATCCCCACAGAGTGTTGGTGGTTCCTATCCCCAGCATTTCCTCGAGCGGATTGGGTGCAAAGGAGGTGTTTCCCCAGCAAGGGTTACCTTTTCCCGGCAGCAGTATTATTCCCCAGCAGGGTGGAATCGGAGTATTGACGAGTTCCTCAGCAGAGTGTCTCGTGCTCCCCAGAAGAATCCCTTGAGGGGGACGTTTTTATACATTCATCATGAAAAATAAGCATAGCATGTTGCATAGAAAAATAATAAAGCGCGTAGCATTTCCATAATTATGGAGCATTACGCAGAAAAAAAATCATGCATCATATTGCAAGCACAAGCTAGTCTCAAGCCGTGGTTACCGTTTGAGAGGTGGTCTTACCAGAAGTAGGGGTGTTACTCCGAGGAGTTTGGCCTCATGATTTGATCAAAGGTATTTCCCCAGTAGTGCGATACTGGAGGAGTTTTTCCGTCGTACAGAGATGGAAATATGACGCGATCAGCGCGACTCAAGCCGTGGTTACCGCTTGAAGTTTCTGTTTCGCCGGATGGTGAAGATGTTACTCTGAGGAGTCTAGCATCATGACGTCAGATCAGCAGTGTTCCCCAGTAGTGCGATATTGGAGGAAATGTTTCCGTCGGACAGAGATGGAAATAATATCAGAAGACGTTACGCGATCAGCGCGATTCCGGGGTTCAAATGGAGAAAAGGAAATGCTGAGGCATTTTCTGGGGTTCAAATAGAGATGGGAGTTGAAGATTTTATCCGGGATGAGGTCCTCAGGATTATCTTCTGTTCATGTGTCACCTTAGACTCTGGCTGAGGCCAATGGAGGTCGTTATAGGTGTCTTCTAAGGAAGAGATACACATGCTACCTTCCTTTTGTGAAGGTATACCCTCTGACATGTCGCCCTCAGAGTGGTGTTTGGTGTTATTTCCGACGTTGCCAGCGGAATTATCACAAGAAATTGGAGATCGGGGTTCAAACGGAGAAAAGAAGATGTTGAGGCATTTTCTGGAGATGGGGTTCAAACGGAGAAAAGAAGATGTTGAGGCATTTTCTGGAGATGGGGTTCAAATGGAGAAAAGGAGATGTTGCGGCATTTTCTGGAGAACGGGGTTCATATTGGCGATCGCAAGTTATCGTCAGGCGACTGGGGTTCAAATCGGAGAACGGGGTTCGTTATTTTGGCAAACAGGAGAACGGGGTTCAAATGCGGTGATTTGAGGATCATTTGCGCAAAAGAAAATTTCGGGGTTCAAGAAAATGGAAAAAATAGAGAAAACTTTGGGGTTCAAGAAAAGCATAAAAAGAAAGGAATAATAATCCCGAGCGGATGAGTGGTGTTCAGGCCATGGTTATCCCTGCGTTACCATTTATTTTGGTATCCAGGTCGACGTTTCTGTTTTGGGGTTCAAGCTGAGTTTTTTCCGTTCCGGACGGATTCTTTCAGAAGATTGTTTCTTCCCCGATTCTGACAGGCGTTGTTAATTATTTTCCCATCAGAGTGCAAATTGTTCGTCTGTTCTTGGTATTCAATCACTCTTCATCCTGATCATCTGAAAGCCGAGGCTATTCATATCGACAGGTTCACAGTGGATTGAATAGGGGCAGCTGTAACACCTCAAAATTTGCCCTCCTCTCTTGGGACTAGCATAACATATTTGCATATCATTTTTAGGTCATTAGGCATTGCATATTGCATATCATGTGGTTACATTGTGCAAGCCATTCTCTCAAGTCTTGATCAGGAGAAAAGGGGTCATGTGCAAGCCAGGGTTTTAGTGGATTGGATCATTAATCATCTGAGGATGTGGAGGTCCAAATTAGGGTTTTGTGGTTCTCAAGGAGATTGGTCTTCATCTTGATTGAAGTGGTACATCATCATCATCATGGTTTGTCATCATCAAATGTTGAAGCTGATTCCTTGAGATTAGGGTTTTGACCACTGGTCAACCCTAATCAGTTGTATTGGGCCAATCAGGGCATGATCAGGAGATGGGGTCTATGATGTATATGGGGATCATTATTTGATTATATTGAGCTTATTGAGGCTAGGGTTTCATCCTTGAGCCATTTCATCAGAAGATTGGGGCTCAGATTGATCAGTGCCTTGCCAAATTCATCTATCAGTTGAAAAAGTCAACTGTGGGCAACTGTGCATGATTTTATGGATTTGGAGGTGGAAATGAGTTGGATACACTTCATTCATGTTGGAACAAGTGTTATTTGACATTTCAAAGCTCAAGAATGAAGAAAATCAAGTCAGAACAAAAAATTGCCAAAAATAGAAAGTGACTTGTAATGGAAGTTTCCTAAAATGGAAAGTTTTTGACCACAAAATTACATGTCCAAGGAAGCTTCAAATGAAAATTTGTTCAACATGAGAGTTGTAGATCTTGGTCTCACCTTTCCAAAATGTCCAAGAACTTGAATTTCCCATGTATGGTTGGCAAGTTATGGTCCATTCAATTTCAAAAATGACCCATAATCAGAGGGGCATAACTTCCACATGGAGTGTCCAAATTGGATGATCTTTTTATGCACAAACTCCATTTGACATGTACTTTCATGGTGCATAATTGGAATTTATCAAAAATGGTCAATGCAAAAAGTCAAATTTCAAGTGTATAGTTAAAAGATCCAGGGGCAAAATGGTCCAAGTTGAGAAATAATGAGAATTTTTGAGTGGGGATTTTTGCAACACCTCACAAATGCAATTTGAAAATTGTTGGAATGGTCATAACATGTTGAGGTTCATTATTTGGTTAAGTCACTTGTGAATTGCACTTGAAAAGTATACAAATTGCCATGGCATAGTGAAAATAAGAAATACACAACCAATGACCATGGGATAAGTTGCAACAGATCACACATGTCATTTTGAGAGTGTGTGAGCTGTCAAATGAGCTGTCATTGGCCTGTGGTGAAATGGCATTTTTGCCCTTGCTTTGAAAATGACATTTTGCTAATTATCATTCATTTTGTTAATTGGATGATTAAGAGCTGGATTAAATGGAAGTATATAATCCTAATTGTAACTAACTCTTGAAGAATCACATCTCACAAGAATTCAACAAACTTTTCCCTCCAAATTCTCCAAAATCCTCAAGTGTGGGCAACTGTGCATGATTTTATGGATTTGGAGGTGGAAATGAGTTGGATACACTTCATTCATGTTGGAACAAGTGTTATTTGACATTTCAAAGCTCAAGAATGAAGAAAATCAAGTCAGAACAAAAAATTGCCAAAAATAGAAAGTGACTTGTAATGGAAGTTTCCTAAAATGGAAAGTTTTTTACCACAAAATTACATGTCCAAGGAAGCTTCAAATGAAAATTTGTTCAACATGAGAGTTGTAGATCTTGGTCTCACCTTTCCAAAAAGTCCAGGAACTTGAATTTCCCATGTATGGTTGGCAAGTTATGGTCCATTCAATTTCAAAAATGACCCATAATCAGAGGGGCATAACTTCCACATGGAGTGTCCAAATTGGATGATCTTTTTATGCACAAACTCCATTTGACATGTACTTTCATGGTGCATAATTGGAATTTATCAAAAATGGTCAATGCAAAAAGTCAAATTTCAAGTGTACAGTTGAAAGATCCAGGGGCAAAATGGTCCAAGTTGAGAAATAATGAGAATTTTTGAGTGGGGATTTTTGCAACACCTCACAAATGCAATTTGAAAATTGTTGGAATGGTCATAACATGTTGAGGTTCATTATTTGGTTAAGTCACTTGTGAATTGCACTTGAAAAGTATACAAATTGCCATGGCATAGTGAAAATAAGAAATACACAACCAATGACCATGGGATAAGTTGCAACAGATCACACATGTCATTTTGAGAGTGTGTGAGCTGTCAAATGAGCTGTCATTGGCCTGTGGTGAAATGGCATTTTTGCCCTTGCTTTGAAAATGACATTTTGCTAATTATCATTCATTTTGTTAATTGGATGATTAAGAGCTGGATTAAATGGAAGTATATAATCCTAATTGTAACTAACTCTTGAAGAATCACATCTCACAAGAATTCAACAAACTTTTCCCTCCAAATTCTCCAAAATCCTCAAGAACATTCAAGAGCAAAATTCCATCAAACTCTTCCAATTCTCCACCAAATCGTGTGGTTCTTCTTGCTGCTTCTTCCAATCATCTTCTTCTTCTACTGTTTTGGCAAGGCAACATCAAGATCTTCACTAATCGTGACTGTTCCAATTATGCTCATCAATGGCTTTTGAAGATTCCTTCCACTAGAAGCGATTTCGATTGAACCTAACACCTCCAGTCAACTAACCTATCACTATTCTTCATCTGTTTTGGGAATACACGCGCAAACACCTCCAGATTCGACACTGCCATCTCAAGGTACTTCAAAATCGAATCTCATGATATGATGAATTGGTATATGCGTTTGAAAGAGTGCTCGATGTAGTTTATCATGATGTAGGTAGTTTTTGATTTAGTGAACTGTAGAGGAAGAAATCGCGATTTAAAGATTGATGCATGTTTGCGTTTTCGCTCGATCTGTGAGCTACAGTTAGATTTAGGTTGATTAGGTTACATATTCGAGATCCTCGCACTTAGACCTTTCCAACGGTTATATGCATGATGATTTTCGTTGAGATTGAATGTTCTTGATATTGTTGAACTTCTGGAAAATACGATGATGATGATGAGCAAATCTGGAAATTAAGAGTGTTTGATCCTGAGTTTTTGCCTAGCCAATTTGAAAGTTGTTTCCCTCCAGGCGCAACCAATCACACGCCTCCACCTCAATTAGTGATGCTGTGTCGTTTTGGACCGGCCTAAGATATTTACCAACGTGCCACTGAGTTCATTTAATTAAATATAACATTTAATAATTATTGCATAATTCATTTAAATATTAGAAAAATCATAAAAAAATATTGGCTAATCAGAAAATTATGAGGTTTTTTTGTTAGTTCCCAATTTTTCCCTAGTTTTTTATGAGCATGATTTTATAAGTTGTGCATGGTGAATTGTTGACTTGGACTATAGAACTTTGACTTGTGTGTATTTTTTTACATGTTTTTCCATTTTCAATGTGAAATGCTCATACATTAAAATAAATTCCTGAATTTTTTTGAGCTTATTCTAGACATGTTGATGGTGATTTACATATAAAGTTTGTGATTTTTGGATACCTGTGGAGTGAGATATGATTTTTTTGAACCTAGGTGTGACAATTTGTGTCACACCTAGCTAGGTCAAATTCATGAATTTATTTGCATGGCCTATGATTGTTGGATTGGATTGAAATTTTGCATGGATGATTATTGACATGTTGAGATGTTATGTGAATTTTTCTGGATTTTTCTATGGCATTTTCAATTTGATTGATATTTTTCTTCTCTGTTGGCTCATTGTGCAAGCTTGTGTGACACATGTTTGTATATCTTGTGTAAAATTCTCATTTGGTTTTGGATGAAGATGAAATTTGGTATGCTGATTGTTGACACATTGTAGGACATTACTGTTTTGGTCCCATTCATTTATTAATTGTTCTCACTCTGTTATGAATTTTTGAAGTGAATGTATGTGTTGATACCTTGAATTGGCTTGAATAATTGTGTCTGGATTTCTTGATTTTTATTGACCTAGTTCCTTTTGTCCAATTGAGCTGAAAATTGACATGCTATACCTTGAATATGTCCTGTTTAGGTGTGAATTATTTGGGGATTTTTGGAATTGTTTTGGTATGCTTTTGATTGAAGTTATTCTGTTTGGACTTTTGATGTTGCATTTGACCTAGTTTGACTTGTTTTGGTCATGAAATGAATATGGTGAATGATATGAGCATGGGATCAATTGCATTTGCTTTCTATTTGCATTAATTTGGTTTTGGTTGAGAATTGTTTGCTGTTTTGAATTTTTTTCTCCCTTTTGGACCCTAGGCTTGGCCTAGTGGTCTAGTTTCTCACATTTGGATTGACTTTTCAGGATGAAATGCATGATGCTTAAGGAGAATGCTTCAAGTCAGTTAAATTGAGATTGTTTGATGTTGAGAACTAACATGACTTTGTTTTGTAGGTTGTGAAGCTTGGGCTTGAGCTTATAGCTTGCACTTGTGTGCATTAAATTGTGTTGTCTGTATAGATTAACGTTTGCTGTTTACTGTTGGTTTGTCTGAGCACTGATGATACTTGATTGATTTCAGGTACATTTAGTCGCTTACAGTTCTTTAAGAACTTGCTTGCTGCTGCTTGGTTTTTGAACCACTTGAGGTAAAATCTCTTGACTTCATGTAGTCTGGGAGACCCGGCCTGTTACTTGGCCGGGCAAATGTCTGAAGTCCTCCTTAAGAGGCGATGTTTGTGGTTGTTTACATTTGTGCCAAGCAGGTAAAGACCTCTATGAGGCAATTGGTGGATCAAAGGGATATGCAATCTATCCCCCACTATTCTGTGAGTCGTCCCTCTGCTCACACGGCTGTGTGTTGATGCATTGGGACACAAACCCAAGATCTTGTGTTGTTGCACAATCGAGTCAGAGTCTTTGAGCGTAGAAGGGTCCCTCCATTCTGGACCCACGCTCCTTTGTCTAAAAGCTCTCCCTGGTTAGGGATAAGAGCTGTGAGGTCTCATCCTCACTTCACCTTTTCATCTGCTTCACCTTAGCCTCGTAATGGCAAGGTTAAGAGCGAATAATACCATTGTACAGACGACTTGCTTCGGCAGTCAAACCCATTGTGTGAGCCTCACTTGATTGGTTATAGTGTGTGCTATGTGAATATTTGTTTGAAATGCTTGTTTTGATTTGTATGCTTGTATGCTTGCTTTCTTCCTGGATAGGATTAGCTTGCAGTTGTGCAAGTAGGTAGAAACCTGAACATAGGGTAATGATGCATGACAACACTAGGCTCGAGTCCAGCTCCCTGGTAGTGTGTCTTCCCTCGGTTTCTGGCTAGATTTTCTTTCCCTTGAGGGGGAACTACATCGCCCTGATCCTTGTTCCAGACGAGGTATGTAGGCAGGTGGTCGTGCGAGACCACTCCGGGCACTTTTTTTCTTTTTGTGTGTGTTTACTTGTTATCTTCTTATGCGTGTTTGGTTCGGATGCCGACGTAAGTCCAGTGATTGGCGGTCGGGCTCCACGTTTGCCCTCTGGTGTGTGTTTTGGTTCGGAAGCTGACGTAATTCCATCGAGTGGTGGTCAGGTTCCAGGTTTGCCTGTGGGTGCGTGTGTTGTTTGGCGTGCGTGAGCCGAACTACAGCAGCTCTGATTCTCGTTCCAGACGAGATATGTAGGCATAGGACGCGATGTCCTATCGAGCTCCCTTCTCTTAACCCCACCTGTGTTCCCTGTGTGTGTGTGATGTTTTAGCAATCTTTTCTTTTCTTAGAGCGTGGATCCCGTCGAGTACGACGGACGTGAGGGGTGCTAATACCTTCCCCTTGCGTAACCGACTCCCTTACCCTTTCTCTTTGGTCGCAAGACCATTTCCTTTCCAGGTTTCTCTGAGCGTTTCCTTTCCCTATTTTGGGATAAATAACGCGCAGTGGCGGCTCTGTGTTGTGTTTTTATTTGAGTCCCGCCGGTTGTTTTTCGCGGATGCGACAAGATGTTACATGACTATGTAGAGATCTTTGCCTGGTCTTATGAAGACATGCCCGGATTAGATACTGATATAGTAGTGCATCGTCTGCCAATGAAGGAAGACTGTCGTCCTGTCAAGCAAAAGGTTCGCCGCATGCGTCCCGAAATGTCTGAGAAAATCAAATCCGAGGTTATGAAACAATTTAATGCGGGTTTTCTGGCCGTTACTTCTTATCCGCAATGGGTTGCTAATGTGGTACCAGTGCCAAAGAAGGATGGTAAGGTACGAATGTGTGTAGATTACAGAGATCTGAATAAAGCGAGTCCTAAAGACGACTTTCCACTCCCGCACATTGATGTTCTGGTAGACAACACCGCTCATGGATGGATTCTCGGGTTATAACCAGATTAAGATGGCACCTGAAGACATGGAGAAAACTACGTTTGTGACGCAATGGGGCACTTTCTGTTATAAAGTAATGCCATTCGGTTTAAAGAACGTCGGGGCAACGTACCAGCGTGCTATGGTGGTTTTGTTCCATGATATGATTCATCATGAAATAGAAGTATATGTGGATGACATGATAGCCAGATCTCATACTGAAGAAGAACATCTCGACCATTTGTACAAATTGTTTGAGAGGTTGAAGAAATACAAGCTGAGATTGAACCCGAACAAATGCACCTTTGGGGTAAGATCCGGTAAACTCTTGGGATTTATTGTCAGTGGCAGAGGAATCGAGGTTGACCCGGCTAAGGTGAGAGCTATTCAAGAAATGCCAGTTCCTCGTACAGATAAAGAAGTCAGAGGTTTCTTGGGACGTTTGAATTACATTGCCCGGTTTATCTCCCATTTGACCGCTACCTGCAAACCCATCTTCAAGTTACTGAGGAAAAATCAAGAGATGATATGGAATGATGAATGTCAAGAAGCTTTTGACAGAATCAAGAAGTACCTCCAAGAACCTCCAATTCTGATGCCACCAGTTGAAGGAAGACCTCTAATTATGTATTTAACCGTGTTAGAAAATTCAATGGGGTGTGTGTTGGGGCAACATGACGAGTCTGGTCGAAAAGAGCATGCCATATACTACCTTAGCAAAAAGTTTACCGACTGTGAAACAAGATACTCACTGCTCGAGAAAACTTGTTGTGCTTTGGCCTGGGCTGCTCGCCGACTAAGACAGTATATGTTGAATCACACCACTTTATTGATTTCTAAGATGGACCCTATCAAGTATATATTTGAGAAACCTGCCCTCTCCGGAAGAATAGCAAGATGGCAGATGATTTTAACAGAGTACGATATCCAATACACTACTCAGAAAGCAATCAAAGGAAGCGTGTTAGCTGATCATTTGGCTCATCAAGCGGTGGATGATTACCAATCTATGAATTTTGAGTTCCCAGATGAAGATGTCATGCTTGTCACTGATTATGAAGAACCTGGACCGGATGAAGGACCCGAACTGGGATCCCGATGGACTATGGTTTTTGACGGATCTTCTAATGCATTGGGCAATGGTGTTGGTGTTGTAATTATTTCTCCCAGGGGTTGCTACACGCCTTTCACTGCCAGACTATGTTTTGATTGTACCAATAATATGGCTGAGTATGAAGCATGTATTTTGGGACTCAGAGCTGCTATAGACCTAAGAATCAAGTTTTTAAGCGTATACGGAGACTCAGCCTTGGTAGTCAGTCAGATCAAAGGAGAATGGGATACTAAACATCCAAATCTCATCCCTTATCGAGAGCGGGTGATGACGTTAATCCCATACTTTGAAGAGATTACATTTGAACATATTCCACGGGAAGAGAATCAGTTGGCGGACGCACTGGCTACCATGTCATTTATGTTCAGAGTCAGATGGGACAGTGAAGCTCCCAGGATCACCATTGAACGACTAGATGAACCAGCATATTGTTATGAACTTAACGCTGAGGGAGTAGAGGAGAAACCTTGGTTCCACGAAGTGAAAAGATATTTAGAAACTCAGGAATACCCTGAAGGGGTATCCATCAATGACAGAAAATTCCTGAGGAAGTTCTCCGCTAAATTCTTTTTGAGTAATGGAGTATTATACAAACGTAATCATGATTCGACCTTACTTCGCTGTGTGGATAAAAAGGAAGCAGAAAGGATTATGGAAGACATGCATGACGGTATTTTTGGGATTCACTCTAGTGGACATGCAATGGCCAAGAAGATTCTGAGATCAGGCTATTATTGGTCTACCATGGAAGCTGATTGCCACCATCACTCCAGAACCTGTCACAAGTGCCAGATCTATGCGGACAAAGTACACGTGCCTCCTGCTCCATTAAACGTGTTGACAGCCCCTTGGCCCTTTGCAATGTGGGGCATCGATATGATTGGAGAGATTAAACCTACGGCTTCTAACAGACATCGTTTCATTCTAGTTGCTATTGATTACTTTACAAAGTGGGTAGAGGCAGCCTCATTTTCTTCTGTCACCAAGAATGTGGTGGCACGGTTCATCAAGAATAGTCTTATTTGTCGGTGTGGCATCCCTGAAAGAATTATCACTGACAATGGTACTAATTTGAACAACAAGATGATTACCGAACTCTGCACGCAGTTCAAAATAAAACACCATAACTCTTCCCCGTACCGGCCAAAGATGAACGGCGCCGTGGAGGCTGCTAATAAGAATATCAAGAAGATCATACAAAAGATGACAGTAACGTACAAAGACTGGCACGAGATGTTACCATTTGCTCTCCATGGTTATCGCACTTCAGTGCGCACTTCGACAGGGGCAACTCCGTTCTCTTTAGTCTACGGAATGGAAGCCGTTTTACTAGTGGAAGTTCAGACTCCCTCTCTAAGAATCATGAAAGAGGCGGGCTTAGAGGAAGACGAATGGATTCAGACTCGACTCGATCAAATAAATTTGATTGATGAAAAGAGACTTGCGGCTGTTTGTCATGGGCAGATATATCAGAAGCGCATGACCCAGGCATTTAACAAAAGAGTCAAGAGACGGGTGTATCAAATTGGCGACTTGGTGATCAAGCGTATCATTCTACCACAAGGTGATCCCAGAGGCAAATGGACTCCCACATACGAAGGGCCATTTGTGGTTAAGAAGGTATTCTCTGGTGGAGCCATGGTACTTGCTACAATGGATGGCGAAGACTTCCCGCATCCTGTGAACGCGGACATAGTTAAAAGATACTACGCGTAAAAGAGACTCGCTAGGTCGACGTACCTAGGCAAAAGTAAGGGCATCCCGGCGAACTAAAAGGGTTCGGGCAAAAATTAGGGATAAACATATAAAAATGTACACCCGGCAAGTCGAAAACCTGAAAAGGCGGCTTGGGCAAAAATGGGTATCCTGGTGGACTGAAAACCTGAAAAGGCGGTCCAGGCAAAAATTAGGGATTAAAGCGTATGACTATGCCCCGTTCTCTGTCAGCTTCAACCAAGTTCAAGGGACTGAACAAGCCAATCACTTCTATCCGACAGCAGGAGAGGAGATGCTTGAAGACATAATGACAGTAGTGGAATTAAAATCAATAGGACTTTTTCTGCATAGCTTTCTCTTTGTTTGCCTGACAATTTCCTCTTACTAGGATTTATGTCTCCTTGTACACAAATTGCCTGTTTATAGGCCCTCTTTCAAGTCAATATAATTTTGTTTCCAAAAAGATGATTTCGTTTTTACTTTTCTGTTTTGTTTGCGTAAACGTCCATTGATTTAATTTGAATTGATTTATGCATTTGAATATGATCAAGGTTTACAAAAAAATGGCATGCCTAAAATAGAAATAGCAATCACTACAAGACTTCAGGATCGAGGAAAAGGTCTAACCATACTTTCCAATGAATTCGTTGATAATCCTATTCCCCAGCAAAGCCAGTTATTCCCCAAAAGCAATTGGCATTACTAGACAAATTGGTCATCTCTTCCACCCCCAGCCGGGCTTCTGTTAAATATTTCTACCCTCAGACAGAATCAAGTATCCCCAGCTAGGAAGAGATCATCAATACAAATATCTCCGACCAGAAGACTGAGATTTATGTCCCCAGTAGAGTCCCCTGGAAGAACGTTTCAGACACATAGTGCATTCATTACATCATTCCATATCATATACATGCGTACAACGTTCGCATTTATTTCAGACGCATAATTCAGTCATTACATCATTTCACAGCATACGCATGCATACATTGCTCACAATTATTTTCAGAAACATAAAACATCTCATGCATCATGACATAGCATGAAGCTAACTTTATTTAACAGGTTAATCATCCTCCTGATACAGTCAAAGTAAAGATCTAGTCAAACGGATACTCCTATTGATTACATTCCAGACATTTGCTGCAAACACAACAAATATTATCGGATACAGCCTAACGTACGGTTCATTCTGATTCAGCCCAACATATAATTCCTTCAATTATTTCAAGACGGTCTAGCGTACGACCCATTCGGATGTTCATCTCCTCAGATGCTACCTAGTGTATGGTACATTCCGACGTGTAGTCTAGCGTACGACTACCCCCTTCACAATCAGATTCAGCCTAACGGACGGCTCGTTCTGCTCAAAGACGGTCTAATGTACGACCCAGTTAGACCTTCATCTCCTCAGATGCTACCTAGCATACATACATCTCTGAAGTGTAGTCTAGCGTATGACTATCCCTTTCATCCTCAGATGCTACCTAGCATACATACATCTCTGAAGTGTAGTCTAGCGTATGACTATCCCTTTCATCCTCAGATGCAGCCTGACATGCCACAACCCCAACACGGTCTAACGTACGACCCATTTGGATCCTCAACTCAGATACGATCTGGCATACGATCCATTCTGATCTCTCATCCCCGGTGAAGTCATCCGCCTAATGGACAACTCACTCTGCTATTCAGATGCGATCTAGTGTATGATCCATTCTGATCCCTTATCCCCAGCAGTATATAACACACTCCGACTCCCCAGCGAAGTCGACAGCATAATGGAGGACTCACTATACGGTCTAACGTACGACCCGGTATGACACCCATGTCTTCAGATATCGTCTAACGTACGACACAATCTGAAGCCCCCATCATCAAACTTCCTGGATGGCATCGTTAAGCCCACCTCCCGATTGACAAGTGCAAATTTTTGGGGCATTCTAGTGTTCAATAATTTTCCACCTCCAGACCACGAACGGCATACTTGCCATCCTAACTCTCTCGGTTCAAGAATATTGAACAGGGGCAGCTGTCATACCCCAAAATTTGCCCATTAATCTTGCAAAACATTTCTCGAAGTACTCCGACTTATTCTGCAAGGCACTAACCTTAAAGGGACAAAAGCCCAGCTCACAACAGGCCCAATCCAGAAAATGGCCCAAACTAGCTTGCTCGCTAGGCGAGCAATTCCTTCGCCTAGCGAACACTTCGTTATGACACTCGCCCCAGCGAAGCATTAGATCCAGTAAAAGCCCAAACTAGCTGGCTCGCTAGGCGAGCAACTCCTTCGCCTAGCGAAGCTTGCGAATATCAGAATTTTCGGGCTTCATTCTGAGCCCATTAGGTCACAACAAGAGCATTATAAATAGCCAAGCTTCAGTCAGAAAAGGGGAACGAAAGCGAGGAACAAAAACAGACGAAGACGGACGGAAACCCTGGCATAGAAACCCTGGAGATCAACTCAGAGTATTCCGAGTAAAGAAACCCTGAAGGCCGCTCATCCGCGCCGAAGCTACCGTCGCCCAACTCCATTCGATACCAAGCTCAGTTACAAACAGGTTTGCGTATCACTAATGTTTTATGCTTTTAATCGATAATCTTTACATATATAAGGCATCATGATTAAATTTTCGGATATGTAATATGATTTCATGTATGAATTTAAGTATGCCTGAATATCCTGAATGTTTGTCCATGCTATTCCTATAATTAAATGCCATGAAGGTCAGGGTTCCGGAGATCAGGCTGCTGTCAAACTCAAAATCCGTCGCCACTCGCTAGCACATCGCTAAGCGAGCCCTCGCTAAGCCTTCGCTAGGCGAAGCAGGGGCAAACGGGGCAGTGGCTGTTTTGTTTCTTTTCTGTTCTGCCTTATGTCTATCTAACCAAGATTCATTATAACTCTGCATCATTTGGCCTGAGTTCATGACTGTGGTGTTTATTTTATGGTGCAATTTTCAAATTGTACTTTATCCCGATGCTTTAACCCGTGTGTTAAATTGTGTAAAGGCTTACATATTTCTGAGGAGACGGCCGGCTAGGTATTCCGCTTTATGTGTGGGATACCCTTATGGAGATGGATTCTGAATTACTTAATTTTTATGTGGAGATGCATCCTAAATTACCTAGCTGATTTTAATGTATTGATTTCATCAATTTTAACGTGGACCTAATTACCTAATCAATTACGACTATATAATTAATTGTAAAACTTTGCCGTTAAACATGCGATCTTGGACCTCTCTTTGTTACCCTACGATTACGGTATTATGGTCATGTCCCGCGAATGTGGGGATGCACTTAGCAAAGACCCTTCGGTTAAATCATCATAGTCCCTCGAATGTTGCCTTTGTCCCTCGATGACCCTTCGGTGTAGCCTACGGTTAAATGATGATAGTCCCTTCGAATGCTAAAGTATCCTCACAACTGTTGCCTTCAATGACCCTACGATGACCCTTTTACATCCAAAGGATGAAACTACTTACTTCTCAATAGTAAGGACAGTTTTACCCTCATAAGGATAGGAAATGCCCGGAAAGACCTCGGACAGGTATAACCCTTAATTGCTCATTCATAACCTAAAATACTTTTCACCCCTCAACATCTTTTAGAAAATCACCACTTGGCATACATTCGTACTAGAATCATTGCCGAGTTATATTTTCCTAAACAACTTTCAAAACTAAACGAGATAACCACTTTGTATACATTCATACCAGAATCATTACAAAGTTAAATTCTCCTTTTCAAAACATTTTCTACACATTTTTCAAACACTTGTTCAAACGAGAAAAACATAAATGATTGAGCAATTAAGAGCCCATGGATAACCATGGATACAAAGGGTGCTAACACCTTCCCTTTGTATAATGTACCTCCCGAACCTAAGAATCTAAATTAAGGTCTTTCCTGTTCTTTTCCACCTTTCCTTATTGGATAAAAGAAAAGTCGGTGGCGACTCTTGCTAACCGCGACATTGCGATTAAAAAAAACACACATTAAAGTCAGTTCACCGTATGACAACGACAATGCCTGATGTAAGCACAAAGGTCAAGACCTGATTGACAAGTGGTTGACTTTCAAAGGAGGAGTCGCATTAGTAAACGGTCACCCCCTACTTTGTCAAAGTGCAAGAACTTCAAGAAGTGTCTCCTAAAGTTGGTTGGATCAACAAGGAAGCTCACCCCTATGATCATTAGGCCTTTATCATTTCTACTTGTAATTCCTTTGTATCTAGGTGTTATTTGGTGTAAGCTTTATACTTTTGATCAATAATTCTAATAAAACGAGCATGCATGTTCTTGGAATCAATCCATTTGTTTTCCCTCATTCTTATGCCATCATAAAAATAAAAGTAAAATCAACGCCTTTTCTTTTCGCGTCTCACCTATTAACAAACTTAGGAGGAGAATGATGTAAATAAAATAATTTAATTTGTTGACGTATGCTTTTATTAGTAAGACCTGGATGACGATGTAAGGCGTTGTTTCACTTCCCAAACACTAGAGAAATAAGGAGATAATATGTAGTCATCCCCCTCAAACCAAAAGTCAGTGTTTTTTTTCTTCTATTTTTCTAAAAAACCTTTAATCTTAACCAGGGGTAATGTAGTCTTTCAATTAAGTGAATGATGCATTATGATCTCAAGAGAATTATTCCATCTAATCACCATAGTAAGAGGTTAAGCACATCCTCTTCCTCGTATACGTCATCCAACATCGAGGAAGCAGTGAAAATACAAAGCTCACAATAGCTAACATGACAGTCACAACTATCGAAATCAAAAGCAAATATCATAAGACTTGTTTAAAAAAAAGTCCGCTAAGTCAAAAAGAAAAACCTGAAAATTTGACTTAGGAAAAAGTTAGGGCATCACGTTTCAAAAGAGCCCACTAAGTGAAAAGCTAAAAAGGAGTTGACTTAGGTAAAAGTTAGGGAATTCCAATGGACCACAAATTCAAAAGAGTTGGTCCATTCAAAAATAGGGATTAAAAAGCAAAAAGAAAAAAATGGAAACAAGCTTGTAAGTGAAATTACTTCCATCATCATCTACCAAAAATCTCTTATAACTGAATGCATTTGTTGAATTAATTAGAATTAGGAATGGAGATCATCAAGAAGAAGGGATGAGTCTTAATCAAAATTTGAGCCTTATAATCCTTTTGTTTCATAAAATGTGAACCAGACCACGTTATAACCTTTAAAAGTCCTAATTAAAGCTAGATTCACTATGAAAGCATACTCGGAAAAAACGTTGTTAAACCGACTCCGAATGTTTGTTAAATCATTCCTAACCACATTCATATCTTCATTTATACCAAACTGATCTGTATACACCATATCCTTTTTCCATAATAATTCTCGATTTCAAAAACTTGCATATCCATTGCGTTAGAATTACGTTTCAAACGGAATATTTTACCCGCAAACTAATACTTAGCATCGAGGAAAATTTCAACAAAGGTCTGATCATGGAATACCACTTTAAGACATTTCTGACTAAGGGAAAGTCACCTAAGGATCCTGCCGATCAGAGTCAAATTCTTATAATCATGGGCACACCATCTGAAGATCCTATAAACTAGGGGCAAAGCATCCCAAGATTTGATTCGCCGATGTTGAATCACCTCCACGACCCTAATGATCAGGGGCAGACTCTTTCAAGACTCTCATACTGGGACATGCCAACTCAAGGGAATAGTGAGGCTAATCACTCCAAAAGTTGTCTAGTTAGGGGCATACTTTTCAAAGATTCAAATACTGGGATAATCCATATAAAGGTCATATCACAGCATTGTGGGACCCAAGTTCCTTTTCATGCAACTCCTCCATACCTTACTGGTCAAGGGCATACCTTTCAAAGATTCATATACTACGACAATTCATATCAAGGCCATATAAAAGCTTGGTGGGATCCAAGTTCCTTTTCAGAAAAATCATTTATAAGACCTACAAACAAGGGAAATACCCTCAAAGGCTCAATCAATCTGGGGCAGACTGCTGCAAGGCTTGATCAAAAGAAACCGCTTCAAAAATGGTTCATCTGGGGCAGATCATTCTAAGAGACGATTAGTCGAGGACGAATCTCTCCAATGCTCATACAATGTCAGATCGTATCAAATGCATGGTATGGCCAAGATACTTCAAAACTCACAATGAGGCAAATCTTTTAAAAGACTCAACAGACTAGGGAAACTATAGGATACTGCAAGGACAAGCCCTCTCAATACTTTCAAGATGCACATACAAGCTTTACCATACATCAATAATCGTCAAGTTTGAAACGAGTATCAGGAAGTCATGTTATTGTAATACCCCACCACCTTTTGACAAATAGCCCGGTTACACGAACAACCTCTCTAATTCGTAACCACCCACAACCCACCCTAGGGAAACTCGGTGAAACATTCAAGTAAACGAATAAATCATTGTCATGCATTAATCACGCCGCTTTACTCTAGTATCTAATCTTGCATATCACCTCATTCATCATGCATATTCACACAACATGAATTCGGCATCCGCATAAAGCCGAGTCCTACTTGGCACTTCACAAAAGCCCAATCCTACTTGGCACCTCATAAAGCCCGATCCTACTTGGAACCTCACAAAAGCCTAATTTTACTTGGCACACCATAAAAAGCTCAACACCCTACAAAAATCCCAACCTCACTTGGCATTCAATACCCTATAAAAGCCCAACCTCACTTGGCATTTACCCAAAAACACCCGATCTTGTTTGGCACCCAACATTCATAACCAAAGAGCTCGACCTCACCCAGCGTCTCAAAAATCCCAACCCCATCCTCATTAACAATTATAAAACCCATCCTTCAAAATCCATTTTCTGAGTGTCCCGCTTAACTCTTCTTCGAAAAAAAATAAACCCTATTATTCAAAAGAGTACATCATTCATGGACGAATCATCAATAACATTGTATTCATGCATCATACCAGGCGTATCATATCCATGAATGTGGAGCATTACGCTATACAAACTCTAAACATGCATACATAACATGCATATATAACGTAGACACATAACATAAGCTAAGGACTCATCATAAATGTCTGGATCAATCCCCAAATAAGTCAGTAATGGATCTTCCCAACTCTTTTCTCATTGTACATCCCAGTAAGTCGGTCTTAAGGACAATTCCCCAACAAGTATCCTTGGAACTCATTCCCCAAGCAGAAAATACTTAGCAACATTATCCCCGATATGCCCTAATGATATATAATTCCCTCACCGGATCCTTGCAGGGATCTCTTAGGACTTTCCTCAGCACTCACACTCCTTAGGGAACCCCTCCAGGAAGCCTGCTTTCCAGTAGACAACCATCTTAATTGACACCAGTCTTCCCCAGTAGAGACATCAAGTTCTTCTATTAATATCCTTTTTATGTCGTTCTTCTCAAAGAACTCCCCGGAAGAAACTCATGCTTTGGTACCATCCATGATACCTTTATTTCTCGAGTACCATGGTAGTGAGAGGTTGATCTAAGAATCCCCATAGGGTCCCAATAAGGTATCTCTCCCTAAGTATACAAGTACCATGATACACTGTTATCTTTTACTTTTAGTTCTTATATCATTATTCACTTCGGTTCTTATACCATTGTCCCTCACTCATATTCTTATAGCGTAGTTTTTTTCGGTTCTTACACCGTTGTCATTCAGTCATTTTGGTTCTTACCCCGTTATCATTCATTTATTTCGGTTCTTACACATTCGTCACTCATTCACTTCAGTTCTTATACCGTTGTTACTCACTTTGATTGTTATACCGTAGTTTTTTCCGGTTCTTACATCGTTGTCATCGTTCACTTCGGTTCTTATACCGTTGTTGCTCACTTCATTTCTTACACCGTTGTTTTTATTTCCGGTTCTTACAACATTTTTCACTTCGGTTCTTATACTGTTGGTTTTTATTTTACAATTTTTACACAGTTTGTCATTTCACTTTATGGCTCTTACACCGTTTGTCGTTTCATTTTACGGTTCTTACACTGCTTCTCATTTCATTTTACGGTTCTCACACTATTTGGAATTTTGTTTTATGGTTCTTGTACTACTGTTATTTCTTTCGGTTCCTATACCACTATCACTACTTTTGTGTCTTACATCGGTTTTCTTACCAATGATGGTTTATTTAGCATCGGTTCTTATATCGAGGACGATTGAATTCTCATATCCCCAACTATACCGGTACAATTTCCCAAGTAGGAATACTTATTATCCTTCCCCAGTAAGTAACATATCTGTGAAGACTTTTCAATAAAGGATTTCCCCAGCAAGCTCACTCATGGTGAGTCTTAAAGAGAATCTACCCAATAGCAGGTCATCCTAAATGATCGTTACCTGTCAGTGAGCAGATTTTCACCTCCCATATTCCTAACTTAGCAACCTATATCTCATATGGGATAAGTTCCATTAAAATAATTAAGGTTTCCATCTAGGGTTTTTATCAAGGGTTCCACTAGGGTCTCATCAAGGGTTTTATCAAGGTTTTTTTTATCAAGGGTTCCACCAGGGTTTCAACAAGGGTTTTAGCAAGGGTTTTATCAAGGGTTCCACCAGGGTTTCATCAAGGTTTTTTTTATCAAGGGTTCCACCATGGTTTCATCAAAGGTTTCATCAAGGGTTTTATCAAGGGTTTTTTTTATCAAGGGTTCCACCAGGGTTTCATCAAGGGTTTTATCAAGGTTTTTTTTATCAAGGGTTTCACTAAGTTCCATCAAGGGTTCCATCTAAGGTTTTTATCAAGGGTTCCACCAGGGTTTCATCAAGGGTTTTATCAAGGGTTTTTATCAAGGGTTCCACCAGGGTTTCATCAAGGGTTTTATCAAGGGGTTTCATTAGAGTTTTATCAAGGGGATTCATTAGCGGAAACCAGAGGATCATTAAACTCCTGTTTGAATCCCGTAAAAAATGATCGGAAGATCATCACATCGTACACAGGTGTCATGCCCTCAAATTTGCATGACCCCATATCATATTCTTAAACCTTAAATCCTAAGCATACATCCCATACATATCACCTCATATGCATTTGTACTTAATGAACACAATAATCCACAAGCCCAAGGCATGGAATTCATCTGCAAAGCCCCAAGATCCTCAAGCAACGTTGAGGTGTGCCCGAGCCACCTTAACCCTAATCTCATCCTCAAGCATCCGAAAAATCTTAGAGGATCACTCAAGACATCTCACTTATTCCCTAAACCCAATTTTGGTGGTGAGTCCCCCTTGAAGAAGTTTCAAGAATCATCTAGTCACCCAAGGACCAAACCCTAGTTCTTGACCCTCCTTTTGCTTGCACAAGTCATGGTTCACCATGTATCTTGATCATGCCATTGAAGATCCCTCAAATCCAATTTTTTTTATGCCACATACCCTTTAAACATTTCAATTTTATCCTAATATCTCAAACCATAATGCATTTGGCTTTGGTTCTTGATGAAAATTATAACTCAAGAAACCCTAATTTAGGGATCCTTCAACCATTGAACTTGATCATTTTTTACCATCCAACCACCCTACCATTCATTCAACATCATTTCATACCTATTAAAACCAAAATCTACCATTTAAACATCCATTCAATCTATGTTACAAGTAGTTGGTAAGTTCATGATTTTTCAACTTTCCATGACTTGATCCACCCATCAACTTAACCTAAAATCATCCCACAAAGGTAAAAAAAACTCATTTACCATAATGGCATGATCATATCAACTCAAAACATACATCACTGTGCCTTGGCAATCAAGAAATCACAAAATCCCCAAATTAGGTCATGTTGGTTGGTCACATTTTGGCAAGAATAGCCTATAGGAAGTTCCAAAGACCATAAATTTCTCATTTTTCAATATTTTTAAATTCCACTTCGAGCCAAATATCGTAAATAACTTTCTCTCTAACTTTGTTTTAAGGTACAAGACCTAATTCATTGAGGAAGGGGTTCAATGTTGCTATTGGCCAAGCTGGTCCAACATGCCCACCATGCCTTAAAATCATGTCATGACCACTACTTTGACACATTGCCATTTCCAAACCACAAACCCTTTTGACCTGGTTATTTTTGCATTCAATCAAGATCATGACAAGGAACAAATGGCCCAAAATTGAGACAAAATGCATGAGCCAATTTTATTTGGGCTTGGTTCAAACATGTTCATCCTGATGTGCAAGGCAGACACACCTCTATAAGAATTTCCAAATCCATTCTCCAAGTATCCAAATCAATCAAATATGATTCTAAAATGGTCCCCAAACACATTGCATATGATATTTTGGTGTGATTGAAGATCAGCTTGCAAACCAAAACCTCACAAATCAGAAAACTCGACCCCATAAGTGGAAATTTTTCCCAAAATGGAAAAAAGCAAATTCTGCAGTAGACCATTTCCATGCCTTTGGTTGTTCCAAATCAATGCAAGGGACCAAAATAAACTTGTTTGGGCTTCAAGCAAGGTCATAATACAACCATTTCATGTTCCCCTAAGTCAATCCCAAGCATGCTTCGACCCACATGTGATTTGTGATCAAACCTCCATATTCTCCCTCCAAAACCATCCACACACCTTCCATATAAATAGGGTAAGATGTGCCCTTCATTTATCAAGTTTCAAAGCCCCTAAAACCTCTGCTGAACTTTTCACCTCAAGCTTTAAATACAGAACATCGTGTTTTGAGTTTCAAAGTGTTTCAGCTTTAAACAACCACCCAGAAACCTTCAGTAACCATCATTCAAACTTTCCAAACACCTAAATCCCCTTCCCTAAGCCTCACCTAAGTTGAGCCATACCATCGGAAATCCTTCCGGAGCTATTTCTGATCAGGTAGTTTTCTTCACCCCCATCATCCAAACAAGTTACCATCCCCCTATAAATGATCCTCTGATCATTTACCCTAAGTTCCCAACTTTGATTACTCAGTGTTTAGAATTTAATTTCTAATCTAGGTCAATTTCATCTTTCTGGTTCGTGAGAGATAACTCCACACTCAGAGCCAATCAATAACTCATGAGTGTGGAGGATGATTTGTTTATGTTTATGTAATAAAATTCCAATAAAAAATCTGATTGAAATTGGTTATTTCCAAGTTTTGGTTTTCAAAAATCTTGAGGTTGAAGACGACACCGAGTTCATTAATTCACACGAGATTTGAATTCAAATAGAAATCGTGTCCCGCTGTGACTGGTTGGCTAGCGCGCGAGTTCATTTTTAAACTTTGTTTTAATATTTTATTGTTTCGGTCCGTTTCATATCACCACCAAGCTTGTGGCCCAGTGGGAGAGGGGGTTGATCCCCCCATGACACCAAGGTTAGAGGTTCAACCCCCTGCGTTTGCAAATCCTCATTTTGTTTTTTACTTGTCTTATTTTTATTCATTTATTTTCCTCATTTTCTTTCCATGTTGATTTATTTTTTTACCCTTTCATTTTTATTATTCTGAAATTATTTTGAACATAGACTCGTGTTATTTTTGTCTCTAGTACTTGATTTTATTTTATTTCAAGTCATTTGAATTATTTTGGGTGGACTTATGAAATCTTGAACGTATGGACTAATGAAAACTACATAGGTCATGACTTGTTTGGTTTAGGGTTGATTAAAACCTTCCATACTTCAAACCTACCATTGCATGATCAAGTTTTAATCCATGGTACTTTGAAGCATTGATAGTTTGCCCCTACTTCAAATAACTTGGGTCATTTGACTTGTGGATGAAGTCTTACTTGTGCACTTGGTAACTTTTGATTTCATCTGATACATTATTTTTCCTCTGGGTTTATACTAACCCACTAACCCTTTACTAACTTGTTTATATCATACACTAACCCTTTATTGACTTATTAATATTACGCCTTGTCCATATAACTTGTTAACCTAATAACTTAATCAATCATAAACCTTTCAAATCTGGGTTGTATAGTCTTCCTTTTGTCAATCTATTGATAGATGGACTTGATGTTGAATAACTTTCATTGTTACAAATCTATGGTAAGTTGATCCTTTGATCATCTTACATACTTTTCATAAATGATAAGTTATCCCTTGATGAACCATATTTTAAATCTCTTAACCTAGGGATAGATAATCCCCAAGTATTGGTCCATTTGTTCATAACCCTAACTTAACCTAACTTTTACTAACTTTTGATTATTACTAACATTTTTTTATTGCTATTATCATTGTTATTCATTGTTATTTACTTTCATGTCATTTACATTTAAGTACTCATCATCACCATATTCATTGTATAAACTTCATCATGCAAGCTTATTATCTTGTCTTTACTTTATTGCTACCATACACATTAAAAACAACAAAAACATGATAAAATTATAAGACCAAAAACAATTCATTTCACTTAATCAACTTGGACTTAGATGATCTCATCCCAGGACCTTTGCTTAGAGGCCTTTTTCCACTAATCTTTTGTGATACTTTGTGAACTTTGGGTTTCATCTATACTTACATACCCGATGTGAGAATGGAATCATGGCACCACCTTAGGGGGACATGTTTGTAAGACCATTATCCTTTGTTTAGCATAGGTCACTTTTGCACACACAAGGATTTCTCTTGGGCTACCTTACAATGAGACCTTTACTTTCTTGTTGGTTATTTTGCATTCATGTTTCATAAGACAAATTTCTCAATCAAATAAACAAACCCTTGATCCAACGTCAAGCGACATTTTTCTTAATCAAATTTAAAACACTTAATAAATACGATTAGTATTATGCGCCACGAGCCTTAAGTGGTGGAGAATGAGTGATAATGGAGTATTCCTACCCTCACTCTGATTATTTTAGGCGCAAGATGCTTGGTTTGTTGTCTAGAATATTCACCTCCGCCCCCAGACTTTAGTGCAATCTAATCACAAACGTTCTTTTCATAAACCCTTACTCAAGGTAAAATCAACACAACCCATCAAACCAAGTTTTTGTACCTTAGGGCACCCATCCCAAAAACTTTTTTCTCAAAGTTAAAATCAATCAAACACACAAACATTTTCTACTCCGAACTACTGAGCTTTGATTCCTCATCCCCGATGAGTGATACGTAAGTACAAGGGACACAATCCTTGGTGAGCACCATAATAAAAACCAAAACCCTTCTCTTTCACACACATTCTTTTATAAAATAAAACAATAACGAGATAAATCCCCGTGTACATAAATAACCCAAATGGTTCCCATGGAGTACCATGAACGTGAGGGGTGATAATACATTCCCCTTGCATAATCGACTTCCAAACTCAAATCTCGGTTGCGAAACTGATTCCTTAGTCCCTTTTTAGCGCTTCACGTGCATGTCTCTTTTTCGAGGGTTTTAACGACTATTTCCCCTCGCCTCTCCGATAGAGGCGCTGTAAGACCCCAATTTTGACCCTGAGATCCCTCATGCTATCTCAACATATGCATTAGCTTTGGGATCAGACCTTGGTATCCTCCTTAACCCTCATTCATTGGGTTTGCATTGGGAGAGATCACCAAGCACATTTGATTGTATCATACTTTGTTTTTCTTTATTTACTAACCAAAATACCAAAAATATGTCTATGTATAGCTTTGTTTCTTTTGTAGGTAATGTGTACATCCACCAATGCCTCATCAAGTTCACAACTAGGGTTTGAGACCCTCGGTGCAAGGAGATCAATCAAGAGATGGTTCACAATGATTCAAAGTATCATATATGGATCCCCATGTTCTTCATTTATCATTTGTATCAAGAAATCATCAAGATTTTAAAGCTTGTTTGCCTTGGAAACCCTAATTCATCTGGGTATCTTGTGTGACTTCCTCAGCAAGTTTCTTCAACATTTGGTCCAATATATCAAAGGATACTTGATTTCATATCATCTTATGCATATATTATCCTCCATGAGTCCAAAAGATCAAGATAACTTCAAGTTTGCAAGTTGGTTCAAAGAGGTTGACCAAAGAAAGTCAACTGGTCAAAACTGGGGTTCCCTAGACCCTATCTCCTACACTTTTTGTCATATGAAAATGATTTCAAGATAAACGTTACTTCTTATGACATTCCAAACAAGTTTCATGTTGAAATCAAGATCTATTTTTGCTTGTAAAGTCATTTTTTATGGTGAAATATTATAGGTCATTTTGTTTGTGCCCTAGTTAGGAGGTCAACTTCGAAGGACCATAACTTGCTCAACTTTTATGATATGAAGTCCATCCAAGTTTCATGATAAATTTAAAGATGTCATATCCAACTTTTATTCTTTGATAAATGTAAAATTCAACATGAAAGGGCATGTGCCAAGAAGAAACATTATAGGTCATTTTGGGCCATTACCATTGAACAAGTAATTTTCCTCAACTTATAAAATGCATAACTCCTTCATTCCAAATCCAAATGAGGTCCAATTTGTGACAGAATTAAAGAGGATTGAAAGAGCTGAAAATTTAATGAAGGAAACATTTCCATTTAAAACTCATAGCAAGAGTTATTCAAGGTAGAAGAAGTGGATATTTGACTTGGTACTTAGAAAATTTTCAATTATGTTTGATTTCTCAAACTTCCACCTCAAAATTCATCATGATCCAAGCTTCAAATAGAAAAGTGATCAACATGAAAGTTGTTACCCTTGATGTTACCTTTCCAAAAACTCCAAGATCACCTCATTTGGACAAGATTTGAAGGACTTGCGCATGGTTACTCTTCTTGGTCCTATTTGGATGAATCACATAATCATTTCTCAAGTACAATTGCACGGGCTCATGTTAAGCTTTCATCATCATTCATGCTCATTTGTGGATCAATTCCAACCATCTCATGGGCCTATGACACGCCCATGCAAGCATGCACTAACCTTTCCAATTTTGGCCAAATTTTCAAGTGTGTGAAAAGCAATGCAAAACCATATAAATACATGACCATTGTGATCAAAATGAGGATCTTGCTTACCCAAGCTTTGAACCATTGCTTCCTTAACCTCCATTAAAGGATAAAATTGAATATTTCACTTGAAATCAAGTTTTAAATCTTCTTCTGTTTTGAGATTGAAACTCCAAGAATCTAAGCCTCTCTTTGATCAATTTCACTTCGTGCGAGCTTCTAGAATCAAGCCAGACCAAATTGGAAGCAAGATCAAGCTGATTTGAAGCTCCCCGAAGGTGATATTTCAGAAACTTCTCTTCTTCGATTCTCCCTCCTTAATCATTTATTTTGATAAATTTTGGTTGCTTAAGTCCTACCAATGTAGGTAACACGATTGAGTTGCTTTGAGGTTAAATTGAAGCAACTCAATTCATGATCCTCAAAATTCAAATCCATGTATTTTTCAATATACTTGGAATTGGAAGAAATCGAGGCAAGATTCGAGCTCTTGAGCATTTTTTCTTTAAAATAGTGTACTCATTTTTCATTTTCTTGATGGTTGGTGGTGGACCAGTTCGGTAAGGTCCACCGGAGAAGATGACTGGAGCCCTAGCTTCGGTGATGTGTTGGCGTGTTCTCAACCTTCTGATTTGATTCAAATGTTTTAATCCTGACCCTCCTTCCTGATTACCACGCGTGTACATGCATTGACTGCAGAACATGATGGAAGCACGCGCTTAGCCATCAGATCTGCCACCTCAAATAATGGGGGAGATCTGATTGCCCTTTTTTTTGTATTTTCTGAATTTCCATTTAATCCACTTATTTTATTTAATTCATAGAAATTTCATTTTTAATCCAAAAAATATGGGACTTTCACCAAAAATCTTTAAATGTTTTTATCTTTATTATTTTGAATTAAAATATTTTGGATTAATTTTGATATTTTTCATGAATTAAATTTTTACGTGCATATTTTTAATTATTTAAAAATACTTCTGACTTTTTAAAAACTATGAATTTTTTTGTCTGAGGTCCTTTGACCTTGTTTGACCTAGGATAAATCCCTTGGCCATTTATTTGATGTTTTGAAGGGATTTGAGGTTTTGACCATATTAAAATACATTTTAATTCATTTTTAAATTGATTTTTAATTGATTAAATATTTGAAAATTATGTTGATCCATTTGTATGGTCTTGTGATGTTTGACCTTCTATTTAGGCTTTAGTCATGGTTGATTTGACTTTTGTTTATTCAAAACCATTGGATTTAGGGGATTGATGAAATGTACATTTCATCTCCCAAAATGAATGGATGATTTTGATCACATGAAATTCCTCTCATGATCAATTTGTGTTTCTATATCCCATCCCCTCTTCATCTTCATCCATATTCTTCCCCATTCCCTCATTTGACCAATGAAATCTCTAATGTCTAAATGCTAGTTGATTCATCAATGACCTTGTGTCAGATGAATCAATACAAGTATGTCTGAGATAAGTCCATCCATTTTCTTTTAGTGTGTGGTATGTTTTAGGAGTTTGGTTCTTTGTACCAAATCTCTAACATGTATTAAAACCTATATTTTTATTGCCCGACCTCAGATAGTTGTGACTTCTACATAAGTACAATTACGATTACTTAGCATATAGCTAAATTTGACCCTCAAGGCATAGCATTCTAGTAAGTGAGATTGTAAGTCTCCCATTCTTCATGGCATTGTGTGGAGACTTGACCTTTTTTCCTTTCACGAGAGCTAGTGGCATACTTGTTGAATTATCCAAGTTGGATCCCTTCTCATGGATGATGTCTTGGTTCAAGGATCCACATTTGTGAATGAATGGTTGAGTATTCTCCAAAGAATGACTTAATCAATTAAAACTCAACACTAACATTTGACTAACCATTGACTAACCCTTATTCATTATGCTTTTACTTTCAAGTCATTTACTTTATGCAATTTAAATTTTAGTCATTTATCATTCATTGTCATTTACATTTCATATAACTTGTTTATGTTTCTGTCCTTTTCACTTTGCTTATTTTAGCCATATCTTGTGATTGTATATATTTGTTTGTGTGTTTTGATTTTGTTTGTGTTCTTAGGACCTTAAAATACCTAATAACAACAAAAACCCTAAAAAACATTTGGTGGACTGTTGTGACTTGACCTGAGCCTTGGACTTAGAATTAGGCAACTTTCCCTATGTTAAAGGACTTGGCCAATGCCAACATCTGAGACCAGGCTATCTCTGACTTTGACTTTCATCTTATGCAAGACCGGGGAATCTCTTTGATTCATCTTTTACTTTGTCTCTATGCTTAATGGTTATCTTGTTGTTGCATATATCTGATGTTTTTGTTCTGAGATGATTAAGGAATATCTCATCTGATACATGGGAAGACACTGAAGACTGCTAGCCATTGGAATGCTTGCCAGTATTTGGCTATCTTTATTTGATGCCTTGATCTCCATGATGCTTGGATGTTGCTTATTGCTTGTCAAAGTCCAAGGGAAAATGGGTTTCTATATGACATTCTTATCTGTTGGACTGCATCCCATTGGTCAGATCTTTTTAACTCTTAACTTTTAAATTTTTGCTTAGGGTAGTCTCTTCATCTCCTCCCACTTCTTAAATTTCAAAATCTCTCCCTCTTTTCAAAAACTTTCTTTGTTTGTGATTTCAACTTAAACATGTTTTAATGATTAGAAACTTTGGACTTATGCCATTGAATTTTTAAAGTCTTTTTCTTAACCAAGTTTCTAAATAAACTTAACTATATTGACTCAAATTTCAAAAGACAAAAATAACTAACAACCCCATTCAAACTTTGGCCTTTTGTGCCCTCTTATTAAATTTTTGTTAAAATCGACTCACCAACTTATTTGAAATTTTTACCACGAACTACGAGGTTTTGATCCCTCATTTTTATGTTGGTACATAGGCACAAGATCGAAGGTCTTGTCAAACACAAAAATATAATCAATGAATTCTTTTCTCATCCTCACACTCTATATTTTATCAAACATCTTTTATACCAAAACATACGCACACATAAAAAGGGCTCCCTAGGAGTACCTAGGACACTTTGGGTGTTAACACCTTCCCTCTGTGTAACCAATCCCCTTACCTATAATCTCTGGCATTTTATTAGTTTTGATTTGAAAACTTCTTACCCTTGGGTTTTGTTCGTACCTTTCCATTTTCCTTTGGAAATAATAAATGCGCGGTGGCGACTCTGGTTTTATTGACGTCAAGTTTATACATAGCTTGATGGTCACAAATTTACCGCTACAGGCACACAAATAAAATTCGGTGGCGACTCTTATGATTTTGGCTTCTCCTCTTTGATGAGGCGATTCCTTTGTTCAGTCTGTGCAGTTCCCTTGTTATCGAAACCCTGGTAGTGACAACAAGTTTCACCAAGAGTAGTTGAAACCTATCAGAGATTCGGGTTCTAACAAAGTATCGCATGGATTCCCCAAGGAAGTGGTTTGGAGATTGGAGTTCCACTAAGGGTATTACCCGGGTCCTACCATATTTGGTTATGTTAGTTTCACAAGGGTTCCACCAAAGGTTAGTTTGGATACCAACAGAGTATCGGAGGTGTCAAGTCCTTATACATCCCCTGAGAATCTAAATTTGTGGATAAAATTAGGGTCCATATCTATATTTAATAATCTTTCCCCCGAGAGGATGAAGACTCGTCGTCATCATCACCTCAGTTCAAAGGTGATTAAATAGGGGCAGCTGTCGTACCCCCAAACTTTCTCACCTTTCATATGGTTTCTAGTGTCACTTTATTTCGAATAAATGAAATGACACAATTGGTAGAAGAGTATGTGTAAGGAGTTACAAGGAAGAGGTCTTGAGTTTGAATCCCACTTTCATATGTTTTCTAGTACCATTTTATTTTGGAAAAATGAAATGACACAATTAGTAGAAGAGCATGTGTAAGGAGTTACAAGGGAGATGTCTTGAGTTTGAATCTCATTTTTCCACTTTTTTAGGTTTTTTCTATTTTTACATTTTTCACAAAAAAAATGTATTTTTTATCTATTTTTAAATTAATATTCGTTTTTCTTTAATAGGTATTTTTAAAAATATTTTTTTTTATTTTTTTTTCCTTTTAAAAAAATTAAAAGTATCAAAAGTGTCCAAATTCGATGTATTTTGTCATAATCTTTCCTGATTGATCAACTTTTTCACATGTTGTTTCTGATTGACTGTGCTTTGTCACAATTAAATATTTTCCTTTTTAGTTGACCTAATTTTCATTATAATAGGATCCTCATTTACACCGGAGATTCCTTTTTAGTTGACCTAATTTTCATTATAAATAGGATCCTCATTTACACAGTTTTGGAGAGACACGAGTACATAGAGTTTTACACATAGAGTTCTACACAGTTTTATAGAGTCTCAAACTATTTTAAAGGGTCCAACTTTATTTTTCATTTTTTTTAAATTTTTTTATTTTTATTTAATCATTTAACCATATGATGATTTCTCCTATGATTCTTTTTTTTTTTTCATAAAAAACTTCATTCATAATTTTTTTTACATTCACACACTTATCACACTATTTTTTATATACTAAATATCCTTTTGAAGTCAATTGTTGTTATCCCTATAAATTCTATTTTATCTTTTCTTCTATATAGTTATTTGGTTAATATCATCATCCTATCTACTTCCTTACGATTCAATACATACATAAAAACATATTTTAAAGAATATACATTATATTGATAATTTAACATCATAATGGTAATGTATATACCGCAAAACATTTTACCTATCTAATTTTATAAATATAGCACATATAATGAATTTTTTCTATTGATACAAACTTTATAAAGATTGAAAATGCTTTTTAATTATTGACCGTCACATTTTACTATACAAGTAATATTTTTATCACCATAGAACTTAGGTTTTTTACAAAAATAACTCAGTTTTTCAAGGAAATTCCCAAAATACCTCACTTTTAGGAGGAGTCTCCAATTGAATTGGCGACTCCTCTTAAAACTTGAATGGAGGCACCAATTGGATTGTCTAGGGCAGATGCCCTAGCCAATCCAATTGGCGCCTATGTGTAGGTTTTAAGAGGAGTCGCCAATTCAATTGGAGACTCCTCCTAAAATGCATTTTTTGTCTTATAAATAGATGCTTGTGTGACCAATTATTCCACATCTCATATAATCATTTGGCTATCATGTTTGGTGTTCGTCGCCGATACGGAAAGGTGATTTATGCGAGAGACAAACCTCAAATGCTGATGCTGTTTTGGAACATCACCACGTTCGATCAACTGAAGAGGGAGCTGGTTCGATGGTTAGATGAGAAAATACCAGAAGGGGAAAAAATCAGAAGTATTGAGAGACTTGACAGTATCTATGGTTGGGTGCGAAGGAAGACTGATAAGGATGCTAGGGAAATGATGTTCGGTCGAGACGACATTAATTTGATTGTTGTAATCAGTTAGAAATATTTATGTTTTTAGATGTTTTGTACTGATGTTTGTTGTGAAACTCGTTGTAACAAGAACTTAATGATATATAATGATTGAAATACAATGTTACAAAAAGCTTAAGACCTAGATGATGCTCCTCGATTGGGACAATTGTTTTTGTTGTGTCCTGGTTAACGACAGATACTACATAATCTTATCATTTTATCTGTGGAATCCATCTCTGTTCTGATACGTGTGTTGTTTGGCCTTCCTTTCTTCTTTCTATGCATCTTGTCATTGTGCCAAACAATATCTCCTTCATATAGAGGCCAGTAATCCTCCATTGGTAGTACTGAGAAGCTTTGAGTATATACATTCATGATGGTGTTGGCCTTGTACACATCAGATAAATGGTTGTAAGCGTCTTGATGAGTATAAGCGCATGCTGCAATGACATGGGAGCAAGGTATGCGGAAGGCCTGGAATTTTCCACAATCACACCAACTTCTGTTTAGTCTAACAGTGTAGGCTAAATTTGGTCTCCCCTCGTTGTTGCCCATTGTTTCCTGGACGCTAAAATTTTGTCTATAACGGTCAAAGACTGTTACAGCGTGTGTGGTAGATTTGATGCTCTCCTCTTTCATGACCTTCATGCAACACTCACTGAATACTTGCCCGAACATTAACACTGCACTCCATCTTTCACCTCTGGTTGCGAACATAGAAGCAACCTATAATAGGTTGATCTTACCAAGGCGGTTATCGACAGATTTTGAATTCCTTTGAAAACCCCGTTCATGCATTCCACAATGTTTGTTGTCATGTGGCCCCATCGACAACCACCGTCAAATTCCCTTGTCCACTGCTCTACTGGTATGTTATTTATCCATCTCTCTGCGTCTTCATTAGACAGTCTAATTTCATCACGATAATATTGAAATGACGGTTGAGTTAAAGCATACCCAACATTCACCACCTTCTTGCGAAGATTCTTATCTTTTATAGCACGCGTGAAGTTTTGTGCAATGTGTCTGATACAGTAGACATCTGTAGAAGGAGGATCATGCCATCCGTTGTCATGGTTGTTGTAGACACTCTTAATGGCAGCATGTCTATCAGAAATCAAACAGAGATTGGCTTGTGGAGCCACATGCGTTATGAGATGTCGAAGAAAGAAACCCCATCCACCAGCCGTTTCACCTTCAACAAGAGCAAAGGCAATGGGAAAGACATTGTTGTTACCGTCTTGTGCAACCGCCATGAGCAAAGTACCCTTGTATTTTCCGTATAACCAAGTGCCATCAATTCGAATAATAGGTTTGCAGAATGCGAAACCTTTGATGCACGGGTCAAATTCCCAAAAGAGACGGTGAAATATTCTATTACCTGTAGCACAAGTTCCGTCTGGCATCATTGCTGGCACTGTCTCCATAATTGCCACAGTTCCTGGGACATATGTTTTTAGTGCCCATAAAAACCGTGGCAATTCCTTGAATGAATCCTCCCAGTTGCCGAAAACCTGTTCAACAGCCTTTGTCCTCGCAATCCAGGCTTTCTTGTAAGATGGAGTATAATTATATGTTGTTCTGATATGGGATATAATTATACTCACCTTCACTGATGGGTCTTTATTTACCAATGGCAGAATTTCTTGACATATCAAAGTTGCACTTAGTTTACGGTGATCTTGTTCAACGTTAGTTGCAATGCAACTGTGTGGTGGGTCTATTGAAGAGATCTCCCAAGAGTCGTTTTTCTTCTTGTAAGACGCAGCCAAACGAAACTTACAAAGCATGTTACGACATTCGATAACATACCTTCTAGAATCAGTGCGTTTCACTGTAAAGTCAGCAGAGTTGTTCATATGGAATTTTTTGATTGCCAGAACACATTCTTCTTTGGTACGAAACATGTCTCCCACCTTTAATTCGCCTTCTGATATCGGATACAGATTATAGAAAACACTGTTGGATGTTTCATCGTCGTGAAGATCCATATTTGTCATATGTTGAGGCAGGTTGTAGACATGACTAGGAGGTATTGGTGGTGGTTGATCATCATCTTCATCGTCGTTGTTCAGCATGTGATCAACCTGTATCTCGGTCTCCTCTTCTTCTTCATCAACAACGTCGACTTCTGCTTCTGCTTCAGGGTTGAGTTCATCTGACCATTGTGCATCATCTTCACCAGCTTCATCCTGATCGGTTAGTTGAGACTGTTGAGATGGTATACATGGTTGAAGAGTAATGTACAACTCGATACAGTTGCATCCTGGATGTTCATGACTAACAAACATGTATTCAATATCTTCATCGTCTCGTACCTTAAGGGGGAAATACTTGCATTGACCATTCTCAAAAAATATTGGATTTTGATATGTGATCTTTGACACAATACCCGATCCTATAAAGGATTGTGTTCTTTTTTTCAAATGCAAGAAGGTTGCATTTCTCTTGATCGTGATTCTAATGGTATCAGTGTTTCGAAAATAAAAACCATGTAGCTCAGACTCGAATGTTTCACCGTTGCAGTGAACGTTGACACTGTATAATGGTGAAGATGACATTGTGCAGATGAAAACTATTTTCTTACTGTAGATGAATGTGAGTGAAGTGTCTTGGATGTTGATAGCAAGACACTTAAATAGATTGGCGCCTCCACTTATTCCTTGTACATGGTCGCCAATTCAAGTGGAGACACCATGCATTCAGACCTCGAAACCAAGCATTTAGACCTAGGTCTTGCATGCATGCCCCTATGGAGGCACCAATTTGAATGGCAACCCCTCTTAAAGCTTGTACATGGTCGCCAACTCATGTGGAGACACCATACAAGCACAACTTTTCATGCTCCCATCCATTTGCCTATAAATACATCCACTCCTTCAACACTTCTTCCACACCATCACTCTCACTACTTCCTCTACAATACTTCTTTTACAATTTCATCTTCAACAACATCTTCTAGTTTCATCTACGCCAACCCCCCAACAAAATGTCTTTACTCACAATGGGCGAAGCATATAGATGAACGGTTGCAAACATCGCAACATATGTAAGTTTTTTCTTTTGTTAACTTTTTATCTTTCATCTTCACCAACCCCATTTTATTTTGACATACCAACTTAGTCAAGTATTTTATTCTTTCTTTTATATGATGTATCAAGGTTTCGAACTCGGGTCCACGAATATGTCCATATGGACCCGATGATTCAACCTTATGTTGAACTCGCCGGTTTTGGTCATATTAGCAAGGTTATGTCTTGGTCTATAGATAACACATTCATTTTAGCCTTATGCGAAAGATGGACACCAGAGACACACACATTTTGGTTCCCAACCGGTGAGTGTACCGTGACGTTAGAAGACGTCTACATGCTTTTAGGACTACCAATGAAGGCAAGGCTGTTAATGGTAAGACCAACTATGCAAATTCAATTTGCATGGAGCTCTTAGACATTGATTTGTTAGATGATAATGCTAGAGGTCAAGGTATACTACTTTCACGCCTAAAGTCATCTTATAATAGTTTATACTTAGATGAGCATTCTACCGAAGATGCTCGAATAATAAAAACTAGGTGTTACATTATGTTGTTAATATGATCCTTTTTATTTCCCGAATGTAGTGATTCTAGCATGCATATTATGTACTTACCTCTACTTAGACATGTAGATAGAATAGGAAGTTACAGTTGGGGATCTGCTTGTCTAGCCTATCTCTATAGCTCGTTGTGCAAAAACTCCCACAAAGACACATCTACATTTTCTGGATGTGTTATTTTGCTACAAGCATGAGGTTGGTCAAGACTACCGTCTCTAGCACCGGTCAATAACAACCCTTTCACTTTTCCATATGCATAAAAGTAAGTTGTTTAAATTGCTATATCTTTACTTACTTCCTTAAAGTTTATTACCTCAAACTAATTTTTTTTTACTTTTTGGTGTAGATGGTCGGCACGTGGTATGAGTTACAACAGATGTCCGAGACACTGTATTACTCAGTATCGCAACCTGTTGGATCACCTTCGACCGACAGACGTAAGCAAAATAACTTAATTATTTCGTTATATTTTGTTAACTTTTTCTACATTCATTATAATCCTATCTTCTTTAACATTTCAGTTCATTTGGCGTCCATACCTTAATTTGGATCATAACCATGAGGCCAACGCTGAAGACGCAGCCGTATGGACAACATGCACACCGATAATACGGTTCACAACTGTGGAGATGCACAACACCGATCGTGTGAAGCTGCAGTTCGGTATGGTCCATAATATCCCAGATCCCCCAGCTAGCCTAGGAGAATGGCATCTGCATAAAGTGAACGACCAATGGAACTTCAATCCGTGGCAAAACTTCGCAAGATCGGAGTGTCGCAAATGGAAGCACCGTCATGACCATGTCTTAACTGAAGCAGTCATGCCAAATGAGGTAAAACCAAGTCGTACTTATATGGCTTGGTACAGATCGGTTGGTTCTCAATTCATCGCCGAAGATATGTACCTATACGACCCACGCCAGGCAAGTTACACACAAGAAGGATCAACATCTAACCCCCAACAACATTCTCAGCCCGGTTACTCACAACCCCCTATCCGTCAAACTTTCCGTTCCACAAACATACAAACATACAACCAAAACATGTCATTCACCCAACCCCAATACCAAGAGCATACCCCATACCACCACCAACAAATTGACCATCAACCTGAGACCCAACATCGCTTCGCACCCACACCATCACCCTACCAAAGTCGCCTTAGCCAAAACACCAACCGCCCTTCCTCCTACCGTAGCCAAGAAGCCCAAACATCACAAAACCAAAACATCCCACAACCCTATCTCTACCAAACACCCCAACAACCTTTCCAACCTTTCCTCGACGCATCATTCACACCCATGTCTCCCTTCAACCGTTCCGGTCGCCCATCCATGAGTCAACCACATCCCAACTTCTCTGGCATGGGTCATGAGCTCAGCTACGGCGGTACACCATCATTGCATACTGAAGACTATGCTGACTTGTCTGAATACCTCAACGAACCTTCTCTTGTAATTGGTAGTGACGCTCCTGGCTCCTCAGATGATCAAACACCGGTGCAGAATCGTCAACGTGGGTTAGGGCCAAGGGTTAGGGTAGCTAGAGGATGTGGGACCGGAGGTCGGTTAGGTGATCCCGGTCATCACCATTAGGTTTATTTGTGTAAACTCCAAACTTTATTAATATCAAGTCGTATTATATCAATTTTATCTTTCACTTATACCATAAAACACAAAAAAATGCATTTTAGGAGGAATCTCCAATTGAAGATGACCCCACTTTTGATGTGTTTGTCAAATGAAGATGACCCCAAGAGAAAAATGTTCTTAAGAACCATATGAACAACTTTCATGTTCATTAAAAATCCATTTGAAACTTGGAAGGTCATCATTTATTTCAAAACATTATAGGTCATTTTGACTGAAACCCTAATTTTTTGTCAACTTCCCAAGGACCTAACTCACTCATTTTTTATGATTTTGAGGTGGGACCAAGTGAATTGGACATTTTAAGATGTCTACTTGAATTTTTATGTTGGACAAAATTTCATAATTCTAAAAGAAACACATGTGATAATACAAAACATTATAGGTCACTTTGGACCAAAGCCATTGAAATGTGAAAAAGTCCAACTTCAAGTGCCTATAACTTTCTCATCAAAAATCCAAATGATGCAAAATATAAGTCCAAATTCATTGTCTTGAAACGATCTACAACTTTTATGTTGAAGGTTTTGTCATTTGAGTCTTTTAGGAGGAGTCTCCAATTGAATTGGAGACTCCTCTTAAAACCTACACATAGGCGCCAATGGGATTGGCTAGGGCACCTGCCCTAGCCAATCCAATTGGCGCCTCCATTCAAGTTTTAAGAGGAGTCTCCAATTCAATTGGCGACTCCTCCTAAAAGTGGGGTATTTTGGGATTTTTTTTGAAACTTGGGATATTTTGGGAATTTTCTTGAAAAAGTGGGTTATTTGGGTAAAAAAACCTAGAACTTAAGGAAAAATTCACAACAAAAATCAACACCATCATCTCACAATATCAATAACTCATACAATCATCAATGACACAAGAAGAAGAACACTTTCATTCACAACACCAAATCTCAAAACAATCACAAACAACATAAATCTGAAATAAAACACAACAATAACCTTAACCTGGAAAATTTTGTTTCAACATGATAACAACAAATCAAAAACAAAATCCCGATTTCAATTACATAAATCATGCTTTCACTGTAAATATGAGATATAACCACACACTCACAAAAGTTAATTCAAAATATAATCACAAGCACAACAACATCACAAATTTATACACAATCCTTCAACAAACTCTCTTCATCGAATAACATCAAGTTTCAATTTGTTCACCCCTCAATCCATATTATATTTACCTATTTCAAACACTTGAAAACAATAATGAAAAGGAGAAGAAAAGACGAATTGAAACAACAAAAAGAAGAGTAAGCAAAATTGAATCGTCGCGATGAACTTCATCCCTTCCTCTGTCGCGAACAACTCCCGTACACGACTGCAACGTCACTACCATTACCGTCGAAGCCACAACCGTAGACCACCGCCGGATTCAAATCATCGCCAAAAACAAAACTTAGAACGACCCGACTGCACCACTGGAGATCTGTTGCAACCAACCTCCGCTACACGCAACGACACGCCGACGAAGCAACGTCGACCTCTTCCTGATCTAAGTTGCACCATCTTAGGTTCGTTCTCCCTCTTTTTTTTTGTTTCATGATTCCTTTACTTTGTCTTGTTTGAGAGAATATGCTTTAATGTTGATTGAGGTAGTGGGGATTGATGTGTTTCTTGAGGTGTTTTTGAAGAAGAGGGGGATGGACGAGGTTCATGTGTTTAATGTTTGAAATTCAACCCTGAGAGACTTGTTATGTTCCTAATACAGATGCTTTTTGCCTTTGCTTTTTTTGTTATATTAATCGTCATTTGTCATTGAGTGAGTGGTTTCTTTTTTTTTAATGAATTTTAGAGAGTAGATTAATACTCCCTCCGTTCCTTTTTAATTTTCTTTCTTTGACTTTTTACGAATACCAATAAAACTAATAAAGTTTACTACTTTTCTAGTAATAATTATCTTTTTACCTATAATACCCCTGTCTATTTATTTATATATTTAACTTTTTATCTCTCTTTAATAAATAATTAGGGGAAATTTTGACAAATGACAATTGGTGTTATCTTGAACTTTGAAAATGACACTTAAAATGAAACAAATTTTTTATGCAAAAGAGACACTTAAAAAGGAACGGAGAGAGTATAAGGTCTCTGAGTAAGGAGAGGGGAGCGCCACTCCCTCCTTTCTAGTAGGTTTTTCTCCATTTTTTTTATTTGTTACTTTGCAATTTAAATTTTGATTAGGGTTTATTCATGGGCCTTAAGCCCATTAGATTTTATTTTTTTCTTTTAGGACTCACACATCAACTAATACACCCCAGTTCTAAATTAATTAATTTAGTTGTTTTTATTAAATTCAATTTAAATTTTGGTCTTGTGTTTAATTCAATTGTGTGACTATTTTAATCTATTTTTATCTTGGAGTTTAGCAAATGCATTTAGACTTTCCATTTAAAATGATTAAAAAACTATATATACAAAATGCTTTTTTTTTAATTCAAAAATTATATTTTGTCCATAATATCCATACCACTCGTAAATAATCTGAGACTTGTACCACATCAAACTTTTCACAATAAAACTAAATTCAATATTTTTTTGCAAATAATCGGACGGGGTGGACGTACATCCATATTATCTCAAATAATTGATTGGGTGGCGCAACGCCTTACCAATTAATCATTCGATTAAAACAAAAAACTTAAAAAAAAATACTCAAGATAAAAAAAACATGTCCTTTATTTTTAATTAGTTTATTTATTCCATTAGGTTGATTAAATTATTTATTTGTACATATTTATTTTAATTTCCCGATTAAATTCAAACGTTCACATTCTCTTGTACATAAATCGTCAAACTACTTTTATAAATCAAATTAAAACTATATTTTTGCAAACAAAATTGATTGGCTGTTGTCACGCCTTTTCAATCAAAAACTTAAAATTAATTCAAACACACTCAAATGTTATTTTCTCTGCCCATGTGTATTTAGACATTTTTCAAACAAACTTTTCTCCATCCATGTGTGTTGAGATGTTTTCACAACTAAAATCAACAAACACACAATATTTTTCTAGAAGAATTACGGTACTCTAATTCTTCAATAAACTTGAGGATACGTAGGCACATAGTTGTGACACTCTGTCGAGTACAATAATAAAATTTTCTTTTTTGTGTCCCTCATTGATTAAATCTTTTCTCAAGAATAACTTAATAATTTTTCTTATAACTGAAATAAAGTATTAAGCATATTAGTAGATAATTTAGGAAAACATCCCTTAGATGAATATAGTAACCCTAGAACTAGAGAAGGATCCCATTGAATACAATGGAGGTGAAGGGTGCATAACACCTTCCCCTCACTTAACCGACTCCCAAATCCTAACGTCTTATCCTTACTTCTTAGGTTTTATCATTATTTCCTTGTTCCTTAGGAATGAATAAAGGATGATCGCGACTCTACATTTTTCCAGCCACGACACTAAGTCACCAACTCAATAAGATCTGAAAACAAAGATAATATTGGAACAAGAGTTTCACTCAAACACCATTACTCTCCTCGGAACGCTTGACCTGGCACGTAGAAAAATCAGGCATTCTCAGAGCCCAAATAAGCCTTGGGATTTAAACACCACAAAGCAAAATCATCCATGATCAACTTGGATTTTATCTTTATCCAACTCCATGAGAATAATTTTTCTTCCTCTACTGATAACGCGAAAATGTATCGTATTTTTTCCTTGATTTACATTCAAAAATCGTACCGTTTTCATTTACATTTCAATTATTCTACAAGTGTTTAAGTTATTTTTGTAGGTATTTCAATTCTCATGCTTAAATGAGCAAAGTATAAAAAAGGAAGGAAAAGAAGACGAAATAGAAGAGAAACAACAGAAAAATCAAAAAATATGAACTTGGTGAACATGACGATCGTCACAAACCATCACGATCGTCACGCTACCCATAAGTGTGACGAACGCCACAATCCATCACGACCGTTACGTATGCAAAGTAAGCGTAGTGGGTTTCAAACATAAGTGGTCCACGTCGCCCTCAACTCAACCCAGTCTTCGCTCCTTAAACCACCTTCCCGTGAATCCATCACTCAACTAAGTCCTCCTTACTTCTCTCAAACACGAAGACCAAGAGGGATTATAAAAGAATGGAAGTTGGAAACTTTTGGGTCACTCTCGCTCGCTCGTCTTATCTCTCTATTTTTTTTCTTTCCGCTCCTGCAATTTTGTTTTCACGTTATTTTTCTTTAGCAAGCATTATTTTCTTTGACTGAAATCTGTTTACCTTTACGTTCAGAGCTTTGATTTTTCCCTTTTTTTTCCTTTCCGTTTTTCACTTAGCCAAAAGTAGTAGTTTCCTACATTGGGGAACTACTGCAACTTAGTTAGTTTAGTTTAAACATTTGTTTCGAAGAAGCAGAATCCTATCGACCTATGGAGGACTGCTCAAGTACTTCAAGATTCAACCTATTCAATTAATCAAAGTTCCAGGTTTTTTATTCAATTATTATTATTGCTTTATTATTAAATAATCATGTTTGCTTTATTGTTAAATTGTTTCTGTTCGTCTGTGTTTGCATTATTTAACATGTCCGGCTAAACTACCGGTATCGGTATGTAAACAATTTAATTAGATGGGATTTAATAATAATCGGTGTAAACTTCTTTTCTCAAATAATCTTTCTGGCTGTGATTTTTAATTTGAATTTAATTAACTTTGTCACGAGAGTGAGAAGCTATTTAATACGGTTTTGCCACGAGAGTGGGAAATTAACTAAGGTTAGAACCGACAATCACTAGAGCGTGAGGGTCGAACTGGATAGTAAAAACTAGGCATTGGTTTTAAAAATAGCGAGAGCACTTTAAAAGCAATTAGAACTTATTTATTTTCAAAAAAATATTTTAAACTTCAAATGGGACAGCGAAAGCGTACATTCTAACTTAAAGGTATAGTCCGAGTCAACAATCACGAGAGTGTGAGATAAAGCCTTTTAAATGAGCATTTTCTACTAAAAGGCATTTCGTAATGAAAATATACACCGGTGACTTATCGAATCCCTGACAATTAATGTGTTGCATACTGAAATCCCTTCATTAATATTTTCTGAAAAACTCAATTTTCTTTAGATTTAATTTTTGTTGAACCGAACCTCTAAAAATCATCGCCTTAGCTAAACATAGTAACATCGATTTCATTAGTTTGACCATCGGTCCTTACGGGTTCGATATCTTTTAAAACTAAACGACTAGACTGTGCACTTGCAGTCAAGTATCCGATAGACTATATTTTATATACAGTCACGACACAGGTCAAGTTTTTGGCGCCGTTGCCAGGGACTGATTTAGTCGAATAGTGCGATTCTTTCGTTACGCAGACTAAGGCAAAAACTAATTTCCTTTCCCTTATTTCTCGATTGTATGCCAAGTACTCGCTCACAAGGCGAAAACATAGTACCACCAATCGCAAAATTAGAGCGTTTCTTATATTTAAGACGCCGGATACTAGAGTACGAACGAATGTACAATATTCCCGCTATCATCATTCCTACTATTGAACCAGTTAAAGAACCAACCATGGCTGCAGTGGGACCACATAATCGTCGTCTTAAGTTCTACGTTACCCCGTCCCAACAAGAACCTCACAACAACATTGTTGCCCCTGTTATCGATCGAAACGATTTTGAGTTGAAACCCTCATTATTATCAGTTGTCCAACAATATCAATTTGCTAGAAATCCTACGGACGATCCTAATGAACATTTGACCAAGTTTGTGCAGTACGCGGACACTGTGAAGGCGAATGGTGTATCTCAAGATGCGATAAGACTACGTCTTTTTCCTTTCTCTCTAAGAGACAGAGCTTGGGCTTGGTTGCAATCCTTACCATCAAACTCAGTCACTACATGGGAAGAACTGAAGAACGTTTTCTTAGCCCGATATTTTTCGCCGAGCAAAATTGCTATGCTAAGAGCTCAAATCAACGGATTTCGATAAAAAGATGCAGACTCTCTCTACGAAGCGTGGGAGAGACACAAAGATATGATGAGTATGTGTCCACATCACGGTCTCGAAAATTGGGTGATCATTCACACATTTTACAATGGGCTTCTGTACAACACGAGATTGACAGTAGACTCTTCCGCGGGCGGTGAACTTATGGACAAGCCATACAACGAAGCCTATAAACTCATTGAAAACATGGCCCAAAACCATTGCCAATGGGGAGGTGAAACAATTCCAGTAGAAAAGTCCCAAACAAAAGGAGGAATGTATGAAATCAGTATCCTTGACCATGTCCATGCAAAGGTAGATGCCCTTGTTCAAAAGTTAGACAACTTGACCATAACACCCGCAACCACCGTGGTTGCCGTAACTCCAAACTGCGAGTTATATGGAATTCCTGGACACACTGCACCAGAATGTTAGATATTAGCAGGAGTTTCCACTTATCAAGTGAATTATGCTCAAGGAAACCCTTATTCAAATACCTATAACCCAGGTTGGAAAAACCATCCTAACTTTTAGTACAAGAACAACAACGCCTTGTATGCACCTGGCCAAGCACCTGCTGTTCCACCTGGATATCAAAAGCCAGCTACTAATGCTCCTAACATTCCTAGGAAGTCCAACCTTGAATTAATGATGGAAAGTTTCATAACTACCCAAGCTCAAACAAACAAAGACTTCTTGAACCAAAACATACACACTAGTGAGAAACTTAAGAAATTAGCAAACAAAGTAGACGCTTTAGCCACCCACAACAAAATGCTTGAAACACAGATTTCACAAGTGGCTCAGCAACAAGCATCTACTGCTGCTCCTGCTGGCACATTTCCTGGACAACCACAACCTAATCCAAAAGGACATGTAAATGTCGTTATATTGAGAAGTGGAAAAGAACTAGACGGACCCGTAGAACCAAGACTTCAAAATCCTGCCATGTACCAAAAACTTGACAAAACAACAACTGAGAAGGTAAGTGAATCGAAGGAGCAAGAAGATAATACCCAAGAGGTCTAAGAGAAAGAAAAACCTTATGTACCTCCACCACCTTATAAACCACCCATTCCGTATCCTCAAAGATTCAAAAATTCTAAAACTGCAGGGCAATTTAAGAAATTTTTTTGAACTTCTGAAGCAACTGAATATCACAATACCCTTTACAGAAGCTATCACACAAATGCCCTCATATGCCAAGTTTCTTAAAGAGATCCTATCCAATAAGAAAAAGATCGAGGATAACGAAACAGTTACACTTACTGCTGAGTGTAGTGCAATAATCCAAAACAACATGCCTCCCAAACTGAAAGACCCAGGTAGTTTCTCCATACCCTGTGTCATTGGAAAGTTCGTCATAGACAAAGCTCTATGCGACTTAGGAGCCATCATTAGTGTAGTACCCTTATCCATCTGTAAAAGGCTCAACATGGGAGAACTAAGACCAACCAAGATGTCTGTTCAACTAGCTGACCGCTCAATCAAATATCATGTTGGTATACTAGAGAATGTTCCAGTATGTGTAGGACAATTCTACATTCCTACCGACTTCATAATCATGGACATCAAAGAAGATGCCATTACACCTATTATATTAGAAAGGCCATACTTAGCTACCGTCAGAGCCATAATAGACGTGAAAAGAGGCAAGCTAACATTCGAAGTTGGAGAAGAAAAATTTGAATTCATCTTGACACAATTCTTACAAGCGCCAGCTATAGACGATACTTGTTATCTACTTGATGTCATAGACGAGTGCGTAAGAGAGATGGAGATGCAAGAAACCACATATTCTGATATAATGAAAATCCAAATCCCTCAAATCTTTGAAGATGATAATTGGCGTGAACCATACCAAAATGACAGTCTAAGCGAATGCTTAGCACTTACACCTAATCACATGCCATGCCCGAAGAAACCAGACTTAGAATTAAAAACACTACCCAAGAACCTAAGATACGAATTCCTAGACACTGAACTCAAAAGACCAGTAATAGTCAACGCAGACTTAGAAAAGATTGAAACTGAAAAGTTACTAGATGTCTTAAGAAAATATCCAACTGCGTTAGGCTACAACATCGCTAATCTAAAAGGAATAAGTCCTTCAATCTGTATGCATCACATTATGCTAGAGGAAGATTGTAAAACCTCTAGAGAACACCAGAGAAGGATAAACCCAATATTAAGTACTGTAGTCAAGGATGAAGTAAAGAAGTTATTAGATGCAGGAATCATATATCTGATCTCCGATAGTCAATGGGTTAGCCCCGTTCATGTAGTACCCAAGAAAGGGGGTGTTATAGTTGTTAAGAACGAGAAGGGCGAATCTATAGCACAAAGAGTTGTGACCGGAAGTAGAATGTGAATCAACTATAGGAAACTGAACAAAGCCACTCGAAAGGATCATTTTCCTCTGCCTTTCATTGATCAAATGCTTGAACGATTGGCTAAGCATTCCCACTTCTGCTATCTAGACGGTTATTCAGGATTATTTCAAATTCCTATCCATCCTGACGATCAAGAGAAAACAACCTTCACATGCCCTTATGGTACATTTGCTTATCGACGAATGCCATTTGGACTATGTAACGCTCCCGCAACATTCCAAAGATGCATGATATCAATTTTCGCTGAATTTACAAACGACATTATGGAAGTCTTTATGGACGATTTTTCTGTTTTTGGGTAGAGCTTTAAAGGATGTCTATCAAACCTTGAAATGGTACTTGAAATATGCGTAAAGGTGAATCTCGTATTGAATTGGGAGAAATTCCATTTCATGGTCCAACAAGGAATCGTGCTAGGACACGTAGTATCTGATAAAGGAATTGAAGTAGACAAAGATAAAATCGAAATTATAGAAAATCTTCAACCTCCGAAAACCGTACAAGAAATACGAAGCTTCTTAGGACACGCTGATTTCTACCGACGCTTTATCAAAGATTTCTCGAAAATTACCAAACCACTGACAGCTTTAATCACCTCACCTATCATGCAACCACCTGACTGGAGATTACCATTTGAAATCATGTGTGATGCGAGTGACTATGCTGTAGGCGCAGTGCTAGGACAAAGGAAGGATAAAAAACTTCATGCGATCTACTACGCAAGTAGAACCTTAGATCCTGCCCAAATGAACTATGCCACCACTGAAAAGGAACATCTAGTTGTTGTGTTCGCTTTAGACAAATTCCGTTCTTACTTAGTAGGAGCGAAAATCATCATCTATACTGATCACACTGCTATTAGATACTTGCTAAGTAAGAAGGATGCCAAACCAAGACTCTTAAGATGGATCCTACTCTTACAAGAATTTGATTTATAAATAAAATATAAGAAAGGTACTGAGAACGTAGTAGCAGACCACTTATCACAAATCGAAGGGAATAAGCCTGAACAAGTTCCAATCAATGATGATTTCCCTTACGAGCGACTTATAGCCCAAATGGAAAGCGACATGTCTGAGCTAACCTTAAATAATACCGAAATAGAAGAATCCGTGGAAGAAATTCATACGAATATAACTCTGCCATGGTATGATGACTTTGTCAACTACCTAGCTGCTGGAGCACTTCCACCGGACCTATCATACCAACAAAAGAAGAAATTCTTTCATGATCTAAAACAGTACTACTGGGATGAACCTCTGCTTTTCAAGAGAGGTGCCGACGATATTTTTCGTCGATGTGTTCCTAAGGATGAAATAGATGATATAATCTCTCATTGCCATTCCGCTCCTTATGGTGGGCACGAAAGCACTTCAAAAACTTGTGTTAAGATCTTACAATCTGGCCTCTTTTGGCCTACTCTATGAAGAAATATCCATAATACGGTTATAAATTGCGACCAATGCCAACGCACTGGTAACGTTTCAAGACGCAACGACATGCCACAAACAGGCATCTTAGAAGTGGAAGTCTTTGATGTGTGGGGGATTGACTTCATGGGACCATTCTCGTCTTCTTTTGGTAATAAGTACATACTTGTAGCTGTCGATTACATTTCAAAATGGATCGAGGTTGTAGCTTCTCTGACGAATGACACACAGGTAGTGATTAAGCTATTCAAGAACGTAATCTTTCCTAGATTCGGTGTGCCAAAACTAGTAATTAGTGACGGTGGCTCCCATTTCATATCAAATATCTTTGGAAAACTTCTTCTGAAGTATGGAGTCTGACACCGTGTAGCAACACCTTATCACCCACAAACCAGTGGGCAAGTCGAAGTTTCGAATAGAAAGATCAAACAAATTTTAGAAAAGTCTGTCAGAATATCTAGAAAAGACTGGTCATCTAAACTAAATGAAGCTATGTGGGCATATAGAACAACCTACAAGACCCCAATAGGGACCACACCCTTTAAATTAGTTTATGGTAAATCATGTCATCTCCCTGTAGAGTTAGAACACAAAGCTTATTGGGAAATTAAGAACCTAAATCTAAATTATACTTCCGTAGGCGAGAAGCGAATTCTAGACATTCACGAATTGGAAGAACTTAGACTAGACGCCTATGAGAATGCCAAGATATACAAAGAACGAACTAAAAAATGGCACGATAAACGTATATCTAGGAAAGAGTTTAATGTCAGTGACATAGTGTTACTATTTAATTCAAGACTTAAGCTTTTTCCGGGAAAACTTAAATCTAGGTGGTCAGGTCCTTTCGAAATTACTAAAGTTTTTAGAAGCGGTGCGATAGAAATCAAGGGTAGAAATAGTGAACCGTTCATTGTAAACGGGCAACGGTTAAAGCATTATCATAATATTGAAAATAGAGACTATTCAAATAGTCTAAGACTTATAGAGCTGCCCACTCAACCCCAAAACTGATATATCGTGACGTTATTGTCGAACTTACGACATTAAACAAAGTGCTCGGTGAAAGACAACCCGCCTCTTTCTAATTTGTTATTGATTTTGTTATTTTTATGTTTTGCATTTTAAGTGTTTTCTTTCTTTGATTATAACTTTTATTTTGCTCCCTTTCCTTGATTCTATGCAGTGACGTACTTGTTGTTTTTCGTTACTAACTTAGTAATATTGGCTACTGATTAACAGGCAAACTTAAAACTAGTTAGTAACTAATTTTCATCATGCAACAAATAGATACAGTTTTTAGAGACAGAGTTCAGAGAAGGCGTTATGATTATTTAGCTCAAAAGGATATGGCTTTATCCATATATTATGATGGACCTACCATGTATAGGCTAGGTATCCACGATAGTATCCTGTTTATGTTTAACCAGCTAGGTTGGGAGAATGCTGCTATTAAGAGAAGGTATGTCACATACCTTGAGCTTACCCTAGAATTCCTTAGCTCCCTAGTTTACATACCCGAGCATGGTTACAAACTCAACAAAGGGTTGATTTCCTTTAGGCTGTTTGGTATTGATTTCACTTATAACCGTAGAGACCTTGCTGACCTTTTAGGATTTCCTAGTGGCCCATTTGTATTCACTACCCTTCAGGAGGAATTAATCAATGACATTGACTTGGATTACTTTTGGGGTAGTTTAACTGGAGATCGCCACCCTGACCCGCACCATATGCACTCTGATGCGATACACAACCATGCTATCCGCTACTTTCACAAAATACTAGCCCACACCCTATTTGGAAAAGAAGAGAACAACACCTTAGTGTCAAGGGATGAACTTTTCATCTTACTCTATGTCGACCAAGGCCGACATGTCAATGCTGTAACATTCATGATGGAAAGATTTGTTTACCTTACATAGGACAATCGTGCCCCAATCCTAATAGGCGGCCTAGTAACCATGATAGTTGATGCTATTGGACTTAGACACCCACTTAACAAGCGTACACCTTTTGGACCCATCCGACCCATGGATATTGACTTTTTCTTCGACCGAAGAATTTTAGGAAACCTTGGACCGAACACTTTTGACTACCTAATTAATAATGAAGTTGTCCAACTATTTACCTTACCAAACCATGAGAGAACGAGTGTTCATGACCGTAATAACTGGCTATATGATTTAGATGAACATCACATTGCTCCACTATCACCTCATGAGACACCACCTATTTATGAGTATTTTGATGACCCTATCTCTGTTGATGAATCTGACCCTGAAACCCCTCCAAACTACTATAATTTGAATGAACCAGAAATTCCATCTTATGCCAAAAATCTGACCACAATTCTTACCCGTTTGGATGGTTACCGTACTGAAATTACTAATGTTAAAGATGAACTAAAAAGCATGCGGCTTGATGTCTTAGGCTTAATGGATGTCACCGTCGAACAATTTGATCACTTGAACCAGGTTGTAGCTTCTTTGGGACAACACCGTGGCTAATTACATCGATCGCTGAATTTTCCTACTCACATTAAAGCAATGAGGACACTGCTTTGTTTTAGTGTGGGGAGGGAGCACTTTACTACTATTATTCTTTTAATGCTTATTGTTACTTTTAACTTTAGTCTTTACATTTAATCTAAATGACAATTGTTATTTCTTACTTTTATGAAGAATTTTTTTTTTGCTTCTGTGATCAATTTAATTTACCTTTGTCAGTTCATTTTTGTTACCTTTACTGTTGTTACTGTCTTGTTATTTTATTTCCATACTGCAGCTATTTTATTTGTACTGCTGTTATTGTTTTGTTACTCTATTTCTATACTGTTATTGTCTTTACTTTCTTCTAGTTATTATAATATCTATTTTTTCTATGGTACTAACAATATGATTTATTCATAACATGCAAACAGTTAGAAATTAATGTCAGTAGTCATAAAGCATGCATTCAATTTTTCAATTTTCCCTAGGCAAAAATACGACTGTTGCAGAAGAAAACAAAAGTTGTGCATGTGGCGCTCGCCACATGAACGTCACGACCGTTACGCGTCTTACGACTGTAACAGGTATGTGACGCTCGTCACACCTCCAGAGTGCGCGTTCTCTGTTTTTATTAAAACAGAGGCGCACTATCCTTTTCTTCTTCCTCATCTACTCGTTTCTGTTTTCTTAACCGTCCACCCACACCATAACCATCCCACTCATACCCATTTATTTCTCCATTAACCCCCAATTATTCACTCCATTACCCCTTCCATCACTTCCTATTTAAACAGAAACAAGTGACTTTTCTACAACTCACGAAACCCACTACGCTCAAACAAAACCCACTTCTTCTATTCCTAATCTCAATTTGCATACACCATTTCCCGTCAAGAGAGACCTGCTCCTGGCCTTTTAACTATCATATTCAGAGAGGGAGAGGCCGGTGAACGGAAAAGAGACAACTACCTCGGGTACTATCAACGTTTAGTTTAACCCATGAGGTACATTGATAATGATTGTCTGAAGGAGTTTGGGCTTTTAGATGGCGTGGGATGGATGATGAACATCTCTGGTTTAACACAACTCTGCACCAACCCACAACCAATATATGAAGCTTTGACCCTGGAATTCTTGAGTTCATTCTCCTACATAACACCTCCCAGTGCAACTCAGTTTCTCACCGGACTCGCCACATTCAGAATGTTCGGCACTGAGTATTCTTTGAACCAAACACAAATAGCCCAAATACTTGGTTTCCTACATGGAGATGGAGCTCACTGTCGTATCCCTGACGGATGGCCTCAAATAGAGTTTGGAGTATGGCATAGTCTTGCCAATGTTAACGTCACAAGCTGGGATGCACTCAACGCAACATACATTCACAACCCGGCTATCATATATTTCCACCGAGTTTTAGGACACACGGTCTTCGGAAGAGTCAACAACCATAAAGTAAACTCTAAGCAACTTTTCTTCCTTCACTGTGTGTTCACTCCGGTGGTGTTCAATTCTACCCCATTATTTTTGGCCAACATCCAGGCTAACTACATGAGAGGAAACACAACATTCTGTTTTGGAGGAATCATCACTTTCATAGCATTGGGCCTGAATCTGGGAGATAGGCTTGCTAACTTACCTTCCTTGCCGACTGAGTTCCTTAATATCGACTATTGCCGCTCCTTGCACCTTATCAAAATCAAAGACGATGGGAGATATCACCATGTGGTTCGGAACAAGATAGTACGATGCGTCATTTTGCCTAACAGGAATCATATAGATCCGCAAAACATGGCAAATTGGACTTTTAATCTGAATGCTCCTGAGCCCATTAAAGAAGATCCTAATAATAATGGACCTGATGAAATTAAAGAAGAGTTGGACCGACAGGTGCCCCAACCTATACCTGCTGAGATCCCACAACCACCTCCTGATCATGCTGCAGAGACATCTTTCCGAAACCAACGAAGAAATGAGCGCCGACCCGCCACCATGGAAGACATCTATGCTGAGATATTGCGACATAATCAAAGGACAGAAGAAAGCCAAACCGAAATGATGCAAGCGATCCAGCAAATACAAAGAGACCAGCATGACTATGCAAACTGACATGACCAAGGGATGGCGGAACTATTCGAAGAAATATGCGCCTTGATACATCGTGTGGATGCTATCCAGGAATACACTCAGCATGTGGGTTTGGACCCTAACCATGGTGGTAGAAGTGAACGTGCACGAGCAAAAGCTAGAGCACGTAGAGCCCAACGTCATGGCGAAGAGTAGTGATCCTTTTGTTTCTCCCTTTTTCTCACTTTATTTTGTCGCATTGAGGACAATGCTTTTTTTAGTGTGGGAAGGAATCCTTACCGTTTCGTTTATTTGCTTCTTTCTAATTAGCCATAACAATTTTTTTTATGTTAAATGCATACTTGATACCGTCATGACACCTTAGATCTCTCACTTTTGCGAGATCAGTTTGAAGATCCATTATACCGATACCTTAAGTTTCCGTTCTAGATTAACCCCTAGTAGTTTATACTAGCAGTCAGCACCGTCTTAAACACAAACCATGTGAAGAGCCGATGAATATAAGTGATTGATACCTACGAATTGAGAAGATCCTTCATACTTTTGCTATTGAGAAATTGAAAATGCACCATACAAACAGTTGCAAGGTATACAAAAGGAAAGAAAAATCCGTTGTCGGTTGATTCAGAGGTACCTGGTACTGGACTCGGTAGGGAGAACTACAGTTCGACCCCCTACAACCTTCAATTGGGATATATAAAGGGTTAACACACTCGTGTACCAGACCCCGTGCTAAAAAAGGATCAAAGTCACTAACCGGCTACTTCACTAAGTGCGTGTAAAGGCAAAGGGCTTAATGTGATTGCGCTAGAATGAAACCGGGTGAAATAGAAACAAGAAGCATTAGGTTGAGCTATAATAGCATGATTCGAACTGGTTTGTATAGAGGAGAGATTTATGTTAATGCTTGTTGCTTGTGTCGTTACTGTATCTTTAGTGTTTTACTTGAGTATCTGTCATGTATTCGCATTTAACTAGTGTTTCGAATTTTATACTAATTTTTTGCTTGAGGATAATTAAAGATTCAAGTATAGGGAGTTTGATAACGCGAAAATGTTGGTGTAAGCCCTAGAGGCCAATACTTTTGGTACTTGTATCGAATTATTTATTAATAATAAAAGGCTTTTTCTTTATTGCGTTTCTTTAATAAAGTCCCTAGAATAGCTAGTCTGTTTAATGTATCAAGTATGACTTAATCATGAGATCACATTAAACATAAGGACACTATTCTTAAAGTATCCGTAGTCGAGCTTTAGTGTGAAGTGGGATAACATTAAAGCATTAAGACTATTATGTTTGTAGACTGATGATCACATCTCATGGATCATGGATAAAGAGTTATCAAGTCTTAAACATAGGTATGAATATTAAGAATAATATTTATACCGGATTGACCCGCTATGAGAATACTATATAGAAAGTTATGCAAAGTGTCATAAGTTATTCTCATGGTGATAATAGTGTATTCCACTCTTCGACCTGAAACCACTATGGATCCTAGATGTAGAGTCGAGTGCTTTATTGCTGATCCAACGTTGTCCGTAACTGGATAACCATAAAGACAGTTGATGGGTACTCCACAAAGCATGCTGAGGGACATGAGTGTCCTAGATGGAATTTGCCCATCCTGCGTAACAGGATAAATGTCTATGGGCCCAATATTGAACTGAACAAGGATGACACGGTCTATGCCTTGTGTTCAATATAGACATAAGGGCAAAAGGGTAATTCTACACATAAGTATTATCACAGAAGGAATTGTCAGATCACATGACATTTTCGTGTCTTGGGTAGCAGTGACGTGTTGCTAGATACCGCTCACTGTTTATTATGTTAAATGTGTGATTTAATATAATTGCCAACGTCACGAAAACCTACAGGGTCACACACAAAGGACGGATTGATGAGAGATAGAGTAACTAAGGAATACCGTAAGGTACGGTGCCCTTAAGTGAGTTATAGAGCATCGTAAGGTACGATGTACTTGAGTAGAATACGAAATATGGTAAGGTACCATGAGCTTAAGTGATTTTGGGCATATTATAAGATATGGGCCAAAATACACTTAAGTGGGCTTTTAGCTTGAAGCCCACACAAGTGGTTCTATAAATAGAACCCTTGTGCAGAAGCAAAAATTTGCGGTTGCATTATTTTCGTTTCCTCACTCTCTCTCTCTCACTCAAAGCCTTCATTCGTACCAGCTAGCACTGAGATTGAAGGAACCCGTTCGTGTGGACTGAGTAGAGACGTTGTCATCGTTCAACGTTCGTTATCGCTCCGTGGATCTGCATCAAAGGTTTTGATTGTCACAAGAGATCTGCACCAAAGGTTTCAACCGTCACAAGAGGTAAATATTCTATCACTGATCATGACCATTCGTAAGGATCTCTAAAGGAGAAATTTTTAATTTCCGCTGCGCTTTGGGTCGCAATTCTCCTTCAGAAAATGTATCGTATATTTTCCTTGATTTACATTCAAAAATCGTACCATTTTCATTTATATTCCGATTATTCCGCAAGTGTTCAAGTTATTTTTGCAGGTATATCAATTCTCATGCTTAAATGAGCAAAGTATAGAAAAGGAAGGAAAAGAAGAAGAAGCAGAAGAGAAATAACATAAAAATCAGAAAATATGAACTTGGTGAACATGACGACCGTCACACACCATCATGATCGTCACGCTACCCTTAAGTGTGACGAACGCCACAAGTCCATCACGACTGTCATGTATGCAAAGTCAGTGTAGTGGGTTTCAAGAAGAAGTGGACCACGTCGCCCTCAACTCAACCCAGTCTTCGCTCCTTAAACCACCTTCCTGTGAATCCCTCACTCAACTAAGTCCTCCTTACTTCTCTCAAGCACGAAGACCAAGAGGGATTATAAAAGAATGGAAGTTGGAAATTTTCGGGTCGCTCTCGCTCGCTCGTCCTATCTCTCTGTTTTTTTTCTTTCCGCTCTTACAATTTTGTTTTCACGTTATTTTTCTTCAGCAAGCATTATTTTCTTTGACTATAATCTGTTTACCTTTCCGTTCAGAGCTTTGATTTTTCCCTTTTTTTTCCTTTCCGTTTTTCACTTAGCCAAAAGTAGTAGTTTCCTACATTGGGGAACTACTGCAACTTAGTTAGTTTAGTTTAAGCATTTGTTTTGAAGAAGCAGAATCCTATCGACCTGTGGAGGACTGCTCAAGTACTTCAAGATTCAGCCTATTCAATTAATCAAAGTTCCAGGTTTTTTATTCAATTATTATTATTGCTTTATTATTAAATAATCATGTTTGATTTATTGTCAAATTGTTTCTGTTCGTCTGTGTTTGCATTATTTAACATGTCCGACTAAACTACCGGTATCGGTATGTAAATAATTTAATTAGACGGGATTTAATAATAATCGGTATAAACTTCTTTTCTCAAATAATCTTTCTGGATATGGTTTTTAATTTGAATTTAATTAACTTTGTCACGAGAGTGAGAAGCTATTTAATACGGTTTTGCCACGAGAGTGAGAAATTAACTAAGGTTAGAACCGACAATCGCGAGAGCGTGAGGGTCGAACTGGATAGTAAAAACTAGGCATTGATTTCAAAAATAGCGAGAGCACTTTAAAAGCAATTAGAACTTATTTATTTTCAAAAATTATTTTTAACTTCAAATGGGACAGGGAGAGCATACATTCTGACTTAAAAGTATAGTCCGGGTCAACAATCACGAGAGTGTGAGATAAGGTCTTTTAAACGAGTATTTTCTACTGAAAGGTATTTGATAATTAAAATATACACCGATGACTTATCGAATCCCTGACAATTAATGTGTTGCATACTGATATCCCTTCATTAATATTTTCTTAAAAACTCAATTTTCTTTAGATTTAATTTTTGTTGAACCGAACCTCTAAAAATCATCGCCTTAGCTAAACATAGTAACATCGATATCATTAGTTTGACCATCGGTCCTTGTGGGTTCAATATCTTTTAAAACTAAACGACTAGACTGTGCACTTGCAGTCAAGTATCTGATAGACTATATTTTATATACAGTCACGACACAGGTCATCTATCACTTTTAGAATCTGAATGTCTTTATTGTGAAATATTTTGTTGTTCATAGACTTCCATATGCAGCAAATACACGCACACCACAACACTCTAAGTTAACGTTTTTCCACTTCCGAGTAGATTTTCAAACTGTAACAAGTGTTGCCACCATTTGTTGTGTAAGACTGTTGATACTCCAAGCCAATTGCACATGCTACTCCATGCGCCTGCAAAACATCAACACTCGAAAAAAAGATGAGATACCGATCATCACTTCCATAATCTCCTATGAAACTATCCTACCCCTGTCTCACTATGCCCCTCCTATCTATATTATCATTTGTAGCTATCCTATTTTGTACCATACTCCAAACTAAACAAGAAAATTTTCACAGGATCACTTTATTCCAAATCTTCGACCATGGCCTCCTAATCTCATTTGAACATTCGGGAATAAAACTATTGTAAACATCCTTTAAATAATACTCATTTAAATCTTCCAGCCTACCTAAGTCCAAGGAACACACATCTTTCCACCAAACTGGGCTTCCTCTCGCCCCCATGTTAAAATTCTCCACGTTCAAACTGTATCTATTTACTAAGGCCGAAAACCAAATACCCCAATTTTATCCTCTAATTATCCATTTCCATTTTCCTAATAAAGTCGAATTAAAGATCCCTAACCTTCTAATTCATAACCCTCTTCTTCGATTTCCCTACAAACTTTATCCCATCTTACCCAATTTATTTTCCTCCCTACTTCACCCCCCATAAAAACTATTTAAAAATGGATTATAATTTATGAACAATACATGACAAGACCTTGAAGAAGGAGAGAAAGTAAACTGAGATCGCATATAAGACTGATTTTAGAATTACTATTCGCCCTCCAATGGATATATATTTGTTCTTCCAGCCAGACAACCTTATTTTCACCATATTTATCACAGCATCCCAAGTCTCCATCTGCTTTGCATTTGCTCCAATTGGTAAACCGAGATACGAGTTACGTAGAGAACTCATACCACACTTTATGACTTCCGCAGCCTCTATTATCCAATTTTGAGGAATATTAATCCCAACAAGCTTACTCTTGAGAAAATTGACTTTTAACCCGGACATCGACTAAAACAACAGAATTATCCCCTTAATAGTTCGAATATTTGACCATGATTTCTCGCAAATAACCAGGGTATCATCCGCGTATTGTAGATGTGGAAACCTCTCATATCCTTCATCAAATTTCAATCCTTTAAATTTCCCCAAATCTATCTCCTTTTTCAACATCACATTGAAAGCTTCTACAACAATTAGGAATAGAAACGGGGATAGCGGGGCCCCTTGTCTAAGAACTTGATCCGTCTTGAACTCATTTGTTAGACTTCCATTTACCAACTCTGATATTTATGAGAAGCTTAAGCACTCTAAAATCAAATTACACCATTTCAAAGGAAAGCTCATTTTTTCTATCAAATATACTAGGAATTTCCAATCTACACAATCGTACACCTTTTCAAAATCCACCTTGAATATAACCACTTCTTTCTTCCTTCTCATTGCCTCATCAACAATTTTGTTTGCCACTAAAATCCCATCCAAAATCTGTCTGCCAATAATAAAACCATATTGCATTTCTGAAATGATTTTATTAATCACCTTTTTCAACCTATTTACTAATACATTGGAAAATACCTTATAAATGCATCTAACAAGGGATATTGGTCTGTAGTCGAATACATTTGAAGGGTTTTTTCTCTTAGGGATAAGGACCAAAAACGAATTGTTTACTCCTCTAACCATCCTCCTATTTGCATGAAATTCTACCATCATCCTTAAAAAGTCACTTTTGATTAAATCCCAAAATTCCTTTATAAATCCGAAGTTGACTCTGTATGGACCTGGGATTTTAGAACTTTCGCAATCACAAACCGCATCACAGACCTCCTCTTCCAAAATTCACGGGTTAAGCACAACTTATCTTAACCATCTATTTTCTACAAACTCCATATTATCTGGACGTAACCCCCATACTCGCAAAAATATTTTTGAAGTGATCACGTATTGCTTTTTTAATCCCCCCGACTTCTTTCACCATTCTTCCTTCCACTTCTAAAACCTGAATTTCATTCTATTTCCTTCTCTTGTTTATGCATCCATGAAAGTATTTTGAATTTGTATCTCCTTCTCTCAACGACCTATTCCGAGATCTTTGACACTGGATACTACCGTTGAGACTCGATAATTGTGTAAATCTTCTGAAACATCTCATTTTTGATTCTCTTTTGTTGGTGACAACATTTCTATTTCTCTTTTTAAATCCACCTTATTAAGTTCTTCTTTTGCCGCTTTGATTTTCCTCTCCAGATTTTTAGTATGCAGTTTGTGCCATTCTTTTAATTTACCCTTCAACATCTTGAGTGTTTCCTTCATAACAAACATACCCCATCCTTCCACCTTCAAACTTAGCCATTGATCTTTGACAAATCTGTGATACCCTTCCATTTACTTCCAACATTCTAACATTTGAAACAGCCTCAGACCCCAATCTTGCACTGAATTGCACAATAATATTGGACAATGGTCGTACAAACCCTTGTTTAAGGCCCTTGAGAGCAGTTAGACCATATTCTGCCCCACTCTTCTGAGATCATAAATATATCAATGCGATTTATGACTGCCCCTCCCCCTTACAATCTAGACTAAATGAACTTCCTACCGAGGAGGGGCAAGTCAATGAGATCTGAATCTTAAATGAAATTATCAAATCCTTCCAGTTCCTCTCTCCTGCTAGTTTCATTTGAACCTCTTCTTTCCTCTATATCCCTGACCGTATTAGAATCTTCTAGCACACAAACACAATCTTTGATCTTCTATTCTTTTCTTGCTTTTAATTCAATCCATAAATCCAGTTTTCATCTACCACTACATGGTGCATACACATTGATAACATTCAGTTTTCTCTTCTCTTCACCCCAAACCCCTTCCACTCACACTACATTTCAAAATTCATAACATTCTGAACAATCACTACAACAAATAACACTTTTTATGACGAAGCTTTCACCTCGAATATGCTAAAAACCGAGAGTATATTTCCTAGTAGCGTCAAGCTAACAACCTGTTACCCTCAGTTTTCCATAAAACCGAGGGAATATATCTATAAGAGAGCGCTATTTTATTTTTAATATAACCTATTACCTCATTTTTTTAAAAACCAATGGAATATAAATGTTATGGAGGTCGCTTCGAATCCCGATTACTTTATTTTTATTTTATTTTCAATGGTTTAGTTATTATTTCGCACTTGGCACCTTTCCAGATTCCATTTTTTGTTTGTTAATTTTTTCTTTTTCATTTTTTTAAAGTTAATTAGTAAAACTTAAAATCTTTGTTATCATAAAAAAGATTAGACAATGGTACGATTGAAAAGGAGAGGAAAAATTTCGTTGATAATCAATTACAAATTACAAAAAAACAGGACAACAAATAATTATTCCACATATTCAAACTTCTGACTCCACTCAACTTCAACATTTAATCATGCTCTTTTTACCCTTTTAACTATCCCTTACCTAGAGAAAAGTTCATAAAGAACTCTTCCATATGGTATGAGGAAAGTTATTTCCTCGCGAGTTCACAACCATTTTCATTAAGAAGTTAAAAATAGTAAGAAGAAGATTAATTTTGACGTTGTGGATAAGGAAGTACAAAAAACGATTGTCATCCGAAGTAAGCGTTTCTAGTTGTTTCTCTCTTGGACAAAGATGTCAAACTTTTGCAATTGGGATGAGAGTAGCAGGACTAGCGAGTTTATTGTAATTGGCATAAATTAGGCGAAGGTGAGTTGAGAAGACATTGTTAAATCTATAATATTCAACACAACTACCTTTCTCTTCATACTTTATTGTTTGAGCAATAAATGATGGAGTAATGGTGATAGGAAAATCATATACATTGGACTGTATTATCTGACCAGATTTCCTAATAGAGGCATTTAACCAGAATTTTGTTACGAGATTAGTGTAGATGGGTCCATAAAGCATGTCAAAGTAACCTTTCAACTTTTGTGTAGAAATAGTTTTCATTAGATCAAAATCTTTGTCTTTTAACTCATCAAAATCAACAAACTTTTCATTAATAACGAACAAAAGATTTTTATATTTTTTGAAGGTTTTTGTAGACATTTTTTTGAATAAAAAGAAAATACTTTTAAACTAGATTTGAAGATACAAAGAGATGGAAATGAAATGAGACATGAATAGTATATAAATAAATTGGAAAAAAGGAAGTGAAACAATCAGAAAAGCTCAAACGCCTCCTTGAAAATCTAAAAGATACATTACGTTTTGAATAAGGATGATCATTACTATTCTAGTGAAATGATTCCAAGGCGCGATGTTTTTTTAAAATATAAAAACCATATTTTACCTCGATTTTTTCATATAACCGAGGGAAAAACTCTTGATTTGTTTAAACAATCTATTTTAATATTTTATGTATTACAAAAGCTTTTTTCCCTTGATTTTTAACAAAAACCGAGAGATATGTGACATTTGGGTTGAAACATATTTTTTTTTTATGTAGTATGTTTATTCATTTTCTTCACCGTCCTTAAACAAATCTTTGTCGTCAATTTAATAAATATAAACACTCAAGACACTGCCATTAATCATCCTTGCGAAACCTAAAATCTTTATCATAAAAGCATTATAAAAATTAAAATTTGATAGTAGTGAATCCACAAGAAACTCAAACGTTATTGTGAAATCCTCTATGTTTAATCATAGCACCTTGAGATTTACAAAGTAAAAGTATCAATGTGATTGATTGTAAGATTATAAAAAAATTAGGTTTATTTAATATGTGGATGCTGATAGTGTATTTACTTTGTCAAAGATTTATGTGATGGATTTCAAGTGCAGAAAAAAATTGGTTCAAAGGTTTCTGTTCTAACCTAATCTCTTAACTAAATATTTTTTATATTTATGTAATTTTTTTCTGTTTTATATCAGATATTTGATCATGTTCAAGATCAATGAAACGAAAATCCCCAACATTTACTCTTCTTCCGATATCGGTAATAATAAAAATAATATTTTATCTAAAAATAGTTTGTAAATAAATTAATTTATTAATATTTTATGTAAAAAATTATTACTTAGATTCCTTTGTAATGAGTATTTAATAAGTATTTAAAAAAACTATATTTTATTATTAAACAGATAAGTATATGGTGTTATATTAAAAAGTATAAAAACATTATTATTAAAGTTCGAACACATTACTATTAAATTAAAAGGCAAAATAATTTATATCATTCGTTACTTCGACGTTATAATTGAGATAAAATTTATTTTGCGTTTGATTTCATATAGTTTATGTTATTTATAATAATGAATAAATTAACGGTAATTAAATAGAATCAACATAGTTGTCAAGTTATCATTGGTAATCGTAATTAAATAAGGTTACTATATACTTTTTGTTAGTGTAGAAAAACTAAACTAAACTCTCAAATTTGTCCACAGTCTCAAATATTTAAGACCGACATAATATGGGAAAAAAAACTATAGTTGTGTAATTTAAGCCTTATCCATTTCAACCTTTCACAAGTTCTGCTTTAAACATACTCCCACATACACACTCTCATGAATCACAAAACTACAAAATCATTTTCAGTTTTCGATAAACACATCAACACGCGTCCCTGTACGTGGCGATTCAACCTTCGCACGTGTCAGACATTGAAATTTCCAAAACCATACTCACCCACACAATCCTAGATTTTTTCTCAAGTCCAATACCTCAATTCGCCTATAAAAACATCAGGTTTCATTTCATCAATCACAAAACAAACCTCTTAGACAATAACAACAATCTTAAACCAAAAACTTCACCTTGTTTTATTTAGTTTGTTTGTGAAGAATAACAATAACAATGTCTCAGTATCAAAACCAATATGGTGCTCAAACAGGTATGACCGACGAATATGGAAACCCAGTGAACCAAGTTGATCAATATGGCAACCCTATTAGTGGCGGTGGTGGGTTAACTGGTGAAGCCGGTAGACAGCATTATGGAACTACCGGTGGTGCTACTGGTCAGGGTCATGGTCATGGTCAACAACATCGCGGAGTTGATCAAACCACAGGGTATGGGACTCATACAGGTGGTGTGGGTGGTTATGGAACCAAGCCTGAGTATGGAAGCACCAACACTGGAAGTGGTTATGGTACAGGAACAGGGTACGGTGGAAGTGGAACCAATCCTGACTATGGAAGCACCAACACTGGAAGTGGTTATGGTACAGGAACAGGGTACGGTGGAAGTGGAACCACTGAGTATGTGAGAGAGGAGCATCATGGAGATAAGAAAGGGGTTATGGACAAGATTAAGGAAAAGATTCCTGGTACGGAACAATCAAGAACCAATACTGATGGAACAGGGTATGGATCAACTGGTCAAGGGTATGTGAGAGAGCAGCAGCATGGAACAGGGTATGGATCAACTGGTCAAGGGTATGTGAGAGAGCAGCAGGATGTTCATCATGGAGATGAGCAACATGGAGAGAAGAAAGGGATTATGGAGAAGATTAAGGAGAAGCTTCCTGGTACTGGAGCATGTACTGGACACTAGATCATCATCATGATTAATATCTATAGATATATGCATATGATCAATAATAAATAAACTTAGAGTAATTTGTTTCGTGTGGTGTATTTTATAATCTCATGTGAGGGATATAATAATGGATATAGAATAAAATAATGCTTGTTTTAAAACAATTATTTCTTATTTAATTTCATGTTTCACGTCAATTAAATCACTTGCAACTATTTTTGGATCAATATTTGTTTTATTTATTGCGACACTAATAAAATAGTTGTTTGTTTGGAATTAGAATTTTTTAAATGATGAATGAATCCGCAGGGATAAGAAGATGTTTTCAATCTTTTTAAGTTTTCTTTTCAATGGATTTAAGAAAAGTTATTATTTTAGTTTTCAATAGTCATAATGTGTCATCTAAAATAGACGATTTCAATGGATTTAAGGAAAGTTATTATTTTAATTTTCAATAGTCATGTCATCTAAAAATAGACGATGATTTAAGAAAAGTTATTATTTTAAATTTCAATAGTCATGTCAAATAGACGATGAATTGACAACCACCATCCGAATTTCATTTATTCTTAAGAAGAAATAAACATATTAAAGAATGATAATGATTATGGTTGTCGCAATTAAATCAGGATTTGAGAGTCGTTTATGCAATTAAATCAGGATTCTCAAGTTATTAGGCGAAAGAATAATACGATAAGAAAAGAGAAGATGTGTTATTTTTTTAAAGGAGACTAAACCTAAATTTTTTATCAATGGATCTGACAGAATTTTGCAATCCTGCTCCTACGTATCTTAATAGAGAATTCAAGGTATACGTAATTCTGGTAGTTCTGGATATAAAATGTTTGCTGGTTGGTCGATTTTAGCGAAAGTTATCTTTGTATTAATCGACGAGAAATGTTATTTTACCCAAAATAGATGAGGATCAGACGTATACATTACATTGGATGGATTAATCAAATTAAAAAAAACGTCACTTAATTCAACTCAACAATTATGGACGAAACATTGTTTTGCATCAGTCTAAGACAAAATGTCTTTCGTTCTTGAAAAAGTTTCAAAGATCACACAGCAAAAAAAGAATTTGATTGGTTGGAAGTATTTTTGAGCTTGAAAGACGGGTGTTTATAACTTGCAAACTCTTACAACTTGGGTTTAATACTCGAGACTGCGTCTGGACCTTTCACTTAGGTAATCTTTTTCTTTCAATTTTATTGAAAAAAAACATTTGAATATTTACAAGTATTTTAGAGGGAAGACGAACACTTATGGCTTACAAGCTCTTACAATTTGGACATAATATTCGGGACTACATCTGGACCTTCCGTCCAGGTAGTCTTTTTCTTTCAATTTTATTAAGAAAATGATTTAAAACAAAATAAAGGTGGAACCTCAAAAAGGGTAATGGTCCAAACCTCATGTCTTGTTAAAAGATGTATCTTGATCTCGTGTCCATGGTCTTGTTAACAACAAAATCCATGTAAAAAAATGATATTTAATTAAGGAAATCCAATCAAACACACGAGCAATAATTTAAACAACTCAAAATCATATTGGGATCAATTCAAAATTGAAACGACATTTTAACTCTTAGAACTTTTTTAGTTAGAGGATTAAAACTCTAGCTAAACATATCTAAATTAATCTCTCTTTACCTTGTTTTTTATTAGTTTATAATAATTATATAAGAAAATAAATAAGTAAATAAAAAATAAAATAAAGTTATAAATAATTTTGTTGTTATATTAATTTCATATTTAATAATGTATGATTAAATAATAAAATAAACAAAAGAAAAGAGTTTACTTTTATAATTTAATAAAATAAAATGTTAGAAAAGTTATTTTTAAAAAAACCTAGTAAAAACAACAAAAGGGGTTTGTTCCCACAAGAAATCTATAAGGCGTGTTGAAGGCGTAATCAATGAAAGTGCCTTATGAATTTAAGGTTTATATTCCACCAAGGGGTAGTTTGAAAGAAAGACGTGCCTAAGATAAGCAAGAAGCTGAGAAAAACATAAGTCACCAGGAGATGAAACCGACAGTAGAATCATGTTTGGTCGAAACCCATCCTATCGACTGAAATGAAGATTGGGACTTAAGGAATCCTTGGTTGTGTCAAACACATAGGAGACAGGGTCGACCTAAATACCTGGGCGGGAGAAGTTTGAAATTGAAAATAACTAGCAGTTACAAGGAAAATAAGCGCCAAAATATGGAGTAGTTTGTAGATCGTGTATGGAGCAGTTTGTAGACCGTGTGGCACGACGTCTGTAGGCAGTTTCTTTAGTTTATTATAAATAGGAGATCCCACGAAGGGCTCGGGGTGTTCACTTTGTACCAAAATCACTTGTAAAAAACTTCTCATTCCCAGCGCGAGGAAGCAAGAGTTTTTAAGAGTGCTATGTACGTGAATCACCACATTTATTTCAATGCAACTTCCTTATTTTTCAATTGTTCCCGTTGAACACTTTATTTTAATCTCATTTACTTTTGAGTTATCACTTTACGTTGTCGTCTACGCTGTCGACACTGATTCTATTATGATAATAGAATTCACCAAAAGCGTGTTCGTCGTGTACGTCTTTTGAATGTTGTAGTGTTGTCGGTCACGAGTCACCCATAGGCTATAGCATCATTATCATTTCGTGTGGAAAAAACTTATGTTTGTTCAATACTTTGTCATGAGCCGTTTCTCACAAAGCGAATTATCTGTCCAATTGAATAAGTCACACTGTCACACTAGCACATGTCTTAGGATCAATTGGTCGATCCTGCAAGTAACCCTTAGTTTTAAGGCATAGGGAGGACCAGCGGTTGTTTACCAATTTCCACAGTAAACAAAATGGCACGCCCAGTGGGACCAGTGCTAGTGTAGTTACGCAATTGCATGAAACTTAGAAGTGGCAAACTATATAGTAGGGCACAAGAAACTGTGAAAATGTCAAACTCCAATGCAGATGAAGTGCCACAAGGGACTTTATCCACTACGAAAACAGTAATCTCACAGGTTGCAACTTTGCCGCCGATGACAAGTGCAACCTCAACGATGTCGACTACGGGCGCGATTGGAGCATCAATCCCTTTACCTCCACCGGGAGGTTTAGGATCAACGATAACGACGTTCAGACCTTATGTGCCTCGCATTGGCACCACAGATCCTCTTTATGGAATTTCGTATTCCTTAATGCCAGGATATCAGTCGACATCAAGTGCAACATTGTTTTCAGACAATGCTCAAAATATGAATCCCTCCTTGCAAGGATCAGCGCCAGGGGGCAATGTTCAGAATAGGAATAATACTCAGAATAGAACCATGCCGCTGTCGAACACTTCAATAGCGATGTTGAGGCAGCAAATGGATGATAGTAACCATGAGTTGGTTAATATGTTAACTAATCAAATGGGTACAGTTTTTAATCATGTGATACAGGAATCTGCTTAAACAAATAGACAGGTGGCGAATTAGTTGACGCGCTTGTGTAATTTTCTGAGGGCACCAGCTCGACAAATGGCACAAGTGGTTAGGCAAGCTGTTCCTGTTCATATGGAGATAGGGGCAGCAGAAGATGAGATAGTCCACGAGAGACAAATCCTTAGACCCCAACAAAATCAAGGCGTTGAATCAGGAGTAGCAGGACGTAACCAAATGGTATTGGTTAACCGACACCAAGATGCTGATTAAATTGTCGATCAACATCGACAAGAAGACTTAGCAGTAGAAAATAATTTGACAACTATTGTCGAAAGGATTATGGCTAGGAATGGTATGAGTGCCACATTGCAAAGGCCACTATATGCTTCCCTGTTGGCTGAATTTATTCTCCAAACCGAGGCACCTAGAGGAATGAAAGTGCCTAAGTACACTAAGTTTGGGGGAGAATCTGGTGAGTCGACAATAGAGCATATTGCTAAATACCTAACAGAGTCAGGAGATTTAGCTCATAATGAGTGTTTGAGAGTAAAAAACTTTCCTTCCTCTCTGACTAAGGCTGCCTTCACATGGTTCACTTCTTTGGCCTCAAGTTCGATTGATTCGTGGGCCAAGTTAGAAAAGAAGTTCCATGAACAATTTTACGAAGGACACTCCAAAATTAGTTTGGCAGAATTGTCTAGTATTAAGAGAAGGTTTACTGAGAGCATTGATGATTATCTGAATAGATTCAAATCATTAAAGGCCAAGTGCTTTACGCAAGTACCAGAACATGAACTTGTTCAGATGGCTCCTGGGGGGTGGGGGTTAGATTATTCCATTAGGAAGAAAATAGACCCAACTTTTGTGAAGAGTATGTCACAATTGGCTGATAGAGTTCGACATCTCGAACAGCTGAGGTTAGAAAAGGTTAGACACAATAAGGCTAAGAAAGAAAAAGTAGCGTTCGTCGACTATGACGCGACAGATCCAATATATGAGGCTGATTATGCCTCATCGACCGAATTAGAAATTGACGTGGCTGAGTTAAAGCCAGGATCTGCCTACGAGTGTCGGTCATTACTTCCTGCGCAAGGGAAAAATCCTGTCGAAAACAATCCAAAATTCCCTTCGAAAACTTATACATTTGATGTGACAAAGTGTGAGGAAATTTTTGATTTGTTAGTTAAAGATGGCCAAATGGTGGTGCCACCTGGTACTAAAATACCACCATTAGAACAAAGACAGAAAAAAGGATTTTGTAAGTATCATAATTATCTTGGTCATAATACCTCTAATTGTTATCTTTTTAGGGATCTGGTTCAGAAAGCGATTCAAGAAGGCAGGCTGAAAGCTGGCCGCAAAATGAAGATCGACGCTGACCCTCTCCACCAGGAGGAAGCTCTATTTGTGGAGCCAGTCGAGATCAACATGGTCGAGATCACTGAATACGATGAGGCCGACATGCTGGAGCAAACCGGTGAAAGCCCAGATATCGACATAGTTGAAGTCTACCCAAGGGCTTATGAAGATCTGGTAGATTTCTTGTACCGCTGCAAGAATAAGGGTTCACAAGTTTGCTTGTGCCCTAGATGTGGTGTTGTCACTGACAAAGTAGCTGCTGAAAATTTCCAGAAGCTACAATTGGGCAAAAACAAAAGAAATGGGCTGAACAGAGAGCGCCAGAATGAAAGAGTCCCAAAGAAGGTTGTGGAAAGTGCTCAGGCGAGGCCTAGGAGCTTCGTACCATCGACAAGTGTTCCTAGAGGCACCTAGGTCAAGCAACAGGGAAAACAAGAAACCCCACAAGGGGTTGCTGCTGCTAGAGGAGGTCTAGCAATTAACTACAGGCGTGAATTCAAGTCTGAGAAAAGCACTCATGTCTTTGAAAATTATTTGGGGAAGAACCCCATGTCGAGGACGCAATGGAGACGCTTTCAAAGGCGTAAACAGGCCGAAAGAGAGGGCACTAGAGGAATAGCTGGAAAAGGCATGGCCAGTGGGGCGAATGCTGGAAAGAAAGTTGTTGTGAAGGTCGACACGGCAGCAAAAGGACGGATCAGGGACTGTGTCCGTCGACCAACTGAGAAATGTTCAGATGAAGTTACTGATGACTTCAATTCAGAATCTGAAGCGAGTTTAGACATCTTGGTCAACGTGGTGTCAATTCTATCACAAGAATATAATTGTGTGACTGAGGTGGAGGAGTCGGTAGATGATGCTGACGCTGAAGAAATGGCTTTACACCAGCCAAGATGCTACTTTGTGTTGAATGATGGTTCTGTTGAGAGCCAAGAAGCAGTTTTTGAAAGGCCCACGATGACTATGAAAAATCATTTGAAACCATTGTTGATTAGGGCCAAAGTGGAAGGTGTGACTATCAACAAACTGTTGGTAGATTGTGGCGCCACTATTAACATCATGCCACACCATATTCTGAGGAAGATTGGCAAGTATGATACTGATATTAGATCCAACAATGTGGTCTTGTCTGACTACGGGGGCAAAATGAAAAGCACCATGGGTGTGACCATGGTGAATATCACTGTTGGTTCAATAACTAGACCGACATTGTTTATGGTGATAGATGCTAAGCCAAGTTACAACTTGCTATTCGGCAGAGAATGGCTCCATGGTGTCGGAGTTGTACCATCTTCAGCACATCAAAGATTGGTGATTTGGAGAGAAGATGGAGTGGTCGAAAATATCGAAGTTGACCAAGGGTACTTCATGGATGACGTGAACAATGTCGGCAAGAAGGAATTCGAGAGAAAGCTGACCAACATTTCTCCTTGTTTTCTAGCTGAGGATGTGTATGCCAATCTGAGTGAAGCTTTTGTTTCTCTAACTTTGCACGAGACTCATGGCTTCATTTGGGATGTGGAACGTTTAGATGATCCACCCTATACAGATATCCGGCTGACAGGCTGGGGGGATGTCACTGATGATGACTGAGCTAGAAGCTCTAAAAAGGATTTCGGCATACGTTATCGAGAACAAAATAAAATCGGCTCTAGAGGATGAAGAAAACATGACTGTCGAAGCCTATGTGTTAAAGAAATAAGGTAATCTGGCTATTGAGCTAGGGCCTCCAGATAATCCAGATTTGGCTAAAGGAAACGTCAACATGCAGCGTTTGGACTGCATTTATGACGATGAACCTTTAGGGTTTGAAAAAGACCCAAAGGCGCCAGAAAAGATGCGACCAAAAGACCCAATTGCATGGGGGCATACAACATGTGCCTGCAAGCGAGTTGCATACAATTGTGAAGCCCTGGCCTTTTCGAGGGTGGGCATTGGATGTGATTTGAGAAATAAAACCAACTTCGTCGAAACAACAAAGGTATGTTTTGGTCGGTATCGACTATTTCACAAAATGGGTCGAAGTCGGAGCATGACAAATGTAGACCAAGAGGCTGTGATAGACTTTGTCCAAAGTCATATCATCTGCAGATATGGTATCCTAGAAACAATTACAACCGACCAAGGATCAGTCTTTACTGGTCGAAAAGTGCAAGATTTTACAAAAGAGATGGGAATCAAATTATTGACTTCTACCCCATATTACGCACAGGCAAATGGCCAAGTCGAAGCGGCCAATAAATTGATCATTAGCCTAATAAAGAAACATGTAGGCAAGAAGCCAAGAAATTGGCATAAGACATTAGATCAAGCTTTGTGGGCATGTCGAACGTAGCCAAAAGAAGCAACCGGAACAACTCCATTGCGACTGGTATATGGGCACGATGCAGTGCTACCAGTAGAGATTCAGGTTCATGCAGTCAGAATCCAGAGACAATACGAAATACCTTCTGAAGATTATTGGAGCATGATGGCAGACGAACTGGTTGATTTAGATGAGGAGAGAATGTTAGCCTTGGACTCACTAAAAGGCAGAAAGAAAAAGTCGCCAGAGCCTACAATAAGAAGGTCAAAGGCAAAATGTTCGCTGTCGATGATTTAGTTTGGAGAGTGATCTTGCCTATGGATAGAAATGACAGAGTTTTGGGTAAATGGTCCCCAAATTGGGAAGGACCGTTTAAGGTTTTGCAAGTTTTCTCTAATAACGCCTACGAGGTCGAAGAGTTAGCACCAGATAGGTGAATCTTGAGGGTAAATGGAAAATACTTAAAAAAGTACAGGTCTCTCCTTTAAGAGGTCAAGATTTTGATGGACTAAATGGTCGGTTAATAAACTAGGTTGGAGAAAACTATGTTTGAAACCAGCTATAAAGGCACATAAAATTAAATGTACACAGTGCTAAGAGAATAAAATAATGGCATAAAAATTGGCAAAAAGCCATTGTTCAAATATTACATAAAATATAATCGGTTAAAGTTGACTGAATCTAGATTGAAAAGATTGAAGCTCGAGGTTGTAGTGTAAAGACTTAGGTTCCAAGTTGTCGGCCTGGACTTTAAGTTGGTCAAGCTTCTTCTCAACGATGGAAAGTTCTTCAGCTACATCCAAGGCATCATTGGTGGTCTGCTCCACAGTGTCTTGGGCATGCTTTATAACCTTGTCGACAATATCCGATTCCTCCTCAGTAATTGACTCCAACTCACTGTCCAAAGCAGCAATTTGACATCGAAGGTCATCAATTTGCTGGCGTATCTCAACAACTCTTGTTTGTTTGGAGGCTAATTCCTTTTTCTTCTCCTCAATCGTCCCTAGCAATTTGGTGACCTCCGCATCGGCCTTCATCACCAAATCCCATTTCTCCTTCACAAAGGCCTCGGTAGCTACAATCTAGTGTTCATTTTCCATAACGTTGTCGAGATGAGGAAGCATGGGAACCAAAAGCTTTTCTAAAGCGGACATTGCACACTTAACATACTCTGAAAGCTGAAGTTCTTTGAGTTGGGCAAGCACATGCAAGATCTTTGGGCCAACAACAGGTTCACTCATAAGCACATGGGGGAGATCTGGATTCAAGGCGTGAAAACGAACCTTGTCCATTAGAGCTTTGATTTTCGTCGCTTCAGAACCCATCTTACCAGAATGGTGAAGCTGCTCAGAATTTGAAGAAGCATCACGTGATCTTACTAGGCTACGAAGCCTAGCAATTGCTTCTAGAGCAGAAGGTTTTATTGCCAACCCCTGGGAAGATGAAGGAGAAGTAGTCGATAGAGGAGTAGTTTGAGAAGGTTGGTGTTTTGTGGTGACAACATCCCCTGGTCCCCTTGAATCCTGCAAAGGCAAGGAAGCTGAAGAAAGACTAGAGTCAGAACTAGTCGAACTGGAATCCGTGTGTGTTGCAGGGCTAGTGACTGAATCAGAGTCACTATCACTAATCTGGATAGGGAAGCCAATTAACTCACCAGCAGTGTCGACAGATTGTGCTTGGTGAGACGGAGAAGAAGCCGACGACGAGGGAGTATAGTCGGCGACATGGTGAGATGGCTCGCTAGAAGTATCATCCTGTTGTAAGAGGAAAAGATGTTTTTAAGAAAGGTCCAGTAATTCAGGGGAAAAGATAGTAAAACAAGTGATTACCTGTATCGGCGTAGGGAGAACGACATCCGGATTTTCCCCCTCCAAGACAGCAGCAGCAGGGGTGTTGGTCGACTTCGAAGCCCCCCACAGATGGATCAAGGATTATATGAAGGATAGATGTGTCGACCACAATAGTGTCGGCGTCTAGAGAAGGAGCCTCTGGAGTAAGCACTTTGTGGTGTTTCTTCTTCTTGGCTTCATCACTCCTAGAGGGAGAGGCATGCTTCTTCCTTTTTTGGCTCTGATGGCCTTTGGATTTGTGGGAGTGTTGAGAAGATGGTTGAGTCGGCTGTGAGGTCGGCTGAAGACATGAAAAGAGGTTATAAGCAGATATTCTAGTCAGAAGTTTAGACAAGCCGATAAGAAATACCTTAAATCCTGTGGCAGCAGAACGTTTATGTTTTTTGGATTTCTTGGAGTGAGAAGAGACAGATGGATCTGTCGAACGTGGTTGACCCTGCACATAAGTAAGAAGTTAGAGACCATGTACTGTTTTCCTTAGAGAAATCTCAGGCTTGAGTGGGATTGCTTCACATAGGTGTATACCGAAGAACTGGGTTTTTGGAAAACTTGGGCAATAGGTCGCTCATCATCATCAGAGGACTTCTCAAGAGAAGCCTGCAAGAAGGGAAATGACAGTTAAGAATAAATACCAAAGTAAAAGAAAACGACAAATCAGCCAGAGTGGAACCTGAGTCTCTTGTGTCGAAAGGATAGGTTCATTTGCAGGAACGTGATCCACAGGGTCTATGGGGATTGCTGTAAAGAAACATAAAAAAGCAAGTAAGCGACAAAATCCAACTAAAAGGAGGTGTTAGCTTTCCAGAAAAGTGTTACCCATTTGTGTGGAATCGAGCACTCGAACATATTGAGGATCAATATGAAGTGGCCCTGAGTAGTAGGGCAGATAATGCTTTGTCGGTACCACTCTGTCGGCCTTTTTCTTATAAGCATTTTGCACGTCTGAAAAAGGACAATAATACCAATCTGGAATTGAATTGCCAAAGGCCAAAGCCAACGGGCTAGATGGAAAAGGAGGAAAATTGATGTTTCCAAAATGAAGGGCATAAAGATACTTGTCTTTCGCGTAACCAGGGATTTTAAGTTTTGGAAGTCTGTCGGTTACCTTCTCCTGTAATTCGGACGCGGCCTTAGAGATGGTCCGGCGAAGATTATCAGGTCAATACACAACTCGGAAATAGTTCTGAAAAGTATGAATTTGTTTGGCATGGAGAGCCTTACACTTGGTCGATTTCGCCTGTAAATAAACAAGAGCCTGAGTCAGTTCAGATAATTTGGCCTCAGGAGCACCAACGTAAACAGCAAGATACGACTGCCACCAATCGTCAAACTCTTTGGTGCAGAAGAAGGCTGGTTGAAAGGAGATGGAATGGAGCTTTGGTCAGTTTTCCCAAAAGGCCTCAAGATCTTCTTGGATCATACTCCAGGGTTGATCACAAAGGATGTTTGTGAGCATGTCGAGAGAAGAATACAGGGACTTGGGGACAAACTGACAAAGGCCAAATTGTCTGGCTACCAAGTTGGGTTGGTAAGCAACTAGGCCAGGGTTGGTGCCGGAGGTTACAGCCGACAAAAATTGGGGGACCAGAAAACGTCTCCAGATGACAAAGGTTTCAGTCTTATGCGCATCTTCAGTCGAGGGAAAAGCCCTGGTGAGCCATTCAGGACCTTCATTTCGACGACTGAAAGGAGCCATAGAAGGGTGAAAGTCGGCACGGGTCAGCATGATGGTGAACAAGAGGCGAAACACCTTGACGTCAGGAAAAGTTTTTTCGATGGGCGTCAAAGGGATCAGGCGCTTCCAAAAAAAGGTGTCGTTCTTCTGGGGGACACGTAACCCGTCTCATCCCATAGGATGTTATGTCTTTAGAAAAAGTGTTGTTGAGCCACAGTTGTAAGAACCAAAAAGGGTCGTGGACCAAAACATTCTTCTTCTTTGAGTTCTCAGGGTCACAGAGTTTGATTTGGAAGACAACTTCAGATAGAGATTCATAAAGAGAGGCCAGGATTAACTGGCCCAGAGCGATGTCACACTCTTGGTGTAACTGGGTTGCCAGAAGAGCAAAATGTTTGGCTATCTACATGGATCTAGAGCAGAAAACAAAATGAGACAGCCAAAGAGTCAGGAAGGCGACATGTTCTTCAGTGGTCACAGGGCCTGAAGAGGTGGCATTATGATCAATAAAATTGTTGTATGTCGGCTTGCGAGAGTCACCAACGTCAAACCTCAGAGAGATTGGTGCTACGGCCTCACAGTCGAAGACTTCGCCAGTCAATTTTAAGCTTGTGATGGCAGCAATATCCAAGAGTGTCGGCGTAATCATGCCACACTTGGTATGAAAAGAATTGGTCGAACTATCCCAAAATTGGAGTGCAGCAAGTAACATGCCACAAGATTGAGGGGGGCCACAACGGGCAATCTACAGAAGGGTATAGATACCTGTCCATTTCCAATGGTCGATTTTCTCTGTTTCTAAGCGATCCATCCAGGCGCAAAACTTAGGACAGTTCTTGGGAGGAGCAGTCCTAAAATTCCTGTCGACATAACGGAGGGAGAAAGGTTTTTGGGAAGAAACCAAAGGTTCAGAGAGATGACTGGTGGGGAAAAAGGAATCTGTCTTAGTTATCTCAGGACGACGATTTTCTGGAAGTGGACCTAAGAATGCTAAAGGTTTGTCAACCAGGGAGAAAGGGATTAATACCTGGGAACACCAGATTTTTATTTTCTCTTCAGCAAATGGAGGTTCAGGAACGTAATCCTTGCCATCAATGGTGAGCGATTGTGTGAGCTTTGCAGCGGAGGGAAATGTTTTGCTTTTGCTTGAGCTAGCCATGGAAGAAGGTAAAGGTTTGGAGAAGAAAGGTTTTGTTTACTAAAACAGAGTGCAGGTTGTTTCGTCTACTGAAGCAAAAGGCGAAAAAAGGAAAGAAGAAGAAGAAACAAGGGTTTTATAAGAGTTAAACCCTAAGAAAAGGAAAAGTGAACGTTTGATTTTCCTTTTCGACACGTGTACTCATGTTCCCACGTCTGCAGACACGTGAAGGCAAAAAGGCAGTTATGGTGATAAACATGTTTCCGTCATAAAGACGTGAAGTGATGGAGACATGATTTTGTGTGTCTCGAGGAAAAAGGGAGACGTTTGTCATGATTAGATGACGTCAGTGTAGCGGGATATTCGTTACCATTAGAGATATTGACTAAATCCAAGGTAAACCATACAAGTCGAGTCGCCACCGTACTTCTATTTATCCAAAGGAATGGTTAGAAAACGAACAAAAACCTAAGAGTTTTATCGAATCAAAAACTAGTAAAAATGTCAGAGATCGGGGTAAGGGGGTTGGTTATGCAATGGGAAGGTTTTAAGCACCCAAAACATCCTAGGTACTCATAGGGATCCCTTTTCACATTTTTGTTATAAGGTTGGTATTTTGTGAAAATTTATTTGTGCAAACATGATTGAAGAGATGAGAAGAGAATATACAAGTTATTTAAAATTTTGTGTTTGGATGGATAAACCCATTGCCTATGTGCCATCTTAAAGAAGATTAGGATCAAAACCTCGTAATTCGGGGTAAAAATCTCAAAACAAGTTGGTGAATTGATTGGTCCAAAAGCCTTAAGGTCTTTTGTTATCCAAGGGAGAAAACTCAACCTAAAACCACAAATCCACCATGTGAGGATAGTTTCAACATGCTAGTGAGGGGTTAACCCTATAATAAGCATGGAAGACTCATTGTCCATCACTAAGGATATAGGTGAGTATTACATCTACCTCAAGGATAACTCAAACCTAATAGCTAAAGGTTATGAAAAAGTTTTTGATTAAGAAAGTGGCCATTGAAACCACAAAAGTATTTGAATGAGCTATATTTACCAATGAAAAGTATTTACAAAGTATGGCCAAAGTTGACTTAAAGATTCAATTCAAAATAAGTGTTATGAAAAGAAAGTTTGAAAATCAAAAGCATAAGGCTTAGGTTTCTAATGTTTAAAAGAAATGTTAATGTTTGCACAAAAGTTTTGACTTGGGTTAGAGTGGAGGGAAGAAGAAGAATGGCTAAAGTCCTAATCATACAAGAGATGAAGGATAAGAAGCAAGACCACAAATGGAGTTCCTCTCTTGAGATCATATTGATGATCCAAGGAGCTCCCATCCTTTGGAATATGCAAGCAAAATAAGTGTAAGCTCAAGCAATCAACATAATCATGCAAGCTCTTAGAAGATCCCCAATGGCTCTTGTATCCTTCACTTTGGATGAACATGGCAATGGTTCTTCAATTTGGCTCAGATAGGATTCCCTAGCACAAAAGCACACAACATCAAATGTTCTATGAATCAAATCAAGAATGGACAAGAGTGAGTTTAGAGATTTGGTCTTTCTAATCCATCTTCAACATTAAGGTCCTTTGCTCCAATTTTGCATAGGGATTGTCCTAGAAACTAAGTCCATTTGTCCATTTTTTGCATTTGGTCCACAATGATCAAAACAAAACACAAGCACAATAATATATACACAATTATGTGCTCAAGTGAGCAAAAGGCAAATTGCATTAACATAAACATGTGCTCAAATGAGCAAAGGAAAAAGCAAATGAATAATATGTACAAGAATAGTAAATTGCATAAATGTAAACAGCAAGAATTAAATGTTAATGGTTAATGGTTAAAGGTTAATGTTAGAGTTAGTGTGCCATAAGGCAATTTAGCGCTATGTTAAGCAATCGTAATTGGACTTATATAGAAGTCACAACTATCTGAGGCCGGTCAATAATAATGTAGGCAACAACACAAGTTAGAGATTTTGATTAGTGAATCAAACTCCAACAACTTGCCATGCCAAAAAGAAGATGAGAAATGATCTTGTATTGATTTAGATTCTTTGCATGATTTAGGAAGCAACCTATCCTTAATGCAAAGCCATTCACTTGATCCATGATCAAGATGAATTAGATTTGAATCAAGGAAGATTAAACCTCCATGTATCAATGCTAACCACCAATCTTTAACTCATTGATCAAAAAAGAAAAAAGAAGAAGAAGAAGAAGATGAAGAATTAAAATGCATTAATGGAAATGGAATGAGATAATCAACAAGCATTGACCAAAGATAAATAAGATCAAGGTCAAACAATAGAAAACAGAAGCAAGATGAAGATTAGAAGTCAAGAAACAAATAAAATATTTTTGGCATTTTTTAATATTAAAATAAAACTTGAATTAAAATAATAAAGAAAGGTCAAACTTCAAACTCACTTCAAATCAACTTTGAAAAGTCCGAGTGAATTATCCCAAGTTCAACAAGGTCAAACAAAGTTTGAGAAAAAATTCCAGCATTTTTAGAAGTCAGAAACTATTTTAAATCAATTAAAAATGCATAAAAATAACCTAATTGAACTAAAACCTCAAATAAACCTCAAATCAATTAATAAATTGATGAGAATATTTTTCATATATCTATCATCATTCAAAGGGGTTGGAAAAATATTTTTGTATTTTTTGGATATCAAAAACTATTTTAAATGAATTAAAAATAACCAAAAAAGAGAAAATTACTAAAAAAATATCAAATGCTAAAATAAAAAAAAATTAAAAATCATTTTTAGAAATTAGAAATTAAAAAGAGAAAAATGAAATTGGTCTCATATTTTTTGGACCAATAATGAGAGAGATATGAATTTTTAAAAAGAAATGGAATTAAAAGAAATAAAAGAATTAAAATCAGAAATTAGAAAATAAGGAAAAACGTGGACCGCTTGATGAAGCTTCATTAATTGACGTGGATCATCACACGGCTAAGAAACGCGCGTTCACCATATGCGTGAGTCAAATGAAATACACCATGCCATTAATAAAGTCATAAGGTTGTGTACCGGGGTATTCGTTACCATTAGAGATATTGACTAAATCCAAGGTAAATCATACAAGTCGAGTCGCCACCGCACTTCTATTTATCCAAAGGAATGGTTAGAAAACGAATAAAAACCTAAAAGTTTTATCAGATCAAAAACTAGTAAAAGAGAGTCAGAGATCTGGGTAAGGGGATTGGTTATGCAATGGGAAGGTGTTAGGCACCCAAAACATCCTAGGTACTCCTAGGGAGCCCTTTTCATACTTGTTGTAAGGTTGTTGTTTTTATGTGAAAAAATTTGTTTGTGCAAACATGATTGAAGATATGAGAAGAGAATATACAAGTTTATTTATATTTGTGTTTGGATGGATAAACCCATTGCCTACGTACCATCTTAAAAAAAGATTAGGATCAAAACCTCGTAGTTCGGGGTAAAAATCTCAAAATGAATTGGTGAATTGATTGATCCAAAAGCCTTAAGGTCTTTTGTTATCCAAGGGAGAAAACTCAACCTAAAACCACAAATTCGCCATGTGAGGATAACTTCAACATGCTAGTGAGGGGTTAACCCTATAATAAGCATGGAAGACTCATTGTCCATCACTAAGGATATAGGTGAGTATTACATCTACCACAAGGATAACTCAAACTTAATAGCTAAAGGTTATGAAAAAGTTTTGCTTAAGAGAGTGGCCATTGAAACTACAAAAGACATTTGAATGGGTTATATTTACCAATGAAAAGTATGTACAAAATATGGTCAAAGTTGACTTAGAGATTCAATTCAAAATGAGTATTAAGAAAAGAAAGTTTGAAAATCAAAAGCATAAGGCTTAGGTTTCTAATGTTGAAAACAAGTATTAAATGTTTGCACAAAAGCTTTGACTTGGATTAGAGTGGAGGGAAGAAGAAGAATGGCTAAGATCCTAAGCAATGCAAAAGGTGAGGGATAAGAAACAAAACCACAAAAAGGAGTTCCTCTCTTGAGATCATATGGATGACCCAAGTAGCTCCCATCCTTTGGAATAAGCAATCACATAAGCATAAACTCAAGCAATCAACAATCAAATGAACTTTTGGATGGTTCCTCAATGTATCTTGAATCTCTCTCTCTTAGGAGCTCATGGTAATGGTTCCTCAATTTGGCTCAAGTGGAAATCCCTAGCACAAAGAAACATACACATCAAAAGGTTCTATTAACAATCAAAGAATGGACAAGAGGGAGTTTAGAATATGGTCCTTTCAATGTTCATCTTCAAGCTTTAAGCATTCTAATGGCATGAGGCCTAGTTGCTCTTTGACATTTAAGCATTCTAAAGGCATGAGGCCTAGTTGCTCTTCAAACTCCATTAGCTTGGGTAAAGTCCTAAGATCTAAGTCCATTTTGTCCAATTCTTTGCATTTGGTTCACAACAAACAGACAAACACAAGCACAAAAGATATATATACACAATTATATGCTCAAGTGAGCAAAAGGCAAATGGCATTAGCATAAACATGTGCTCAAGTGAGCAAAAGAAAAAAGAAAATGGATAATATGTACAAGAATAATAAATTGCATAAAAGTAAAGTGCAAAAAGTAAATGTTAATGGTTAATGATTAGTGTTAGTAGTTAGTGTGCCATAAGGCAAATTTAGCGCTATGTTAAGCAATCATAATTGGACTTATGTAGAAGTCACAACTATCTGAGGCCGATCAATAATAATGTAGGCAACAACACAAGTTAGAAGTCTTGATTAGTGAACCAAGTTCCAACAACTTGCCATGCCAAAAAAGAAAAAGAGAATTGATCTTGTATTGGTTTAAGTCCTATGCATGTTTAGGAAACAACCTATCCTTAATGCAAAGCCATTCACTTGATCAATTGATCAAGATGAATTAGATTTGAATCAAGGAAGATTAAGTCTCCCTAATCAATGCTAACTTATCAACCTTTAACTCATTGATCAAAAAGAAAGAAGAAGAAGGAGGAGATGAATAATGGATAATGGAAAGGGAAAGAATAAAGTGCATTAAGATGAAATAAAATGTACCAATCCATGTGTGTTGACCAAATGACATTGAGAGTCAAAGTCAAATAATGAGAAACCAGAAATGAGATGAAGATTGGAGGTCAAATAATAAGCAAAATATTTTTGGCATTTTTAATATTAAAATAAACTTGAATTAAAAATAAAAGAAAGGTCAAACTTCAAAATCACTTCAAATCAACCTTGAAAGGTCCAAGTGATTTATCCCAAGTTCAACAAGGTCAAACAAGGTTTGACAAAAAATTTCAACATTTTTAAAAGTCAGAAACTATTTTTAATCAATTAAAAATGAATAAAAAATAACCTAATTGAACTAAAATCTCAAATAAATCTCAAATCAATTGAAAAATTGATGAGAATATTTTTCATAGATCTATCATCATTCAAATAGGTTAGGACAATATTTTTGTATTTTTTTGAATATCAAAAACTATTTAAAATGAATTAAAAATAACCAGAAAAGAGAAAATTCACAAAAAATATCAAATGACAAAATAAAAAATGTTAAAAATTAAAATTAGAAACTAGAAATTATTTGGAGAAAAATGCAATTGGTGCCATATTTTTTGGAATTAAAATGAAGAAGATATGAATTTTTGAAAATAATGGAAATAAAAGAAATTAAATCAAAAAATAGGAAAATCAAAAAAACCAGGAGCGTTTGATCAAGCCTCATTAATTGACGTGGCTGATCAAACGCTCCAGACGCGTGCTTCCGCCCTACGCCTTGGTCAACTGAAAAACACCAAGCCTTTAAATAAGTCATAACAATGGACGCGTGTGATTGAATCTGGAAACTCACATGGACGGATCAGATTGAATCTGGGAACCAGACGGTGATCTGAGCTTGTTTCCTTGCTTCCTTTGGCCAAACAGAGCTTCAATGGATTATGAGAGAGAGGTCTAGGAACTTTAGATCTAGAAATTCAACCAGATTTAGTTGAATTTCAGATCTGAGAAATTTGAATGAAAATGAAATAGTTCCTTTGGTGAGAGGTTTGGTTTTCAATTCAGCAGCATTTCAGGTTGATTCATGGATGAAAATTGAATGAAATGATGCCTCTATTTATAGAAGGAGAGGCAAGGCAAGTGTGATCAAACTCGTGTGCATGGAAAGAGGATATTTATTGCATGGGCTTGCGTGATCATGTAGAAGACCCAAATCCAATGCCAAATGCAATCTGAGATATAATTGAGCTGAAATGGACGTGTAGTTGGTAATGCAAAGGTGAGGTTTCCAAATTTGGCCAATGTTCAAGCCCCTCTGCTTTGATGATGCAAACTTCAACTGAAAAAACCTTCAACATCAAAGTTGTAGATCTTTTCAAGAAAATCAAAATGGACTTAAATTTTGCATCATTTGGATTTTTTATGAAAGTGTTATGGGCACTTGAAGTTGGACTTTTTTGCCTTTCAATGCATTTGGTCCAAAGTGACCTATAATGTTTTGCATTATCACATGTATTTCCTTTGAGATTTTGAAATTTTGTTCAACATAACATTTGAAGTAGACATCTTGAGATTTCCAATTAATTTGATCCCACATCACAATCATAAAAAATGAATGAGTTATGGTCTTGGGAAGTTGACCCAAAATTAGGGTTTCAGTCAAAATGACCTATAATGTATTGGAATGGGAGATGACCTTCCAAGATTCAAATCAATTTTTGGTGAACATGAAAGTTGTTCATATTGTCCTTAAGAACATTTTTTCTTTTTGGATCATCTCCATTTGACCAACACATAAAAAGTTAGGTCTCAGTATATTTCAAAATAATTAGATAAATTGACTGATCAACTTCTCAAGTCCATGACTCATATCTTGATGAATTGATGATTGAGGACACTCAAATAAGTTCAAATATGCATGAAATGATGAATTAAAGAAACTTCCCTTGATTGTATTTGATCATGGGCTAAGGTTGCTTCAAGAGCAAGGCATTGTGGATGATCTGATGAACTAGGGTTTCCTTGGGGAACAAACCCCAAACCCTTTGACTTGCTTTGATCAAAATGATGAATTGAGATGATAGGGAGGCATATTTGATGGATGAGAGATTTTGGAACCATTGCCATGTTTTCTATCATCTTCACTTGGCCATATCTCTGCACAAAGAATCTCCTAGAAGCTCTTGACTTTGTGATTGCTCAAGCTACAAATAAGAAATGTTAGTGACATATTTTTGTGCTTTTGGTTAGTAAACAAAATAAGAAAAGCAATAATATACAATTCAAGCATGCTTGGTGATCTCAAACCACTCACAAGAGGTCCCACCCAAAGGTAAAGGGAACCAAGATGCTTATGATCCTTGAGGCAATGCAAATGCAATGTTATGATGCCATGAGGGATCTTAGGGACAAAATTAGGGTCTTACAAATGCCTCTATTTAAAGTCATTATAGCCGGAGAAGTGAAGGTTAAAATCTTCGTCTCGACTGGGTAGAATGGGGTTAAATAATAACAAAGGGACGAATTTTGGTCCCTAAGAGACCTCATGATGTGATTGTATGTATGCAAACGGTAATACTCTGTGGGAGGATGAGTCCACAAAGGAAAAGATTAGAAGGAATCTGATGATTCCTATGAATAATTCACTTTACGGGGCAGAGACTCTACTGGGGAGTAAAGGGATAAAAATGCGTGAGCATGTCACGACTTGAAACTTGCCGAGAGGCACAAAGGAAATCCAGTGAAACCCATCAATGGAAAGACTCGAGCTGACTCAAAGATGCACGTATTGGGGAATATGCCAATACAGCAAAAGTTATCCATAACGGATACTTCAGATAAAAATCCGGACTCAGGTGGGAAAAAAACAAATGAGGTATTACCGGTTACTGGGTAATAAGCTCAAAGAGACATGCGATCTGAACACCGGTATAAGGGTGAGAGAAAACATGTTCCGGGAGAATGAATATATAAGACCGGTACGAGGGTGAGAGATATCAAACATTCGAGATCATCTGAGGAAGACCTAAAAAAGGTACGCTTCAGCTCAGGAAAATCTGACTCCGCAAAGGGACAGCCAGTCAAAAATAGGGAGCAGAAGGAAGGAACACCAGGGATGCCGGTTACTGGGCATATAATAGGTGACCAACCAAAACGTGCATCGGGGAATATTCCCAAGACACTCATCATCCAAAAGAGGGCTAAAAGCAAACTCGATTATGGGATGGACATTCGATTCCAAAAAGGGATACGAATCTTACTCAACTGGGGAAGAACAAAAGGCTTCGACCAAAGAGTGCATGAGATATATTATCTATTACCGTCAGAACATAGATAATATACTCGCATGGAAGATTATCCACAACCGGTTACTGGGTTAATAAAGGATAGATCATCCGACAAAGAAAGGCATCGGGATACCGAAACTAGGTATATAATGATGACCATTCAAGGGGAGCAACAACCATTACTGGCAATCGGTATATGAAAGATGACTTGCTGGGGATAAACTGCCTGATCAGAGCAATCATCCAAGGGATCTATCACCGGGGGTGAAGGATTTATCAATACCGAATATTGGATAATGATAACCGTCAAGGAGGGGATTACATCTACCGGATATTGGATAGAAAACCGCGGAAAGGTAACCGTCATCGATTAGGATGAAAAAGAGGTTACCTCTGCAAGGGGATGAAATATGGTTTACAACTACCGGTATAAGGGTAGAAAACCACAGACTCTGCCGGGGATAAGATGAATGATTACTGATTACTGAGCAATCATTCATTTATACCACAGGGAAGCACAGGAAACAGTCACAATGAAGCCAATCTAGGATCAAACTAAAGAGGCAAGCTGAATCAAGACTCGTCCCAGTGAGGATATAACTCAATGGGGACTCTCATCCCAATATATGTGTTGGGAGGAAACAGAAATAATCATCATCCACGAGGATATAACTCGGTGGGGAATATCGGAGGAAAGATAAACACTTTCTGCTTAAGGAGCTGACTCTATATGGGGGAGTTCAGACACCGACATCTGCTTGGGGAAATGTATTACCAACTAGCAGGGGATCGCAAACAAAGATATATGGCAAAGAATGCGATATGAATATCTGAATGTCTGAAAATTATGCATACATGCGTAGTTTGTGTATGATGAATGCTGACAACTAGGCATTTCTAACACCAACAAGTCCAGCGAATAAGTACATACATATCTGGTACTACATCTCAAAGGGAGAAAGCCAGGATAACAAGGATCTCTTCAGGGGAGGAGCGTCAGTTGTTCCTACTGGGGGTGAAGTCATTGCACAGATGGACTCTGATATAGGGGCCACTCAACTGGGAAATTATCCAAAGGGTCATCAAATACCGTATTACCAAAGAGATCACATCTACTGAGAAGGAAAGATCACCATCCTGCTGAAGGGAGGAGAGATGAACATCTTACCAAACACCCCGTTCGGTAGAAAAACCACAAAAGTCTCCGGAGGAAGAGGATACAAGCATGCCTGGGATGTGAACAAATGTCCTACCCTGTTGGGGATCATACCATCTTTGGGAGAGCACTGAAGATCTCTTGAGTATCCTTATGTCATTGTGAATGTTCACTTTGTTTAAAAACAAAATTATGAAAAATTTGATTATTTAAAACAATGATATTTTTTCAATTAAAACATGCAAAACATTTGTTGAATAGAAACAAATAAGAGTGCAAATAAATGGATAAAGGCTCAAATTTATTTGATGGAATGGTAGTCTGCAAATGGCAAGACTCCATAGATCTTTACAAATTTGAGATTGGTGATGTATATTGGAAAAGGGCTATATTGAACATAATGACCATTTCTCCACCAATTCTGAATCCGATGTATTTGAAGCTTTGGTTGATGATGAATGCGCGAGAATCTCTGACGGATAACAATTGTAGAACAAAGTCTTGTCAGGATGTAGTTACTTGCCAAATCCCTATTTTTTTGCTTAGATTGCCCCAGGGTGAGGTATTCAATCTAGCGGAATACATATATTCATTTTTTTTCATGTCTCTAACTTTTGCCTGGATCACCCTTTCGGGTTTTCAATCCACCGAGACGCTCATTTTTGCCTAAGCCGCCCTTTCGGGTTTTCAACTTAGCGAGCTATTCTGTTTTTATTTTTAGGCGAAGTATTTCTTGACTGCATCTGAATTCACAGGACGAGTGAAATCCTCCCCATCCATAGTTGTAAGTATCAAAGCACCGCCGGAAAAGGCTCTCTTAACAACATATGGACCTTCATAGTTTGGAGTCCACTTGCCCCTGGAATCGGGCGCGAAAGACAAGACTTTCTTGAGCACAAGGTCACCTTCTCGGAACACACGAGGCTTGACCTTCTTATTAAAGGCTTTCTTTATTCTTTGTTGATATAATTGACCATGGCACATGGCAGTCAATCTCTTTTCTTCTATCAAATTCAGTAGGTCATAACGACTCTGAACCCATTCAGCATCAGTCAATTTGGCTTCCATCAAGACTCTCATTGATGGGATTTCCACCTCTACTGGGAGCACCGCCTCCATGCCATAAACGAGAGAGAAAGGGGTTGCCCCTGTTGAAGTGCGAACAGATGTACGATATCCATGTAAAGCAAACGGCAGCATCTCATGCCAATCTTTATACGTGACAACCATTTTTTGGATAATCTTCTTGATATTCTTATTAGCAGCTTCAACAACCCCGTTCATCCTGGGTCTGTAAGGAGAAGAATTATGATGCGCAATCTTGAACTCACTACATAGCTCTTTCATCATCTTGTTGTTCAGGTTAGATCCATTATCAGTAATGATCTTATCTGGCACACCATAACGGCATATGAGTTGATTCTTGATAAACTTCACAACCACCTGCCTGGTCACATTAGCATATGATGTTGCTTCAACCCACTTAGTGAAGTAATCAATTGCTACAAGAATAAATCTGTGTCCATTGGACGCTTTCGGTTCTATCATGCCAATCATGTCAATTCCCCACACGGAGAAAGGCCATGGTGATGAAATCACATTCAGAAGTTTCGGGGGAATATGAATCTTATCCGCATAAATCTGACACTTATGGCATTTTTTCACATATTTGCAACAGTCAGACTCCATTGTCAGCCAATAGTAACTTGCTCTCAACATCTTTCTAGCCATGGCGTGTCCATTGGAATGAGCATCAAATGAACCCTCATGGACCTCAGTCATCAACAGGTCTGCTTCGTGTCTATCCACGCATCTGAGCAGAACCATGTCAAAGTTTCTCTTGTAGAGTACATCACCACTGAGGTAAAAACTTCCTGATAATCTCCTCAGAGTCTTCCAATCTTTCATAGATTCCCCAGGCGGGTAAATCTGGCTATGAAGGAAACGCTTGATGTCATAGTACCATGGCTTATCATCTTTTACTTCTTCTACTGCAAATACATGAGCTGGTCTGTCCAAGCGCATCACAGTGATATTGGGAACTTCATTCCAAAGTTTAACCATAATCATTGAAGCAAGCGTAGCAAGAGCATCTGCCATCCGATTCTCATCTCGAGGAATATGATGGAAGTCAACCTCAGTAAAGAACGTTGAAATGCTCATTGCATAATCCCTATACGGAATGAGGCCGGGTTGATTCGTTTCCCATTCACCCTTAATCTGATTAACAACAAGGGCCGAATCACCATAAACATCAAGATGCTTGATCCTTAGATCAATGCACTCCTCCAACCCCATAATACAGGCCTCATACTCAGCCATATTATTCGTGCATTTGAAAGTTAGCCTTGCTGTAAAAGGAAAATGTGTGCCCTGAGGAGTAATAATTACTGCCCCAATACCATTTCCATATTGATTTACAGCGCCATCAAATACCATGCTTCATCTAGAACCTGGTTCTGGCCCTTCATCAAGTGTAGGCTCATCACAATCTTTCATTTTCAAATACAGAATCTCCTCATCTGGGAAGTCATACTGAATTGACTGATAATCCTCAATCGGTTGATGTGCCAAGTGGTCGGCCAAGATACTACCTTTAATAGCCTTCTGAGCTCGATACTCAATATCATACTCAGATAACAACATCTGCCAACGGGCAATCCTCCCTGTTAAAGCATACTTCTCGAAGATATACTTGATTGGATCCATTCTGGGTATTAACCAAGTCGTATGATTCAACATGTACTGGCGTAAGCGCTTAGCAGCCCAAGCCAAAGCACACCATGTTTTCTCAAGCATTGAGTATCGAGACTCACAATCAGTAAACTTCTTGCTCAGATAGTAAATAGCATACTCTTCCTTTCCTGATTCGTCTTGCTGACCAAGGACACAACCCATTGAGTCTTCAAGAACAGTCAGATACATAATCAATGGTCTTCCTTCCACGGGTGGAGACAGGATCAGAGGCTCAGATAGATACTCTTTAATACTGTCAAAAGCTTTTTGGCAATCCTCGGTTCAATCATGAGACTGATCTTTCTGGAGGAGCTTGAATATCGGTGCACATGTGGCAGTCATGTGGGATATGAATCTGGAAATGTAATTCAAGCGGCCAAGAAAACTCGGACTTGCTTCTCAGTTCTGGGCGCAGGCATCTCTTGTATTGCTTTGACCTTTGCAGGATCAACCTTAATACCTCTTTCACTAACAATAAAGCCCAATAACTTACCGGAACGGACCCCAAATGTACACTTGTTGGGATTCAGACGAAGCTGATACTTTCTCAAACGCTGAAAAAGCTTCAACAGGTGCCCTACATGCTCAACTTCCGTTCTCGACTTAGCAATCATATCATCAACATATACCTCGATCTCCTTATGCATCATATCATGAAACAAGGTGGTCATAGCTCGTTGATACATGGCTCCGACGTTCTTCAAATCGAAGGGCATCACTCGATAACAGAATGTTCCTCAAGGTGTGATGAATGTTGTCTTCTCCATATCCTCGGGTGCCATTTTAATCTGATTATATCCGGAAAATCCATCCATAAATGAGAAGACATTGAATTTAGCTGTATTATCTACCAACATATCAATATGTGGTTGAGGAAAATCATCTTTCGGACTAGCCTTATTCAAGTCTCTATAGTCCACACACATTCAGACTTTTCCATATTTCTTAGGAACAGGCACAATATTGGCCACCCATTGAGGATATGTAGAAGTTACCAGAAACCCCGCATCAATTTGCTTCTGAACTTCCTCTTTGATCTTTACTGCCATATCAGGATGAGTTCTTCTGAGCTTCTGCTTCATAGGCACGCACTCAGGCTTTAAAGGTAGGAAATGTTGCACAATATCAATATCTAGACCAGACATGTCTTCATATGACCAGGCAAAGACGTCAACATATTCTCGTAGCAGCTCAATCAACCCCTTCTTAACAGACTCTTCCAGGAGTGCCCCAATCTTCACTTCTCGCACACAATCCTCAGACCCCAAGTTGACCGTTTCTAGATTCTCAAGATGCGGCTGAATGATCTTCTCTTCATGCTCAAGTAGACGGGTAATCTCGTCAGGAATCTCTTCAACATTATCTTCTTCCGCCTCAAATACAGGGAATTCAAAGTTGGGAGATGATGTTGGATCATTATGTTCAATGGGTTTGATCAACCTGCATAATGTTTTTGGATATAAAGAGCTTTTAGAATTCAAACAAGGCAAATCATTATGCAGATGAAAAGATTGATTTTATTCTATTTTTAGGGTTTTACGTGATCACCAATTTCATGCAAAAGCGAAAAGGGAAAACAATTGGAAAAACAAACATTTAACATGAATCTATTGAATGAAAATATCATTGTATTTATGCGCCAACAATGTCATCACTCCTCCCTTTGGCATGGGAGGAGGGTTTTTAAACACAATGAACATTACTTTGACTTATGGATAACTGTTGGAATATCCACAGCGACCCAATTATTGCAGATCCCTCCAGGGATGACAAAGTTGCCAGAATCCTCTTCGTCCTCTTCCAAGATAGCAGCAGCCTCCTCGTCTTGATTGGTGTGGATGAAACCTCCACTCTTGAACAACCCTTGCGTATTGGAAACCCCAGAAGAATAACCTATGCCAGCCCGGGACTTGTTGTCTTTTAACTCAATCATTTGCCCCAAACCAGCAGTTGCGCCATGCTCAATGGCCAACTTTGCATCTTTGTAGGAAGCAAATGAAGAAGTTCCCTTCTTAATAGGCTCAGCAATAGATAAAGCTTGGAACGAAGTTCCAACTTCATCCTCAACATCTATATAAGAGAAGGAAGACAAATGACTAACCAGAAGAGCCTTTTTCTCCCCCTACCACCACCAGCTTCTTATTCTTTACAAATTTCAATTTCTGGTGTAGGGTGGATGTCACGGCGCCCGCCTCGTGAATCCATAGTCTGCCCAAAAGACAGCTATACGATGGGCGAATATCCATAACCTGGAAGGTAATCTAGAAATCACTTGGTCCGATTTTGACTGGGAGATCAACCTCGCCAATCACAGTTTTGCGAGACCCATCGAAAGCCTTCACAACTACTCCACTCTGCCTCATGGGAGGCCCTTGATATGACAGCTTCGCAAGAGTGGATTTCGGCAATACGTTTAATGATGACCCAGTGTCCACCAGAACATTGGACATGGAGTCATCTTTGCAACCCATAGATATGTGTAAAGCCAAGTTGTGGTCTCTTCCCTCCTCGGGGAGATCAGAGTCACAAAAACTCAAGTTGTTACAAGCGGTAATGTTTGCAACAATGCTATCAAATTATTCTATCGTGACATCGTGATCCACGTACGCCACATCCAAAACCTTCTGCAGAGCCTCTCGGCGTGGTTCTGAATTCAAAAGCAATGACAACACAGATATTTTGGATGGCGTTTGTAGAAGCTGGTCTACAACGTTGTACTCGCTCCTTTTGATGAGCTTCAGCATCTCATCACAGTCTTCTTTCACATTGCCACTCGGGCCAGCAGAAGCAGGAGTTCTTAACGTAGAGGAGGGCTTAACAACAAGTGCCGGATTCGGAGTGCTCACGGCATTCCCAATCGGGCGCTCAACAAAATCAGCATCAACACTTCCTCGAACGTCAGCTTGAGGCTTTGACGGTGCTGAAAATACACGACCACTGCGGATCAACCCATTGACATCGGCAATGTTAACAACAGATGAGGAGGGCAAGGACACCTTTTTCCCATTTTCCACTACCACAGTGTTGTAGCGATAGGGAACCGCTTTCTCATAGGAGTACGATACAGGTCCGGCTGGTTTGATGACGAGAGCAGGAGAAGCCTTCTGCTTGCTACCATCATACTTGATGACAACAGGCTCAGGTATCCAGAACACCGGGGAAATTACATTGACTTCGAGCTCATCTTCGTCAACATTTCTATTTTGAAGGATCTCAATGACTCCTTCGTCCAACATCTCTTGCACATCTTTGCGCACCTGGCGACATCCTATCTGATTGACGGAACAGACTCTACATCTATCGTGATCATGCTCATAATGGCTATAATCACACAGTAAACGATGCATCTCAACCAGCGATTGTCGGATATGGCTGACATATTTGACTTTGTACTTGCCAGGGCAGCCCTGGACCATATTGACAGACTTCCCATGCTCGGGCAATGGGTTCTTCTTTACGTTCGGACCGACGTCCCCGAAAAATAAAATCCCACTTCTCATAAGGTCTTGCACCTTGGTCTTCAAGGGATAACAGTTCTCTATGTCGTGTCCGGGAGCACCGAAATGATACACACAATGAAGCTCAGGCTTATACCACCACTGAGGGTTGGTAGGTACAGCGGGAGGGTCTCGCGGAGTGATTAACTTTCTATCGATCAGCGACAGATAGAGTTCAGCATAAGTCATCGGAATTGGATCAAAGGTGACCCTCTTCCTTTCATAGCTGGTGTTGGTATTATTGTTGTTATTTCGAGGCTGATAGGCCTGTTGTTGTGGACGCTGTTATTGTTGATATTGCTGAGTTTGCGGTTGCTGATAATGTTGAGCTTCCCTGAAATCGAGTGCTATATGAGCCACCTGATGCTGATTGTTGACCGGGCGAGCAATCTTCCTCTTCACAGAGGGTCTTCTTTCGATGTGGGAAGACACGGCATGTGCCTCTCCCTCTTTCTTCTTCGCAAAGGTTCCATATCTTTTTGTCGAAGAGCCTTCGTCTCGAGTTAAGCGTCCTTCACGGACCCCTTCTTTCAGTCTCATCCCCATATTCACCATCTCGGTGAAGTCTGAGGGAGCACTGACTATCATCCTCTCGTAATAAAACGAGCTCAAGGTCTTCAAGAAGATCTTGGTCATCTCTTTTTCCTCTAGGGGAGGCACTATCTGAGATGCCAATTTGCGCCATCTCTGGGCGTACTCTTTGAAGGTCTCTTTATCCTTTTGCGACATTGCCCTCAACTGGTCCCTATCAGGGGCTATATCCACATTGTATTTATATTGCTTGACGAAGGCCTCGCCAAGATCGTTGAAAGATCGGATGTTCGAACTCTCCAAACCCATGTACCACCAGAGAGCGGCACCGGACAAACTGTCCTGGAAATAATGGATGAGCAGTTGGTCATTGTCTGTCTGCGTTGACATCTTGCGAGCATACATCACAAGATGGATGAGGGGGCATGTGTTTCCCTTATACTTCTCAAAGTCAGGCACTCTGAATTTAATAGGGATCTTCACGTTGGGCACAAGGCACAACTCAGCAGCACTTTTACCAAAGAGGTCTTTCCCCCTCAAAGTTTTCAGTTCCTTGCGAAGCTCAAGGAATTGGTCCTTCATATCATCCATCTTTTCATAAACATCTAGGCCTCAGATGGCTCAGAGTGGTAGATGGTATCTTCGACCCTTGGTAACGTGTGCACAACGGGCGGTGGCACTGAAAGGACCGGGCTAGATGCCGGCAGAGAAGCAAGAGTAGGGACGAAACCCTCTGGTACAAAGTTGGAGGGCATTCCCCAGGGGAACCCAGCTGGCATAGGTGGCGTAAAATGAGCCGTTGCAGCAGGTACAATAGAAGTCACGATCTCATAAATGACCGTCCTCTAGGGAGGAGTTAATGGCGTTAGAGAAGATTGGCTCTGAGTGGCCAAGAATGACTCCATCGAGGCAGTCAACCTGGCTACTTCTTCCTTCAGCTCGCGGTTCTCTTGTTCTAGATGATCCATTAGTCTTGAAGAATTGGCTCTGGTGTAGTACTGGTGAGTCAGCTTGTCTTCAAAATAAATGAAGAACACAGAGTTAGACCATAGGACAAGAAGCTGGGAATAAAACCTGCTTATGCACATGATGCATGCAATACTTGTGCATATGATTTGTTTTTATTTCAGAGGAATTTTAGAGTTCTATTTGCAAATATTTGGAAGTATTAAACATTTATCATATATGAAAGTATCTTGTCACTAATATTTGGAAAATATTTTTACATCAAAGAAGTACAGCATTGGTAACCATATACAAGAGAAAAGGAAAATAATCATCCTATGGATCCCTAGAAACAATCATCTAAAGCTCGGGACACAGGAAGATAAGATACACGAAGCCTCTTCACCTCTTCCTTATAGGCTGCCTCCATATCTGCCTTTTCCTTGGCGAGTCGATCGTACTTCCTCTTCCAGAACTTGGAAGACTGAGGAAGTAGAGAAGTCCATGCATCATTAGGATCATCAATAACCTGATGCTCGAGGAACTCAATCAAAGCATCCTTTTCCTTAATCTACTGAAGCAACTCTTCTCGTTCGCAGATCCAAACACGTGAACGATCTTCGTCTCTCAACTCCTCTACTCTTTGGTCAGGGAGGGTTGAAGGCCCAACCATAACCAAAGGTGTAGGTCTCGGATACTCGTACGACATGAGATACTCAGACGCTCTCTTCCTAACCCAAGCAGTGTAAGGCTCCAAAGCGACACAGTTCTTAGGACCCAACTCATTCCTTCCTTTTCTATGAATCTTGCGCCAAGCGCGGACCATCCTAGCTTTCAAGCCTTGGGGATCTTTACCCTCCTGAAAGAACACACCCTCTAACAGAATGTTATTGGGTTTATCCTTTAGGGGGAACCCAAGCTGACGACGTGCCAAAATAGGGTTGTAGTTAATCCCACCACGTGTACCAAGAAGAGGTACATTGGAGAATTCACCACAAGAGTCGATAATCTGCACACCATCATACACACGGTTGTACCAAGAGATATCATCATTAGTGAGAGACATAAGTCTCGTGGACCACCATAGACATCCCTTGTTCTCTTTGAAGGTGACCGTCTGTGGTAAGTGAGAAATAAACCACTTATACAACAGAGGCAAACAGCACACAATGGCGCCACCACCCTTTGCATTCCTCATATGCAAAGAAAAATAAGTGTCACCCAACAGAGTCGGAACGGGATTAAGAGTAGAGAAGATCCTAATAGCGTTCACATCCACAAACTTGTCGATGTTGGGGAACAATACTAACCCATAGATGAGAAGTACAAATATGGCCTCAAAGGCATCCTCACTCATGGCCTTCCTATACATAATAGCTTGAGCAATGAGGAATTCAGAAGGGAGACCTTGAATTCCACCTTTGGTAGTCATATGAGCACCAACCAGATATTCATCTATATGCAACATGTCAGTTATCTCTTGAGAAGTAGGAATACTCTCCAAGCCACTGAACGGCAACTGGTCTAGAATTGGTATACCCACAAGATAGGCATACTCCTCGAGCATGGGCAAAAGCTGAAAATCCGGAAATGTGAAGCAATGGTACAAAGGATCACAAAACTGCACCAATACACTCATCAACCCTTCGTCCACCTGAGTAGTCAGAAGAGGAAGAAACTTCCCAAAACGAGCCTTGAAACCCAAGGGATCTAGTACATAGGATGTCAGATTCCTTAACTCTTTCAAGTCTGGTTGTCTGAAGCTGTACTTCTTTGTATTCCTTCTTTGTCTTTCCATGTCTGAAAATTTGCAAATAGACCTCTTAAATTCCTTGAAAATTTTCTTCATTATTAATGATATGGATGCATGAATGCATGAATGCAACAATCACACTCAAGGATCAAGCAAAGCACACCAAACAAAGGTCATGGGATGGATCATGTTATCCTTAATATCAATCATCCATTTTGGTGGATTGTGGTTTACACCTTATCAACACCCAAGTTCCATTGATATTAAGGACACACGAACGGATCAACCACGAATCAAGGGTTTGTTGCGAGTCACGAGAATGGAGTTTCGGTTAAGAACCACACAAAGGGAGTGTACTAGGGTTTAAACCTGCCAAACATGTTCTACAAGAGGTTCCCATAGTCATTATCCCATCTTTTGGATATTATCGGATAAACGAATACTCGTATTCCAAAAATATTCTCAAGAGAGACTCTTATGAGTGTAGTATCGCGTAACAATCGTATCAAATCTTACACTTGAACGACTTTCGCACTACATCCTAAGAATAGGCCAAGATGGGCTTGGTAAACTAAGTTCATTGGCTTCTAAGGTCTATACTGGAAAGAGTAATGTCTAACCACAACTACTTGTGTGACATTATTGATCCCAACATGACCTCCACCAAGTGAATGGGCTTGCAAGTCAACTTGCTAAGGAATAACTCCACACAAGTCAACAAGGCTACCATTCTCCTATCCTAAGTGCACTCGACTCCAGGTATAGAACTCATCTCACAAAGATCACCAAGCATACAAGGAATTAATATTCAAGCAATTCAATCATTACATACAATATAGTAATTCCAAATTGCACAAAAATATATCACAAAACAATATACACAACAATACAACAAAAATGAAAAGTAGGCAAAACCCCTTAGGCAAATGGTCCCCAGCAGAGTCGCCACTTTTCTGTAGCGGGGTATTCGTTACCATTAGAGATATTGACTAAATCCAAGGTAAATCATACAAGTCGAGTCGCCACCGCACTTCTATTTATCCAAAGGAATGGTTAGAAAGCGAACAAAAACCTAAAAGTTTTATCAAATCAAAAACTAGTAAAAGAGAGTCAGAGATCTGGGTAAGGGGGTTGGTTATGCAATGGGAAGGTGTTAGGCACCCAAAACATCCTAGGTACTCCTAGGGAGCCCTTTTTATACTTGTTGTAAGGTTGTTGTTTTTTGTGAAAAAATTTGTTTGTGCAAACATGATTGAAGAGATGAGAAGAGAATATACAAGTTTATTTACATTTGTGTTTGGATGGATAAACCCATTGCCTACGTACCACCTTAAAAAAAGATTAGGATCAAAACCTCGTAGTTCGGGGTAAAAATCTCAAAATGAATTGGTGAATTGATTGATCCAAAAGCCTTAAGGTCTTTTGTTATCCAAGGGAGAAAACTCAACCTAAAACCACAAATCCACCATGTGAGGATAGCTTCAACATGCTAGTGAGGGGTTAACCCTATAATAAGCATGGAAGACTCATTGTCCATCACTAAGGATATAGGTGAGTATTACATCTACCACAAGGATAACTCAAACCTAATAGCTAAAGGTTATGAAAAAGTTTTGATTAAGAAAGTGGCCATTGAAACCACAAAAGACATTTGAATGGGTTATATTTACCAATGAAAAGTATGTACAAAATATGGTCAAAGTTGACTTAGAGATTCAATTCAAAATGAGTATTAAGAAAAGAAAGTTTGAAAATCAAAAGCATAAGGCTTAGGTTTCTAATGTTGAAAACAAGTATTAAATGTTTGCACAAAAGCTTTGGCTTGGGTTAGAGTGGAGGGAAGAAGAAGAATGGCTAAGATCCTAAGCAATGCAAAAGGTGAGGGGTAAGAAACAAAACCACAAAAAGGAGTTCCTCTCTTGAGATCATATGGATGATCCAAGTAGCTCCCATCCTTTGGAATAAGCAATCACATAAGCATAAACTCAAGCAATCAACAATCAAATGAACTTTTGGAAGGTTCCTCAATGTATCTTGAATCTCTCTCTCTTAGGAGCTCATGGTAATGGTTCCTCAATTTGGCTCAAGTGGAAATCCCTAGCACAAAGAAACACACACATCAAAAGGTTCTATTAACAATCAAAGAATGGACAAGAGGGAGTTTAGAATATGGTCCTTTCAATGTTCATCTTCAAGCTTTAAGCATTCTAAAGGCATGAGGCCTAGTTGCTCTTTGACATTTAAGCATTCTAAAGGCATGAGGCCTAGTTGCTCTTCAAACTCCATTAGCTTGGGTAAAGTCCTAAGATCTAAGTCCATTTTGTCCAATTCTTTGCATTTGGTTCACAACAAACAGACAAACACAAGCACAAAAGATATATATACACAATTATATGCTCAAGTGAGCAAAAGGAAAATGGCATTAGCATAAACATGTGCTCAAGTGAGCAAAAGAAAAAAGCAAATGGATAATATGTTCAAGAATAATAAATTGCATAAAAGTAAAGTGCAAAAAGTAAATGTTAATGGTTAATGTTAGAGTTAGTGTGCCATAAGGCAAATTTAGCGCTATGTTAAGCAATCGTAATTGGACTTATGTAGAAGTCACAACTATCTGAGGCCGGTCAATAATAATGTAGGCAACAACACAAGTTAGAAGTCTTGATTAGTGAACCAAGTTCCAACAACTTGCCATGCCAAAAAAGAAAAAGAGAATTGATCTTGTATTGGTTTAAGTCCTATGCATGTTTAGGAAACAACCTATCCTTAATGCAAAGCCATTCACTTGATCAATTGATCAAGATGAATTAGATTTGAATCAAGGAAGATTAAGTCTCCCTAATCAATGCTAACTTATCAACCTTTAACTCATTGATCAAAAAGAAAGAAGAAGAAGGAGGAGATGAATAATGGATAATGGAAAAGGAAAGAATAAAGTGCATTAAGATGAAATAAAATGTACCAATCCATGTGTGTTGACCAAATGACATTGAGAGTCAAAGTAAAATAATGAGAAACCAGAAATGAGATGAAGATTGGAGGTCAAACAATAAGAAAAATATTTTTGGCATTTTTAATATTAAAATAAACTTGAATTAAAAATAAAAGAAAGGTCAAACTTCAAAATCACTTCAAATCAACCTTGAAAGGTCCAAGTGATTTATCCCAAGTTCAACAAGGTCAAACAAGGTTTGACAAAAAATTTCAGCATTTTTAAAAGTCAGAAACAATTTTTAATCAATTAAAAATGAATAAAAAATAACTTAATTGAACTAAAATCTCAAATAAATCTCAAATCAATTGAAAAATTGATGAGAATATTTTTCATAGATCTATCATCATTCAAATAGGTTAGGACAATATTTTTGTATTTTTTTTAATATTAAAAACTATTTAAAATGAATTAAAAATAACCAGAAAAGAGAAAATTCACAAAAAATATCAAATGACAAAATAAAAAATGTTAAAAATCAAAATTAGAAACTAGAAATTATTTGGAGAAAAATGCAATTGGTGCCATATTTTTTGGAATTAAAATGAAGAAGATATGAATTTTTGAAAATAATGGAAATAAAAGAAATTAAATCAGAAAATAGGAAAATAAAAAAAACCATGAGCGTTTGATCAAGCCTCATTAATTGACGTGGCTGATCAAACGCTCCAGATGCGCGCTTCCACCATACGCCTTGGTCAACTGAAACACACCAAACCTTTAAATAAGTCATAACAATGGACGCGTATGATTGAATCTGGAAACTCACATGGACGGATCAGATTGAATCTGGGAACCAGACGGTGGTCAGCGCCACCGTCTTCTCCGGCCACACCCAAAATTTGCAGAACTTAAAATGGAAACCAAAATGAACGATCTAGGTATCATTCGAAAGAGGAAGTGATGTACATCACCCCTGTACCACTCAATTCCACTCTAGATCTCTATATTGAGAGAAATCAGAGGTGTAAATTCTGTGGTGTTCATGTGAACTTCATGGATTTCAACAATTGAGCACTCAAAACAATTGCCTCTATGAAGAGGACTTCAGCCAACACAATATCCAAGCAAATAGATCAATAAATAGTGAGTTTCGAAGAAAAAACCAGTTGGAGAGAACCTTTGAATTGTGGTGATCTAAGCTTGTTTCCTTGCTTCCTTTGGCCAAACAGAGCTTCAATGGATTATGAGAGAGAGGTCTAGGAACTTTAGATCTAGAAATTCAACCAGATTTAGTTGAATTTCAGATCTGAGAAATTTGAATGAAAATGAAATAATTCCTTTGGTGAGAGGTTTGGTTTTCAATTCAGCAGCATTTCAGGTTGATTCATGAATGAAAATTGAATGGAATGATGCCTCTATTTATAGAAGGAGAGGCAAGGCAAGTGTGATCAAACTCGTGTGCATGGCAAGAGGATATTCATTGCATGGGCTTGCATGATCATGTAGAAGGCCCAAATCCAATGCCAAATGCAATCTGAGATATAATTGAGCTGAAATGGACGTGTAGTTGGTAATGCATAGGCTTGTGTAATGAGTTTCAACATGTTATGCATAATTATGCCTAAAACTTCTCCTCTTTGAAAATGCCATTTGCCAAATCCAAACATGAGCATGTGAGTAATGGTTGGAAAGGTCTTGGTGTAAGGAACAAATGTTATGTTGGGCAAAAATCCATTTGAAGTGTGTAAATTAGTGAATTTTGAGTTTAAAGTGTAACGTGCAAAACATGCAAAGGTGAGGTTTCCAAATTTGGCCAATGTTCAAGCCCCTCTGTTTTGATGATGCAAACTTCAAATGAAACAACCTGAAACATCAAAGTTGTAGATATTTTCAAGACAATCAAAATGGACTTAAATTTTTCATCATTTGGATTTTTGATGAAAGAGTTATGGGCACTTGAAGTTGGACGTTTTTGCCTTTCAATGCATTTGGTCCAAAGTGACCTATAATGTTTTGCATTATAACATGTATTTCCTCTGAGATTTTGAAATTTTGTTCAATATAACATTTGAAGTAGACATCTTTAGCTTTCCAATGAATTAGATCCCACCTCAAAATCATAAACAATGAATAAGTTATGTTCTTGGGAAGTTGACCTAAAATTAGGGTTTCAGCCAAAATGACCTATAATGTATTGGAATAGGAGATGACCTTCCAAGCTTCAAATCAATTTTTGGTGAATATGAAAGTTGTTCATATTGTCCTTAAGAACAGTTTTTCTTTTGGGATCATCTCCATTTGACCAACACATAAAAAGTTAGGTCTAAATACATTTCAAAATAATCAGATGAATTGACTGATCAACTTCTCAAGTCCATGACTCATATCTTGATGAATTGATGATTCAGGACACTCAAATAAGTTCAAATATGCATGAAATGATGAATTAAAGAAACTTCCCTTGATTGTATTTGATCATGGGCTGAGGTTGATTCAAGAACAAGGCATTATGGATGATCTGATGAACTAGGGTTTCCTTGGGGAACAAACCCCAAACCCTTTGACTTGCTTTGATCAAAATGATGAATTGAGATGCTAGGGAGGCATATTTGATGGATGAGAGCTTTGGGAACCATTGCCATGTTTGCTATCATCTTCACTTGGCCATATCTCTGCACAAAGGATCTCCTTGAAGCTCTTGACTTTGTGATTGCTCAAGCTACAAACAAGAAATGTTAGTGACATGTTTTTATGCTTTTGGTTAGTAAACAAAATAAGAAAAGAAATAATATACAATTCAAGCATGCTTGGTGATCTCAAACCACTCACAAGAGGTCCCACCCAAAGGTAAAGGGAACCAAGATGCTTATGATCCTTGAGGCAATGCAAATGCAATGTTATGATGCCATGAGGGATCTTAGGGACAAAATTAGGGTCTTACAGGTTGGACGTGTGAGATTGCATCTGGAAAAGGGAATGGACGATCCAGATCAAATCTGGAGACCAAACGGTGGCCAGCACCACCGTCTTCTCCGGCAAAGCCCAAATTTGCAGAGATTCAAATGGTAACCAAAAGACACGATCCAGGCATGAATCGAGAGTTGGGGTGATGTACATCACTCATGTACCAACCAAATCCATTCTAGATCTCTATATTGAGAGAAATCAGAAGTGGAAGATCTGTGGTGTTCGTATGAACTTCATGATTTTTGAAAATTGAAAGCACAATAATGTTGCCTCTATGTAGAGGACTTCAGATCACACAACAACAATGAGAAATAAGCACCATACAAGTAGATTCGAAGAAAATAACAGTTGAGGTAAACCTCTGATTTGCAGGGCTTGGAGTCACAATTCCTTGGTGTTATTACTTATAGTTCACACCATAGATCAAGGAGAAGAAGGTTTAGGAACTTTAAGATCTGAAAATTGATCAAGGAAACCAAAGTTCAGATCTGAAAATTTTGAAGAAAAGTGAGCTAGTTCCTTTAGTGAGGGTTGTGATTTCAGTTTAGCAGCATTTGGGGCGCCTTCAGGTTGAGAATTTATGAAGCTATGGCATTGCATTTATATGCAAGGAATGGCTGGAGTGCATGATCACAAGCTTGCATGAATGGAAAGGGCCTTCATGCATGGGCCTGTACAGGCGCATGGAGGGCCCAATTCCAACTGGATTTGGTAGCTGATGCATGATGAAAGTAAATTGGTCATGCAGATTGGATGGTAATAGCTCATGCAATGCAAATTAAATGATTTTCCAAAATTGCACCATTATGCTCAAGCCTTCAAAAATTCTATGTCAAAAATAGAAACACCACCTCATGAGTAATGGTTGGAAAGCTTATTGCATAAGGATCATTTGTTATGTTGATCAAAACTCCATTTGGGCCTTGGAAATTGATGAAAATTGGCCACGAAGTGTAGGGTGCAAAACATGCACATGTGTGATTTTCAAAATTGGCCAATGTTCAAGCCCTTCTTTCTCAATGATGCAAGTTCCAAATGACAAAATCTTCAACATCAAAGTTGTAGATCGTTTCAAGGCAATCAATTTGGACTTAAATTTTGCATCATTTGGATTTTTGATGAAGACGTTATGGGCACTTGAAGTTGGACTTTTTCATATTTCAATGCATTTGGTCCAAAGTGACCTATAATGTTTTGCATTATCACATGTATTTCTTTTGAGATTTTGAAATTTTGCTCAACATGACATTTGAAGTAGACATCTTAAGCTTTCCAATGCATTTGATCCCACCTTCCAAGCTTCAAATCAATTTTTGATGAACATGAAAGTTGTTCATATGGGTTTTAAGAACATTTTTACTCTTGGGGTCATCTTCATTTGACAAACACATAAAAAGTTAGGTCCCATTGTAATTCAAAATAGTCAGATGAATTGACTGATCAACTTCTCAAGGCCATGGCTCATATCTTGATGAATAAATGATTGAGGACACTTAATTAAGTTCAAATATGCATGAAATGATGAATGAAAGAACTTCCCTTGATTGCATTTGACCATGGGTTGAGATTGCTTCATGAGCAAGGCACAGTTGATGAACAAATGAATTAGGGTTTCCTTGGGAAACAAGCCTCAAACCCCTTGATTTTCTTTGATCAAAATGATGAATTGAGATACTTGGGAGGCATATTTGATGGATGAAAGCTTTGGGAACCAATACCATGCTTACTTTCATCTTCAATTGGCCCTATCAATGCACATAGGATCTCCTAGAAGCTTTTAGACCTTGTGACTGCTCAAACCACAAACAAGAGATGTTGGTGACATATTTATGTGCTTTTGGATAGTAAATAAAATGAGAAAAGCAATAATATACAATTCAAGCATGCTTGGTGATCTCAAACCAACTCACAAGAGATCCCACCCCAAAGGTAAGGAGCCAAGATGCTTATGATCCTTGAGGCAATGTAAATGCAATGTTATGATGCCATGAGGGATCTTAGGCTCAAATTGTGGGTCTTACAGATGCCCCTATTTAAGGCCATTCTAGCCGGAGATACGAAGGTTAAAATCTTCGTCTCGACGAGGTAGAATGAGCTTAAATAATAACAAAGAGACGAATTTTGGTCCCTAAGAGGCCTCATGATGTAAAATGTATGTATGCAAAAGTTAATGCTCTGTAGGGATATGTGTCCACAAAGAGAAAAGAAATTAGGAGAAAATGATCGTCCATGTGAGTAATTCACTCAATGGGACAAAGAATCTGGGGACCTTTATGGGGATAGGAGAGGGAATAAAAGGCGTGAGCATGTCACGACTTGAGACTTGGTGAGAGACACGAGAGGGATTCCATGAAAATAAAATCAATGGAAGGACTCGAGCTGACTTAAATATGCATGTATTGGGGAATACGTCAATACAGCAACACTATCCACAAAGGATACTTCGGATAAAAATTCGGACTCAGATGGGGGACATCCACTAAGGGGGTTCACTGGGGAATGTCCAAACAGGACTCATCTGAGGAAACAACAGGATGAGGTATTACCGGTTACTGGGTAATAAGCTCAAAAAGAGACATGTGATCAAAAACACCGGTAAAAGGGTGAGAGAACAACACGCTCGGGGAGAGTGAATATCTAAGACCGGTATAAGGGTGAGAGATATCAAACATCCATAATCATCTGAGGAAGACCTAAAAAGGTATATTTCAACTCGGGAAAATCTGACTCCACAGGGGACGAAAAAGTCATAATAGGGAGCAGAAAGGAGGGAACACTAGGGATACCGGTTACTGGGCATATAATAGGTGACCGACCAAGCGTGAATTAGGAATATTTCCAAGACACTCATCATCCTAAAGGAGGGCTAAAAAGCAAACTCAATTACAAGATGGGCATTCGACTCCGCAAAGGGGATACGAATCTTACTCGACTGGGGAAGAACAAGAGACTTCGACCAAAGAGCGCATGAGATATATTATCTATTACCGTCAAAACGTAGATAATATACTTCACATGGCAGATTATCCACAACCGGTTAATGGGTTAATAAAGGATAAATCGACCGAAAGGAAAGGGCATCGGGACACCGAAGATATAAAATGATGACCAATCCGAGAGCGAAACAATCATTACCAACCAAGGGTAAAATGAAAGATGATACATTGACAAAGGCAATGATCCAGGAGATATATCTCCGGTTACTGGGAGATATACTCGAAAGGTGAAGGAATATTAATACCGAATGTTGGGTAAAGATAACCGTCAAAGAGGGGATTACATCTACCGGATACTGGGTAGAAAACCATGGAAGAGTAATTGTCATCGGTTAGGATGAACAGAATAAGGTTAACTCTGCAAGGGGATAAAATGGGGTTTACCACTACCGGCATGAGGGTAGAAAACCACAGAAATAGGACTTATAACTACCGGTTACTGGGTAGAAGGCCACAAACTCCGCAGGGAAGAGATGAGCAATTACTGGTTACCAAGCAATCATTCATCTAAACTTCGGGGAAGTAACAAAGCAGTCAGTCTAGGAACAAGCTAGAGTGACACCATGAAACAAGACTCAACCCAATGAGGATATAACTCAGGGGAGAATTCCATCCCAATATATGTATTGAGAGGAAACAGAAACAACAATCATCCACGAGGACATAACTCAGTGGGGAATATGGAAGAAGGAATAAACACTTTCTGCTTATAGGGCTGACTCTACATGGGGAGATCAGACACAAATATCTGCTTGGATAAATATGTATCACCAAATAGCAGGAGACAACAAACAAAGATATATGGCAAAGAATGCAACATGAATATCTAGATGTCAAGCTTGTGCATGTATATGCGTGGTTTATGTATGATGAATGCTGACAATCAGACATATCTAACACAAACAGGTCCAAGAATCAATGGACAAACATCCGGTACTACATCTTAGGAGAAAAAGCCAGGCCCACTGGAGAACATCCAATCTGATGGGAGCAAAAGATACCAGGAAACAAAGATCTCTGCATGTAAGGAGAATCAGTCACTCCAGCTGGGGACAGGATCAACACACGGATAAAATTCGCCGTAGAAGCAACTCTACTGGGGAAATTATCAGAGGGGAAGATGGAACTATGTGGGGAACAACCACCAATCAGAAGGTTCCAATGTCACCACATATATTGCACTACTGAAGAAAACAAACTCTGCCGAGGAGGGAAAGACACTACTCTGCTGAGTAAGGAAAGATAAACATCTTTATCAACCACTCTGCTCGGGAAGAAACCGCAAACGGGCTCTGATCAGGCAATCCTCCTAGGGGAGTACTGCTAATGACCGAATCGGGGATTATCCGTTGGCAACTGCTAAAGATACCCTGATGGTGACCATATTGGGGAGTGGGATCAACCCTGCTGAGGATGGTCGAGGAGAAAAATTGCTGGAGATCAAAAGTAGACAGGTCCACAGAGGAAAAGCTACAAACCAAGTTTGATGAAAACTCCATTGTCAGGGATTTCCTGCTCACTCCGAGGGGAATTTCTCACTTGAAGTGAGGGGAAACTGATTCCTTCAGAAGGATTAGCATATTCAATTTATCAATCTATAAGGTATTTTAGGTCAATCGACACAAGGGATGACAACCGTATAATTGATAACACAAACTGCTAAATTCAGACTCAATGGGGATCTAGCGGGAGGTACAAATTTCTTCTGTGCCTGCGGAGGAGACAACCTGAAAGATAAATGAAGAGGAAACAAGTATGCTGGGAATATGAACCAGTGTCTTATCCTTTTGGGAATCATACCATCCTTGGGAGAGCACTGAAAGCATCCCAGGTATCCTTTTGTCATTGTGAATGTTCACTTTGTTTAAAAACAATTTATGAAAATTTTATTTATTTAAAACAATATTTCTCAATTAAAACATGCAAAACATTTGTTGAATAGGAACAAATAAGAGTGCAAAGGATTGGATAAAGGCTCAAATTTTTTCGATGGAATGATAGTCTGCAAATGGCGAGACTCCATGGATCTTTACAAATTTGAAATTGGTGATATATATTGGAAAAAGGCTATATTGAACATAATGACCATTTCTCCACCAACTCTTAATCCAATGTACTTGAAGCTTCAGTTGACGATGACTGAGCGAGAATCTTTGACAGATGACAACTCGTAGAATAAAGTCTTGTCAGGATGCAGTTACTTGCCAAATCCCTAATTTTTGCCTAGATTGCCCCAAGGCGAGGTATTCAATCTAGCGGGATATATATTTATTCTTTATGTCTCTAACTTTTTTCTGGATCGCCCTTTCGGGTTTTCAATCCACCGAGACGCTCATTTTTGCCTAAGCCGCCCTTTCGGATTTTCAACTTAGCGAGCTATTCTGTTTTTATTTTAGGCGAAGTATTTCTTGATTGCATATGAATTCACAGGACGAGTGAAATCCTCCCCATCCATAGTTGTAAGTATCAAAGCACCGCCTGAAAAGGCTCTCTTAACAACATATGGACCTTCATAGTTTGGAGCCCACTTGCCCCAGGAATCGGGCGCGAAATACGAAACTTTCTTGAGCACAAGGTCTCCTTCTCGAAATACACGAGGCTTGAACTTCTTATCAAAGGCTTTCTTCATCCTTTGCTGATATAACTGACCATGGCACATGGCAGTCAATCTCTTCTCTTCTATCAAATTCAGTTGGTCATAACGACTCTGAACCCATTCAGCATCAGTCAACTTGGCTTCCATCAAGACTCTCATTGATGGGATCTCCACCTCTACTAGGAGCACAACCTTCATGCCATATACAAGAGAGAAAGGGGTTGCCCCTATTGAAGTGAGGACAGATGTACGATACCTATGCAAGGAAAATGGCAGCAGCTCATGCCAATCTTTGTACGTAACAACCATTTTCTGGACAATCTTCTTGATATTCTTATTAGCAGCTTCAACAGCCCCATTCATCTTGGGTCTGTAAGGAGAAGAATTGTGATGTGCTATCTTGAACTCACTACACAGCTCTTTCATCATCTTATTGTTCAAGTTAGATCCATTATCAGTAATAATCTTATCTGGCACACCATAACGGCATACGAGTTAATTCTTGATAAACTTCACAACCACCTGCCTGGTCACATTTGCATATGACGCCGCTTCAACCCACTTGGTGAAGTAATCAATGGCTACGAGAATAAATCTGTGACCGTTGGATGCTTTCGGCTCTATCATACCAATCATGTCAATTCCCCACATGGAGAAAGGCCATGGTGATGAAATCACATTCAGAAGTGTCGGGGGAATATGAATCTTATCCGCATAAATCTGACACTTATGGCATTTTTTCACATATTTGCAGCAGTCAGACTCCATTGTCAGCCAATAGTAGTCTGCTCTCAACATCTTTCTAGCCATGGCATTTCCATTGGAATGAGTACCAAAGGAACCCTCATGGACCTCAGTCATTAACAGGTCTGCTTCGTGTCTGTCCACGCATCTGAGTAGAACCATGTCAAAATTCCTCTTGTAAAGCACATTGCCATTGAGGTAGAAACTGCCTGATAATCTCCTCAATGTCTTTCTATCTTTCACAAATTCCCCAGGCAGGTAAATCTGGCTCTAGAGAAAGCACTTGATATCATAATACCATGGTTTATCGTCTTGCACCTCCTCTCCTGCAAATACATGAGCTGGTCTGTCCAAGCGCATCACAGTGATATTGGGAACTTCATTCCAGAGTCTAACCACAATCATTGAAGCAAGTGTAGCAAGAGCATCTGCCATCCGATTCTCATCTCGAGGAATATGATGGAAGTCAACCTTAGTAAAGAATGTTGAAATCCTCCTCGCATAATCTCTATATGGGATGAGGCCAGGCTGATTTGTCTCACATTCACCCTTAATCTGATTAACAACAAGGGCCGAATCACCATAAACATCAAGATGCTTGATCCTAAGATCAATACACTCTTCCAATCCCATAATACAAGCCTCGTACTCAGCCATATTATTCGTGCATTTGAAAGTTAGCCTTGCTGTAAAAGGAAAATGTGTGCCCTGAGGGGTAATAATCACTTCCCCAATACCATTTCCATATTGATTTACAATGCCATCAAACACCATGCTCCAATGGGAACCAGGCTCTGGCCCTTCATCGAGCGTAGGCTCATCGCAATCTTTCATTTTCAAATACAGAATATTCTCATATGGGAAGTCATACTGAACTGATTGATAATCCTCAATTGGTTGATGTGCCAAGTGGTCAGCTAAGATACTACCTTTTATAGCCTTCTGAGCTCGATACTCAATAACATACTCAGATAACAACATCTGCCAACGGGAAATCCTCCCGGTTAGAGAAGGCTTCTCAAAGATATACTTGATTGGATCCATTTTGGATATCAACCAAGTCATATTATTTAACATATACTGGCGTAAGCGCTTAGCAGCCCAAGCCAAAGCACAACATGTATTTTCAAGCATCGAGTATCGAGACTCACACTCGGTGAACTTCTTACTCGGGTAGTATATACATATTCTTTCTTCCTTGTTTCATCTTGCTGACCAAGGACACAACCCATTGAGTCTTCAAGAACTGTCAGATACATAATCAATGGTCTCCCTTCCACAGGTGGAGACAGAATCGGAGGCTTAGACAAATACTCTTCAATACTGTCAAAGGCCTTTTGGCAATCCTCGGTCCAATCATGAGACTGATCTTCCTGAAGGAGCTTGAATATCGGCGCACATGTGGCAGTCATGTGGGATATAAATCTAGAGATATAATTCAAGCGGCCAAGAAAACCTCAGACTTGCTTCTCAATTTTGGGCGTAGACATTTCTTGTATTGCTTTGACCTTGGCGAGATCAACCTCAATACCTCTCTCACTGACAATAAAGCCTAATAACTTGCCGGAACGGACTCCAAATGTACACTTGTTAGGATTCAGACGAAGTATATACTTCCTCAAACGCTGAAAAAGCTTCAACAAGTACTCTACATGTTCAACTTCCTTTCTTGACTTTGCAATCATATCATCAACATACACCTCGGTCTCCTTGTGCATCATATCATGAAACAAGGTAGTCATAGCTCGTTGATGCGTGGCTCCGGCATTCTTCAAACCAAAGGGCATCACTCGACAACAGAATGTTCCCCAAGGTATGATGAATGTTATCTTCTCCATATCCTCGGATGCCATCTTAATCTGATTATATCCGGAAAATCCATCCATGAACAAGAAGACATTGAATTTAGCTGTATTATGTACCAACATATTAATATGTGGTAGAGGGAAATCATCTTTCGGACTAGCTTTATTCAAGTCTCTATAATCCACACACATCCGGACTTTTCCATCTTTCTTAGGCATAGGCACAATATTGGCCACCCATTGAGGATATGTAGAAGTCACCAGAAACCCCACATCAATTTGCTTTTGAACTTCCTCTTTGATCTTCATTGCCATGTCAGGACGAGTTCTTTTGAGTTTCTGTTTCACAGGCACGCATTCAGGCTTCAATGGCAGGAAATGTTGCACGATATCAGTATCCAAACCAGGCATGTCTTCATATGACCAGGCGAAGACGTCGACATATTCTCGTAGCAACTCAATCAATCCCTTCTTAATAGATTCTTCTAGGAGTGCCCCAATCTTCACTTCTCGCACACAATCTTCAGACCCCAAGTTAACTGTTTCCAGATTCTCGGGATGCGGCTGAATGATCTTCTCTTCATGCTCAAGTAGACGGGTGATCTCGTCGGGAATCTCTTCAACATCATCTTCTTCTGCCTCAAATACAGGGAACTCAAAGTTGAGAGATGGTGTTGGATCATTATGTTCAATGGGTTTGATCAACCTGCATAATGATTTTGGATATAAAGAGATTTTAGAATTCAAACAAGGCAAATCATTATGCAGATGAAAAGATTGATTTTATTCTATTTTTAGGGTTTTATGTGATCACCAATTTCATGCAAAAAGCAAAAAGTGAAAATAATTGGAAAAACAAACATTTAACATGAATTTATTGAATGAAAATATCATTGTATTTATGAGCCAACAATGTCACCACTCCGCCTTTTGGTATGGGAGAAGGGTTTTTAAACACAATGAACATTACTTTGACTTATGGATAACTGTTGAAACATCAACAGCGACCCAATTATTGCAAACCCCTCCAGGGATGACAAAGTTGCCAGAATCTTCCTCTGCATCCTCTTCCACAATAGCAGCAGCTTCCTCATCTTGAACAGTGTGGATGAATCCACCACTCTTGAACAACCCATGCTTGTTGAAAGCGCCAGAAGAATACCCTATGCCAGCCCGGGATTTGTTGTCTTCCAGCTTAATCATTTGCCCCAATCCAGTAGTTGTACCATGCTCTATGGCCAACTTAGCATCATTATAGGACGCAAATGAAGAAGTTCCTTTCTTAGTAGGCTTAGCAATAGATAAAGCTTGGAACGATGTTCCAACTTCATCCTCAGCATCTATGTAAGAAAAGGAAGACAAATGGCTAACCAGGAGAGCCTTTTCTCCCCCTACCACCACCAGCTTCTTGTTTTTGACAAACTTCAATTTTTGGTGTAGGGTGGATGTCACGGCGCCTGCCTCGTGAATCCATGGTTTGCCCAACAGACAGCTATATGATGGGTGAACATCCATGACCTGAAAAGTGATCTGGAAGTCACTTGGTCCGATCTTGACTGGGAGTTCAACCTCTCCAATCACAGTTTTGCGGGACCCATCAAAAGCTTTAACCACTACTCCACTTTGCCTCATGGAGGCCCCTGATATAACAATTTAGCAAGAGTGGACTTTGGCAACACATTCAGCGATGGTCCAGTGTCCACCAGCACATTGGACATGGCATCATCTTTGCAGCTCATAGAGATGTGTAGTGCCAAATTGTGGTCTCTTCCCTCCTCGGGGAGATCTGCATCACAAAAACTCAAATTGTTACAAGCAGTGATGTTTGCAACAATATTGTCAAATTATTCTATTGTGAAGTCATGATCTACATATGCCACATCCAACACCTTCTGCAGAGCTTCTCGGTGTGGTTCAGAAATCATCAACAAAGACAACACAGAGATCTTTGATGGCGTCTGTAGAAGCTGATCTATAATGTTGTATTCACTCCTTTTGATGAGCCTCAGCATCTCATCACAGTCTTCTTTCGCATTGCCATTCTGGCCAACAGAGACAGAAGCTCTCACAACAGAGACAGGTTTATTGGCAACAAGTGCCAGATTCATAGTTTTAACAGCATTCCCAACCGTGCGTTCAACATAGTCAGCAATGTCGGCCCTTCGGACATCAGCCTGGGGTTTCAGCGGAGCCGAGAAAACATGATTGCTATGGGTCAAGCCGCTGACATAGGCAATATTAACAACAGAGGTAGAGGGCAGGGACATTTCCTTCCCATCCTCCAATGCCACAGCATTGTAGCGATAGGGAACCGCCTTATCAGAAGAGTATGGCACAGGGCCAGCTGGTTTAATAATCAAAGAGGGAGAAGCCTTCTATTTGTTGCTATCATACTTAATGACAACAGGCTCGGGGATCCGAAATACCGGAGATATTACATTAACTTCATCATCATCAACATCAATATTTCGATTCTGAAGTATCTCAATGACTCCTTCATCCAACATTTCTTGGATGTCTTTACGGACTTGGCGACATCCTCTCTGATTGACAGTGCAAACTCGACATCTGTCGTGGTCGTGCTCATAATGACTGTACTCACACAACAGCCTGTGCATCTCGACCAGAGATTGTCGAATATGGCTAACATATTTGACCTTATATTTACCAGGGCAGCCCTGGACCATGTTGACAGAGGATTTCCCATGCTCGGGCAATGGGTTCTTCTTCACATTAGGACCTACGTCCTTGAAACACAAGATACCACATCTCACAAGGTCTTGAACCTTGGTCTTCAGCGGGTAACAATTTTCCACGTCGTGTCCGGGAGCACCGAAATGATAAACACAGTGTAGCTCGGGCTTATACCACCACTGAGGGTTGGTAGGTATGGTCGGGGGTATCGTGGAGTAATCAATTTCCTCTCTATCAAAGAGGGATATAATTCTGCATAGGTCATGGGAATAGGATCGAAGGTGACCCTCTTCCTCTCATAGCTTGTACTGGCTTGATTGTTGTTTCGAGGCTGGTAGGCCTGCTGTTGAGGACGGTGTTGTTGTTGTTGATATTGCAGATGTTGTTGTTGTTGATTATTGTTGTGATGCTGATATTGATGATTATCTCTGAAAACAGGTGCTATGTGAGCCACCTGATGCTGGTTACCAGCAGGACGCATGGTCTTCCTCCTCACTGAGGGTCTTCTAGGTTTAACATGGGAGGTCACAACATATGCCTCACCATCTTTCTTCTTTCCAAATGCCCCATATCGTTTGGCAGAAGAGCCTTATTCTCTGGTCAGGCGCCCTTCCCTGACACCCTCCTCCAGACGTATCCCCATGTTCACCATTTCGGTGAAATCAGAAGGAGCGCTGGCAATGATCCGCTCACAGTAGAATGAGCTCAAGGTCTTGAGAAAGATCTTGGTTATTTCTTTCTCCTCCAGTGGGGGCATAATCTGTGCTGCCAACTCTCGCCACCTCTGGGCGTACTCTTTGAAAGTTTCCTTGTCCTTCTGGGACATGGCTCTCAATTGATCCCTATTGGGAGCCATATCCATGTTATATTTGTATTGCTTGACGATGGCTTCGCCAAGGTCATTTAAGGATCGGATGTTCGCGTTGTCCAAGCCCATATACCATCTTAGGGCAGCACCAGACAAACTGTCCTGGAAGTAGTGAATGAGAAGTTGATCGTTGTCGGCCTGAGTCGACATCTTCCTGGCATACATAACCAGGTGGCTGAGAGGGCAAGTATTTCCCTTGTACTTTTCAAAGTCAGGTACTTTGAACTTTATAGGGATTTTGACGTTTGGGACCAAGCAGAGTTAAGCAGCAGACTTGCCGAAGAGGTCCTTTCCTCGAAGAGTTTTCAATTCTTTGCGGAGCTCAAGAAACTGATCATTCATAGCATCCATCTTTTCGTAGACATCTGGGCCCTCAGACGGCTCAGAATGATAGATGGTGTTGTCTACTCTGGGCACAGTATGCACGACAGGAGGTGGAACGGCAAGGACCGGGCTAGATGCCGGCAGAGAAGCAAAGGTGGGTGCAGGACCCTCAGGAATGAAGTTGGGAGGCATCCCCCAAGGAAACCCGGCTGTCATAGCTGTTGGTGCAAAGTGGGCGCTGGCTGCAGGCACGGTTGAAGAGGCAATCTCAGAGATGATTGTCCTCTGGGGAGGAGTTGAAGGTGTCGAAGAAGACTGGCTCTGGGCAGCCATGAATGACTCCATCAGGGCAGTCAATCTGGCTACTTCCTCCTTGAGTTCACGGTTCTCTTGCTCCAAATGATCCATTAGTCTTGATGCGTTGGCTCAGGTGTAGTACCGGTGAGTCAGCTTGTCTTCAAAATAAATGAAGAACACAGAGTTAGACCATAAAACAAGAAGCCTGGAGCAACACCTGCTTATGCACATGATGCATGCAATGCTTGTGCATATGATTTATTTTTATATCAAAGGAACTCTAGAGTCCTATTTGCAAATATTGATCATATTAATTATTTGAACATATATGGAAAAATCACATCAATAATATTTGGAAAATATTTTTACATCAAAGAAGTACAGTCTTGGTAACCAAATACAATACAAGAGAGAAGGAAAATGAACATCCTATGGAACCCTAGAAACAATCGTCTAAAGCTCTAGAGACTGGAAGATAAGCTGCACTAAGCCTCTTCTCCTCCCTCTCATAGGCTGCCTCCATATCTGTCTTCTCCTTGGCGAGTCGATCGTACTTCCTCTTCCAAAACTTGGAAGACTGAGGAAGGAGAGAAGTCCATGCATCATCAGGATCATCAATAACTTGGTGCTCAAGGAACTCTATCAAATCATCCTTCTCTCTGATCTACTGAAGCAACTCCTCTCGTTCACGGATCCAGGAACGTGAACGGTCTTCGTCTCTCAATTCCTCTACTCCTTGGTCAGGGAGGGTTGAAGGCCCAGCCACAACCAAAGGTGTAGGTCTCAGATACTCGTAAGGCATGAGGTACTCAGAAGCTCTCCTTCTAACCCAAGAGGTATATGGTTCCAAAGCGATACAGTTCTTCGGACCCAACTCCTTCCTTCCTTTCCTATGGATCTTGCGCCAAGCACGAATCATCCTGCCCTTTAAGCCTTGGGGATCTTTACCCTCCTGAAAGAACACGTCTTCTAACAGAATGTTATTAGGTTTATCCTTTAGGGGGAACCCAAGGTGACGACGTGCCAAAATAGGGTTGTAGTTAATCCCACCACATGTACCAAGAAGAGGCACATTGGAGAATTCACCACAAGAGTCGATAATCTGCACACCATCATATACACGGTTGTACCAAAAGATATCATCATTAGTGAGAGACATAAGTCTCGTGGACCACCGTAGACATCCTTTGTTTTCCTTGAAGGCGACCTTCTGCGGTAAGTGCGAAATAAACCACTTGTATAGCAGAGGCAAACAACACACAATGGTACCACCACCCTTTGCATTCCTCATATGCAAAGAAAAGTAAGTGTCACCCAACAAAGTAGGAACAGGATTAAGAGTAGAGAAAATCCTAATAGCGTTCACATCCACAAACTTGTCGATGTTGGGGAATAACACTAGCCCATAGATGAGAAGTACAAATATGGCCTCAAAGGCGTCCTCGCTCATGGCCTTCCCATACATAATAGCTTGAGCAATGAGGAACTCAGAAGGGAGACCTTGAATTCCACCTTTGGTAGTCATATGAGCACCAACCAGAGATTCATCTATATGCAACAGATCAACTATCTCTTGAGAAGTAGGAACACTCTCTAAGCCACTGAATGACAACTGGTCTAGAATAGGTATACCCAAAAGGTAGGCATACTCCTCAAGCGTGGGCAAAAGCTGAAAATCCGGAAATGTGAAGCAACGGTACAAGGGATCATAAAATTGCACCAATACACTTATCAATCCTTCGTCCACTTGAGTAGTCAGAACAGACAGAAGCTTCCCATAACGAGCCTTAATACCTAAGGGATCTAATACATAGGATGTCAAATTCCTTAGCTCTTTCAAGTCGGGTTTTTTGAAACTGTACTTCTTCGTATTCCTTCTTTGTCTTTCCATGTCTGAAAATTTGCAAATAGACCTCTTCAGTTTCTTGAAAATTTTCTCATTGTTGATGATATGGATGCAAATGGGTGCATGAATGCATGGATGCAACAATCACACTCAAGGATCAAGCAAAGCACACCAAACAAAGGTCATGGGATGGATTAAGTCATCCTTAATATCAATCATCCATTTTGGTGGATTATGGTTTACACCTTATCAACACCTAAGTTCCATTGATATTAAGGATACACAAGAACGGATCAACCACGAATCAAGGGTTTGTTGCAAGTCACGAGCATGGAGTCTCGGTTAAGAACCACCCAAAGGGAGTGTACTAGGGTATAAACCTGCCAAACATGTTCTACAAGAGGTTCCCATAGTCATCATCCCATCTTTCGGATATTATCGGATAAGCGACTACTCGTATTCCAAAAATATTCTCAAGAGAGACTCTTATGAGTGTAGTATCGCGTAACAATCGTATCAAATCTTACACTTGAACGACTTTCGCACTACGTCCTAAGAATAGGCCAAGATGGGATTGGTAAACTAAGGTCCTTGGCTTCTAAGGTCTATATTGGAAAGAGTAATGTCTAACCACAACTACATGTGTGACATTATTGATCCCAACATGACCTCCACCAAGTGAATGGGCTTGCAAGTCAACTTGCTAAGGAATAACTCCACACAAGTCAACAAGACTATGCCATTCTCCTATCCTAAGTGCACTCGAGTTCGGGTATAGAACTCATCTCACAAAGATCACCAAGCATACAAGGAATTAATATTCAAGCAATTCAATCATTACATACAATACAGTAATCCCAAATTGCACAAAAATAGGTCACAAGAAAAATATACAATACAATACAACAAAATATGAAAAGTAGGCAAAACCTACTAGGCAAATGATCCCCAGCAGAGTCGCCACTTTTCTGTAGCGGGGTATTCGTTACCATTAGAGATATTGACTAAATCCAAGGTAAACCATACAAGTCGAGTCGCCACCGCACTTCTATTTATCCAAAGGAATGGTTAGAAATCAAACAAAAACCTAAGAGTTTTATCGAATTAAAAACTAGTAAAAATGTCAGAGATCGGGGTAAGGGGGTTGGTTATGCAATGGGAAGGTTTTAAGCACCCAAAACATCTTAGGTACTCCTAGGGAGCCCTTTTCACACTTTTGTTGTAAGGTTGGTATTTTGTGAAATTTTATTTGTGCAAACATGATTGAAGAGATGAGAAGAGAATATACAAGTTATTTACAATTTTGTGTTTGTATTGATAAACCCATTGCCTACGTACCATCTTAAAGAAGATTAGGATCAAAACCTCGTAGTTCGGGGTAAAAATCTCAAAACAAGTTGGTGAATTGATTGGTCCAAAAGCCTTAAGGTCTTTTGTTATCCAAGGGAGAAAACTCAACCTAAAACCACAAATCCACCATGTGAGGATAGCTTCAACATGCTAGTGAGGGGTTAACCCTATAATAAGCATGGAAGACTCATTGTCCATCACTAAGGATATAGGTGAGTATTACATCTACCTCAAGGATAACTCAAACCTAATAGCTAAAGGTTATGAAAAAGTTTTTGATTAAGAAAGTGGCCATTGAAACCACAAAAGTATTTGAATGAGCTATATTTACCAATGAAAAGTATTTACAATGTATGGCCAAAGTTGACTTAAAGATTCAATTCAAAATAAGTGTTATGAAAAGAAAGTTTGAAAATCAAAAGCATAAGGCTTAGGTTTCTAATGTTTAAAAGAAATGTTAATGTTTACACAAAAGTTTTGGCTTGGGTTAGAGTGGAGGGAAGAAGAAGAATAACTAAAGTCCTAATCATACAAGAGATGAAGGATAAGAAGCAAGACCACAAATGGAGTTCCTCTCTTGAGATCATATTGATGATCCAAGTAGCTTCCATCCTTTGGAATATGCAAGAAAAATAAGTGTAAGCTCAAGCAACCAACATAATCATGCAAGCTCTTAGAAGATCCCCAATGGCTCTTGTATCCTTCACTTTGGATGAACATGGCAATGGTTCTTCCATTTGGCTCAGATAGGATTCCCTAGCACAAAAGCACACAACATCAAAAGTTCTATGAAGCAAATCAAGAATGGACAAAAGTGAGTTTAGAGATTTGGTCTTTCTAATCCATCTTCAACATTAAGGTCCTTTTCTCCAATTTTGCATAGGGAATGTCCTAGAAACTAAGTCCATTTGTCCATTTTTTGCATTTTGTCCACAATGATCAAAACAAAACACAAGCACAATAATATATACACAATTATGTGCTCAAATGAGCAAAAGGCAAATAGCATTAACATAAACATGTGCTCAAATGAGCAAAGGAAAAAGCAAATGAATAATATGTACAAGAATAGTAAATTGCATAAATGTAAAGAGCAAGAATTAAATGTTAATGGTTAATGGTTAAAGGTTAATGTTAGAGTTAGTGTGCCATAAGGCAATTTAGCGCTATGTTAAGCAATCGTAATTGGACGTATATAGAAGTCACAACTATCTGAGGCCGGTCAATAATAATGTAGGCAACAACACAAGTTAGAGATTTTGATTAGTGAATCAAACTCCAACAACTTGCCATGCCAAAAAGAAGATGAGAAATGATCTTGTATTAATTTAGGTTCTTTGCATGATTTAGGAAGCAACCTATCCTTAATGCAAAGCCATTCACTTGATCCATGATCAAGATGAATTAGATTTGAATCAAGGAAGATTCAACCTCCATGTATCAATACTAACCACCAATCTTTAACTCATTGATCAAAAAAGAAAAGAAGAAGAAGAAGAAGAAGATGATGATGAAGAATTAAAATGCATTAATGGAAATGGAATGAGATAATCAACAAGCATTGACCAAAGATAAAGAAGATCAAGGTCAAACAATAGAAAACAGAAGCAAGATGAAGATTAGAAGTCGAGAAACAAATAAAATATTTTTGGCATTTTTTAATATTAAAATAAAACTTGAATTAAAATAATAAAGAAAGGTCAAACTTCAAACTCACTTTAAATTAACTTTGAAAAGTCCAAGTGAATTATCACAAGTTCAACAAGGTCAAACAAAGTTTGACAAAAAGTTCCAGCATTTTTAGAAGTCAGAAACTATTTTAAATCAATTAAAAATGCATTAAAATAACCTAATTGAACTAAAATCTCAAATAAATCTCAAATCAATTAATAAATTGATGAGAATATTTTTCATATATCTATCATCATTCAAAGGGGTTGGAAAAATATTTTTGTATTTTTTGGATATCAAAAACTATTTTAAATGAATTAAAAATAACCAGAAAAGAGAAAATTACTAAAAAATATCAAATGCTAAAATAAAAAAAAGTTAAAAATCATTTTTAGAAAGTAGAAATTAAAAGGAGAAAAATGAAATTGGTCTCATATTTTTTGGACCAATAATGAGAGAGATATGATTTTTTAAAAAGAAATGGAATTAAAAGAAATAAAAGAATTAAAATTAGAAATTAGAAAATAAGGAAAAACGTGGACCGCTTGATGAAGCTTCATTAATTGACGTGGATCATCACACGGCTAAGAAGCGCGCGTTCACCATATGCGTGAATCAAATGAAATACACCATGCCATTAATAAAGTCATAAGGTTGGACGTGTGAGATTGCATCTGGAAAAGGGAATGGACGATCCAGATCAAATCTGGAGACCAAATGGTGGCCAGCGCCACCGTCTTCTCCGGCCAAGCTCCGGCCAAGTCCAAATTTACAGAGATTCAAATGGTAACCAAAAGACACGGTCTAGGCATCAATCGAGAGTTGGGGTGATGTACATCACCCCTGTACCAACCAAATCCATTCCGGATCTCTATATTGAGAGAAATCAGAAGTGGAAGATCTGTGGTGTTCATATGAACTTCATGATTTTTGAAAATTGAAAGCACAATAATGTTGCCTCTATGCAGAGGACTTCAGATCACACAACAACAATGAGAAATAAGCACTATACAAGTAGATTCGAAGAAAATAACAGTTGAGGTAAACCTCTGATTTGCAGGGCTTGGAGTCACAATTCCTTGGTGCTATTGCTTACAGTTCACACTATAGATCAAGGAGAAGAAGGTTTAGGAACTTTAAGATCTGAAAATTGATCGAGGAAACCAAAGTTCAGATCTGAAAATTTTGAAGAAAAGTGAGCTAGTTCCTTTAGTGAGGGTTGTGATTTCAGTTTAGCAGCATTTGTGGCGCCTTCAGGTTGAGAATTTATGAAGCTATGCATTGCATTTATAGGCAAGGCATGGCTGGAGTGCATGATCACAAGCTTGCATGAATGGAAAAGGCCTCTATGCATGGGCCTGTACAGGCGCATGGAGGGCCCAATTCCAACTGGATTTGGTAGCTGATGCATGATGAAAGTAAATTGGTCGTGCAGATTGGATGGTAATAGCTCATGCAATGCAAATTAAATGATTTTCCAAAATTGCACCATTATGCTCAAGCCTTCGAAAATGCTATGTCAAAAATAGAAACACCACCTCATGAGTAATGGTTGGAAAGCTTATTGCATAAGGATCATTTTTTATGTTGATCAAAACTCCATTTGGGCCTTGGAAATTTATGAAAATTGGCCATGAAGTGTAGGGTGCAAAACATGCACATGTGTGATTTTCAAAATTGGCCAAAGTTCAAGCCCTTCTGTCTCAATGATGCAAGTTCCAAATGACAAAATCTTCAACATCAAAGTTGTAGATCTTTTCAAGGCAATCAATTTGGACTTAAATTTTACATCATTTGGATTTTTGATGAAGACGTTACGGGCACTTGAAGTTGGACTTTTTTACATTTCAATGCATTTGGTCCAAAGTGACCTATAATGTTTTGCATTATCACATGTATTTCTTTTGAGATTTTGAAACTTTGCTCAACATAACATTTGAAGTAGACATCTTAAGCTTTCCAATGCATTTGATCCCAACTTCCAAGCTTCAAATCAATTTTTGATGAACATGAAAGTTGTTCATATGGTTCTTAAGAACATTTTTGCTCTTGGGATCATCTTCATTTGACAAACACATAAAAAGTTAGGTCTCAGTGTATTTCAAAATAGTCAGATGAATTGACTGATCAACTTCTCAAGTCCATGCCTCATATCTTGATGAATCAATGATTGAGGACACTTAATTAAGTTCAAATATGCATGAAATGATGAATGAAAGAACTTCCCTTGATTGCATTTGACCATGGGTTGAGATTGCTTCATGAGCAAGGCACAGTTGATGAACAGATGAATTAGGGTTTCCTTGGGAAACAAGCCTCAAAACCCTTGATTTGCTTTGATCAAAATGATGAATTGAGATACTTGGGAGGCATATTTGATGGATGATAGCTTTGGGAACCAATACCATGCTTGCTTTCATCTTCAATTGGCCCTATCAATGCACATAGGATCTCCTAGAAGCTTTTAGACCTTGTGACTGCTCAAACCACAAACAAGAGAGGTTAGTGACATATTTTTGTACTTTTGGTTAGTAAATAAAATGAGAAAAGCAATAATATACAATTCAAGCATGCTTGGTGATCTCAAACCAACTCACAAGAGATCCCACCCTAAAGGTAAGGAGCCAAGATGCTTATGATCCTTGAGGCAATGTAAATGCAATGTTATGATGCCATGAGGGATCTTAGGGTCAAAATTGGGGTCTTACAGTCAGCAGTGTGGAACAAACAGGTGTACCATTAAGTAGAAGTGGAAGCGGTCAAGAACAAGTCGACATCTCAAAGATGTCATTATCTCACAAAAAATCGATATTTGAAAATGACATCTCTGGGGGGCATTTTGTTACCACAAGAAATCTATAAGGCATGTTGAAGGCGTAATCAATGAAAGTGCCTTATGAATTGAAGGTTTATACCCCACCAAGGGGTGGTTTGAAAGAAAGACGTGCCTAAGATAAGAAGAAGCTGAGAAAAACATAAGTCACCGGGAGATGAAACTGGCAACAGAATAATGTTTGGTCGAAACCCATTATGTCGACTAAAATGAAGATTGGGACTTAAGGAATCCTTGGTCGTGTCAAACACATAGGAGACAGGGTCGACCTAAATACCTGGGCGGGAGAAGTTTGAAATTGAAAATTTATAAGAAAAATAAGCGCCAGAATATGGAGTAGTTTGTAGATCGTGTATGGAGCAGTTTGTAGATCGTGTGGCACGACGTCTGTTATTTTTTAGAAGTTTTTTCCTGTAGGAAGTTTCTTTAGTTTATTATAAATAGGAGATCCCACAAAGGGCTCGGGGTGTTCACTTTGTACCAAAATCACTTGTAAAAAACTTCTCATTCCCAGCGCGAGGAAGCAAGAGTTTTTAAGAGTGCTATGTACGTGAATCACCATATTTATTTCAATGCAACTTCCTTATTTTTCAATTGTTCCCGTTGAACACTTTATTTTAATTTCATTTACTTTTGAGTTATCACTTTACGTTATCATCTACGTTGTCGACACTGATTCTATTACGATAATAGAATTCACCAAAAGCGTGTTCGTTATGTACGTCTTTTGAATGTTGTAGTGCTATCGGTCACGAGTCACCTATAGGCTATAGCATCATTATCATTTCGTGTGGAAAAAACCTGTGTTTGTTCAATACTTTGTCAGGAGCCGTTTCTCACAAAGCGAATTATCTGTCGAATTGAATAAGTCACACTGTCACACTAGCACATGTCTTAGGATCAACTGGTCGATCCTGCAAGTAACCCTTAGTTTTAAGGCCTAGGGAGGACCAACGGTTGTTTACCAATTTCCACAGTAAACAAGTTTATAATGGGGTGAAGGGCATGGAAGCCCAACACCAACAACCCAGTTGGGCGCACAGGTCAAGGAGTGGGTGAGACCCTCCAGTCCCGACTCAGCTTTGCAGCACGAAAAATGGAAACAAAAACCCTAAAGAGAACAAGCTACCTGACCGCCCCCCATTTTTCAGAAAAAATACGATCCAAATCTCTTTCCCTCTCTCAATCGAATCCTCTACTTTCACGAACCAAGATGACCGAAGCAAATGCTTACTCTCACTTTCTCTCTCCTTCATCTTACATCATTATTCTGAAAAAATCTCTTTCAAACAAAACAAACCGAAACCTCTATTCCTTACATAGAAACAAGATTCAAATACACCTTACAAATGGATCTAGACATACTTTAGACACAAAGACGAAGATGCACATTTATGAACAAGCATGGAAATACGAGAGGAAACAAAAATTAACAATTAAACCATCAATACAAAAAAGCGGGTTTTTTTACCTCAGAAGAAAAATCATAAAAAAATGCCTCATGTATATGTCCTTAACATCCGTCCTCTCCTCTATGGTGTTTTGAAGGTGTTCGTTCGGATTCAAGATTTCCTCTCAACTTCTGCTAATACAGGTTCTGGTTTTGTATGGCTAGCTTTGATTTTTTTTTTGAACTGTAAGTGTATGGAGATAGCTTTACAGTGGCTTTTTGTTGTGGCTGAAATTTTCTTTATTCACTGTGTTGTGTGAACATTTGGTTGTTCGCGTATATTTTTCATGATTTTTTATATGAATGCTCTTTGTATCAGTATGACAATGAATGCTTAGGTTTCTTTTGTTCTCCAGTTGATATACTCTCTCCCTTGTTCTGCTTAATGCCCCCATTTATAGTGAAGAAAATTATAAATTTGAATGGCATGAGTTGAATGAAATAGAAAAAGAGTAGAGGAATCAATTTTTTGTCTGAAGATTTTTGCAATTTTATGAAATTGGGACCGCTACCATGTTTGTTGTGAGATAAGTCAATTTGGTAATGATTCATCTTAACCTTTTAAAGAGACAAATATGGTTTTTTCATTTTGATATAAAACCAAATTTCACTAATGAGTTATATTTTCATGATGTTGTAACCAAACTTGTGATATTTTGTCTCCTATTACTGCTTTCGCTTTATATTTGTTCAAAACTTTTGTACCAACTTTGAACTGATTTGGAATTTGTTTCTTTTGTTATAACAATAAAACATGGTTGGCACAAGGATAACTTAATACTGAATGCAAAATGATGTGGCTTGAGGTAGCATGATATGGCATGGGTTGCTTGGATGTGAAGAATATAAGTATATTGAAAATGGATTCAAGAACAAGAGGGTCATAGTCATGGAATAATTTGGAGTAATCTTTGAACCAAAAGGAGGCTTGAAGATAAATTAGGTCTCAAATTTAGGTGTATGATATTAGGATTGAACTTGTAATTGTTTTAAAAGTGAAAATATACATGAATCAAAATTATGTAGAAAAAATGTCAAATTTGTAACTCCCTTTTTTTTGAACTTTTCTAATGTAACAAAAAAATATCATAATAAAATGATGCATGTTTAGGCCTTGTTTCCAAAACGAAATATGTAAAAGAATTCACACTTACAAGGATAAATAGAAACTTTGAAATGCAATGATCTCATACTTTGATATAATTTGAAAATTATTCGAAGAATGTTGTTTCTGGGCTCAGGATCCCACCTTGTAGTTTACGGGAAATACACTATTTTTGGAAAGAAAACAATGATGGATGTATGCATGAATTTTTAAATGATTTAATTATTCAAACAAAGAGGGAAAAGAAGAAAAAACGGCCACAAATCCTAAATGGAAAGCTAACCTTAGTGAATATGCCATGATACACAATGACTAAATGAAAAGGTCTTTGTGTAATGATATGAACAAGATGAATAAATATAGATAAATGAGCACAAAATGAATTAGGAGGAGAGAAATTTGGGGTGTGACATTATGGACAAATATTGGATACAATGTTGGAACAATTAGTCCAATAAATTAAACTAGAAACACCGTAATACAAAATACAATAAGGAAGACAATAAAAATATAAGAGATTGATAACTTAATTTGGTGCAAACTATCTAAAAAAGGAAATCCACTATTTTGAATTAGTACATTTAGTCTTACAAGAACCAACAAATTTTATGTTATTCAAAACCTTTTCTTAATGCTAATGAATTTCTATATAAGATCTCCCTCTAAATATGAAAATTTATTCACTTTTTTCTCAATGACACAACCCGTAATTGATGTTTACAATTTTAATAAAACATATTGAATATTACAACTCAACTAAGACTAATCAACTATGCCAAGTTACTAAAATATTATGGTGTACATACAACAATAACAAAGACTCAAATAAATCCTATCACTATAATATCTTCAATGTATTGCTTGCTTTCTAATGTAGGTTTTGAGCTCCTTATATAGCAAAAGTGTTATGGATTTTTCTCCTTAGATCTTTGATTTAATTTCGTCCAAAATCTTTGCATAATCTGGTGTATATGATTTATTCTATAAATATCTCTAATAGAAAGATATGATTTTGTTTGTTTCAAATTCAAATTTAGTTCAAATTTAAATTTGATTTGATCTTTACAGTTGTCCAACAAATCATATAATCATATTGCTAAATAAAAGCAACAAAATCTAACTAAACCTTCAATAGAAAATTCATCTCAAAATACAACAATTTGACATGTTAACCAAGACCCGTATGTTGTACTCATATATTGTGACATCGCGTTTAACATGTGTTTCTTCTACATCAGAAAATCATCTTAAAGTAGTTGAGAAAACTTAAACACTTCTCCATGTTGTTGTTTTGCAAAATGCATCCAATTCAAAAGGAGTAATAAAATTGTATCAAAATAATACAAAATATCATTGTCATATGTTCCATTTATTTATTTGGTAATACATTTGACTTAAGTGAGATGGCTAACCTTTGGATTGCCTTGATACCGAGCAATACTCCCACCGAGAAGGTAATATTAGAGCGACTTCTCACGAGAAACAAAAATCTACTGATCATACTTATCTAAAGACTTTGATCAACAAAGACTCCTTATTCATCCTTTGACAACTTGACATCAGCGGAAGCAGTTGTGCGTTTCTGTCAAGAATACTCTAAGTCAAATTTCTTCACGATGTTTTTGGCTTATTTACTTTGAGAAATAAAAATACCATATTCCATTTGTTTCACTTGGAACCCGAAGATCAGGTAAGCTCAACAACCATGTTCATTTCAAATTCAACCTTCATTTATTGAATAAAATGATCCACCATATTGCATGACATCTCTCCGAACACAGATCATCAATATATATATATATATATATATATATATATATATATATATATATATATATATATATATATATATATATATATATATATATAATCTATCAAAATATTGCTTGCATCATTCTTTTTCATAAATAAATTCTTGTCAACCCCACAACAAACATAATCATTCATAGAATTTTTTGTGTGAATCTCTCGTACCAAGCTCTAGAAGATTGTTTGAGGTCATAGAGAGCTTTTCTAAGTTCATTGATATGGTTGGGAAGAAATGGATAAAAAAAATCTCTTAGGATTCTTAACATATACTTCCTCGTTCAAGTATTCATTATGGAAGACACTTTTTATATTCATCTGATAGAGTTTAAATCGAAGTAGACGAGACAAGCCTATTAATAATCAGATAATTTCAAGGCAAGCAACGAGAGAAATGTCCCATTGAAATCAACCCATTGGATATGAGTGTATTCTCGAGCCACGAGACGAGCTTTATTTCTAGTAACATATTCATTCTCATCAAACTTATTCTTGTAATTCCATTTAGTGTCAATGACATTTGTAGAACTAGGTCTATGAACAAGCTCCAAAACTTCATTTATCTCAAACCAAACATGATTTTCCTACATAACACTGATTTATAACTCATCACCGAAGGGTTTTTTCACATTCTTGAATTCAATTTTAGAGATAAAACACATATTCTTTGTCATCTCTTTGTAGTTAACAGACTCTTTTTTTCATGTAATGACTTCTTCATCCAGATTTCCTATGGTTCTTATTTACTTTTGAAAAAGATTCATTTCTTTCAAAAACAATATTATCATCATTTGAATCTCCATACTATTTAGTAGTATGTAAGTTGTTCTCAACATTGTCTGGAACATCTTTCTTGAAATTTTGTCAAATGAGACCACAATATTCATATTCGTTAATAATAGCTTCAGATTGCTCATCATTAAAATAACATTTATGACCTTTATCATTAACTTTGTATAGTTGTTAAATATCTAATAGACCCTATTGTTATATGAATAACTAAGAAAAATCATTCCATTGCTCTTTGGATCAAATTCCATTCTCTATTCATGATCAATAAGAATATAACATGTACTTCTAAACACATGAATATATTTCACGTTGGACTTCATCCCCATCCATACTTCATAATGAGTGACAATAGTTATCAGGCGATTGTTACTCAATTGTTAATATGACAATAATAATAATTTATTCATCCCAAAAATGATATGGAAGGTGTTTGGCATGAATCATAAATCTTGTCATTTCTTATAAGGTACGACTCTTCCTCTTAAAAATCATGTTCTAATGAGGTGCGATAGAGGCACATAACTCATGAGAAATCCTTTCAGCAATGTAGCAGAATGAGAAATTGGAGTTCTCAAATTCTCTACAATGGTCGCTTTGAATGTGAATTATCTTTCCAAATTGTTCTCCCTTTTGAGTAACAATCTTCCTCGAACTTCTTAGATCTAGATAACCAAGCTTTCCGTGTCACATCTTAATTTATTCAATTTTAGAAATTAAGTAGGATTGAAGTCGATTGTCAACAGAGGGTGACCACATGTAACAATTTTCAATGGATCTATCACCCTTCATGAGTTGAATGTGTTATTTGTCTGTTATAATGCATTCTTCTATATTAAAATTGACATGTAATTCCTGATCACAAATTTAGATAATACATATGATATTAACGGTAATACCATCAACTAACAAAACATGATTAAGACAGAAAATGTCAGGATAGTCCAATTAACCATTACCAACGATTGGACTAGGTCTTGATATTCCTAATATAGCTTAGTTAACCAATCATGTGGTTAGAACAACCGTTGTCAAAATAGCAGTATTATCTAGATGAAACACTGAGAGATGTGGAAGCAATGTTGATTTGTTACTTAGGCTTGATATGCCCAAATTGTTGAAGACGAGGTGAGACCTTATACTCTGTCGTGGATAGAATTGGTTTTGATGAATATTTCTCCCATACAATCTATAACAGTAAAGACAAATATGACTATGTCGAGTACAATCATGACACGTCCAGTGAGGTCTATTGACATGAGGTTGAGCTAGGACATTAGTATATTGGTAATAATATGCAGCTCACTATTGAAAATTTTTACGATACATTTTGGTTTCCACTTTCTAAGTATGAGAGAAAAACGTAGTCTTTAGGGGTGGATGTACCATCAGTATATCCAAGTTCTTATATGTTTTTAAGATGGTTACAAATACTAAAAATAACATAAAGGCTATCAACTCCAGAATTCAACATACGCCCATATTCGGTCATTCCTTCAAGTTCTGAATTGAGACGTCCAACTTCAACTTCAACTTAGCAACAGTAAGCATGAGTTTTGTTTTGTTTTGAAGAAGAGTTTTAATTTGTTCCTTGTGTTTCTCATTCACCTCATATTATTTTACACATTTTAAATAAAGAATTTATATAGGATGTCATCATATAACTCATCTTCATCACTTATAGGCTCATTATCCATAAGTAACTCAAGATTTGAATTCTCTTTGATGCGAGTAGTAAATGACACAACACTACTTGTCTATTCATATTCACTTTCTTCTTCAGATTCATCATCCAAAAATGCAGCATTGTAGATTTTTCTTTGTTTTCTTACATCAACTTGAGTATAATGTTGAATTCACGATATTAAATTCCTTTGGATCTGTTACGATAGCTAGGTTTTTGTATTTTACCATCTCCACCTCTACATTGAAAGTTACCACTTATTGGAGTTTGCTGTTAATTTATTTTCCATTGGAAGAAACATCGCGCCCATGTCTTTTGTCAAATCTTCTCTTAAATTGCTAAATTGTTTTGCAAGGGTAGAAATAGATTCAAGAATATTTTCATTGGTGCCATTAGATACATGGTCTTCATGATCAAACATATAATTTCTTTAAACACCACTCATTTGTTTTTATTTTTTATTTATTATTAATGGCCATCTCAAAAGATAACAAGGAGCCAAACAACTTGTATCGGTAATTTTTTTATTAACTTAACTAACAAAGCAAGAGTCACCATCACGCTTTTATTATTTCCATAGGAAAGGGAAAAAGAACAAAAAAAATCCAAAGAAGTTCTAAAATAAAACTAATAACAACAAAGATAAAGGTCCATGGGTTATTATGCAAAGGGAAGATACTAGTACCCTAAACATCTATAGTACTCTAAGGAACCTCTTTGAAAATCTGTGCATTTTGGCTTAAAAAAAGGTATCATTTGCAAGAAATTTGGGAGATGAGAAGAGAAATGTTTTTTTTATAATTTTTGTGTTTGCCAAGACTTCCTAAGCCTCGTGCCTACTTACCAACAAAGTGAAGTGGATGATCAAAACCTCATAGTTCATGGTAAAAATAACAAAGATGTTTGTTTGATTCATTTTTAATGAAAAGATGTTTTTTCATTTTAAGGAGAACACTCAACTAGCCAGCCATAAGTATGAGAGCTTTGCATCACCATGGAGAAAGACTCCAATTTAGATAAAGATCAACAAGTATGCCACTAGCTCTTTTAGGTAGAAAAGTTGTATCGTCAATACTATGGGGATAGGATAATTATATCTCAACTATGGAAATGACTCATGTCTAAACTTTGAGAAAAAAATTTAAAAGAAAAATTGCACAAAATAATTTGAATGAGTTATGTATTTTTTTTAAATCTTTTGAAATTGGTTTGAATATGCTTAAGATGTATTAGCATTTATTAAGAAAAGATTTTGAAAATCACTTGACAAAAGTCAAGGTTTATTGAGAAAGTGGTTCAAGTTTGAAAACAAAAAGGTTTTTGAAAAAAGAGAGAAGATTTTGAAAATCAAAGAAGGGGAGGAGATGAAGAGACTATCCTAGAATATAAAGTAATAGTTAGGGAGGAAAGATCTAACCAAGACATAATAAGCTTTATGACATGAGTCAAGCAATAATGACCTCATTTGGATTGAGCCTCAAGCAAGTCAAATAAGCAAAGCATAATCCATGTGTCATATGAGACCAAAGTATCCAAGCCAAGTCTTCAAAAGAAGCCCAAAGTCAAAGGTACCAGATGAATCCCAAGGTCTCAAATCACAAACTCCCAAAGCAAGGGTCAAGATCTTAGTTCTAAGTTCATAACTCTACAACGATGTCAATGATAGTAACCTCAAGTCCATGAGTCAAGAGAACCAATCTTTAGGTTTTTTCCCTTTATTAATGTCTTTAAAAGAAAAAGAGGTCCAAATGGACAAAGGAAAAAAGATCATAAACATAAATAAATGTCCAAGTGCACAAAGAGCAAATAGCATAAGCACAAACAATATGATATGAGGCGCTAAAATAAAAGCATAAAGTAAAGAGCATAAGATAAATGATATTAAAGTAAAGTTAATACAATAATATGTTATTAAGTTATGTTAGTAATCAAAAATAAAAAGACAATTTGTCATTTTTGGGAGAACACTCAACTATTCATCCACAAGTATGAATATATGGACCTCTACATCACCATGAGAAAGGCTCCAACTTGGATAAAATCAACAAGTATGCCACTAGCTCTCTTAGGTGAAAAGGAAACAATATTTTTCATACAATACCATGGGGAGTAGGAGACTTACAATCTCACTTATAAAAATGACTTACTTTCCGATTCAGGACAAATTTAGCGCTATGTTAAGCAACCGAAATTAGACTTATATAGAAGTCAAAACTATCTGAGGCCAAACAATAACAGTATTTGTGTTAATACAAGCTAGAGAAATTATATGTAAATCATTCTCCTAAAGTTATGCCACAAAAAAAGAGAGGATGAATCAAGCACAAAAGCTAGGAGAGTGGTCCATTACATCAATCAATACTTCATGATACTTAGGACAAATTTATGCATCAATCCAAAGTACCTTAAATGATCCATGATCAATTAGAATGTAGATTTGAAATGATGAAAGTTCATCAAGTACCAATCCACACATCATGAACAAGATGGACACAAACCATCCAATTAATCAAAAGAAAAAAAGGAATAGGAAGAGATGAAAAAGAAGAAGACAAGAGAAACCAAACCCAAATTGGATCAAAGAATTGATCAAGTCATCATCAAAATCAATCATCCATCTTGGTGGATTAGGGTCTTCACCCCATCAACACCCAAGATTCATTGAGTTTGATGGGACCTTTGATCAAATCAACTAAGATCCAAGGCCAAGAGAAGTCAACAAAAGTCAAACAAGCATAAAATGCAAGAAAATAAAATAAAATGCATCAAAAATATTTTTAAAATGAATTTAAAAGGGAAATAAAAGAGAATCCATATAGCTCTTCAAAACATCAGATAAATTTCCAATAAAATTATGGAAGTTGGAGATAAAATAAGAAACATAAAATAATTTTTTTTGGATTTTAAATGCATAAAAATATTTTTAAACCAATTAAAACAAAGGAAAAAAGAGGAAATTCAAGAAAATAAAATATGGAAAAATAAAATAAAATTTTAGAAATTATTTTAGGATTTTTTAGATGAGAAATGAATTCTCTATGAATTTTTAAAGAAAATGCAGTTTAAAATGAAAAAGAAAAAGAAATAAAAACATAATAAAACCAAAGGCGTTGGATCCGGCCTCATTAATTGACGTGGCAGATCCAACAACTATCAGGATAAGACACACGGTGGAAAATAGCCAGAATAAAATATGGAATCACATTCAAAATGGACCAATCAAAATATTTCAAAATGCCAATGCGGATAGCCAACTTAGATGACTTGAAATAACTCCGGCCATCTTCTCTGGTGATCCCTCATAGGAGCTTCATTGTTTGGCAAAGTAAAAACATGAGACTACCACCAATATGATCGTCTCCTCATCACAAATTCAACCTCATGCTCAAAATTCATTTATCTAAACTGAGCATGGAGAATTTCAGAGAAGTTTCAGCAACATGCAAGTCACGAAAAGTAAAATTAAATGATGAACATCATCAATCAACACCAGATAAGTTAGGGGAAAACATCATATAGTGAAGGAATACATCGTGGTAACTTGTTTGTGTTCAAATGATGCTCAGAACTACCTTGTCCAAATGATGATTAGAGGTTGAAGAAGCTTGATCTAGTCAGGGCACTTCAGAAGGTCTTAGAGCTTGGAAATTATTGGAAAAGTTTTAGAGGAGACCTAAGGTGCTAATAGAATCAAGAAATTGAATTGAAACAAGCTAGAAATCAAAACACAATAACTCAATTCGTGCAAAATGAATTTGCTCATGATGTGAGAAAAATGTGACCTGTAAAACCATCAAAATTAAGCCAAATCATGCGTTTTATGAGTCATTTAACTTCTGGAGACTTGATTAATCATGTTTAGATCCAAAACGCGTGGTAAATTGGCTTGTAATTTAGAATTAGTGAAGTTTAAAATTCTGATCATGATGATTTCTTTACTTCCAAGTCACCATATTTAACTCAATGGGGCATCTTACTTATGAGGCTTTTTGATCTCATTCTTCTTGCAATTTGTTAACATCATATCAAAGATCATAATGTGTCAAGAAATGTTGCACTTGGATGCTTGAGCACAAAGTTATGGCATGTTGAAGTTGGCACAAAAATCTGGTAATGCAACTTGGAAAATTCTAAGTCCCAAATGGCTGAAAATGACCTATAATGTCTCAAAGAATTCCATGGTCTTCCAAGCATAATTTGACTTTGATCCTTGAAGCAAACTTGTAGAGGGAATCACAAATGATATTGTGCAAAAAGAAACAGTCTCAAATGTTGAAAATTGAAGAAGTTATGAATCTTGAAAGTTGAGAAAAAGTCACTTGAAAATTGGTCAAATTTCACTAAGTTCATAAATGACCTATAATGTCTTCAAACTTTTGATGACCCTCCAATCATAATTGACTCTTGTCATGTACAGAGAAGTTGTAGAGGATATAGAGAAGAGTCATATGAAAAAAGAAGCATTCAAAAATATTGAGGATTGAAGGAGTTTTGATTCTTTGAACTTTGACTTTAAATGTTGACTTTTTGGTCAAACCTCTTAGAATAAACTTGTGTACTTGGACTTTTCTTACATTTCAAGGTACATGAATGATCACATGAACTCAAAATAAGGCTTCCTTGAATGTCTTTTGATTAAATTGCTCAAAGTTTAAGGGAACTTGTTGAAGAAGACATGGAAATAAACACATGAACCTTTAACTTTTTCTTGAGAAATAAGCAACAAGACTTTGAGATACTCTTGATCAAAATGAGATTGAAAGATGTTTGAGAACGTTAGAGATCATGTTTTGAGAGATAAGCCCCTTGAGAATTAATGGTTGAACACACTTTGACTTGAGGAATCAAACAACCATAGCCGAGGAACCATGCTTGATGCTCTTGATGAAAAGTCATACCTTGCACAATAAACTCAAAGAAAACAAGACATATTTTTTACTATTTTGATTAGTGGTTAGATAAGCAATGAACATATAAACATAGAGGTAAAACACCAACAAAGAGGTGTTTGGTGATCCCTGCAAAAGATAACCCCAAAGATGAGAGGGAGAGGACAAAGATGTGATCTTGTTTGTATGCAAGGATGCAAATGATATGTAGGATCTTAGGACTAAAAATTAGGGTATAACATAACTAATCAACTTTTATTATGGAAGCAACTTGTGCTTCTTTAATAACACTAACCTTCGTATTAAATCTCTTCGACAAAGATCTCATAATCAACAATATCACATAAGGCTAGGGCAGAAAGAGAATGGCGACATAAGAAACTCACATAGAGGTCTAACATGGATGCATCAAAAGGGAAAAAAAAAGGAAAACCTTAAAAATCTCGAGAGATTTATTAGAAAGAGAGAGAAATCAGAACTTTGCCATTTTATTATTTTCAGTAGTGATTAAACATGATCGCTATACTTTTTGTTAGTGTAAAAAACTATTAAAATTGTATTATAAGGGATGAAAAAATTAATTCAAATCTCTGAACATGCTTGTTTTTTCTCTATTTTTTTTTTTGAGATGGTTATGATTTTAACCCAACACCTTCTAATATTTCTGACACTTTATTTTATCCATCACTCACTTATTTAAAAGATAGACAAAACCTTAAGTTTACACCTTCGATTATGTTTATTCCCTTGAGTTTTACTTTTTTACATAATCACTCGTTATGTTTACTCCGTCGTATTTTAATTTTTACAGAATATACTCATTGTGATGTACTTTACTAATAAATTGTCTCAAATTTTTGAGACCGACATGGTGCTTGAAGCTAGAAAAAGAAAGTAGTAAAAAACTAGTAGTGCAATTCAAGCCTTATCCATATGCCCATACACACCGCACATGTCATCTATGAGTCATAATCACTTCAGTTTTCCATAAACAGGTGTCCCTGTACGCGGCGACTCTAAGTCACCACGTGTCAAACACTGTAGTTACCGACATAATCTTAGATTTTTTTTTTCAAATCCAGTACATCCATTTGCCTATAAAAACATCACGTTTCATTTTATCAAAATCACAAAACAAACCTCTTACACAACAGCAACAATCTTGAAAAAAGAAAAAACCAAAAACTTCACCTTGTTTTATTTAGTTTGTTTGTGAAGAATAACAATAACAATGTCTCAGTATCAAAACCAATATGGTGCTCAAACAGGTATGACCGATGAATATGGAAACCCAGTGAACCAAGTTGATCAATATGGCAACCCTATTAGTGGCGGTGGGTTCACCGGTGAAGCCGGTAGACAGCATTTTGGAACTACCGGTGGTGCTACTGATCATGGCCATGGTCATGGTCAACAACATCGCGGAGTTGATCAAACTACAGGGTATGGGACCCACACAGGTGGTGTGGGTGGTTATGGAACCAATCCTGAGTATGGAAACACCAACACTGGAAGTGGTTATGGTACAGGAACAGGGTACGGTGGAAGTGGAACCAATGAGTATGTGAGAGAGGATCATCATGGAGATAAGAAAGGGGTTATGGACAAGATTAAAGAAAAGATTCCTGGTACTGAACAATCAAGAACCAATACGGATGGAGCAGGGTATGGATCAACTGGTTACGGAGCTAGTGGTGGTGGAATTGGAAACACCGGTCAAGAGTATGTGAGAGAGGAGCATCGTGTTGATCATGGAGAGAAGAAAGGGATTATGGATAAGATTAAGGAGAAGCTTCCTGGTACTGGAGGATGTACTGGACACTAGATCATCATCATGATTAATATCTATAGATATATGCATATGATCAATAATAAATAAAACTTTTGTTTGAGTAGTTTGTTTCAGTTGTAATGTATTTTATAATGCCGTGTAAAAGATATATATGAGGTGGTCTATAATAGTGGATATATAGATACAATTAAATAGTGGTTGTTTTAAAACAATTTTGATTTCTTAGAATATAATACTATCACTAGAAAACTTTCAATAGATGAAGTGCATGAGTAACACTATCACTTGATACCATAGTTCTTCAACATACATACAGGTCATTTTCAAATAATTCTAGTAGGACTTACAACGACACACTTTAAACTTATTATGTTGCATGAATGTAATAGTATGTGTGTAAGTGACTTCATTTATTAGAATATAAGAATGCTTACATACTTTTTAATTAGAGGCAGTTCTCCTTTTAAACTAGATTATCTAATTATCTTTTAAACTAGATTATCTAATTTATCTCTGAGATGTTATCTAATTTATCTCAGAGATGTAAGGTACATCAAGTTTTTTGACTTCAAGAAGTTATCAGCTGCCGTTCGGAGTTGAAAATATGCTTGTTCAACTCCAACAACACCCTCTTCATCAAAATTAAATTAGATCTTGGAAATATCTCAATGAATTAAGTCATATGAAATGGTATATAACATGACAACCAAAGTCGTTTTAAACAAAACGATTTAAAAATATATTATTTAAATGTTCTTAACAATGCATAATTTTGATTTCATGATGATTCTTTAAGATTGATACACCATCGACTTAAACTTATACATTAAATCGCTATAAGCGCGATCTAACCTATATACAATACTATCAATGCAGTCTTATTAAATCGCTATAAGCGCGATCTAACCTATATACAATACTATCAATGCAGTCTTATAAATATTCAACATCAAATATGAATGAATGAATCCTTATAAAGTAAAAGGATATGAAAAGAAAAGATACACATAGATAGATAGTGCTTCGACATTCGTCCTTGCTTTGTCTACACGCACTCTTCAATGAGTAATGCCATCGAAACATAATTACGGTTATTCACTATGATAAAATGTTTATAGTATTTTGATTACAAAAAACTATCACGTGATAATTCTTTTTGATGATACAAACACTAAACTGCTAACAAAAATACAAGATCACTCAAGATCTTGATCCAATAACCTCGTTATCCATATTAACCTGCGCCAAGTATTTGTGTGTGGCGATATCCCTGATCTCATTGATTTCTTGTCTGAGCGATTTTCATTAACTGAGCGTATATTTGACAACTTTCAACTTTGTCTGCAAGTAATCTTTCTCCAAAGTCACTAAAGAAGGACAACTTGTTACTCCATCTCACATACCGTAGATACTTGATCTTAACAAAGTCTTCCGTGGAGTACACTGAAAACTCTCATCTTGATAGATAACAACTCAATGGCAAACTGCATTCAAGAAACAATACATGCACCGATTATAATAAAAAACAATTACACAAAAATATATTAGATACCCTAATGTATCATTAGGCTCTCTAAAACTCAATCTTTAGCAGAGCCAACATAAACAAGGAAAAGGACTAAGAATGAAAATGGTGAACAGTGCCAGATAATCTCAACAACTACTAACATTACGAGTTATTTGTCAAGCAATTCAATTTTGATTAATGATGAACACACACAAGGTTCAATCAAATTTATAGATGAATGGGTCTTGGTTCTTGATTTATTATCAAGAGCTTAATCAATTTTCAACAAGATTGATCAACTCATTCTCAAATTCACACAAGAACAACAATTAAATTGCACAAAATAAAATGTAACAAAAAATTAAAGAATTGACATGAGTTCAATATCATAAGGTTGGTGTTTGGAGAAAAAGAGGGAAGAATGGTGTAAATATTAACACACTAAGAAGAGAAGACAAAAATCATAATTTTTGTCTCTATGGATCATCATAGGTTTCCCACAATTGTTACTTTCACCATAAGAAACAATGATTTAAATAAGTGATGAAAAATTGGACTTTTTGAGGTTTTCGAATCAAGAAGGATTTGTGATTCGAATCAATCTGGACAATCCCAAAAAGGGCGCTTTGTAAAGCTAATGATCCAAATCATTATTTTCACTTGATTCTAATCAAATGAGGTTATGATTAGAATCATGTTCATTTTTTATCCGAATCATTTGATTCAGAATGATGCTCCAATTTTCAACAAGTGAGTGATTCAAATCAAATATAAAACGTAATTCGAGTCAAATACCATTTTATCCAAATTCAAATGTTATAACTTGCGACTCAAGCTACTCATGTGAAAATGATAAAATAGTAATTTTTATAGGCTCAAAAAAGGAATCACTAACAAGGATCAGATGAATATAATCATGAAATGTAGAAGGTTCTCAGTGGTATAATTTAGTAGCCGGAGCGATTACAGTCAAATGGAAAGAATAGTACAATCACACATATGAATTGAAATAATATACAAATTACAAATACACAATGAACAATAATCAAACTGTAAAACATCAAAACACAAATTGATACTTAAAGCATGTAAACGATACCAAATGATACTATGTGCTTTCAGCCTCACTCTTTTGATATTTGGGAAATCTATGAAATTATTGTTAATGAATTAATCCAAAGCGATATTTAAAAATTGATGGAACATAGTCAATCTAATGACTATCATATAATACTTCCTTTAAACACTTAATGCATGTAAATATGGACAATATCTTAGCAATTTCTCCTCCTTTGTCAAATATAAAAAAGGAGAGAACCAGATAAAAAAACGCACACATTAATCCAAGCTAGCGCAGAAGCCAATATTCAAGATGTCATACTTAGTGAAACATAAACACAAACCATACAAATCACATATAAGAGATAACGCAAATACGCAATTTGAAAAAGTTTACAAGATAAAGATAACAACAAAATGAATATCAGAGATACCAAAATAACGTGAATTAAAATCATGACATCTACTTGATACAACAAAGTTATCCAACAATCAAAATGCGATTAACAAATCATAACATAATTGTTCAAACCAAAATAATAAATTAAAATGCTAAAGGAGATGCATGTAAAATGATATCATGAAAGAGCATAAAAAAATAAATTAGAAGAAGGTGGGGGAGGTGCAACAACAGTGTCTTCTGAAACTGGAATGCTTGCTGCATTAGTGTCGTGATGAAAGATGAGATCGTTACTATTGAGATAATAAATCAATCTCTTCAATGCTTTAGTTTGAGTAACCAGACGTCCTTCCAAAGCTTGAATCTCTTCCTTTACCTCAGCATTTAACTCAGTTTCCATCATGAATCTACTCTCCTCACTAACATGGCAAACACATCAATGCGTGTCATGATCCGATCTTCTCTGACTTGATTATCTGCAAGTAATTTCTGAAGCATGCTATCAGTGAGTGTCTTCACATCAGGTGATGTAGAAGAGGCAACACCAACATCGACAACATATGGACCAGTCATCTCAGTAGCTTCTTTCACATGCTCAACAATCTCGTCATCATAAATCTGTCTACCCGAGTCCTTAAGATAATAGTAATCACCATTTATATCTTTGTAGTATCTCATCTTAGCAACAACACCATAGTCAAGAGTCTTAGGAGATTCAATGAGCTCTTCATCTTTGGGCTCAATACCATTCAGCTGAAGTATCATTTGAACAAAAGATGAAAAGAAGATATGTCTCTTGGGATTATTCCTGAAGTGGATCATCCTATCACTAATGAACCTAACCCAATTATTGTTGTTTTTATGAGTGAGACTCCACGTCAAGAAGAAATCATCGTTATCAGTCCTGCTTGAATTAGTTGGTTTCATAGCAAGGATCTTCACAACAATCCAATGCAACAACTTCATATCAAACTTAATCATACTAATCCTTTAATTTGACATCTCCATGTACTCACAAACAGATTTGGAGATAGATAAAATAAACGAAACTTTGTCATAATCATATTCCTTTGCATTAGACATATTAGAATTGCCATATGACAAACCAAAGTATTTGTCGAATAGTCAAACTTGACAACCATATTCTTGAATCTATTCTCAAGACCTGCAGAAGTGGTTCCAAATTGCAGTAGAAAGCCTTGGCATAACCTGGATTGTACTTCCTTTTCATGCCAATGAACTTTACCAAATGATTGTCATCAAATGGTTTTAAGAATTTTGTTTTCAATTCAGCTTCAGTAATAGCATCAACGAAATATTTCTTCCGTATATTATTTAGGTACACCTCTCATATATTGTCTAATATCTATTCATCATAATATAGATACTCCAATATTCTTTAAGATATCATTCAACAAATATTTATTTTTATACATCAATGGAATTCAAAATATAGATATTTCAATTTTCGTTAAGATATCATTCAATCAATATTTATTTTTATACATCAATGGAATGGAAGGCCAATAAAATTTAACAAACTAAACTTTGAGTTTAACTTTCGAGTTAATTTATGCATCGATGTTGTTGTAGTATTATATATATATATATATATATATATATATATATATATATATATATATATATATATATATATATATATATATATATATATATATATATATATATATATATATATATATATATATATATATATATATATATATATATATATATATATATATATATATATATATATATATATATATATTTAATTTAAAATAAATATTTTTTAAAAGATTAATAATGCAGAAGAAACTAATAAGTAGAAGCACTTTGTACCGAAAGAAAAAGAATATAAAAGTGGTTTGTTTGTGCTTGAAAAGAATAAAACAAATTAATAGAAAAAGGAAATGAAGAGTAATTTTTATTTTATTTTATGTATTTATTTTATTTAATATATGAAACTAATAATTTATCATAAAAAAAAGAGTGTACCAAATTATTACATTTAATGGAATAATATGTGTGAGAAATTAAATTATTCAATATTTATTAATTAAGTGGGGACCTATGAGAGATACTTCTTCCTAATTTTTATCATATTTAATATATAAATATATTATTATTATTATTACTATTATTAAAATTATGGTGGGAGGCATGGGCCCACTCTTAACTTTCCATATATATATATATATATATATATATATATATATATATATATATATATATATATATATATATATATATTAATTTTTATACCATTAACAATTAGACTCAATTAATTTATAAATAGAAATTGAGGCTAAACTCCATTGATAATGGGTATATAAACTTTAGTTACAAGTTAGGTAGTTGTGTTGTTCTATTTTTTTAACATTGGTACATAATGAAGGTTATGAACAAGTAAAAATTTGAAAGTGTGTATGAATACAATCATTACCCTATAGAATATGAATAATTATACTAAATACCTATTTCTCTATGTTAATAGGATAATTATTAGTATATAAGTAACCAATGAAATTCACTAAATTTTTAGTAGATTAGTACTCCTCACTTTCAAAATGATTGATGTTTTAGAGTGGAAAAATATTCTTACTTTTTAATATAGAAATAATAGTTATTTTTTAGTTGTGTTATTTAATTATTACTTGCATATTACTTACAACATATTAATAATACTAATTTAATAAAAATAAAATATTTTATAACAATATTATTATATTCTTTAATTCGTCTGAAAAACTTTAAACAATAGTCACTTTAAAGGAAGTATTTATTAAGATAGAAATAATATGATAATTGATTATGAGTGTGTACTAATTTGCTAGTACTTTATTATAATATATGTACATAAACATTGTTCATGAATATATTATATGTCGTAATAAAAGTGTATGAATCATGTTAATCATATGTGTGTTAAGTAAGTAATAAGTAAGTAATGTGCATCATAATTTTGAAGTATAATTATTTATAGGAATATCAAGTATGACCAATAGTTATAAAAGAAATAAATCAAGTTAAAGGTAAATATTATTTGGTTCATAATTATGTATCTATGTAGTAGAATAATGAATCAAAATTTTGAAGTATATAATTATATAGTATAGGAATATCAAGCATAACAAACAGTTATGAAAGAAATAAATCAAGTTAAAGATTAATATTATTTGGTTCATAATTATGTATCTATGTAGTAGAATAATGAAATAAGATGATGATTAATAATTTCAAGATTGTACAATTAGGTGGTATATGAATATAATGATTAAACATATAATGAGGAGGTAGATATGGTAACCTCGAAAAATTTGGGTGCCATGTGTAACGATTAAAGTAAAATAGTCGATGGGGCACCATTTAGTATTTTTTAGCATATTTTATTGGTAGATAACTCTTTCTTGAGTACACCCATGCTCATATGAAGTTGCGGATGCGATGTACAAATGAACAAATAAATGGTAAGATGTTAAGATTTTTATTTGTGCAATTATTCAACTAAGTAAGAATAATTAAAGAATGTTAAGATGAACTTAGTTATGATAGAATATGAAAGTACAGTACATAGTAGATTAATTGTAAGTATGAATATAAGAGTAACAAATAGGAAAACATAGTAGATTAATTGTAAGTATGAATATAAGAGTAGCATGTTAGTAAGTCATGGTCGTAAGTGTAAAATAGTCAAAGGATAATAATTTTTTTAAGGATAGTTTGTATTTTATTGCTCTTTAGGAACTCACTGATATAGTATATCATTTCATATTATTGTATATATTTTAGGTATTAAGGGTGATACGTATCTATAAGAAGTATAAAAGACTTTTAGCTTTTTATCGGGATCGGTCATACTTTGTGTACTTTTAATCTTTCCCGCTTGATGGTTGATCGGGTGGAGTTGTTGGTGAGGGAAACGAAAAAGAGGGACAAAGCTCTGGCTTCTACTCGATATTCATTATTTACAACGAAGACATCTCTTTTAGTTATCCGAGAGGATCTCGAGAACTTGCGCCTTAAGAACGACATATCTTGTTGTTGATCTCGAGAGTTGGATGAGGCATCCAACACCGATCTTGCAATTGTTTATGAGTATTCTAAGAAAGATTGATTGAAAATAGAGAATTTTCACTCTCCTTTACTTAATTCGAGGGAGCAAGTACGACTGGACCAAATTATTAGAGATTAGAATGTCGTTTTTCTTAGAGATTAGGCATATCTTTTTCCGCTCTTTTTTTAATTACACCACTATATATTGGGAAATGTGAGTATATAAATTTGAAATAAAGAAATTGTTGTTACGTATTTAAGGTATATGTGTTAGATCCAAAGTTAGTTGTTTCGACACTTTACTTTAACTTATGAGGTTTTTGTAGGATGTCTCAAGGGTGGTGTTTGGCCAAGGGTCGGTACCTCTTCCCCCACCTAGGTGAAAACCTAATCTGAGGTTGATGGTGGCAGACCCACCACAATTTTTGTAGTGGCTAGCTACCAAGATGGGACGTGCCAATTATAATCGATTTAGTGGTTTTGCCACTTTCTTTGTATGTGTATTTTGCATCGGAGGATTTTGATTGATATAGTCATACGTTTGTGGTGTTTATAACAACACCCCTGCGTCTTTGAGTTAGGGTCTCTATCTCTTAAGTTATACACCAAACACTTAAATATTTTTCACGGTCACAAACAAAGAGATATTACATAAGGATTACTTGTTCATTAACATGGAAATATCATATTACATTGTGGTAAGGGTATTAATTATTAAAAAAATAACATAATGAGGCTCTAAACATAACTTGGTGTTTGTGCTACCGCTTATTCGCCATGTCTTTGTAGTTTATTGAATCAACCACTCTTACTTATTTGGTTGGTATAATCTGTTCTACCTGCGGGAGGTTGAATGTTCATGCTCCTTAGCTAGCCAGTAAGAAAATCTATGTTGATCTTCATGGCTATGCAATCACCTTCCTTTAATCTTGTTGCAATGCTTAGTGAATCCTCTTGGCTCCCACGAGGCCAACATTTCTTGTAACTAGTTCACTGTGGAGATTGTGGAATTTTAGTTTAAGGTGGATCAGAGAAGCTACAACGTTTAAAGCCGCCAAGAAGAGTATGTCGTGTATGCAGTTTTAGACGCTCTTTCAAAGGACTACGGGGAATTGTGAGCTAACAATACTGACATCTTTCCCTTTTCCTACAAAAATCCTCAATTCTATGTACCATCAAGGACGGGTCATCGTGTCGTTGAACACTTGTAAGTCAGACCCATCGTATGGCAACAAGTTCTCTTTCTACAAGCCCATTTTCTCGAACAGCTTTGAGTACATCATATCGCAAAATCTTCCGCTATCAATCATTGTCTATGATACGTCAAAATGTCTAATAGTGGAAGTAATGACCAGAGGGAAGATATCATTCAGGATACCCTTGACTTTCTCGTTATCCCGTAGTCTGAGTATTTGGTATATTTGGGATCTTGGCCAAGTTTCTTCTAGCTTTTTAGCTGTTGTTCATTAACTCTGTTATATTTCTCTTTATCATCTCTTTTGGCGAGGTGTTTTCCTAGGGGCGCCTCTTGCAATGAATGCAATGTGCTGGTGCTTCCCCTTGGGTGCCACATCTTCTTTATTGCTCGCCTCTTTGCTGGTGGTCGTGATATTAACTATTTTGGTCGGGGATTTGCACTTCGACGTTCTTCTAGCATTTTCATCAACATTATATTTCTAGGCTCTTCTATCATTTTCATACACATTATATTTAAGAATATTCTAAAAATTTGTAGCAATTTCAACAGTTCTCTTTGATACAAATTTCGGTGACTCCAAACGTAGCTCGTAGTTCTTCAAATCTTGGTCTAGTTGTTTGGTGAAGGTGAAGAAGGTTCACCCGTGCCTTCTTCCTCTTGTTTTTATTGAGGTAGTTGAGCTGGTTTAATGATGTTCTTCTCCATTTTTCTTCATCCCAATTCCAAGAAGTATTCTCATCAACTTCAACATCTCGGTTGATGATGAGTTTCTTAGTTAGCAAGTTGTAGACACGGTAGCGCTTATAGATTGTGTTATACCCTGGGAAGATACTTTATATAGCCTTGTCAACAAGCTTGTTCCTTTTCACATATGAAATATGAATGTAGCATATAGATCCAATAACCCTTAGATGCTTTGCTAATGGCTTATTCCCGTTCCAATCTTCAATTGGAGTCTTATCTTGTACTCCCTTAGTTGGACATCTATTGAGTATGTAAACACTAGTGTAAGCTACTTCAGCCCAGAATGTGTCAGGTAGTCCCTTCTCTTAAGCATCGATCTAGCCATCTCCATAACTTTGCAATTCTTTCTCTCAGACACACCATTTTGTTGAGGAGAATATACGACTGTAAGTTGTCTTTCTATGCTTTCATCCTCGCAAAACCAGTCAAACTCGCGAGAGGCGTACTCTTTGCCCCAATCACTTCTTAGTACTTTTATTCGCTTTCCACTTTGATTTTCAAGAAGGGCCTTGAACTTTTTGAATACTCCAAAGACTTCTAATTTTTCTTTTAGGAAATAGACTCATGTCATTGACACACCACAAATGCACTATTTTGTGAAGTAGTAAACGATTATCGAACCATAAGGACCAATAAATTGAATAGTGAATTTCGTTCTATCGATATATATATCCAGAGAGATCATAAATTGATATTTTGTAAAATAACTTATTTAAAAAGTACTTATTAGATAAACAACTTAAATGACAATCACCTAAATCATAATGAAGACAAACATGACTTAGGATCACGATTCTTACTCTGACACATTCCTATGATCCAAGTCACTTCTATTACGAGAGTTCTTACACAATTTATAGGAAATAGATAAATATGGACAACACCTGCTTTTGCAAGCGTGTTTCCCTATCGATGACGAATAATTCGTTGGGTTTCGCACGAACAATTATTCATTAAGGATTCATTACTTTTGCTTAGCTATAAAAATTGGAACTTTTCTCAAACTCATCCAAGAACTTTCGTTGTATTAGACTCGAGTGTTTAAAAACCTGCGCTCTATTACCGATACATATCCTTTCAGACTACAATTAGTAGCTGAGAACTCTTTACTATCGTACAAGGGTTGGAATGCATGGACTCGAGTATTACAATAAATACGAACAAAAGACTCTCGTAATCGATTTGTGACAGATCATACAAATAGTCATGATATAAGCCCCATGACCCTTAGTCCCTAGTGGACTACTCACTCATGGTGAGGGAAGACATAATCAAAACAATATTCCCAATCGAAATCATATTAAACAATTGAAATAGAATAGAAATTGCAATGAAAACGATAAATAAAGCCTGATTGATTAAGCTTTGATCCAGTGCTCCAATAGAGACTTGAGTATAGAAAAAATAAAATACGTAGAAACTTGGAGAAAATAAAACTTGGATGCCTAAACTCTAGACTAACTATCAGTTTTATACTAAACTTGAACTAATATCTCACTAATCAACGACCATTACGTTATAAAATATCAAATCTAAACATGAAAAAATTCCAAACAAATGAAATCGATCCGAAAAAGGAAACAGATCGGGGGAGATCTCGCCACCTTGCTATGGCCCGTAATAGTTGCTATGGGTGACCGTAGCGGGCCCCTGGACTTTGTACTTGAGCATAAAAATATGGAAACCTTAGGGCTTGGCTATTATGGCCGCCCGTAGCAGCCCTCTGGATTTTGTACTGGGGTTTTCTAACTTTTGACTTTTTCTCGCGTTTTTCTTGTTTTTGCATCTCTTTCGCCTTTCATACTTATTAAAATCTGAAAACAACAAAAACATAGTACCAAAGCATAAAATAAAATAAATATAAGCAAATCAGATAAAAAACAGGAAAATACTAAAGCAAAATAACTAGTAAAATCGGTACGAAAACCACTTATTAGTCATCTTAGAGAAGTCATCACTAAAGAGTATAAAGTACCTGTTGTTCTCATCTGATGACGTCCTCATCAACCCACAAACATCGATATGTATTAGCTCCAACAAATCTTTCGCTCTCCATGCTTCGCCTATTGAGAACGAAAATCGATGTTGCTTACCAAAGAGACATCATTCACACACTTCATTGTTCTCTTTTATGTTTGAAATATCTCTCATCATGTTATTCTCATGTAACAACTTCAAGGCATGTGTGTTGAAGTGGCCAAATCTTCGATGCTAGAGTCATGAATCATCAACTTATACCTTCATGATAATGTTAGTTGCATATTTTAAATTTAGCGGGAAGCTATTATTGCCCTTATCCATCTTCACTTGGGCTATCTCATCCCATTTGTTTTTATTCTCTAAGATTTTGCATACACCTTCTTCAAAGTGAAGTGTGTAGCCTCTCTTCGTCATTTGGCCAATACTTAGAAGATTTTCTTTTAGGGTGAGAACTAGTAAGAAACCAGGGATGAGTCATGTATCTTTATATGTATCCATCGTTACAGTGCCTTTTCCTTTTGATTCAAACACATTGTCATTTTCTAGTCGAACTTTGACTTTGACAGACTTGTCAATGCTTTTAAAAATAGTCTCATCCTTGGCCATGTGATTGCTGCATCCAATATCCAAGTACCAGCTTCCTTCTTTTTCTTTGATTGAGTCTTGATTGGCATTAGGACATACATTGTTCTTGATCATGCTCCTCTGTGATATTAGCTTGATGCCTATTTTTGTCGCGCCAATTTTTCTCTGTGTCTGAACTTTTTGCAATGGTTGCATTGAGATAAATTACGGTACCAATAATTTTTCTCTGTGTGGCCTAGTCTTTTACTTATATTGCATGGAGGATTTTTATCTGAAATGTTCTTAAGAATTTTTTTAGAAACTTCTTTTCTTTTAAAAGTTTCTCCATAATTTTTCTTTCCTCCATTTTCTTTATTTTGTGGCTGAAATTTGAGCTTTAACTGGAAGACATTTTTAAGTGTATCTTCTTTATGCTTATACAATCTTTACTCATATGCCTCAAGAGAGCCCACTAGTTTTGTCACGGATAGAGTTGACAGATCTTTGGTTTCCTCAATCGTTGTCACGATTGGGTCAAACATTAGAGGCATAGTAATTTGAATTTTCTTGTCAAGAATATCCTCCCCAAAAGCTCTCATTTGATTAATTATTTCTTTAACTTTATAATAGCAATTTTCAACTCTCCCAAACTCCTTCATCTTCAATAGTTCAAAATCTCTTCTTAGAGATTGAAGTTTAACGACACATACCTTGTCGCTTCCTTGAAACTCCTCCTGTAACCCGTTCCACGCTTCTTTAAAAATCTTAGCTCCCATTAGTTTTGAAAAACTTGTATCAGTCACTGCTTGTTGCAAAGTGAACAACGCCTCTGAATTTTTATTTTTTTTCAAATTTTTTTGAGCTGCATTAAGAGTCGAAGTATCTGTGGAAGCGGTGAAGCCTTCTTCTACTATGCCCCATAAATCTTGAGATGAAAAAAATGTTATCATTTTAACACGCCAGAAATAATAATTTCTACCATTGAAAATAAAAATAGAAATAGATGATGATTGAGTGGTGTTATCCATAATTTGAAAAAATGATTCGAGCGGATTAATAGTAAAAGAGAATTTTTTTGAAGTAGTTGAAAATATTTTGGAATAATAAATAAGTGATATAGGATTTTTTTGACTGGCATATAGTTATTGATCCATTCTAATTAGCATATAGTTAAATGCAGCAAACTATATTGGTTACTTGATTATTCTGATAAGTTAGTTAAATCCTTTATATATATCTTTTATATTTAAGTGTTTAATCGTTGATATTTAATAGTTAATAGTTGATATAAGATAGTTTTAAAAATTATTTAAAAAATATCTATGATATTAATTTTTTGGATGATGAATTATAAAATGTGAATTGCCTATTTATAAGCTCAAATCATCAACCTCTCAATGATGAGTAATATTTTTATATTATTTTAACATGTTTTAGATGTTTCATGATAAATTAATATCATATTAATTCTAATTTTTTTTTAGCATTTTCATCAACATTATACTTCTAAGTTTTTCTACCTTTTCTATACACATTATATTTAAAAAGTTATATTTAAAAATATTCTAAAAATTTATAACAATTAACATTAATATTGACTCTTAATATCTTGTATTAAGTGGCTTAATATTGACTTAAGTGACTTAGAGATTCTTAAAATTTCTTTCTTCTCTAAATTACGAGAATAAGTGTATAAGTAGACAAGACATGCACTTCATCTTCCTCCTACTGCAAATTCTTTTCTCCCAAATCTTTCCAAGCTTACTTTCCAATCATCTCCCATACACACCGCACGTGTCATCTCATGAATCACAAAACAACAAAATTACTTTCGGTTTTCGATAAACACATCGATACGTGTCCCTATACGTGGCAATTCACGTTAGCACGTGCCAGACATTGAAATTCCAATAGCATTATCACCGACACAATCCTAAATTTTTGTTTAAAGTCCAATGCTTCAATTCGCCTATAAAAGCACCATGTTACATTTCATCCATCACAAAACAAACCACATTATAACACCTTCTTAGTATTCCATTATAACAACAACCTTAAAAATCCAAAACTTTACATCTTTTTGTTTGTTTGTGAAGAATAGCAAGAACAATGTCTCAGTATCAAAACCAATACGGTGCCCAAACACGTAAGACCGATGAATATGGAAACCCAATGAACCAAGTTGATCAATATGGCAACCCTATTAGTGGCGGTGGTGGGTTAACTGGTGAAGCCGGTAGACAGCATTATGGAACTACCGGTGGTGCTACTGATCATGGTCATGGTCAACAACATCGTGGAGTTGATCAAACCACGGGGTATGGGACCCACACAGGTGGTGTGGGTGGTTATGGAACCAAACCTGAGTATGGAAGCACCAACACTGGAAGTGGTTATGGTACAGGAACAGGGTACGGTGGAAGTGGAACCACTGAGTATGTGAGAGAGGAGCATCATGGAGATAAGAAAGGGGTTATGGACAAGATTAAGGAAAAGATTCCTGGTACTGAACAATCAAGAACCCATACTGATGGAACAGGGTATGGATCAACTGGTTATGGAGCTAGTGGTGGTGGAATTGGAAACACTGGTCAAGAGTATGTGAGAGAGGAGCGTCATGTTCATCCTGGAGATAAGAAACATGGAAGCGCTGGTCAAGAGTATGTGAAAGAGGAGCGTCGTGGCATTGGAAACACTGGTCAAGAGTATGTGAGAGAGGAGCATCGTGTTGATCATGGAGAGAAGAAAGGGATTATGGACAAGATTAAGGAGAAGCTTCCTGGTACTGGAGGATGTACTGGACACTAGATCATGATTAGTATCTGGTACTGGAGGATGTCGACAGAGTACCTTTCTGGCAGTGGACACTAGATCATGATCATGATTAATATCTATATATGCATAGGATCGATAATAAATAAACTTTTGGTTTTAGTAATATGTTTGTTTCATGTGTGATGTAATATATAAAGTCGTTTCAAGGATATATAAATATGAGGAGGTGGGTGTATAATAATGGATATATACATGAATACAATAATCCTTGTTTTAAAATGTGTGTCTCTTACTTAATCTATATTTCATTTTGGTGATACTTGAAGGGATGAAATTGAAATAGATTAACTAAAGATTTCTTTTAGAAGTAAAAGAACAAAGGTAGAAGAGCCGGTGGACTCTGTGTTTTGGTAATTGAATTCTCTGATCCTCTTGCAAATGGTGATCTATTTACAAATTAGAAGTTCTAATTCAATGTTTTAGATTTAGTATTTAGTCGAAGGAAAGTAATGACTGAGTTGAACCTATAACCTATAGTTGAATTTTAAGATGTAGTTGAAATCGTATGTGATAGTACCGACATTGAAATTTTGTTTTTAGGAGATAGATGTCGAACACGATGTTCCAGTAACAGGTGCGACAAGATACATCACAAACAATACACAGAAATAATGAAGTCGAAAAACAATTACACAATCAAATTGTTTATCCAATTCGGTAAAACTACACTTGCATAGGGAGGATTAAGGCGACAATAAGAAAAAAAATTTACTATTAGTGGTTTAGTACATTTAGATTTACAATAAATTGTATGTTAACAGGTGCGACAAGATACATCACAAACAATACACAGAAATAATGAAGTCGAAAAACAATTACACAATCAAATTGTTTATCCAATTCGGTAAAACTACACTTGCATAGGGAGGATTAAGCCGACAATAAGAAAGAAAATTTACTATTAGTGGTTTAGTACATTTAGATTTACAATAAATTGTATGTTAATTCAATGCCTATTCTAGTGACAGACACTACTATAAATAACACATGTTATATCGGACGTGAAATGAATTTCGCCTCGGTTACAATGCCGAGGTAATGAAGGATGACGACATTAGGTTAATTTAAATGGTCTTGTACGAACCCCAATAATACTTTTTTTATATTTTTCAAACCAGCATCATCTTTCTCTCAGTTTAATAACAAAATCAAATATATATATATATATATATATATATATATATATATATATATATATATATATATATATATATATTCTTACACAAAATATTAATAAATTAATTTGTTTGCAAACTACATTGTTTAAATCAAATATTACATTGTTTACACATAATATTAAAGTAAAAATATTATTCTTCATCGTTATCGCTGTCGATGAAGAATAAATGATGAATATCTCGAAGAAGAGCAAATGTTGGAGAATCTCGTTTCTTTGATTTTAAGAAAGATTAAATGTATGATATAAAACAAAATAAAATAAATATTCAGTTAAGAGAATATGGTAGAACACAAACCTTTGAACCAATTATATTTCTGCACTTGCAATCCATCACAAAAATCTTTGGCAAAGTAAATACATTGTCACCAATCACATATTAAATAAATCTAAATTTTTTATGCTCTTGCAATCTATCACATTGATATTTTTATTTTTTAAAATCTCATGGCGCTATGATTAAACATAAAGGGTTTCACGACAATATTTGAGTTTCTTGTGGAATCACTATTTTCAAATTTTAATATTCATAATACTTTTATAATGAAAGTTTTAGGTTTCACGAGGATCACTTATGACCGTGTCTTGAGTGTTGATACTCATTAAATGGACGGTGGAGATTTGTTTAAGAAACTGAATAAACATGTTTATATTTTACCTTGGTTATAACTCAAAACTAAGGTAAAATATTTTTCATTTTAAATAAAAAATTATAAAATATGTCTCAACCCAAGCGTCAGATACCTCTCGGTTTTTGTTAAAAATCGAGGAGAAAAATATTTTATAATACACAAAATATTAAAATAATTTGTTTAAACAAATCAAGAGTTTAACAATGAATTCTTGAAGAACAACCTATATTTTCAAATTTCTTACAATCCATTCTAGAGAGATTTCATTATCCTGAACAAATATTTTTATGGCAAATAATTTCACATGAAAGAGAAAAAATATTTTATTTGATTGACAACATAGGAAGGTCATTACAAAAATACAACAACAACATCATCATCATTATGTGAGATAAATGGTAAGGACGGAAAAAATATGTTGTTCAATATTGAAGAACATTGAAGATTTTTTCTATCTTGCAATTCATCTCAAAGAATGATGCGTAAGACTTTGGAGTGACTACATATAAGTTAGGTTTAGGGTAAAATCTGATTAACGAGTGTTTTTATAGTAAAATATGATAATTTAATCCATCGGTTATTAAATATAACCGAATGAATAAGTCATATTTAAAAAATTAAAATAAAATAAAAAAGAATGGTTCCTGGATTGTTGGTAATATGTGGTTTTCTCCCTCGGTTATATGAAAAAATCGAGGTAATATGTGATTTCTATATCAATAGAATAGTAAAGATCATCCATATTCAAAATGTAACGTATCTTTTAGATTTTCAATGAGGCGTTTAAGCTTCTCCGATTGTTTCACTTCCTCTTTTCCAATTTATTTATGTGTATTCACGTCTCATTCATTTCCATATCTTTGTGTCTTTAAATCTAGTTCAAAAGTTTTTTCTTTTTATTCAAAAAATATCTACAAAAACCTTCAACGAAGATGAAAATATTTTGTTCGTTATCAATGAAAAGTTTGTTGATTTCGATGAGTTGAAAGACAAATATTTTGATCTTATCAAAACTATTTCCAAATAAAGGTTGAAAAGTTACTTTGACATGCTTTATGGACTCATATACACTAATATCGTAACAAAGTTCTGGTTAAATATCTCTGTTAGACAATCTGATCAAACAATACAGTCCAATGTATATAGCTTTCCTATCACTATTAGTCAATCACTTATTGCTCAGACAATAAAGTGTGAAGATAGTTGTGTTGAACATTATAGATTCAATAATGTCTTTTCAACCCACATTCGCCTAATTTATGGCAACTACAATAAGCTCACCCATTTTGCTACTCTCATCCCAATTGCAAAAGTTTGGCATCAACTTCTAGTGTCAAATATTTGTCAAAGAGAGAAACAACTAGAAACACTTACTTCATATTCCTTATCCACAACGTCAAAATTAATCTTTCTCTTACTATTTTTAACTTCTTAATAGAAATGATTGTGACCTCTCGCGAGGAAATGACTTTCCGCATACCTTATGGAAGAGTTCTTTATGAACTTTTCTCTCAGTTATGGATAGTTAAAAGGATAAAAAGAGCAAGATTAACTGTTGAAGTTGAGTGGAGTCAGAAGTTTGAATATGTGGAATAATTATCTATTATCCTAGTTCTTTTTAATCTGTAATTGATTATCAATGGAATTTTTCCTTTCATTTTCAATCGTATTATTGTCTAATATTGTTTTATGATAACAAATATTTTGAGTTTTACTAATTAACTTAGAAAAAATAAAGAAAAAAAATGTTAACAAAAGAAAAAATAGAATCTGAAAAGGTGTCAAGTGAGAAATACTAATTAAACCATTGAAAATAAAAATAAAAATGAAATAATCAAAATTCAAAACGATCTCCCGAATATTTATATTCCTAAAAACCTAGATAATATGTTATATTAAAAATAAAATAGCACTCCCTTATAGATATATTCCCTCGGTTTTATGGAAAACTGAGGCAACAGGTTGTTAGCTTGATGCTACCAGGAACTATACTCTTGGTTTTTAGCATGTTCGAGGTGAAAACTTCGTTATAAAAAGTATTATTTGTAGTAATGAGGGACAAACAACCACTAAAGTCAAGTGATCAACTTCAATCTTCATCACAAAATAAAGAATGTTGAATATTACAACTAAATTAGACAAACTTTTTATGTCAAGTTACTGAAACATAGAGGTGTACATAAACAATGTTGATTACAACTCACACTAGTGCGGAAAGAGGAACTTACACCCATTTTTAATACATTTTACACTCGTTATTAGAGGGTGTAAATTCAAAGAATGAGAAATGCTTGGAGAATTTAAACCCGTTTTAAAACGGATGTAAATAGAGAGTATATTACGCCCCTTTTTATAAACAAAGGGTGTAAAATGTCACATATATACATTTAAATCGAAATAATTTACACCCCATTTGATAAAAATCGGGTGTAAAATGAATAATGCTTACCATGAATGTCAACAAATTTATACCCTATTTTCTTTAAATAGGGTGTAAAAATATAGTATATTGCACCCTATTTTAGTTATCATGGGTGTAAAATATTTGATAATTATATTATATTTAATTTCATTTACACACTATTTCATTCAACCAAATATTTTTGTATACCGTTGAATATTCAATAAACAAATTATTGTCATGCCGATCACAGCTTGAATTACTAACGAAATGAGTCAAATAAGTAACAATTATATAATTTATCATAATCCTCAAATACCCCCACATTCACATTTGTGTTGTTACATATAGAAAGAAGAATTGCACCAAACATAAATTGCATGTACCACAAAAATATATTAATAAAATCTTCAAACATTAACTCAAATACATACAATAGACATAAAATGTCTAACATTAATTAATATTATAAGTTTAATACTTATAAGTATAAATCAAGAAAAATGACAAAATACATAGTTTTTTAAAAATTTAATACTTAAGTACAAGCCTAAAACAACATCATCTAACTCATTTAAGTTTGTCGAACTCATCTTCATCTCCATCATCCTCTTCACCTATGTCATTCTCTTGAAGTTTATCACGTATATTATCTTCTTGAATGATCACATACTTTATATTGACTTTTATGATATTGGAGTTATTGAATTTTCATTTGCAACCCTTTGTTTCCAAGAGAAACCAATAAAGAAGAATCACTCAAGCTTCAATTAAGTACACTCTTCATGATTAAAGAAGTCTTGGCAAAAACACATGTATTCCCTTTTATGACAAATGCCAACACCAATGCAGAGAGTAGAGATGCGATATTTTGTCATGCTCTAGATATTATCAACATAGTAATTTGACACAATTATCACATTAAAGGTTATACTTATACAAATTATTAAAGAAAATTAGATATTTAATCGACCAAATTTATTTGCTTAAGTTTTAGATTTGCAGGCGGCAGACTCGTTCTTGGTTTAAACAGCAATACAAATTTATGTACAAATAAACATGGAATTACTAATGGTTTGCCTCTAAGTCAATTGGAACATGTGTTCTACACATCCATATTAATGTATTCAAGTTTTTAACAGGATGTCAACATTACTATTGGACTATTATTTCATTTCTCATTAAAATTTAGTGTAACTGGATAACTTGATTATATGTTTAAAATTATTTCAAACATAACTCATAAACAGTATATGCCAAATGACATATGTTATAAAATAGTAAATTATAAAAAGAAAATCATATATTATTTGAAACCACAGAGAAATCTAAGGCAGTTCCTATAGAACTGTATTATAAAGTACTAGTAAAACAGCTAAAAGCATAACCTTGATGTACCAGATTACTACAAAAGTTAAGAATTATGTATCTTACTTACCTTCAGTTTTCAGGATCACTGGAAACAACGAAATCAAGAAAATGAAGAGATTAATTAAACATAGCATAGAGTGAAAGAAAATTACCATAATAATGGCGAAAGAGTAAAAAATGACAGAAGAACCATCGACAAGAATAGGAACAAAGCCAACATGGTTAAGATGGAGAAACTCTAAAGATGTGAAAATGAAATTAATCAAATAGAAATTGTTTTAATTGATAATAGTAAAAATGATGATAAGGAAAAGAGATTAATCAACCCGGATGAGATTTTTTGTCCCATAATAATGTAATAAACTCTCCTACGTTAATTTTGCCTCTCATTCAATAAATCAATATATTTATCATAGTATTTGTATCACCTGCATATCATAACATGCATTTTATCTCGTATATGTCTAAAACATCAATCAGAATAAATTTTTGAATCTACAGAGTGATTTGTTGAATAAATTTTCAAATGTACGTGAAATTAGCGGACGAAAAATTTCAAAATTGAGCTTATAGACGTCAATTTTATTAATCTCCGATTTGCGAAGTTTAACATTTCGTGCCTGTTTTAATTTTTCGACTACTCTTTCGATCGCATTTTGATTAGCATGATCCTTTTAACCGATCATTTTTTATTTCAAAATCTGATCAAAACATGTTTGTTTTCCAAAAGTTTATCACGCGCCGATCATTTTAGTACATTAATTTTAATTTTTCAAAAAAATTTGCGCTTAATTTTTATTCATTTTAATTCATTATATTTTTATTTTTTTATGAAGATGTTCGTAAAAAATAAAAAAATAAAAATAAATGATTAGTTTGATTTTATTTTATTATATTGAAAACATTTGAATTGTAGTTTTTTTTAACTCATTTTAATCTCACCAAAATATTCAAAAGGGTGTTTTTGGTATTAACTAAAAAAACCTTATTTACATGGTATATAAGCTAAGTGTGTGGCATTGAAAGAGAGAACAACCGGACTAATAACATAACGCCAAACGGCGCTGTACAATAGCGTTTTTTGCTTATACATTCTTCATTTTATTTATCATCTTCACATTTCATTCTTCTTCATGCCCACCAAATTTCTTACATACTATCAATAACTCTCTGCTACTCAAACAAAACCACCACAACTCACTCACATCCCAACTCTCCTCCTCCATCTTCACGACCACCTTAACAATCCAAACAAACACCCTTGAACACAACACTCGTCATCCTCAACCTTGCTCTAATTTGCTCATCTTTCGATAAATTTTGTTCTCTTCTCCAATCTTCAACTTGACTGTTTTGATTTGTTATATATACCCATCTTTCTCCTAAAAACTCCAACGCTATCTTCAATAAATGATCATCATTATGAAGCTCCACAAGCTCATTATACATCAGTGCTAATAAAACTTCTGTAAGTTTATTTATATATTCACATTCTTCCGTAGTTCCCTGCCCAATCAATTGAAAGTTGATGATGAGAGTTTTACAAACTTTCCTCTATCAAACACTTTCCTCAATTCCTTGACCAACTTATCATGGATAAGACCATAATCAGAAACATTCTTCATGGTTTCAGAACTATTGAGATAGGCATTATGCACATCCATCTGATATAGTTTGAGATTTAAAATAATTAATAGACTTGTACTTATTCTGATGGTTCAAAGAAGGGAAAGACAATCATGGATATTTCCATCTTCATCAACAAATATCATAGAGTTTCTTGATTTGTCAACAATAACTTGCTCCATAACAAGACCACCGGGATCAAAAACTTAATCCTTTTGGAGAGTCACATCATTTATAGATTGTGCGCCCTTGGTAAACAATCCACAAACCTTGCTATCTATACACTACGCCAAAAACTGGAATAGACAGCGCCCCTTAGAGGGCGCTTTATTACAAAAGCGCACTCTAAAGTGAAGAGAAAAAATAAGGAGCGAACAACTGGAATAGACAGCGCACTTTAGAGGGCGCTTTTGTAATAAAGCGCCCTCTAAGGTGAAGCGAAAAAATAAGGAGGAGATAGAGGGACAACAATACAGGGCGCTTTTTAGAAAGCGCCCTCTAAGGTTACCCTTAGAGGGCGCTTTTAAAAAAGCGCTCTATAAGTCCATGTGCATTTCCAGTTTATAAAGCGCTTTTGGAAAGTCTTAGAGAGCGCTTTTAGAAGCGCCCTCTTAGGCCCCCTTTAGAGGGCGCTTTTGTAACAAAGCGCCCTCTAAAGTGAAGCCAAAAAAAAAATGGAGGGACAACAATAGAGGGCGCTTTTGTGAAAGCGCCCTCTAAGGTTACCCTTAGAGGGCGCTTTTGAAAAAGCGCTCTCTAAGTCCATGTACATTTCCAGTTTATAAAGCGCTTCTGGAAAGCCTTAGAGAGCGCTTTCATAAGCGCCCTCTTAGGCCCCCTTTAGAGGGCGCTTTTTTTCCACAAGCGCCCTCTAATGTCTCCTTTAGTAAACATTAAAATTATAACATACTGCGCGTTTTGTTATTTCACTATCTGTTATTAGCGTTCTTTTTCACGTTAGGGTTCTGAGGCGTTTTCCTTCCACCTCTGTTAGATCTACATGCGCGTTTCCTCCTTCTACCAATCAAAGGTACACGCTTTTCCCAATTACTGTTTTATGTTATTGCTTTGTTTTAGCTTTGCCCAATTTCTGTTTTACCTTATTACTGCGCGTTTCCTCCTTCTACGTTTGTTTCGACCATGATAGCGGATGCACTAGGAAATTGACGGTTGGTTTTTAGTGACCATGATTGCGGATGCAATGGGTTATACGACCTATGAACATCTGATTTTGTGTCAACACCAGTATCATTAGAAACCTAGGTCCAAATGTGTTTGAACTCTTCTGAAATTGTTTTTTATTTATTCTAATTAGTAATGGATAATACATGGATGTCTTCCAATCGGTTGTCGAGAGAGTACGAAAATGGGGTATCAGAATTCGTTAAGTTTGCCGTTGCGCACGCCGAAGACCCCAGTAGAATGATATGTCCTTGCTTGGGTTGTTGTTATGGGAAACGGGTTGACGCAGTTCAGTTGACATCGCATCTAATGAGGCATGGAATTGATCGAAGTTATACATGTTGGAATTTGCATGGTGAGAAAAGTAACGAGAATGTTGAACCGGGGGATAGTACGACCTATGCCTCAAACTATAGTGGCGCAGATACATACGATTGTGATCGAGTTGAAGAGATTGCAGAAGCACTTGAAGGAGATCTTAAGGATTGTCCCGAAATGTTTGAGAGGTTGGTAAGTGATGCAGAGAAACCTTTGTATGATGGTTGCACTAAATTCACAAGATTGTCTGCGGTATTAAAGTTGTACAACTTAAAGGCGGGCAATGGGTGGTCGGATAAAAGTTTCACAGAGTTATTAGCCCTTTTGAAAGATATGCTTCCTGAGGATAATGTTCTTCCCAATCGAACATATGAGACCAAAAAGATGCTGTGCTCTATTGGCATGAGCTATGATAAGATACATGCATGTCCAAACGATTGCGTTTTGTTTCGAAATGAGTATGCATCGTTAAATGAGTGTCCTAAATGCGGTGTCTCGTGTTTATATGCATCGTTAAATGAGTGATCATAATGAGGGTATTTGGATCAATCCAACCGTCCGTGTTGTTAAGAGACATGTAGAACATATTCCAACCAAGAAAAGAAAGAGAACTTAGTGAAAAAGGTACAGGTCAAATGATTTTAATTGTTTTCTTTATTACAGGTAAAATGACTTTTATGATTTTAATTGTTTTTACATTTGTCATCTGATTTTAATTGTTTTCTATTTTACAGGTAAAATGATGATGCTGGATATTTGTTTAGATGGAGATGCTCTATTGTCGTCAAGCCTCATTCGCGTAGATGATGATGCTGGATATTTGAAAGTATCCCTCTACGACAATGGAACATGTCCATCTAAACATATATCAATTCTATCTTCAAAAGATAAGGGTTCAATGTTGGCAAGTTACATTGGTTTCCTTGTTCGACAACATATTCCGATTACATGTGATAATTGGAGAAGTCCGGACTTGAAGGTTGGCAAAGAAAAAATATGGTCGGAGATACAGGTACTTACCATATATTGTTATATGTTTTTTGTTGCATCAACTTTGCAGCCCTGTATTGTAGGCAGAATTTAGGACTTCTCAAAGTTGATTTCTTGTTACTTTGTCGTTCATAAAATACACCACTAAATTCTATGCGTTTAATTTTTAATTTTTTTTCATCAGGCTTGTGTCTCAATAGAGGATGGGTATCTACCTAAAGTTACTTTTGTAGTGGTCCAAAAGAGACATCACACCCGTCTCTTTTCTGTCAACCCCAAAGAGACCGATAGAAGTGGAAATATTATGCCAGGTTTTTTCAATATATTTCTCAACGCAGCTGGTATATATTATCATTTGAATTTATCACTTTTTGCTGATTTTGTTGTTCTAAATTGTCAAAGGAACCGTGGTAGACACCAGCATTTGTCACCCTAGGGAATTTGATTTTTACCTTAACAGCCATGCAGGAATTCAGGTAATATTAGCTATGTCATTTAACTTTATGCCATTGTTTACTATTTGTTGCTCAATCGCCTTTTGACAGTTCTGTGTTATTTGCATTTGGACGTGTTCTTTTTGCAGGGGACTACTTATGCTGCCATCTGTTGTTTTGGTTGAGCCTTATTTTGTATGGATGTGCGATAGAACTACTAGACAGCTTTTGGATATACAGAACATGTTTGCCACCATGGGTGGATGGGCGTTTTTGTTTAGTATTGGTTAGAACTACTAGACAGCTTTTGGATACAGTGGTCACTGGGTGTTGGTTGCTATGTTTTATTCTCTTAATTGTAGTACTTTGAGAATATGTTGTTGTATATTGTTGATCAAAGAATCATATATTAATGTTGTATATATGGAGGATTAATGTTGTATATAAATGGATTCATGTTGTATATATCAATGGATTAATGGTGTATAACATTGGATTAAAGGATGAAATCAATATGAATTTTACACTTTTGCAGCATGCGAACAGGTTACCAATTAAATATATATCCACTGTTTTTCAAACAAATTTTTTTAAAATAACTAACACTTTAGAGGGCGCTTTGTCCAGAAAGCGCCCTCTAAACACTTTACATTGACAACTTTAGAGGGCGCTTTTTCCTGAAAGCGCCCTCTAAACACTTTACATTGACAACTTTAGAGGGCGCTTTTTCCTGAAAGCGCCCTCTAAACACTTTACAATGACAACTTTAGAGGGCGCTTCTTCCTGAAAGCGCCCTCTAAACACTTTACATTGACAACTTTAGAGGGCGCTTTTTCCAGAAAGCGCCCTCTAAACACTTTACACTGACAACTTTAGAGGGCGCTTTTTCCAGAAAGCACCCTCTAAACACTTTACACTGACAACTTTAGAGGGCGCTTTTTCCAGAAAGCGCCCTCTAAGGTGTCCCTTTATGGACCACTCCAGAGGGCGCTTTTTTCTTAAAGCGCACTATAATGTGGCCACTTTAGACAGCGCTTTCTCCAGGAGAACAAAGCGTTGTCTTTACCTATGCCAGCGCCAGATTAGAGGGCGCTTAAAAGCGCTGTTATAGGCCAAAATAAGCGCCCTCTTTTCCCTTATTTGGCGTAGTGATAGCACAAATTACACGTAAGCTTTCAGCCTCATTTATCATATATTCACACAATCTCCCTTAGCAAAATCAACATTAACATTTTTATGAATATGATAATCATCCTCCTTAAGCTTTTAGGACTCTGTCAACATGTCTGACACATTTTTATCAACATCTTGATTTCCCAGATTGGATTCACGGGATTCTTCAGTAACAGACATGTGAATGAGATGATGTTTTCTCATCGTCCCATACAAGAGTGGAACTTCAATCATAATTCCTCCAGTAACTAGATCATTCTTACTAGCCAGAGGAAATTTGTAGAGATAAATATCTAGAACAAATTTCTTGTCAAATAGCTTGTGGTTGGTCTTCAAGATATTAAGAGTAACACCAATTCTTGTTTTACCAAACATACAAACTCGTTTTTGGTTAAACAAAGCTCCAAACATATGAGAAGGAATGCCATAATTCCTATTCTTTTTCCACTCTTTCTTCTGAACCGCTACTATTTATGCAATGTTGGGAGGAACTCTAGCATGGCCATCATTCTTCCCTTTAATGACAACTCCTTACTTGGGTCTCAAAAAGTCCATATGTGATAAATCAGAAGTATGAGTAAGATGTTGGACCATCTTGAATGGGATTTTGGTTTACTTCTCATCTTGACACATCATGAATTTTACCTTGTTAAATCTTGAGTTTTGGAAACCCCTTGCCACCATCTTCAGATATGATCTCCATCACGCTCTTAACCTTAGATGAGGGCTGAGAAATCCACATATAACAGTTGTCTTTGGATCTTGAACCCTTCATTAACACAACTTGATCTTTGCTAGAGACAATACATTCTGACTTGTTATAGCTAACATTCAGACCTTGATCACATAATTGACTTATGTTGATAAAGTTAGCAGCTAATCCTTCTACTAGCAACACATCATCAAGACATGGTAAATATGGACTCACCAACTTGCCTATCCTTTTTTTTATTCTTTAGAAAAGTTGGACATCCAACTTTAGTGTGATCAAACCATTACATTCATAGCATTATGTTTCTTTGCCTCCATTAGGTTTGTCTTCATCTGTGTTCTTGCTCTAGGGAATGATGTCAGACACCTTGTCTGGGACATTTGTCATCCATTTTCTATCCAGATCTTTCAGATCATTGTCAAACTTTCTGCCAACAAGGGCTATAGCTTGTGAAAAGTTTTCTTCAACATCCTTCTCACCTTGATCTTCATCTTTATTAGTGTTAGATACATTTTTCCATTACAAATATCGTAGTACATCTTTATTAGTGTTAGACATAAGTTTTGTCGACATTACAAATATCGTAGTGCATTACATTTTTCCAAGATGAAGCAATACCAATATATACCATGGCTGAACCAGTACATATGTTTTAGACAATACATATCAAGCTAATTTCTTCTATTGCAATCCAAACAGCTAGTTAAAGGCATAATATTTATGCATCAATAGACAACCTAAGTATGTCTTCACCAGTTTATATTGTCCAACGCCCGCGACCTTAACATATCCACCTTTTTTTCTCCTCTCAAGATGAACTAGCTTCCACCATTGGAAATGAGAATTGAAATATTATCCCATCTGGCTTTTGCAGATCAAGTCATTTTTTCTTTTTCATAACTTGTTGAAAATGTTGCAGTAATAAGTAGTTAGTAATTATTTTCCTACTTTCATGCCAGTAACGTTAGTGGAATAGTGGAATAGTGGAATAGGCTTGATTGTTAGTTCCACTCCTTATTATTAGCATTCAGTTTCTCAATTCTTTGCTGTATATATTCGTCTAATTGTTTACCACATTGATCAACAAACATTATCAATTCAGTTATCTTCTCTACATGGTATCCAGAGCTTCAGGTTGAAATTTTTTTTCCAACCACCTTCACTCCCATGGCTGGCAATAGTCCCAACCTACTGGCCCTAACCAATTCATTATCATCCCAGATCAATTTTCAACTTCCTCCAATCAAAATCACTCTTGACAATGAAAATCACTGCCTTTGGAGCACCACTGTCATCTCTGCTCTCGAAACCTTTGATCTTGAGCCTCATTTGCTGGCCCCAAATCCACCGCCACAGACTCGCTCCATTGCTGCTGAAGATGGAACAATCACCCAAGAACCCAACCCTGACTATCTCGCCTGGAAGCGTCGCGATAGGTTGGTTCTGCTGTGGCTCAAATCAACTCTCTCTGAGAGAACTCTCGCCATCGTTGCTCGTAGCACCACCTCCCACATGGCCTGGACAGCACTCGAGAAAACTTTCCAGGCGCAGACTCGTGCTCGGCGGATGTCCCTGAAATTGCAGTTACAATCTCTACCTAAGGGGTCTCTCTCTATCATGGATTACATCGAGCGAAAACGCTCTATTGCTGACTCCCTCGCTGCAAACCTGCACCCTGTTTCTGATGAGGACCTAATTGGTCACATCCTCTCTGGGCTAGATAGCTCTTACGGCGCCTTCGCCACTGCATTCATGATCCACAGTGATGATGCTTCTGTTGACGACCTGGTGGGCAAATTGCTTCAGGAGGAAGCACGACTCGCTCAAGAACTGACTCGCCAATCCACCATCGCTCCCTTGGCTCCTTCATCTCCAGCACCAATTCTTTCTGTCCACGTCGCCGGTCGGCAATCTGGCCGGTCATATAATACCAACAATTCTGGTGGCGCCTACTCTCGCGGGGATTCCAGGAGCGACTCCCGAGGTGACGTTCGTGCAACAAACGGTGGTGAGTTCCGCCGTCGCCGTCCACAGTGCCAATTATGTGGGCGTCCAGGTCACGAGGCTGTGGATTGTTGGCAACGTAATAATCAGATTGATTTTCCCTCACGCAAGCCCAACCCGCGCAGTACATCAAAGCAGGCTCATTATGCTTCTCAGGCTACGTCTTCAAGTGCCATCGATCCTTCTTGGTATTTCGACACCGGTGCCACTGATCATGCTTCTCCAGATTTTCAGAAGCTGACCATCTCTGATGACTACAAAGGCAATGACAAACTGCAAGTGGGCAATGGTAACCTTTTATCTATTTCTCACATTGGCAATTCTACTTTACATAATTTGCGCTTGCCTAATGTTCTCATTGTTCCTAAACTCACAAAAAGCCTTCTCAGTGTATCCAAATTTACACAGGATAATAAGGTTTATATAGAGTTTTGGCCTCATCATTGCCTTGTCAAAACCTTTCAGGGTCAAACCATCCTCCGCGGGGGCATTAACAACGGCCTCTACTGCATTAACACTATCCAGAATAAAACTCGACCAACCATGGCTCTCACCGGCGTCCGTACATCTGTCCACGGCTGGCACCAGCGGCTTGCTCATCCTCATGAACCTCTATTGCGTCGTCTTATTTCCTCTTTTAATTTACCAGTTTCTTCAAATAAATTTCCCAATGTATGTGACTCTTGTCAACTTGGAAAGAGCCATCGATTTCCTTTAGGATCATCGCATATTGCATCGTCTACTCCTTTTGAACTGATTTACTCTGATGTATGGGGTCCATCTCCCAAATTTTCAATTAATGGCAATCGGTATTTCGTTTTGTTTATTGATGATTGCACCAAATATGTGTGGATTTATTTTCTATCGCACAAATCACAAGTTTTCACTACTTTTGTGCAATTTCGTACTATGATTGAAACACAATTCAATGCAAAAATCAAACATCTTCAATCCGATTGGGGGGGTGAATTTCGCAATGTCTCTAATTTTTTAAAACAACACGGTATTTCTCACCGTATTTCATGTCCATACACACAAGAGCAAAACGGGGCGGTCGAACGCCGAAATCGTATTATCATTGAAAAAGGCCTCACTCTTTTGGCTCAATCATCTTTACCTCACGATTTTTGGGAACATGCTTTCAAAACTGCAACTTATCTCCACAATAGAACCATTACCCCCACCTTACACTACCATTCTCCATATCAAAAATTATATCACAAAGATCCAAATTATGGTTTTCTCAAAACTTTTGGATGTCTTTGCTATCCTTTTCTTCGTCCGTATAACAACCACAAAATTGATTTTCGCTCTCTTCCATGTGTGTTTCTTGGTTACAGTACTTCTCACAAAGGATATCTCTGTTTTCATAAACCTACTGAGCGTATATATGTTGCAAGGCATGTTGTTTTTAATGAGAGTATATTCCCATATTTTGTTTCTTCAAATAATTCGACGCCTAACTTATCTACTCCTGCTTCTACAGAATTAAATTCCAATTTATTAGAGCAAGCTGTTGGACTGCCCACACCTTCAGCCACGTTCCAAACTGAACCTGCAATTCAGCCTACAATTCAGCCCTCACCCACAATTCCTCCCACTTCTCATTCATTGCCTAATTTCTCTCCTCCGCCGGCCCCACAACAACAACAACAACTTTTTCCTTCACACTACAGACCCGCCCAATCTTCCACTCACCCTATGACCACACGAGCCCAAACCGGCTCTCTCAAACCGAAAATCCTAGCTACCACTCTAAAACCTGAACCTGATCCTCGAACATACAAACAAGCCCTCAAACATAAACATTGGCAAGATGCCATGACTGTAGAGTATAATGCCCTTGTGAAAAATGGTACTTGGTCTCTTGTTCCTTGTCCTACTAATGTCAATGTTGTAGGTTGTAAATGGATTTACAGGACAAAACGCAAATCTGACGGGAGTATTGAGCGTCACAAGGCTCGTTTGGTGGCACAAGGTTTTAGTCAGCAAGCAGGTAAAGACTTCTTTGAGACGTTCAGCCCAGTGGTTAAGCCAACAACTATTCGCCTTGTCTTGTCCATTGCCTTATCCAACCAATGGTGTCTTCGGCAATTAGATATCAACAATGCATTCTTGAATGGTGAGCTCTCTGAGGTTGTCTATATGCGTCAACCAAAGGGTTTTGAGGATTCTCATCATCCTGATCATGTCTGTCAATTGCGGAAGGCTCTTTACGGGCTCAAACAAGCACCAAGAGCTTGGTTTACCAAGCTTAAGCATTACCTTGTCACACAGGGCTTTCGGGCTTGTCAATCAGACACGTCCTTGTTTGTTCATCATTCTGCTGCTGCTACCATCTACATCCTTGTATATGTAGACGATCTGATCATTACCGGCACGGATTCAGGTTTGATTAATAACTTCATCATTAATCTTAACAAGGTGTTTGCTTTAAAGGATCAGGGAGAATTACATTATTTCCTCGGTCTTCAAATCACACGCACCAGTTCAGGGGTTCAACTCACTCAAGAAGGTTATGTTAGAGATATTCTGGAGTCCACAAACATGTCTGCTGCTGCTCCTATAACAACACCTGCTGACCCACAACATCGTCTAGTCCGAGCAGGTGAACCATTCGATGATCCAGCCTTATACAGACGCACAGTCGGTTCTCTCCAGTACGCCACAATCACCCGGCCTGATATTACGTATGCGGTAAATCGCGTTTGTCAATTTATGCATTCCCCGACACTTGATCACTGGCGTGCTGTCAAAAGAATACTTCGTTATCTTGCTGGTACTCTGTCACATTCTCTCCACTTCAGTCCAACTCAAGCAACTTCCTTTTTAGCATATTCCGACGCGGGTTGGATCTCGGATTCGGACGACAGCCGCTCTCAGTTTGGTTATGCAATCTTCCATGGATCTAATCTCATCAGCTGGACTTCCCGCAAACAGAAGGTTGTTGCTCGCTCAAGCACTGAGGCGGAATATCGATCCCTGGCATACACCGCCGCCGAACTGCTTTGGCTCAATATTCTTGCTTCTGAGCTTCATGTGCCTATTACTAGTTCTCCGTTGCTTCTCTGCGACAATGTTGGTGCCATTTTCTTGTCCAAGAACCCGGTTATCAGCACACGGTCCAAGCATATTGCGCTCGATTTTCACTTTCTTCGTGACCAGGTTGATTCCGGTACTCTCAAAATTGGCCACGTCTCATCCGTTGATCAGCTGGCCGATATCTTTACCAAGCCACTTTCCAAAGATAGAGTTTCTTTTCTTCGTTCCAAGCTTCGAGTTCTTCCGAATCATCAGCTTGCTGGGGGGTAATAAGTAGTTAGTAATTATTTTCCTACTTTCATGCCAGTAACGTTAGTGGAATAGTGGAATAGTGGAATAGGCTTGATTGTTAGTTCCACTCCTTATTATTAGCATTCAGTTTCTCAATTCTTTGCTGTATATATTCGTCTAATTGTTTACCACATTGATCAACAAACATTATCAATTCAGTTATCTTCTCTACATGCAGCAGTTAGAGAAATGGAAATAGCTATGAAAAGGGGTTGGCATAAACTTTGGATAGAAATCGATTCAAGCATTTTAGTGCAAGCATTTCATAAACCTTCCTTGTTACATTGACAAATTCGAAACAATTGGAATATATTTTTCGATTATTTTGCACATAAACACATATGCATCTCTCATATCTATAAAGAAGAGAATTCTTGTGCTGACTTTTTTGCAAACTTAGATCTCACTTATAAATCTCTAACCATTTTTAATCCACCTGAATACACATTAAAAAAAATTGAAAGGCCAAATGAAACTTTTGTTATAAAAGGCATAAGTTTTGCCGACATTATAAAATACCTTAGGGCATTACATTTTTCCAAGATGAAGCAGTACCAATATATACCATGGCTGAACAAGTATATATGTTTTATAGAAAATACATATCAAGCCAATTTTTTCTATTGCAATCCAAACAGGTAGTTAAAGGCATAATATCTATGAATCAATACATAACCTAAGTCCGTTTCACCACTTTACACTGTCAAACACTAACGCACATAACCTTAACATATCCACCTTTTTTTCTCCTCTTAAGATGAACCAGCTTCCACCATTGGAAATGTGAATTGAAATCTGATATGATTTGGCCATGTCAATACTGTCTGACACAAAAATATGTACCTAAACATAGTTGGCACTAAACACCACCAAATACTACTCCAAGTTAATTTTTTTTCCACTCCAATACAATTAAATTAAAATGATCAAATATTTTTTGTTTTATATCCTATACTCCTGTTATTTTTCTGTCATTTGACTTTATGCAAGCAATCTCATTTATTCTTCTTCTGTTGCGCAGGCATATATGAAAAAAACATTGTTTTCCGTATCATCGGCACTTTAACTTTTAGTAAGAGAACAACTTAATTGTTGCTAGGGGCTAGAGTGTGCAAACAACCCGGTTATTCATAATCAAATTGATATCTAAATTGTTCCACTTAATAAAAAATTAAATCAAATGTTAAAATAAAAATCCATTTTGTTATCCAAATATAGATCGTTATCTATTATAAAAATTTGAATTTATTATTAGATATCCAAATTTTACTATCCCTTAAATTTGGTTTTATCACATTATAAATTAATTTTATATTTTAAATCATTTTAAATTTTATAAAAAAATTATTTTAAAAGTAAAATTCAAATTTTTTTTTCTTTTCATAAAAAATATTATACTCGGAATTTTTTTTCCAAAAAAATTATATTTGATTTTTTTTTCAAATAAAATTATTATTTTCTTCTAAATAAAAAAAAATAAATTTATCAAAAATATTTTGTATTTTTTTCAGTAAAAAAATTTCTTTTTTAAATAATTTTTTTGATAATTTTTAATTTTCAAAAAGGTTATTTTTTCAAATTTTCAGAATAAAAAAACTTTTATTTTCAGATTTTATTTTAAAAGAAAATAATTTTTTATTTTCAAAATTTTTTTATTTTTAATTTCCATTTTTTAAATAATTTTTTTAGGTTTTTTTTTAAAGATTTTTTTCATTTTTAGAATATAATTTTATTATTTTCATTTTTTTTATATATATATTTTTTTAATTTTTCTGAATATTTGTTTTTTTTATATGTTTTTTAAATTTTAAAAGAAAATATATTTTAAAGCCTCATAAAATTTGTTTATGTTTTCAAATTTAAAAATTATTATTAATTTAAAGAAAATAAAATATAAATTAAATTAAATAATTTTGATTAAAATCAAAACCCATTTAAAATCTGTTCGGAAATTTAAATTGGTTTTTGTGAGAAGTGGTTTTGTTTATAAATCATAATCATAAAAATGGATTGGTTCATATTAAATGGTATCCATGTACACCCCTACTTGTTGCATCCCTCTTATCGATTCTTCCACCGATAATATCGATTCTTCACCTTTTAGGTCTACCTCATTTACTATCATTTTTTATTCTCTGCCATCAAAATTTTCCAAATGGTTCTTATGCCACTCTTTTAAGTGACTCTTAATAATTCTTAGTTTTACTTTCAACAAGTATCTTCCCCACCCATTAACTTCTATGGATCTCCATCTATCTTCTACAAATTTATGATAACCCTTCATCTTACTCCAACAATTAAGCGTTCAAAATGGTTTTGGTCTCCAATTTATAATCTTCTCGCATAGAAGTACATGGATATGGTCTGATAATCCCTTGTCTAAGCACCACTGAGAGCACGTCGGCCATCGATGACTCTAGTTTTCTAATAGTAGAAATCAATCAATCCGACTCATCGATGAACCATCTAATTTTGACCATGTGAATCTCCTAACTATTATGGGTATATAAATCAATTTTGTTTTTCATATGAATGAATAAAACCCTTTAATTTCTTCTCTTGTGGTGAACACCCTAACTCCTTTTATTTTTTATTCCATTCTGATTGCATTGAAGTCCCCCATTACAAACCATTTTAATGCTAGATTTAATGTTAATAGTTTTGTCAACTTCCTCCACAACACCCTTTTTCCACTACCTTCACAAGACATTAAAAATAATTTTGTACATGTTCTTACTAAAAATATTAAAAGGTTAACCTCCCTAATGCTAGCCAAGCAAGGTCATAAACGATTCGTTAATGTGTTTGTTTATGTATAAGATTCATGGCCACCATTGTTGGTGGTTTGAGGTTTTTCGTAAGTTTACTCTTTTCTATGTTATTCATCATGCAAATGTCCCCTCCCCACTGTTCGTCTCAAAGTCTTTTTATATGTCGGCCTTGCCTTCCTCCTTGGATATTGAAGGGGCATGGTTTCAATGGGTTTAGTAGCCATTAGTGATATGTAACCATTTATGTCCATTAGTGATATGTAACTGTTTATGTCCATAAGTGATATGTAACGTTTGTGGCCATTAGTGATATGTAACCGTTTATTAATCGTTTTGTAATGGTTTCCAATTCTTGATTGTTTCATAAACGTTACAATGGTTATGACTTAACTTGTTCCCTCAAAGCCTGGTCAATTGAGTCTGGGATGAGTATGGGACTCGTTGTTCGAGCTCCTAATAATTCCCCCGACCTCTTAAAATTCAGGATGTATGAAACATCTTTATCCCGCTTGTATACCAACCTCAGGTTCAATAATCTCGGTCCGAAGTCTTGATCCATATCTAAAATTATCTCAGTTCTTTCCCCATTCGGCGTACCTTGATTCTGATTTCATGCCTCGTCTGACCAAATAACTTCCGGGGTGTACATAAGTCCCCAGGGCATGAATCATGAAAGGGTGAAATGTTCAGACAAAAGAAATCCGAAATAATATTCTTCATTGAAGATGAGGTACAACTCAACTTATTCTTACTTGCATGCACTTTCTAAACTGACACAATGACGTGAATGGACGTGGCAAATCTTTTATAACATGGGGCATATCTTTTTGTCGTATTTTCTCTCTTTCTCTTTCGTAATATGTTTGGATCCTATTGAGGTCCTTGGATTTATAACAATGTTGTATTTTAATTTACTTCTACCGATCTTTGATAATTACCTTACCTTTAAGCCTAAAGCGTATTTTGTCTTGCTAAGAACAATGGTAAGCCCCAAGCGTATCTTGGGAAGATATACGACTTTAATGATGTCAAAAAACACTATGTCTTTAATAAAGAAGCCATATATCCTTATTGGATTCTTGACCTAGTGTTTTCTTAGAATCTGACGGGTTCTGGTCATAGAGAAGTCGAAGAGATCTAGTGGGGTCTCAACTTATGGTTGTTGTAAAACCTGGTAGGTTCTAGACATAGGGAAGTTGGAGAGCCCCTAGTGGAATCTCGACTTTTTGAGGCCTTTTTTGTCATTAGTCATCCTTTTCAGATGCATGACATTATGGATGATTTTCCTTGAAACTTTTCAAGCCCATCTGAAGTTTATTGATCTTTTATTGTTGTCTTGCATGTGCTTTATATATATATATATATATATATATATATATATATATATATATATATATATATATATATATATACCAAGCCTATTTTAGATATCTCGAGAAATTTTATTTTCTTATTCCATTTGTTCTCTTATTTGGGCATAATAGCTAATTTGATAATCCCTAAGAGATTTTAGTTTGGTATGGTTTGAATCACGTTGGTTTGAGTATTATGGTAATCTGAGCTTTATTACCGACATCTCTCAAAATATTTGTTGATCTTGGTGTTTTTTTTTCCTGATTGTATATGTTCTTCATCCTTTACATGACCTATGTGACTTGACTTTTATTGATTTGTTGAGTATCATTATTTTGAACATAGGTCGGCTAGCTGATCGGAAAAATAGCAAGTGTACTATTTTCACCGATGTAGTAATAGGGAGTTTATTTCCCAGTATCGATCTCGAGGATTGCGTAGGAATTACTTATTTCAATTCGATTCTATTCAAACAAAAAGATAATGGTTGGTTTGTTTTGGAATTGCGAATAGTGACACGAAGATAGTAAAAATAACTGATTAAGATAAAAGATGCTAGGGTAAGTGGTTGAGTTAGCCCGTTATGAATTTATCCCGATTTCCTTAATGCCTATGATACATTCAATCACCTAACCTCAGAATGTTCTTACTTAAGTCCTTAAGTGAGAAACTATTAAACTACCAATTCTTACTCAAATGTCCATTCAATTAATCATTGGTTTTAATCATACAATATATCAAGGTTTACGGTAATTTATGAAAGTTACTAGTCCTAGATGATGCATTCATAAACCCAATTGTGTGAAAACCCTACCAATCACAGTCCTGTAATTGGAAGTCATAGATTAATTTGTATTTGTCCGATACAAAAGCATAATAACATCACACAATTAAATTGAAAGACATAACATAGTAATCAAGGAATCATTGGTTCACATTCATAACATACGATAACATCAGGACCACCCCCTAGCATCAGGGGGTTTAGCCTCTCATAGTACTTAAAGAATTCATAAAGTAAAGATTAGACATTACAAAGAATTAGGAGAATTTGATCTTCAATGGTGGCTACCGTTGAATCTCGCCGTCTTCGAATCCGTTGTATTCGCTATCTTCTCCACGGTAATGCTTTCGTTCGTCTGTCAAAAGGTCCCTTTTCCTCTCTCTTCCAAGCCTTCTTATAGTTTCATATGCCTCCTCTCTAAGCAAAAGGTCCATACTGCCCTTAATGATCAGAATCGGTTCACAAGGAAAAATTAGGTTTTCCAAGCTGCGTGCAATCAACACGGCCGTGTGTGTACACACGGGCGCCCGTGTTTTTTCTCCTGCATTAATTAATTTCAGCATTTGTTACAGTAGCAACAACACGGGCCGTGTTCCTGCACACGGGTGCCCGTGTTAATGCACTGTTTTAATCAACACGGTCGTGTGTGTACACACGGGTGCCCGTGTTAATGCACTGTTTTAATCAACACGGCCGTGTGTGTACACACGGGTGCCCGTGTTGATCCCTGTTTTCTGCTTCATCTTTTTCTCTGCTTGACCAACAACACGGCCGTGTGGTGGCACACGGGTGGCCGTGTTGACCTGCTGTTCTGTCATATTTTCGTCCTTCAGAGTGTCCCGAACTTCACCATTCTTGCTTTTGAACCTGGAACAATGACGCTACCCAAACGAAGCATAAACGAGGTCTTTTTGACTTAAACTCGTAATCGAATGTAATGTAATACCAAACCAACAAAACTCGATACTTGACTCAAATGCAACTAAAAACAAACATAAATCTTACCAGAGTGATGAAAATACGTCGGATTAACGGCGGGAATTCAATGGAAATGGTGACCGATCACAACCCCAAACTTGTCTCATTGCTTGTCCTCAAGTGATGTATTGAGTCCAAACAAAGGTCACCTCCGAATTCGTTTTCCACAATGCAACCTAGTCTTTCACCATTTGTGTTCTTCCTTTCCAATCGAGTTTCAGGTCTCTCCAATTCAGGCAGTTTACCATATTTCCACATCAGAAACCTCTTCACCTGCAAGCTTTTCACTCACTCACAATATCTCTCGGGGTTAGGTGTGTACACTCACAGCACAGTATACAGTATCAGACTCTTAACTTTGAACACATTCTAATGTCATTACCACAGCAGATTTCACACACTTTTTGAGGTCTTTTTAGGTTGTAACGGGGCTTGGGTACGGTGGGATAAACAAAAAAAATTGGGTAACAAAGGGTTTTGAACTCGGTAATCATATTGTGCACTTTTTCTTCTTTTCCTGTGCATCACATATATTTTTGGGGTAAAAACTCTTTTGCCTCTTTTTCTACTCAACTTTCCGAGCATTTCATATCTGTTGGACTCTAAGGTCTCGGCAAGTGCAATTTTTTCTTTTCTTATTTTCTTCTTCTTTTTTTTTTCTTTCCGAGCCTTTCATATCTCTAAGGTCTCGGCAAGTGCATTTTTTTTCTTTTCTTATTTTTTTTTTCTTATAAAGGACATACATACTGTTTTTCTTTTTGTATGATCTCATCTTATGCACTTGCCTTCCCTTTCAAAATTTTCACCCCAAACTTATTTTCATTGCACATCTTGCAATTCACACAATCATACCGAGTTATGACACAAAAGGGAATGGATAATTAAAAGTTAACATGGATTTATGAGGAATAATGCTTGACGTTAGCATGGGGTTTACAATGAACAAATGGCTAAGGCTCAACGGGGTTTTACGAAGGGAAACATACATATAGGGATGGCTAGAAAGGCCCTGGCTAAACAAACAACTTGCCTCAGTGTGTGTTGTCATGCTGTGACGTGTCAACAGAACATACGCAAAATCAGAGTGATAAAGTTATACCTGGCTGAACTCTCATATTGATGTTTCGTGTTTGGCTTTTTGTGATCTCACCATGTTGGTTAGCTTGCAAGCTCTGAAGTCTCTTCGTGTTATGTGGTTCTTTCCTGACTTGGTCTTTCCATACCGCTCTCTTGGTCTAGTGTCACCACATTGTGTCCGACTTTACCTTCTCATGGTTGCATCAACTTCCGGGGTGCCATATCAGAATAAGTATGAGGGGTGTCATTCATCCACTACCATTGATCCCGGATTCGTCCAACCATTTCTCATCACTCTGTACACACAAGTAAACAACGAAAACAAACAAAAACAAAAGCGATGGAAATAAAACATGAAAGGAAAACCCCCCCACACCTGAACTAAACATTGACCTCAATGTTTAAATCCAGATACTAAGGGGACTCACAGCGACTACTGTTGGTTTAATGCACTTGTGTAATTTCCTTCCACTTGGAGGTGTTTGTGACTTTGCCCTTTTAATTCTCCTCCTCCCCTACACAAAATTTTAGCACACACCAAAAAAATAAAAACGAAATAAATTAGAAATCAAACGCGTGGGTTGCCTCCCACGAAGCGCTTCGTTTAACGTCGCATGGCTCGACGGTTCATTTCCCTTATCATGGGGGGTATTTCAGGTTCAAAACCTTGTTGCACCTCTTGTCTACAACACGGAAATTGTCTCTTTTATCAGTGTGGACTCCTTTGTACCACGATTCCTTTTTAACTATCCTTTCAGTGTTAGGAATCTTTCCATTTCGGGTGGCTACTGGCAGTGGTGAGCCTTTGATAGTATTCAATGTCTTGATTAAGCCTACTTGATACTGAGATTTTGTATTTTCTTCCATCTCCTGATTTTCAATAGCATTCAATGTTATTTCCTTGTTGTGAACTTTCAAGGTTAGCGTGCACTCATCCATGTCGAGCTTGCATCGACTCGTCTTCATGAAAGGTCGACCCAGAATAATGGTTGCCTCATTGTCTTCAGGTATGTCTAGGATTACAAAATCAACTGGGAAAGTCAAGTCCGCTATTGTTACCAGCACATCTGCAGCTATACCATATGCATCTTTCCTTGAGTGATCCGCAAACTTCAGATTGGTCTTTATATCACTAATATTTTTAATACCCAACCTGTGATAGACCGATAATGGCATCAGATTCACACTGGCTCCCGAATCTATTAGTACCTTTTTGAAGGTTCTTTCTTTGATTGTGCACGGTACTGTGACGGTTCCTGGATCCTTTTGTTTGTTAGGAATGTTCTGCTCCAGGGAGTTTGCATTATATTGTTCCTTACCAGATACCTGTTCTTCAGTGGTTGGTTTCTTTTCAGCCATTACCTCTTCCACGAATTTCTTGTATATGGGCATCCTTTCAAGTGCTTCAAACAAAGTCATATGACCCTCAATCCTTTTAAACATTTTTATGAATTTCTCGAAGTCTGACTCACTAGGTTCCTTCTTTGTCACTCTCTGAGGGTAGGGCAACTTAATCATCGGTTTAGTTCCTTTTGTAGTTTCTTCTTTAGTCGGCTCGCTCGGTGATATAATTTTTTTCTTCTTAGCAACCTCTTTCTCTGTCGTCGTGACAATGTTAACATTCTCCTGACCTCTCGGATTTTGCACTGTTTCACTTGGTAGGGAACCTGGTGTTCTAGAACTTGACAGTTGTTGTGCTATCTGCCCCAGCTGAACTTCGAGATTCCTTAGGGAGGCGGTGGTGTTTTTCTGATTGTTTCTAGTCTCTTCTTCAAATTGCATATTCTGAGCTGCCATCTTTTCAATTGCAATCTCCCAATCTGCCTTTTGAGGTACCTGTTGCTGATCTTTCCAAGAGAAATTAGGATGATTTTTCCACCCCGGATTATATGTATTTGAATAGGGATTATTCTGCCTCAGGTAATTTATAGCTTGCACTTGTTCTGCGGTTGCAACACAATGCATGGCAAAGTGTGGTCCACTACAAATTTCACAAATCATGGTCGGAACCGGCTGAACTTGAGCAACAGTCTGGGTACCTAAATTCATAGCTTTCAATCTCCTTTCAACCTCAGCAGCAATCTGGTCTTCCATTTTCACTACCTGATTTGCTAATTTCAAGTCAATTTTTCCCTCCGGCTGATTTACAGTACGGTCATACAATTCCAAATGCTCATTTGCTGCAATAGCTTCGATGATTTTTTTGATACCGGTTGCTGTAGAAAAATTAGACGAGCCACCAGCAGCTGTATCAATGAGTTGCTTAGTTCTCATCTTCAGCCCATTCACAAAATTCTGCATTTGTTCAGTTTCATCCAGATTATGTGTAGGACATGCAACTAAACATCTTTTGAATCTTTTGTAGGCATCTCCAAGTGTCTCTCCTTCTTTCTGTTTAAAATTCACAATGTCATACCTCTTACGGATATACACAGAAGCAGGAAAATACTCATTCAAGAATGCTGTTTCCATTTGTTGCCATGTAGTAATGCTTCCTGCAGGTAGGGAATAAAACCATTCCTCAGCGTCCTCAGATAACGTGAATGGAAACATGACCAATCTCTTTGCTTCCTCAGAATGCCCATCAATTTTCAATGATGTAGTCATAGTCAGAAACCTCTGCAGATGCTTGTTTGCATCCTCATTGATCTTTCCTGCAAAAGGTTTGCTTTCTAACTGGCGGATAGTAGACGGGTGCAACTGGAAGTGAGCAACATTAACAGGTTGATTCACAATGGTCAACCGCACTGCTGGATTATTCTGTCTGCCATAGTCACCTAAAAGTCTCTCCGGTGGAGGTGGGTCTGCAGCCATGTTAACAGTGTCTGGATGGGAATTTGTGTCTGACTCAGATTTTTCGGAGTGAACAGAAGCTGGTGTTCTCGGTGTGGCCGGTTCTTCGCTGTCAGAGTTTGCCAGTTTCTTTCTTCTAGCTTCTCTGAGCTTTGCCCGCAATGTTCTCTCTGGTTCTGCGTCAAAATGAAAATCAGCTGAGGACTTACCTCGCATAAACAAGTTAGACAAAGATTAAAATTGAATAACAAAATTGTCACAGATAAAATTTTGGTTGGCGAGCAACAAAATTTCGATAGAATAGAAATTAAAATATGTAGTTTGGCAATCCCCGGCAACGGCGCCAAAAACTTGATCGGAAAAATAGCAAGTGTACTATTTTCACCGATGTAGTAATAGGGAGTTTATTTCCCAGTATCGATCTCGAGGATTGCGTAGGAATTACTTATTTCAATTCGATTCTATTCAAACAAAAAGATAATGGTTGGTTTGTTTTGGAATTGCGAATAGTGACACGAAGATAGTAAAAATAACTGATTAAGATAAAAGATGCTAGGGTAAGTGGTTGAGTTAGCCCGTTATGAATTTATCCCGATTTCCTTAATGCCTATGATACATTCAATCACCTAACCTCAGAATGTTCTTACTTAAGTCCTTAAGTGAGAAACTATTAAACTACCAATTCTTACTCAAATGTCCATTCAATTAATCATTGGTTTTAATCATACAATATATCAAGGTTTACGGTAATTTATGAAAGTTACTAGTCCTAGATGATGCATTCATAAACCCAATTGTGTGAAAACCCTACCAATCACAGTCCTGTAATTGGAAGTCATAGATTAATTTGTATTTGTCCGATACAAAAGCATAATAACATCACACAATTAAATTGAAAGACATAACATAGTAATCAAGGAATCATTGGTTCACATTCATAACATACGATAACATCAGGACCACCCCCTAGCATCAGGGGTTTAGCCTCTCATAGTACTTAAAGAATTCATAAAGTAAAGATTAGACATTACAAAGAATTAGGAGAATTTGATCTTCAATGGTGGCTACCGTTGAATCTCGCCGTCTTCGAATCCGTTGTATTCGCTATCTTCTCCACGGTAATGCTTTCGTTCGTCTGTCAAAAGGTCCCTTTTCCTCTCTCTTCCAAGCCTTCTTATAGTTTCATATGCCTCCTCTCTAAGCAAAAGGTCCATACTGCCCTTAATGATCAGAATCGGTTCACAAGGAAAAATTAGGTTTTCCAAGCTGCGTGCAATCAACACGGCCGTGTGTGTACACACGGGCGCCCGTGTTTTTTCTCCTGCATTAATTAATTTCAGCATTTGTTACAGTAGCAACAACACGGGCCGTGTTCCTGCACACGGGTGCCCGTGTTAATGCACTGTTTTAATCAACACGGTCGTGTGTGTACACACGGGTGCCCGTGTTAATGCACTGTTTTAATCAACACGGCCGTGTGTGTACACACGGGTGCCCGTGTTGATCCCTGTTTTCTGCTTCATCTTTTTCTCTGCTTGACCAACAACACGGCCGTGTGGTGGCACACGGGTGGCCGTGTTGACCTGCTGTTCTGTCATATTTTCGTCCTTCAGAGTGTCCCGAACTTCACCATTCTTGCTTTTGAACCTGGAACAATGACGCTACCCAAACATAAATCTTACCAGAGTGATGAAAATACGTCGGATTAACGGCGGGAATTCAATGGAAATGGTGACCGATCACTAGCCCTGGGTATATCATGTCGGACATCCGTGTTTGGACAGGAATAATTTTAACAAAATCACTTTAGGTCAGAGATATGTTAATTTTGAAGGTGTAAAAAACACAAGAAATGGGGGGGTTTGAATTGGGTTTTACAAGCAAAAGTTTTTTCCAAAATAAAAAACACCACTAACAAGTCTAATAATGAAGAGATAAAAACACAAAGATTTTTATCCTGGGTCGCTTGAAACTCATAGCTAATCCAGTCCACCCGTCAAGGTGATTTGCCTTATACACAAGGACTTAATCCACTATGATCAACATATTACAATAAACACAAAGAATAACCTTCTTTGTCTTCTCAAGGATCCAACTAAACCTTAGTCTTCTCAAGGACTCACAAAGAACAACTTCCTTTGTCTTCTCAAGGATAACCTCCTTAAGGAATCAAACAAATAGTTTGAACAATAGTTTATGTGTTAGAAGATGCTTCTACAAAAGCAAATTTTACACAAATGAATAATAAATAATTAAAGAACATTGTATACAAAAGATGATAGATTTTCGCAAAAAAAAACCTGTCAAAATACTTGTGTAGATCATCATTTTCTTCAAGTCTTCAATGCATGCTTATACAGAGTAAGCATGTGACCATTGAAGGGGAAAATAGGGAAAGCTCCTTGAGCAGCTGTCCACTGTTGGATGAGAAAGGAATGATATCACGTATTGTCCTTTCGCACACATATTCAGTGACAGGTGTGATGAATAGTACAACCATTGCCCACGAAATCAGGTAGTGGAAAGGTTGTTTGATTTGTACTATGTACTATTTGATCATGTTCCCGTTTGATCTTATCTTCAGGTTCATTGGCTTCTGATAAAAGGTGATTGAAGCATGAAGTGAAGAAGTAGAGAGCTAGATTTAGAAACTTCAGAGTCTTGATAACGTCAGTAGTCTGGCTTGAGTTATTTAGTATCCTCAAAATCTTCAGAGTCTTCAAAATCCTCAGTCAGAACCTTGATAACTTCAATCCTCTGTCTTGAGATCTTCAGAATCTTCATCTACATAACACAACTTCAGAAGCTTGTCATTCTTCAGAAATTTGGTGATCAGAGTCACGTTCAGAAGCAAAAACTGAGAGAACATTGCAACAACAATATAGAGTCTCCTCAGAAGCTTCTGATGGGTGAAATAACACAAAAGAAGAAAGAACATTGCAGTAACAATATTGACATCTTTCAGAACTTCTAATTGCAGCGCAGAAGCGGATTTGCAACGCATAGTTCAGAAACGGATGATGTTGCACATCGTAACGCCCCAGACTGCTTTCAGGATTATCGTCTGACCCCACAAACCAAACATGGGTCTTTTCAGCATGTTTTATCTTCGCTCACATGTTTTCCGAGAAACTTCCTAGAAGGTCACCCATCCAAATACTACTCCAAGTCAAGCACGCTTAACTGTGAAGTTCTTATCTGCTGGACTACCAAAAAGAAGATGCATATACCAATTAATCCTTATAAGCTTCCTTCAACCATGCAGTCTCATACCTGCACATCCTCAAGATACCTCTCATTTTGATGTGAATTTGGTTTTTCCCTAGAAGTTACTAGAAGTGTCTCATTGTCATGCATTGTGCACCGACAACCACTCCCTCGCACTCGGGTGTTACATGTAACCATTTTCTGTCCTCTTCGGCCTCGGGTGTTACATGCCCACCAGCTTCCGCTTGGTTCGTCCCCGAACCACATCGTACTTGGAGAGATCTGACTCTGATACCATTTGTAACACCTCAGACTCCTTTCAGGATTACCGGTTGACCCCGCAAACCAACACGGGTCTTTTCTGCATGTTTTTTTCTCACTCACACGCTTTCCGGGAAAATTCCCAAAAGGTCACCCATCCAAATACTACTCCAAGTCAAGCCCGCTTAACTATGGAGTTCTTATCTGTTAGGCTACCAAAAAGAAGATGCATCTTATTGGTATAGGTAGTACCAATTAGTCCTTGTAAGCCTTCCTTCAACTATGCAGTCTCATACATGCACATCCTCAAGATCCCTCTCATTCCGATGTGAATTCATTTTTTCCCTAGAAGCTGCTAGGAGTGTCTCATTGTCATGCCTCGTGCATCGACAACAACTCCCTCGTCCTCGGGTGTTACATATAACCATTCTCCCCCCTCTCTGGCATCGGGTGTTACACACATCATATGATCAAAATCAGAATTGGTTGTTAAAGTTACACAATAACAAACCATTAGGGTACCAAAATTGTTCTCACACAAATACACTATTGTTATCATCAAAACTCAAGGTATAGATGCAGAACCAAATCTTGTTCTAACAAATTTTAACTTAGGCTTTTGTTTGAGGTAAGGGATTTTATTTACTTGATCTTTAGTTAGGCTAGAGGTTTCAATTAACTTAGCCAGACCGCAGCCGATTATGCCAAAGGCTTCAAGTTTCTTAAACTTCAGTTAGGCCAAATGTTTTATTAGCGTTACCCGACCGCAACTGATTATTCCAGAGGCTTCAAGTTGGTTGGACTTCGGTTAGGCTAGAGATTATATTAATATTACCTGGCCACAACAGATTTTGTCAGAAACTTCAAGTTTGTTGGACTTTAGTTAGACTAAAGGTTTTATTAATGTTACCCTGCCGCATCCGATTATGCCAAAGACTTCAAGTTGCATGGACTTCAATTAGGCTAGAGGTTTTATTAACGTTACATGGCCACAACTAATTATGCCAGAGACTTAGAGTTGCTTGGACATCAGTTAGGCCAGAGGTTTTATTAAGGTTATTTGACCGCATCCGATTATTCTAGAGGTTTCAAGTTGCTTGGACTTTAGTTAGGCCAGAGATTTTATTAACATTACCATGCCGCAACCGATTATGTCAGATGTTTCAAGTTGCTTGGACTTCAGTTAGACCAAAGGTTTTACTAACGTCACCCCGCCGCAACTGATTTTGCCAGAGGCTTCAAGTTGTTTGGACTTTAGTTAGGCTAGAGATTTAATTAACGTTACCCGACCACAACCGATTATGCCATAAGCTTCATGTTGCTTGGACTTCAGTTAGGACAAATGTTTTATTAACATTACCCGTCCGCAGACGATTATGCCAGAGACTTCAAGTTGTTTGGACTTCAGTTAAGCCAGAGATTTTATTAACGTTACCCCGCCACAGCAGATTTCCAGAGGCTTTTATTTTGCATGACCGATGTTCAGAGCCCCATGGGGATTGACGTTAAATAAATGTCAAAGGCTTTTATTTTGCATGATCCAATTTCATTACCCGGCCAAAGGTTTATTGTTTACATAGTCGAGTTGCACCTTGTGGATGTCTTCTTTGTTCTCGGTCTCTACTTTTATTGGAGGGTAAGTCTTTGTCCGATCTTTCTTTGACAACTATCATGCATAATTTTAAAAGCTTAAAAAAGAGGAGGTGTCTCCCGCCCTTGAAGGGGAAATGAGCGTCACCCATTTTCCTATTGTAAATTCTAAATTAATTTACAAAATGTCAGAGAATTTAACTCGCCTTATTCAATAACAAATAATTAATTCAAGCATAAATTTTATATGTCCAGGCTCCCAATTTTAGTGGTGATGTCGCTTGATAAATACATGCCTTCAAGAATGTTTATGTCAGTTTGTATCAGGTGACTTGTCGTCTTTATGCTTAACAAATCAGTTGCTCTTGATCGTTGTGATTTATCGAGTCTGTTTAGTAAACTTTCCACATGATCAACCATGTGCGTTCAATTTGCACGCCGAGTTCACTTGTGGGTCATCTCGTACAGTCCCGATAAGATAAACATATCATTATCTAATAGTGTAATTATACTTTACCGTGCATATTGATCAAAGGTGTGTTACAAACCATATAAAAAAAGGATAACAACAAGTGCAGTAACAGCAGGCGTGTAACCCAAACTTATGTTAAACTTTTTATTAGAAAAAGAATGGATGTCCCATATGATTTCTATCTCACAGCACTGGTTTGGCCACCTCCCAGTTGAAATAATAATGCAATCTAAGCTAAGGTGCTGGTTCGATCACCATGTACAAATGAAATACCTAGTATCTAATGTGATTTATAAGAATATAAAGAGCAATATGTAAATGCATTGAGCATAATACAATACCAGTTAATCTATAATATGCAAAGCAAGTAAACAACACAATACAATCACAGATAAAGCATAATTTAACGCAAAGAAAATAGAATCACTTAAATAAGAATCAGTTACGACAATAGTTCCAGAACCACCGTTAACATCAGCAATCTTGTTCAAAGTTACTTCTGCTATGACCTCGTTATTAGTGTCAACAGACTTGAACAACCCTTTATAATACTCAGAACCTTCATTACTTACCTCACAACAACATATCTTATTCTAAGTTGAACGTTTTAAACAATCATCTCTCAACCATTCTTGTAAAATCACTTAATTTTCCTCTGAAATAACCGAGAATACACTAATTTAAATAATATTTATATTCACGATAAAAAATCATGTGAGTTAAAACCTGCAGAAGAGACGTGAGATGTTTGCGGTTATAGTACTGAAGTAAAGCATAACATCAGCAAGCAAAAATAGCTTATCAGCAATTTAAAACAAACACGATTATAGAATACGCAACAATGTAGAGATACATGCTAATTGTATTTGTTATGAGAAGAGTGTGTGACATAGTTACGAATTCACCTTGATGCTAATTAAATTAAAGGCATTTATCAGTGCTTCTAACCAATTTTGTTTCAGGCGAGCATGTCGGCTAAATGTAAACAGATCGGAAGGCAGGTGGAAGAAATCATCGTCTGGTCTCGATGTTTACAAACACAGATGCATATGATTCTTCTTCAAGCTTGCTCTCATGCTTGTCTTTCAGGAAAAAATTGTCCGCGACGGGAACCATCGAAGCTACCCCCGAATATTGTTATCTTGGACAGGGGTATTTGATGAGTTGTCAGAATCCCCCATTTCCGAATCTGACTGCCATGTCTTTAATGAGGTGTATTCTAGGTGATGACCATTTCATCATTTTAGAACTCACACATCATTCAATAGATTATTACATTAACATAAACAAATTAAAAAACAACTCGCAATTGAGATCGGTTAGTAAAATAGAGAAGAATCACTTAACCATGATTTTAAATTGCGATTCACTTATAGACAAAGTATTTCAAGGAAGATTCATTTTAGGAAGATTACTATTTGGATATAGTTGTTTAGTCCGCGAAAGTTTGATGGGAGGTCCACGTTAGACGTCAAATATTCTTGCTAAAAACATTAATAAGTTAACTTTACTCACGCTAACCAGAAAAAGTCATAGACGATTGGTTAAAGTATTTGTTTATGTATAGGGTTCATGACCACCATTGTTGGTGGTCTGAGATTTCTCGTAGGTTTACTCTTATAGGTGCCCCCATTGTTTGTCTCATAGTCTTTTTATATGCAAGTTTTGCCCTCTTCCTTGGATATTGAAGGGACATGGTTTCAATGGGTTTAGTAGTCATTAGTGGTATGTAAACGTTTATAACTATTAGTGATATGTAACTGTTTATTATTCGTTGGTTTAATGCATCATTTAGTCCTTTAACTTTATAAGAAGTTTTGCTTTGGTCCCATAACTAAAAAATGTTACATAGTAGTCTCTTAACTTTTTGGTCCTTTCCATTAGTTTCTACTGGAAAAACGTTAAAATATGTCATGCTGGACTATTTATATCTGATGTGGAATTTATTTATTTTAATATTGTTGTAAATCTAATAAACTTAAATAAGGAAGGCATGAAGCTGAAAGGTTAGGGAAAATGAAGATGATAACGTAGTTATACCACCAATTCCATTGAAGACGATAACAACAATAATTTCACAGACCAACTCCATTGAAGAAGATAACGAAGCTATACAACTGATGTATGACTTCTCACCTAAAAACGTGAATATTTTTCTTTAGTAATCTTCCTTAATACTTATGTTATCTTATATAGGTTGAATAGGTAATGGGGAAGATGTTTAAGTGTGTTGTTCATCATTCAGATGAATTTTCTAGGGAGTTCGCTAACTTCAGAAAGTCAGGGTATAAAGGGTTATAGACCATTTGGGATGTTGATCCGGATTATTGGAGTTACTTTGAAATTTTAGGCAAGTTAAAAGATTTAGGCTATCCAACTGTAGATAAACTCTGGTATTACGATGAAATGAGTGCTTGTGATATTGTGTTGTTGGAGGATAATAAGGGAACTAAGAGGACGAAAACAACTGCAGTAATGACCGAGGAATGTCATTTATATGTTACTCATCCTGTTTCATAGCATGGCATTGTCGAACCGATTCTTTCATTAGAATTACATGATAAGGAGTTACTTTATAATATTGACTAGAGATTTCGTGTTAGGTATACCTTTATTTGTATAAAATGTTTGCATATTTAAGTCTGCTATTGATCTGTGTAAATTGTTTGCATTATTTAAGTTTGCATTATTTAAGTCCCTTCAATGTTGTAAGCATTTATATAGAAACTTCAGGAAGAAGTTCTCTGTCCTAAAACTGACAGAATTGATGTGGAGGGCTGCAACTGCAAGTCATGTGAATGAGTGGGAGAAAATAATGCTTGAAATCAAGGGAGTTAATGAAGAGACATTCAAACATCTCATCAATATTCCACCAAGATTCTAGAGAAAATCTAGGTTCAGGACAACTACATGTTGTGCCACCACCAATCAAGAGACAACCTGGAATGCCCAAGAAAAAGAGGAATAGAGAAGTTGGAGAAATGGTGAGGATTGAATCACACTTGAAATAGAAGAAACATGGAATCAAGTGCAGTCGTTGTCACAAGTATGGTCACAACAAGGCCACTTGTAAACTACCACAACCACAACCATCTATTTCAAGTCAGCCACCACAATCATCTGTTTCAAGTCAGCCACAACAACAAACAATTTCAAATCAACCACCACCCCAAAAAAACTTCAAAAGGGTTGGAAGCTTGTTTCAAGCCAACCTTGATGTTTGTTGTAATGTTTGTTATGCCTTATAATGGCTTGTTGACAATGGCTTATAATGTATTTATGTAATGTTATTGATATTCCTTATAATGACTTATTGACAATGGCTTATAAGGCCTTTTTCTAATGTTATTTATATGCCTAACCACTTGAAGAAATTACAGCCTTTATCTATGTGATTTCTGTAATTTCTACAACTCCAAAATTTTCTCCCATAGTTGGTACTGTTCACATCACTAACAATACGAATAACACTTTCATCTTGGCAAAAACAATTCATTTTCCTCTTTCTAATAAGCACAAATCTAGATATACCAATGCCTTGGTTGTTTGACATTGAAGCACTGCTTGCATTCTTTGACATTGAAACACTGATGGAAGATAGAAGATGGTGATTTTACCTTAATTTGGAGAAGAAAAAGGAACACGGTGGAAGATGGAAGAAAAGGAAGCCATGAACTAATGGACGATGGATGAATAGTGAAAAACAAAGATGGAAGAATGAAGATGAGGAATAGGAAACCACAAACCCTAAACCATTTATAACACAACAGTTGAGTGTTCATTGTCCTTCTTGCATACCTGACATGCCACCTCAATCGTAGCTAACGTTTTTTCACCCAAACTAATGGAAGAGACCAAAAAGTTTAACGAAAGTGAAGTTAAGGGACCATTATGTAACGTTTTTTAGTTAGAGAACCAAAGCGAAACTTTGCTAAAAGCTAAGGGACCTAGGGACTAATTATACCTTAATTGTTCTATAATGATTTCCGATCCTTGATTGTTCCAAAAAAGTTATAACACTTATGACTTGGCTTCTTCCATCAAGCCCGATCAATTGAGTTCGGGATGAATATGAGACTCGTTGTCCGAGCTTCTAAGTCTAGACTCCTAATAATTCCTCTGACCTTTTAAAATCTGAGATGTATGAAGCATCTCTTTCTCGATTGTATACCGACCTTAGATTCAATAATCTTGATCCGAAATCTTGATCCATATCTGAAACTATTTCGATTTTTCCCCATTCGACATACCTTCATTCCAATTTAATACCTCAATCGAGCAAATAATTTTCGGAATGTACAATACAAAATAGATTAAGATTGTCGTTTAATTTTACTATTTTAGTAGGTTAGAAGTTTATCAACTCTTTTATACTATTTTGATTCATCAAATTTCATTTTATAAACAAAAATTCCTTTATTTTTTCTAATTTAAAATAAATGAAACACTAATTAGAAAGAATGAATTAACATCATTTATATTTATGCACCACAAATATATATATATATATATATATATATATATATATATATATATATATATATATATATATATATATATATATATATATATATATATATATATATATATATATATATATATATATATATATATATATATATATATATATATATATATATATATATATATATATATATTTTTTTAACTTTTATATTTTTAGATTAAAGAATACTGATATAAAATTGTATGATTATTTAATTTCATAATTTTATTTATCAATATTTTATATTTTATTTATTATTAAAAATTATTTTTAATATTTAAATATTTAATAAATCAATTTTATAATTTTATTAATCAATTCTTTATTTTTTATTAATCAAATTTATTTTATTAAAAAAATATTTTAAATATTTAAATATTTATTAATCAACTTCATCATTTTATTATTTAATTTTTTATATTTGATTAATTAACTTTATTTTATCATTTAAAATCATTATTTACCGGTACTATTTACAAGACATTACTTATGTATTATTCATAATAATGTTCATAGAATGCATTGCTCACGTATTGTTCATGCTATTGCTATTGTTTATAAATATAATTTTTCTTTAAAAAAAAATACTATATAAATACGATCGTATTTAATGTCAAATATGAGTGTAGCAATTGTTAAACGCTTACTTTGATACACTAAGTTGGTTAGTTGGTTATTCCATTCGGTTAGTGAAGTCACTTATACTTTTTGCATTTCAGTGACTTAATATTGATCTTGTAATTCAATTTAATTTTAATGAACTACGAGATTCTTAAAATTTCTTTCTTCCCTCTCAATTATGAGAATAATTGTACCACAGTATACAACACATGCACTTCATCTTCTTCCTTCTCCAAATTCTTTTTCCCAAAACATTCCCAAGCCTACTCTCCACACATCACCGACAAATCGCACGTGTCATCTCATGAATCTGAAAAAACAAAGTTACCTTCGGTTTTCGATAAACACATCGACACGTGTTCTTGTACGTGGCAATTCAAACTTATCACGTGTCAGACATTGAAATTCCAAAAGCTTAATCACCGACACAATCCTAAATTTTTGTTTCAAGCCCAATGCTTCGATTAGCCTATAAAAACATCATGTTTCATTTCATAATCACAAAATAAACCACATTATAAAATCTTCCTAGTCTTCCATTACAAAAACAACCTTAAAAACCAAAAACAACACATCTTTTAGTTTGTTTGTGAACGATGTCTCAATATCAAAATCAATACGGTACTCAAACACGTAAGACCGATGAATATGGAAACCCAGTGAACCAAGTTGATCAACATGGCAACCCTATTAGTAGTGGCGGGTTAACCGGTGAAGCCGGTAGACAACATTTTGGAACTACCGGTGCTGCCGGTCATGGTCATGGTCATGGTCAACAACATCATGGAGTTGATCAAACCACAGGGTATGGAACCCACACAGGTGGTGTGGGTGGTTATGGAACCAATCCCGAGTATGGAAGCACCAACGTTGGAAGTGGTTATGGAACAGGAACGGGGTATGGTGGAACAGGAACCACTGAGTATGTGAGAGAGGAGCATTATGTGCAACATGGAGATAAGAAAGGGGTTATGGATAAGATTAAGGAGAAGATTCCTGGTACTGAACAATCAAGAACCAATATTGGTGGTACAGGGTATGGAACAGGAACAGGAACCGGGTATGGAACAACTGGCTATGGAGCTAGTGGTGGTGGCATCGGAAACACTCGTCAAGAGTACGTGAGAGAGGAGCATCATGTTCATCATGGAGATAGGCAACATGGTGCTAGTGGTGGTGGTGGCCTTGGAAGTGAAGAGTATGTGAGAGAGGAGCGTCGTGTTAATCATGGAGACCTGAAACATGGAGCTATTGGTGGTGGCATTGGAAGCACTGGTCAGGAATATGTGAGAGAGGAGCATCATGGAGATCAGAAACATCGAGCTATGGGTGGTGGCATTGGAAATACTGGTCAACAGTATGTGAGAGAGGAGCGTCATGGAGATCAGAGACATGGAGCTAGTGGTGGTGGCATTGGAAACACTACTCAAGAGTATGTGAGAGAGGAGCGTCGTGGCATTGGAAGCACTGGTGAAGAAGAGTATGTGAGAGAGGAGCATCGTGTTAAACATGGAGAGAAGAAGGGGATTATGGAAAAGATTAAGGAGAAGCTTCCTGGCTCTGGACACTAGATCATTATCATGGTTAATATCTATAGATATATGCATATGATTAAATAATAAATGTGTATCTGGTGTATTTTAAATTTTTTGTTGAGTAATTTGCTTCATCTGTAATGTTTTTTTATTTGTTGTGTGAATGTTTTGTATCATGTTATGTAATGGATATATGAATGAATAATGTATATATATTTGAGTGGGTGTATAATTTTAGAGGAGCTGAGTACATTACTTGTTTTTTTAGTTTTCCATGAAATGGGAGTTTCTCTGAGCTTCACTTGCATTTTAGTTTTACATGAGATGACCAGAAGATCGCAACCGAATTTAAAACCTTCTAATAATGAGCTTAGTTAAAGTTTCCGCATGACATGACATAGTATGTGATGATTAGATAAATAAGTCTTCCTACTAGTCTTTTGTACTAGTCTTCATGTGAAAACAATCATATAAGTATTCTATATCTGGTGCAAGCAAGTGAATCATTTTCTACAATGACTAGATCATCATCATACATCAATATGGTAAGAAAAACTAATAGAGTTTCGTGAGGTTTGTTACTAATTTGTCTGATAGCCTAGGCTTCAAGTTTCTTAGGTTAACTATGTTGCTTTGGAACGTTGTAAGTGGATCATCAATAGGGTTCGATCATATGGAATGAAGGTGATGCTCACTCTTTTTCATAACTCACTTCCACCACGGGTTGATGAGTTGTTGAGTCTACTAGTATATTTGTGAATCTAAGTTGAAACTTGAATTATGTTGTCTAGTTTTATAGAGCTACTAATCTTATGTAGCATGCTTGTGAATTCTTTCACATATTTTTCAGTCAATCTGGGCTTGTTGTTGACGGTTTAGTAGACTATTGGGTAACTTTTAATGAGATCCATGTTTTTTGTATGCTACATGCTTATTGTTCTGGAACCTGGCTTCCGCGCTTCCTACAAGTGTTTTCCAGCAGACCATGCATTGGATATCTGTTGCATGCATGATTACCCCACGAACTCAGGTGAATATTTGTCATAGAAGTTTCAAAATTTATGGCAAGTTTTAGTCGTATTATTATAGTGTAACTAGATTTTTTCTTTCTTCCCACCCATTCTAGTGTAACCAGATGTAGAAGTTGATCATTTTAATTGCTTTTCTAATTTTACAATTGTACATGTATGAACAATATTAACATTTTGACAGTAATTCATCAAATCCAATAGTTGGTGATACCGTTGAAAAAGTCATTGTTTTTTTATTATTTGGAAGATAATTGTTTATGGAAGATGTTTCTACTTTATAGGAACCGTAATATTACGGAGATTTTTTTAGTCGTCCTACTTTTGAAATTAAATTTCTTAACTATCCCATTTTGAAAATAAAATCCTAAATTATTTCATTTGATGAAGAGACTCGGGCATTGAATGACCGAGAATACATTAAAATCTTTTAAAACTTAGGGATTCGGTCAATGAATGGACGAGACCATTAATATTATACTAATTTTTCATTTATCTGTTTTAAAATTTTTACTTCATACTCTCGGCCAATTAATGATCGAACTTGTTTAAAAAAGCAGGTAAGTAATATAAAAAATACAATTTGGGGTATTTTAGGATTTAGATTTCAGAAAATGGGCATTGAGGTGAAAAAGTCTCTTACGGATGATGCATCCAATGCTTTGGCTATATAAGATGTCAAAGTTAAAACAATATTAATTTCAACATTGAGAACATTTTCAATAACTAAGAAATACACTAGTGAAAAAAAACTCAAAGTGAGAGAAATTTTTAAATACAATGTGTATTTTATCTTTTCAGTAAATAAAAAATCTGCAGCAACCCTTATCAATTTATGTGTGTTATTATTTCGCATTTATATCACTATTCCACGAATCTGACTATGAGAAAATGTTGTGTAGTTTCCTAACAACTAGTATCAGAGCTGATTGATTCTTTCCGTTTCAGAAGCGATCCAGAGAAGTCAGACTCGAGTGGGAACGATGGCAGCAGACGAAGGAAAGGTGAAAATTGAGAAGTTCGATGGTGCGAACTTCAGCTTTTGGAAGATGCAAATAGAGGATTATTTGTATCAAAAGGTATGCATGAACCTCTCACGGGCATGAAACCAGCGACAATGGAGGACGGTGCCTGGATCCTTCTCGATAGAAAAGGTCTTGGAGTCATTCGATTGACGTTATCCTGTAATGTTGCTTTCAAAATTGCAAAAGAAAAGACTACGAATGGTCTTATGAATGCTCTTTCCATCATGTACGAAAATTCTTCGGCCTTAAGCAAAGTTCATTTGATGAGGCGGTTGTTCAACTTACGGATGATAGAAGGTGTGTCAACGACGTATCATCTGAACGAACTCAACAATACTACAACGTAATTGAGTTCAGTGATGAAGAAGTACGGGCTTTGATACTCTTTGAAAGCATAAGCGAGCTACCTTTTAGACAAGTGGGGGAACCCCAAATAAGGAAAGACTCGAGCTTGTCCACTCTGATGTTTGGGGTCCAACTACCGTCTCATCTATTGGTGGGAAGAAATACTTCGTGACTTTTATTGATGACCATTCCAGAAAGGTATGGGTATACTTTCTGAAATATAAGTCTGGCGTATTTGAGGCTTTCAAGGTGTGGAAAGCAATGGTAGAAAACGATTTTGGATTGAAGATCAAAAAGCTCCGAACTAACAATGGTGGTGAATATGTAGACACCAAGTTCAAGAGTTTATGCTATGAGCACGGAATCAAAATGGAGAGGACTGTGTCGGGGAAGCCTCAACAGAATAGTGTAGCTGAGTGTATGAATCAAACGTTGACTGAAAAATCCAGAAGCTTACGTGTGGAGTCAGGCTTACCGAAGCAGTTCTGGGCAGAGGCAGTCAACACATCAACTTACTTAATCAATCAAGGTCCATCGTTACCATTGGAGCTTAGAACATCATAAGTGGTATGGAGCGGAAAAGAGGTTAAACTCTCACACCTTAGAGTTTTCGGTTGTGTAGCATATGTGCACATTAGTGATCATGGCAGGAATAAGCTTGACCCAAATCAAAGAAGTGCACTTTCCTTGGTTATGGTGAGGATGAGTTTGGGTATCGTTTATGGGATGATGAAAACAAAAAGATGATCCGCACTGGAGATGTAATTTTCAATGAAAAAGTGATGTACAAGGACAAACAGAATACAAGTGCCAGCAACTCAGATTCGAGTGGGCCAGTTTATGCAGAGGTGGAAGATGTCCCAAAAAGTTCTATAACAGGAGATACATGGACTACATGTTATTGATAGATGAAGGGGATCCTGAAGATTATGTAGAAGCATGTCAGATCACAGATGCTAGCAAGTGGGAACTTGCTATGAAAGACGAATTGAAGTCTTTGATCTCCAATCAGACATGGGAACTTGTTGTGTTACTTATGGGAAAAGGGAACTTCACAATAAATGGGTGTATCGGGTGAAGGAGGACCATGATGGCTCCAAGAGATACAAGGCCCGACTAGTTGTCAAAGGATTTCAGCAAAAAGAAGGAGTTGACTACACTGAAATCTTTACTCCAGTTGTGAAGCTCAATACTATCAGGTATGTGTTAAGTATTGTTGCTTGTGAAGAGCTCTACCTAGAACAGTTGGATGTGAAGATTGTGTTTCTTCACGGGGACTTTGATTAAGAGATCTACATGCATCAACCAGAGGGTTTCTCAAAAGAAGGGAAACAGAAAATGGTGTTCAGATTAAATAAGATCTTGTATGGTCTAAAACAAGCTCCAAGACAGTGGTATACGGAGTTTGAAAGCTTCATGCACAAAAAAGGTTTCCAGAAGTGCAATATCGACCACTATTGTTTCTTCAAGTGATATCATTCAAGTTATATCATTTTATTACTTTATGCCGATATATATTAGTAGCGGGTCCAAATATTGATGAAATTAGAATTTTGAAGATGAAATTGTCAAAAGAATTTGACATGAAGGACTTGGGTCCAACAAAGAAGATTCTTGGAATGCAAATCACGAGAGATAAGCAAAGAGGAATTTTGCAGTTATCTCAGGCGGATTGCATCAACTGTGTTTTGCAAAGATTCAACATGGACAATGCCAAACCAGTTAGCACACCTTTAGATAGTCATTTTTTCTTATCAAAGGACCATACCCCAAAGACAGAGGAAGAAAAAGAATTGATGGCTAAAATTTTGTATGCTTCATCCATTGGTAGTTTGATGTACGCGATGCTATGCACGAGGCCAGACATTGGCCATGCAGTGGGAGTTGTAAGCATGTTTATGTCAAATCTAGGTAAATCTCATTGGGAAGTTGTGAAATGGATTTTGAGGTATCTACGAGGCACTAAGGAGAAATGTTTTTGCTTTAGTAAAGGTGAATTAAAAGTGCATGGCTATGTAGATGCGGACTTTGCTGATGAAGTTGATCACCGAAGAAGTACCACTAGTTACATATTTACTGTTGGTACTACAACTGTTAGTTGAATGTCGAGGATACAAAAGATCGTTGTTTTATCAACTACAGAGGTTGAGTATGTAGCAGTAACAGAAGTTAGCAAAGAGTTGATATGGCTTCAAGGATTGTTGACAGAGTTGGGATTCATCCAAGAGAGGAGTGTTTTGCACAACGACAGTCAGAGTGCAATACATCTAGCTAAGAATTCAACATTTCACTCTAGAACGAAGCACATTGATCTCCGTTATCACTTCATCAGAACTTTGCTTGAGGATGAGATATTAATGTTGAGGAAGATTCTCGGAAGTAAGAACCTATCAGACATGTTGACAAAGGTGGTGACTATTAATAAATTGAAGTTGTGTTCAACTTCAGTTGGCCTGCTAGAATAACATACTATAGAAGGATGTTGCATGATCGAGGTGTAAAGACCGACTGAAGTCAATCTTCAAGTGGGAGATTGTTGAAAAAGTCATTATTTTCTTATTATTTGGATGATCATTGTTTTCTTATTATTTAGAAGTAACTGGAAGATGTTTCTACTTTATAGGAACCGTAATGAATGGGTTACGGATGATGCATCCAATGATTTGGCTATATAAGATGTCAAAGCCAAAACAATACTATTAATTCCAACATTAAAAGCATTTTCAATAACTAGAGAAATACACCAGTGAGAAAAACTCTGAGTGAGAGAAATTCTTAAATACAATATATATTTTATCTTTCCAGTAAATAAAAAGTTTGCAACAGCCCATATCAATTTATACATGTTAGTATTCCACATTTATATCGCTATTCTACGAATTTGACTATGAGGAAATGTTGCGTAGTTTCCTAACATCTATGGCCTGATTGATATTATTGTTGTTTTACTAGAAAATTCATTAAGTCTCTTCCCATATACAAAAATCAGGACTTTATAAGTGTTAACTATTATGGCCAGGTTTGATTTATTGACCATGATTATGCATTCAGTATGATACGAGACATGTATTTACATGAAGATTCTAACATTTATTTCAGGAAGCGATCTCGGGTTATGGCCTAAAGCTCGTGGAAAATGACTAGTACAATGAATTTGAGTGTGAGTATCCCGATGGCTTATATCACATGTTGTTTCTATATATTTTTGGCATTATGATGCTTATTATTTTATGATTAAGATTTAATATATTTTCGGTTTATTGTTCTGATATGATTATTGAACTCACATTTTTTTTTAATATTATGATGCTTATTTGATACTAGTGATTGAAATTTTATTATGTTAAAAAGTCATAGAAAATAAAATAAAAAGTTAAAGAAAATATTACCAAAATAAACAGTAATTTAAATAAAAAAACATAAAAAAATAATACTATAAAAAGATTTATGTTAATAAATTAAATAAAAAAATGTAAAAATTAAATAATTAGTATTATTTTGAACGTTACCAAATAAGTTATATAAATAATTTATATCAAGAATTTATAATTCAAATTACGACAGTTTATCCATCGCAGTTAACCATTTACGACAGTTGTCTAACCGTCGCAAGTAAGAACGACGACTGGGGTGGCGGTTTTAGCAACCTTCGTAGTACAGCCTGACGACACACATTTTTGCGATGGAACCAAAACGGTCGCAACTTGTAATTTGAGGCGGTTCCAAACTCCATAACCTGCAAAAATTAATCGTCGCAACTTGTCAATATTCTTGTAGTACCTCTTCATTTAGTCCTTCACGAAGAAAAACAATGTTCACGTCTATTTGATGGAGTTTCTAGCATTTTGCTACAACAATTTTGAGTAAACAATGAATATATTAAGAGTTCCTTGTACTTCTATATCTCTTATGTGGCTTTAAACTTGATTTTGTATATATATCCATTTACGTCCCACAACCTTTTCTTTGTTCATTTCGCAAGTCTCATTTATGTGAATAATGATATACCTTACTTGAAGAGGAGTCTGAGTTGTCGTGCATGAAGGGTTTATATTTACTGCAAGAAAATAATGATCCTTGAGACAACCAAAGTTGATGGGTTGTCGTGTTTTAGGAGAAAGTTTTTCTTCTACAATGACACTTTAGTCTCCCCCTCACTTTGCAATTCCACTTATTTTCCCCTAACTCTTAACCTTAACACTAGTATCATGAATAGATTCCTCCTCATTATCTTATATGTGAACTTGCAACATTGTCTCATACCTCATCATCTTGGTGGGACACTTCACCAAATGTTTGTTCATTATGGATTTACAATATGCTTTCACTTGGTTAGGCAAAAGGAAAAACATGCACATGAAATGTCACATCATATGAGAATTCATGTGTTTCAAGATTGAAAACATTTCAACCCTTTTGCCCTTGTGATAGTCAATAAATAATTTTGCTATCTATGAGCAAATATATCCATCTTCTTTGAACTTTTCCCTTAGCAAAGAAACTCATTACTTTGTGATGTGCATAATTTGGTGCTTTCCCATACAACATTTGATTGGGAGTTACTCCTTTGTTAGCAATAGTAGGTGCTCTGTTAATTAAATGTCATGTTAGAAGTATTCGCTCTCCCCCAAAAACAAATTGAAAGGTTATCTTCAAATCTCTGCTACATTAAGTATCTGTCTTTGCATACGTTCCATACACCCATTTTATTTAGGTGTTGCAACTTAAGATTTCTCTTTAAGGATTCCTTCTTTAGAAACTTTTGAAACGTAGAACTCACAAATTTTATGTGCCATTGTCATTTTTAATACACCTTACATTCACATTAAATTATCTCTTAAAGATACTACAGATATTGATAAGTGTCTGTTACGAAATCAAAAAGAGTGATGATTGATAGAACAAAAATTAGTTATGTATCCGATCTTTAGTTTTGATGATGATAGTGCATTGTTTTTTAGAGAATAATTATGTGCAATAATGATTTTTATCTAGTGTGTAGTTTTTGCTAACAAGTTCTGACTTTGAAGCAATGACGTGTGACGTCATTAGATTCTGAAATCAAATCAAAACATTCTGACTCTAAGGAGATTCAAGTGCTTTACAAGATGCTATCAAGTTTCAGAAAACTCTTAGACAACGGTTCTGAGGAACATTCGTGTTAAAGTTTCTGACTGTGACTCTGACTGAAGAGCCTCTAATGGTTTGTCTGCCTTCAAGATTCTGCACTCAAGTTCTGAAGATTATGAAGAACAAAATCTGAAGACTCTGAATACCAGGTTCTGAGGAACTATGTCGAAATTCTAAAGACCAAGGTTCTGATAACTTGTCTCTTGATCCTTCTAAGCATGCTTCAACATCATTTTATCAAAAGCCTCTGAAGATTAGAAGATAAGATCAAAAGTTTTTGCGTCAGGAAAATAATACACAGTACAAGATCATCCTTTCCCTCACTACCCTGATTTTGTGGGCTAATGACAATATTATTGTACAATTTTGCCTCCCATATACAAACCGTTAAAAAAGAGATAACTGTAATTTAGTATTCCAATTCTACCCTCCAACGGTTCTTTTATATGCCTATATAAAGGAGACCTGAAGATTGGAAGAAGTTGCTAATGCTTTGATAATGCTAGTACACACGCTCTTGCTGAAATCATATTATTTATGTGTAAAATTTGTGGAAACACACAAGAGTTTTTGCTTGTTACTGGTAGAAAATTATTCATTGGATTAACTTGTGTTATTATGCTTTCTTAGAAGCATTCTTTGTAAGCACAACTTGTAAATCTCAAATTTGTTTGAGTTGCTAGTTTTTAGTCAGATAGACTCAAGAAGACAAGGACAGTTTATCTTTGTGGTGTATGTAATTGTATACGTGCGTTTTCGACGCCATGAGATTTGGTGTAAGAAATGATTTTTTCGACAAATGATGACATGGGTTGAAACGATTTGATTAATAAGTATGGTTCGACACTTCGACAAAATGGAAGTTTCGTCATTTCGACAAAGATGTTTGCACCTAGGAAAAGCACTTTTGACAGATAGGGAGAACATTGCAGTATGTTGATAATTCGACAAAACTCCTGAAGAAAGACGTCATTTCGACTTAAAAGTAAATTTGAATTTAAAAGGTTGTGACGTTTGGCAGAAGACGCGTGGAAGCATCTGGCGAAAGGAGGAGGGCCATGTGTCATAGTTTTAGGATTTAGTCGTTAATAACAGTTATGTTATTTGTGTATATATAGGGTAGTTATTATCTAAAAAAGGGTGTGAAGAATTACTTATACAAAATTCCTGAAAACACTCAAAGTACCCGTGTGAGAGAAAAGAGTCATATTTGGAAAATGTATGTGTAAACAAACACCAATTCCTTCAAAGTTTATTTTATAAAGTTCAAAGTTCTTTACAAATCTCTTTTATGTTTTCCAGTCATTTATCTTTCTGCACTTTATCCTTTTCGACACTTTACATTTCGTCAGTTATTTTCCGCCATTTACTTTATCTTGTTAAATTTACATCCACTTAACATTGTAATCAACATATTTCGACGTAAAACACTTAGAGAACAGAAATGAAAGATATGAAAGTGATTTTAGACATCTTCAAGACTATCTAGATCTGCACATGTCCTAGGATTTGTGTGGTTGATCCTGCAAGTAACCCAATTCTACAAGTTTTGGTAAACCAGAGGTTGTTCGCCAAAATTCACAGCGAACAAATTGGCACGCCCAGTGGGACTGTGCAAAAAAAAAATTTAGAAAGTTAGATAATCGCTAGTCAAAATCTGTCCTTCATTTGTATGAGACTGAGAAGCGGTAAATTAGCCGTATCCGAAGTAGAAATACCTAAAAGAACAAGAGTAAGGAAAATGGCGAACCAGCCAAATAATCCTAACGAATCCATCCCAGTATCTAACCCTGTCCCTTCGACAGAAGGCAATATAGGATCGGTCCCTGTGTCAGAGGCTGTACCTTCGTCAGCGGGGTCGATACCAGCGGTTTCGATGTCACAAAACGCGCCTAGTTCGTCCTTCAGGGCACAACAAATGCCCATTGGGACACCCCCCCTGTGGGAAACACTTCTAGGCCTTTTGTAACGAATTTCACCATGCCTCCGCCTGGTAGGGAACAACCCTTCGGAATGCCAACTTCGGTGATGGCAAATTTACATAACTCCCCGTTAATATATTCAGACTCGATGGCCAACGTGTCTTCACCCTTACAAGGGTCAGGATATGGTGGAAACGTGAGTAGACTGAATCAACAACCACTTTACGTGCCGCCGATAACAAATAATTCGGCGCAAGTGATTAGACAACAGATGGATGAGAGTAATCATGATATGGTCCAAATGTTGACGCAACAAATGGGAGCGGTGTTTAATCCACTGATACAGAACACCACTCAAACAAACCAAGCGTTGGCAGCGCAAATGACGCGCATTGCTGATTTCTTTGGAGTCCCTCAAACTCGACACAGAGAACAAGTGGTTCATAACCCAGCGGTAGCGGTCCAAGAAGAACCTACGATAAACCAGATACCGTTAGACAATCCTCAAACGAACGTCAGAAACCGAGAGGATGTAGTCGAACAGCCTCGTGTCGAAATCCCCATTCCACAAGAGTCTAGAAGGATAGTAATCCAGAGAGGCCAGGACGCGGATGTTGTATTGCAACAACGGATGCGGTATAATAATCCGCCTGTCGAAAATAATTTGGCAGCCATGGTCGAAACGATAATGGCACAAAATGGGATGAACATGGGTTTACAAAGGCCTAGTTACGCATCCCCACTATCAGAATATATTCTGCAAGAAGAATTGCCACCAAGGTGGAAAGTCCCTAAGTTCACAAAGTTCTCAGGGGACACTAGTGAGTCCACTATAGAACATGTGGCACGTTACCTGATCGAGGCAGGGGAGATAGCCCGTAACGAAAATTTGAAAATAAAATATTTCCCTAGTTCCTTAACAAAAAACGCGTTTACTTGGTTTACATCTTTGCCTGCAAACTCAGTATACACGTGGACCCAATTAGAAAGGCTGTTCCATGAACAATTCTACATGGGACAAACAAAAATAAGTCTGAAAGAATTAGCCAGTGTCAAGAGAAAACACTCCGAACCAATAGATGATTATTTAAATAGGTTCAGATTGCTAAAGGCTAGATGTTTCACCCCAGTGCCAGAACATGAGTTGGTCGAAATGGCCGCAGGGGGACTAGACTATTCTATAAGGAAGAAACTAGATACCCAGTATCTGAGGGATATGGCACAATTAGCGGATAGAGTGAGACAGGTCGAAAGGTTAAGGGACGAAAAATTCAGGGCAAATAAGAATAAAAAAGAGAGGGTAGCCTACGTAGGGGTTCGCCAAGATGATGAGTTCGACGAACACGAACCAAGTAGCTTCGACGAACAAGAAATCGACCTAGCAGAACTAAAACAAGGGCCACCTTATTCGTGCAAAGTACTAACTCCGTCGAACGGAAACCCAGTCGAAACCAACGATAAGTTCCCCAAAAGGACTTATACGTTCGACATTACCAAATGTGACGAAATCTTCGATCTGTTGGTTAAAGATGGTCAATTAATAAAACCACCAGGCGCTAAAGAACCGCCTATGGAACAACAGAAAAAGAGAGGTTTTTGTAAATACCATAATTTTCTGGGCCATAAGACGTCTCGTTGTTTCCTTTTCAGGGATCTCGTTCAAAATGCTATCCGGGACGGAAGGCTGAAGTTTGGTGACAAACCAAAACAACAGATGAAGATCGACTCGAATCCTATGCAAGCAGTCGAAGCCCACTACGCTGAACCATCCGTCGTAAACATGGTGGAGGCCGAAGTTGCTCCTGATGGCAATTTGGAAATGGTGGAAGCCCCTGGAAGCTTCGACGCAAATGTCAACATGGTCGAGATTACTGATGACCTCGCAAGCCAGAAAAGAATAGAAACTACTGAAGGTTTCGACAAGAAGGACGGTGACAATGCTGTCGAGAATGTGGAGTTTCGACAAGAGGAGAATTGGGACCGCTTGGGACAGCCAAGTGGGAAATATGATTTTCTTGTGAAGTACAACGCGCCGGCAAGCTCTCAGATCGACATCAACACAATCCAACCAAGCGGTTGGGGAGATGCCTCTTCAGAAAACAATGAGGAGACAGTCGACGCAATTGAGCATGCCCCTAATACGAAGGGGAGGGTTACTGAAGACCCAGCGATTGAAAACAAGGCTGCTGAAGGCCTTGATTCTAACAAAGCAAAGAAAGGTGATATCGCCAACTGCGTCAACACCATGGGGCCTTTCAGTGAAGAGGTCACAAAAATCAAAGCGGAAGCCGCTAACGGTCCTTCGAAGCCCATGATCAGTGGGATTCTGCGTAGGACAATGGAAGACCCCAGAAGGAATTGGAACAAATGCTGTTGCAAACATGGTCCTAGGACCATATCTTGGTGCTGTTGCCCAGAGAAAGAGTTCGACCAGACACCAAAAGGCGTCGAAGGCGAAGAAGAGAGGCTCATCAGGAAGATGAACGAATTAAGCATCGCCGACGAACAAAATGTTGGGGTAAATATGGTAGAAATATCTCAGAAGGACCAGGTCGAAAAGGGCGAAGAGCGTCGTCAGAAAGAGTACCAAAGGCTGGCGTACCCTAGAGAGGAGGAAAACTTAATGGAATTCATCAAGAGGTGCCAAAGGATGAAAACCGAAGTGATGTTGTGCCCACGCTGCAGCGCAGTTTTCGACAGGAAGGCAGCAACCAACCTGGAAGCGGTGGATAAGACCAAAAGGAAAGAGAATTGGGGAACAGTGAGATATGACCCAAGGAGAAGTGATCACCACCAGTGGAGGCACGGAGAGAGACGCCAGAACACCTATAAACCATCTGACAAAGCGACGGACGACAAATGGGTTCAACCCATTAGGGACGCCCAGGGGCAGAAGAAATGGGGAAAGTTCGAGGTTCAGAGAGGCGCGTCGATGGAGGGCAAGAAGGAAATGGAAAAACACAAGCCAAGACCATACCCGTCAGAGAATTACAAAGGCAAAAATCCCATGTCCAGGTCCCAATGGAGGAGGTTCCAAAGGCAGAAGAGGGCAGAAATAGAGACGGCGAAAAAGAACATGAATGGTCCAAACGAAGCAGAATCTAGCAACAATCGTCAGACAAGGAGCAGGAAAGAGACTCCCCTCCAGATCAATCCTAGCGGAGTTGTCGAATCGGTGGCGTCGAAAGAGAAGATGCAGGAAGATGATGAAGTAACCGACAGTTTTAACTCTGACTCAGAGGCATCCTTCAACGTGATTTGCAACGTGGTCTCTGTTCTCCCTAGAGACTATGATAGAGTCATGGAAATTGAGGATGAAGGAGACGAAATGGAGGAAGAAACAATGGCACACAAGCCCGTCTGCTACTATGTGATGAACAACGGATGCGTCGAAGAGCAGAACGCTTTTTTCGAAAGACCAGACGACTCCATGAAAGCGCATTTGAAACCTCTGTTTATAAAAGGAAAGGTGGAAAATGTCGGCGTGAATAAGATACTGGTGGACGGGGGAGCGGCAGTGAATTTGATGCCCCACTACATGCTGAAGAAGATTGGAAAAGACGATTCGGACGCGAAGCCTCACAACATGGTGCTGTCGAATTACGAAGGGAAGATAGGGACAACTATGGGAGTCATCCAAGTGAACTTAACTGTAGGAACCATAACAAGACCTACAATGTTCATAGTCATCGCTTCGAAAGCCAACTACAACCTGCTGCTTGGTAGGGAATGGATTCACGGCGTAGGAGCTGTACCCTCTTCAATGCACCAGCGGATAGCCATATGGAGGCCAGATGGAATCGTCGAAAACATCGAGGCTGACCAAAGCTACTTCATGACCGAGGTAAACACTGTCAACAGCCAAAGCTTCGACAAAAACCTGGCTCATATACCTCCCTGCAGCCCGGCAGAGTTCAACTTGAAGACGACAGACAATGCCTATTGCTCCATGTACCTACATCCAACGCATGGTTTCCAGTTGGATAAAGAAGTGATTGGCGAAACTTACATATGGGGAACCACTCATATAGCGCCGACGGGATGGGGTAGTGAATTTGACGATGACGAGTGAACAATCAGCGATCGAAAAGATTACGGCTTACATGGCCGAAAACAAACTAAAAGAGGCCCTTGAGGCTGAGGTAAAAAATATGGCTGTCGAAGCCAACCAAGAGAACTCCAACAAACAATGTCCTCAAGAAGACGTTGCGGAAGATCATGTCACCAACCAAATGGGCGGATGGCAACACCAAAAGCTTGACGCCATTTACGACGACGAACCTCTGGGGTTCGAAAAAGATCCAGTGTCAACTAACGAGAAGATGGTGGCGCAGGATCCTTTAGAAGAAATAAACTTAGGAGTGGGGGCAGAACATAGACCAACGTACATAAGCGCAAAAATGGACCCCCAGTTCAAGGTCGAAATAGTCCAGTTGTTGAAAGAGTTCAAAGACTGTTTCGCATGGGATTATGACGAAATGCCTGGTCTTGACAGAAGTCTGGTCGAAATGCAGTTGCCAATAATGGAAGGGAAGAAGCCAGTAAAGCAGACTCCGAGACGCTTCGCACCAGAAATCCTGTCGAAAATAAAAGAAGAGGTCGAAAGACTTCTAAGATGCAAGTTCATCCGCACAACCAGGTATGTCGAATGGATTGCAAATATTGTTCCAGTAATTAAGAAAAATGGCAAACTAAGGGTATGTATTGATTTTCGAGACTTAAACTCGGCTACCCCAAAGGATGAATATCCTATGCCAGTGGCAGAAATGCTCATAGATTCTGCAGCCGGCCATGAGTACTTAAGTATGTTAGACGGATACTCTGGCTACAACCAAATTTTTATCGCTGAAGAAGATGTTCCTAAAACGGCTTTCCGTTGTCCTGGAGCCATAGGAACGTACGAATGGGTAGTAATGCCTTTTGGTTTAAAGAACGCTGGAGCGACTTACCAACGCGCCATGAATTCCATCTTTCATGACTTCATCGAAACTTTCATGCAAGTGTATATTGACGACATTGTGATTAAGTCTGTTTCAGGAAAAAATCATATAGATCATCTTCGACAATCCTTTGAAAGGATGAGGAAGTTTGGTTTGAAAATGAACCCACTTAAATGTGCTTTTGGTGTGCAGGCGGGTGATTTCTTAGGCTTTGTGGTCCATAAGAAGGGGATCGAAATAAACGAAAATAAAGCCAAGGCCATAATGGAAGCGAAAGCGCCATCAACCAAAAAGGGGTTGCAGTCTCTGCTAGGGAAAATCAACTTTCTCAGAAGATTCATCTCCAACCTCAGTGGGAAGACACAAGCTTTCTCTCCTCTACTTCGACTAAAGAAAGAAGACTTCGCATGGGGGCAAGAACAGCAAGCGGCTTTCGACAAAATCAAGGAATGCCTGGCTAATCCCCCAATCCTGATGTCTCCTTGCAGAAAAAGAAATATGAGATTGTACATTTCGGCATCAGACAAAACATTAGGAAGTATGTTGTGTCAAGAAGATGAGAATGGCGTCGAAAGGGCCATTTATTATCTCAGTAGAGTCCTGAACGATGCCGAAACTAGATATAGCATTATAGAAAAGTTATGCCTGTGTGTATATTTCTCTTGTATCAAACTAAAGCATTATATAAAACCTGTCGATGTATATATTTCTTCCCATTTCGACGTAATAAAGTATATGTTATCTAAATCTATTTTACATAGTCGAATTGGAAAGTGGGCTTTAGCTTTAACAGAATACTCCTTGAAATATCTGCCTTTAAAAGCAGTGAAAGGACAAGTGGTCGCTGATTTCATAGCGGACCACTCTATAAACGAAGACGTGGAATACGTCGAACTGGAACCTTGGAAACTGTACTTCGACGGTTCCAGTCATAAAAACGGAACGGGCGTTGGGATGTTGATTATTTCTCCTGAAAAAATTCCAACAAAATTCAAGTACAAAGTTGAAAGTCTGTGTTCAAATAATGAAGCAGAATACGAAGCTTTGATCGCTGGACTTGAAATCTTGTTGAAATTGGGGGCAACGAGAGTCGAAATAATGGGTGATTCCGAACTGGTAATAAAGCAGTTGACGAAAGAGTATAAGTGCGTGAAAGAAAATTTAATCATGTACTTTGTAATAGCCAATAGACTTCTCAAAGCATTCGACAACGTCGTCTTCAGGCACATTCCCAGGTTGAAGAATCAAGAAGCGAATGATCTTGCTCAACTAGCGTCCGGATACAAAGTGTCGAAGGAAAAGTTAGAAGAAGCCATTGAAGTCAGAGGAAGAGTCGTGTCCACCAAGTTGTCCCCATCAGATCTAGAGTCAATAAGATTAGGATACGGTGACGAAGAAAACTTCGAGATATTCAACATAGATGATTCAGGAATAACAGACTGGAGAAAGCCTGTCAAGGATTATCTACAAGACCCAAATCAGAAAGCGGAAAGAAAGGTAAAATACAGAGCTTTGAGTTACGTACTTTTGGGAAATGAATTATTCAAAAAGACTGCAGAAGGAGTTTTGTTGAAATGCCTGAGTGAGGACGAAGCCTACATAGCCTTGTCGAATGTACACAGTGGAGCGTGTGGCGCGCACCAAGCAGGTCACAAAATGAAGTGGCTTTTATTTCGACAAGGAATGTATTGGCCAACAATGCTGAAAGATTGTGTCGAATTCGCAAAAGGTTGTCAGGAATGTCAAGTACATGCAGGCATACCTCATGTCCCTGCAAGTGAGTTGCACTCAATTATAAAACCTTGGCCATTCAGAGGATGGGCGTTGGACTTGATCGGGGAGATTCGACCAGCTTCCTCAAAAGGGCAAAGGTACATTTTGGTTGGGATAGACTATTTCACAAAATGGACCGAAGCCATACCATTGGCGAATGTGGATCAAGAAGCAGTCATAGGCTTTATCCAAAAATACATAATCTACAGATTTGGGATACCTGAGACAATAACAACAGATCAAGGATCTGTGTTCACCGGTAAAAACATGCAGAAGTTTGCACAAGAAACAGGTTTTAAGCTCCTTACTTCGACACCTTACTACGCTCAAGCAAATGGGCAAGTTGAAGCAGCCAACAAGGTAGTGATAAACTTGATTAAGAAGCATGTGGGGAAAAAGCCTAGAAATTGGCATAAGACTTTGGATCAAGCCTTGTGGGCTTGTCGAACGTCCCCCAAAGAGGCAACGAATTCGACTCCATTCAAGTTGACTTACGGACACGATGCAGTTTTGTCAGTCGAAATATATCTGCAGTCAGTCAGAGTGCAAAGGCATCATGAAATCCCATCAGATACATATTGGAGTATGATGATGGACGAACTAGTGGATTTAGACGAAGAAAGGCTGCGCGCGCTAGACCTAATAAGAAGACAAAAGGAGAGAGTCGAAAGATTTTACAACAAGAAAGTAAGATTCAAGACCTTCTTAATAGGTGATCTTGTGTGGAAAGTAATCCTTCCTATGGATCGAAAGGATAAATTAATGGGAAAGTGGTCTCCTAAATGGGAGGGACCTTTCCAGGTCTTGAGAACATTTTCAAACGGCGCGTATGAAATAGAAGAAATAGAGAAGGATAAGAGAATCCTAAGAATAAATGGCAAGTATTTGAAAAAATATAAGCCTATATTGCAGAAAGTAAAAGTAGTAACAGAATAAGTGCAAAACATAATTGTGATAAGATGGGTCAAATAAAAATGGCATTCAAAAGTTATTACAAAGAAAGCCTCAAAGGGCTGAGAGTTGCTAAATAAATTCGACTAAAAATTAAAATTGGCAAAAGTATCCCTCAAAGTGGCAAACTTCTGCCTCTGGAGTTGGAGTCGATGATCACAAAGACTTTTGTGAGTAGAGAGAGTCTCAATCTCCTGACTAAGTTGATGGGCTTTCTCTGCATGTCGAATACCCACCCTCAATTCTTCGTCAATCTCGCTCTGCTTGGGTTGCTGAATGGATGCCTTACGTTTCTCCTCTTGAGAGATCTTTTCTTGAAGTGCTGCTATCTGTGTTTTCCATTTTTGAATATTGTCATTGCAAGCAGCAACTTCTTCGACATACGTTTCAGAGAGCTTTTGCAATTTTGAAACTTTGTCAGTCGAAGTCGAAACAGCATCCCATTCAGCAGTTTGAGTTTCAGACTTGGAGGAGATTTGATTGGTAAGATCCCTTTGACGATGGAGATCTGCAGTGGCCAAGTCAATGAGAGTCATCAGCTCCATCACAAAACTTCCAATCTCAGCAGAAGCTTCCAGGACATTCACTTGCTTCAGAATTTTCTTAAGACCAATTTGAGCAAGGGAATTTTCTTCCAAGACTTTAAACAAATCGACATCAAGGATTTTCGTTTTGATTTTGGTCAGGAGGTTGCCAAGTGATGGTGCTTCAGAAGTTGCCCCAGAAGTGGTCGAACTACTCTGCGAAGAATCCTGAAAATTAAAACGGGTGCTAAGCATGGCTTTCAGATACTCCAAAGGTCTTTGCACTTTGAGATTCTCAAGCTCCTCGCGAGAAAAACTGGTCGAACCAGTTGATTTGCCACTCCCTTGGGCCCGGTCAGGAGCAGGTGGAGTGTTTCGCGTCGAAGTAGGCTCAACCTCTGTTCGTTTCGACTGGTTGTCCCCATCTCTGGCAGCTCCATCTTCAGGATCATCTTCGACTACAACCTCCATTTCAATATCATCACCCTGAGGTGCAACATGTAATCCTGGATGAGGAGGAGATTCATCTTCAGAAGCTTCACCCACTGTAGTGTCGAATTCTTCTACGGTTTGCATGTCATGGTCACTGGCGGGGATATCTCCCTCTGGCGTTGTTTCCTCCAAAAATTTCTCAGACGTTCCTTCGACAGCCACTTGTTCCTAAAAATAAATTCTAAGATTTAGAAGAAAGATGTAGGAAAGGTAAATATGTGCTGTCGAATTGAAAAAATTACCTCAGGAATTTCAGTGTTAAAACCGGATTTCCCACTCCCCGTATCTTTCGACTGAGGCTTGGCAGGAGAAGTACTGGCAGAATCCTTCCTGATTGGGTTGACGATGGACCTTTGGGAAGAAACCTTCGTGAGTTTCTTTTTCTTCTGAGGAGGAGGGACTAACTCTGGAGATTCATCACCAGACTCTTCACTAGGGACTTTATCCTCTTTTCTCTCCTCTTCACTCTTCTTCTTTTGGATTGTTGAGGGTTTTCGACTTACCTAGTCATGCAGGCCAAAGCCAGTTAGTTTTGAATAATGGAAGGAAAATAATGAGAAAAAAAGTGTTGTACCTTTGTCGAAGGCTTCTTAGCAGTACTGGGCGACGCTTCGACAGCAGCTTTCTTAGCAGGGATCTTCACGGCTAAGGAAAGAAAGAAAATTCAGAAACAAATATAAGAGATACATGATAAGACAGTTAGAATAACAGAAAGAAAAATCATATTTTTCTGTGAACACCTTCAAGAATGGTATCTTCCACGCGAACGTGTTCTATTCCAATATGAAGGTGTCCTGGATATTCGCCCAGATGATACTTAGTCGGAACCACACGCTCAGCAGGTTTTTGATACTTTTGACGAAGAATTTTCATAAAATCCCCACAAAGGAACCAGTCTGGAAGTGGAAAACCAAACGCCACCCCAAAGTCAGCAGTTGGCAAAGGAGGAAACTTTGGTGGATGACAATTGAAAGCCAGGTCATAGCGCGCCTCTGGTGAAAGATTGGAAGGCAATGACAGTTTTTTAAACTTCTCTGTCAATTTACGTTTTAATTCGGCCGCTGCTTCGCATATGGTTTGACTAAGATCATCAGGTCTATACGCAGTTTCAAAATATTTTTGAAATTTCTGTATTTCCTTAATATGTCGTGGAATACCTTTTTTGGTCCGATCCTGCACAAAAGCGAAAGCATTTGTCAAATGTGTAGCAAAAGCAGCTACGTCAAAAAATTTGTTGGAATAATAATCCTTCCACCATTCATCAAACTCAGGAGTGCATAAGAATGATGGTCGAAAAATAACTGGTCGAATGTCGAGAGAAGCATCAGCTAGTTTCTTCGACAGCTCTTTGCCTTCGTCTTCAGTGTGAAGGGAGTTATAAAAGATGATGGACCCCTTTTTGGGGAATATAGGTTGAGGTTTGATTTGGATTAGACCAAATTGTCTAGAAACAAGGTTGGGTTGATAAACTATCAAAGCAATTTGGTTTTTAGTGGTGTTACGATAAGAAAAAAGGAGCTTAGGGGTCAAGAACGATTCCCAAACATTCAGAAATGTGTTTTCGTCCTTTTGCATCTCCAAGGGCAGCTGTTGGGTAAACCACTTAGGTCCGATTTTTCTATCAGCAAAAGGTGCCATGGTCGAAGTAAATTGATGACTTTTAGCAAACATCATAACATAGCTTTTAAAAGCTTGTCGAAGGCTGATTCCTTCATCAGTTGGCGTTAGTAGCACTAATCTTGGCCATTCGACAGTCCTATTGTTTACTTCTTCTTCATCTATTTCTGGCGCTACAGGAAGACTAGCTTCAAAGGTGGCATTGAGCCATAGTTGCAAGAGCCAAAAAGGTCCTGATAAGTTAATTTTCCCTTGGGATTTGGTGTTCTTTAAGAAATGTACGCTCTCGCTCAGAGATTCATAGAGATTCGCCAGAATCATTTCGCTCAAACATAGTTTCGTGCCTGCATGAAGCTGATTGGCTATGGTGATAAATCTCTTGGCAACTTGAAGAGAGCGAGAACAGAACACATATTTGGACAGCCATAGTGTCAAAAAGGCTATATGTTCGACATCTAAAACTTCAGTGGTACTCTTATCATGGTAATAGGACATGAATAAGGAGTAGGGTGCAAGGCTAGTCTCGAAAGCAATGGTATCTTCACTTAAGACAGTAGGGTCGAAATCTATACCATTGGGGTGAAGACCAACAATGGCTGCTGCGTCGAAAAGGGTAGGCGTAACCATCCCACAAGGAAGGTGAAAGGTGTTGTAAGTACTATCCCAAAAGTAGAGAGAAGCCAAAAGCATATTTGGGCAGATATTGGGTCCTACTCTCGACAACTGGATAAGGTCGAAAATGCCTACTTCTTTCCAAAAAGACCCTTTAACTTTTTCGATTTTATCTAACCAAGATACGTAGTCAGAAGGATCTTTCGACCATGGGCAGGTTCTAAATATCCTGGGAAAATTCAAATAGGTTAAGTCCAACTCTCCAATATCCGTCGAACTCGATGAATCTTTTTGTTCTACAACTTTCTCTTTAGGCTGAGGTTTTCTTCCAGCGCCTACGGGTTTTGTGTGAAAGTAAGATGGAAAAAATTCTCTTAAACGCTCTGGTTTAATCTCTGGATTTGGAAGGGGACCTAACATAGCGTGATAATTTCCAGAAATAAGAACAGGGATTAGTACCTGAGATTTATAGATGCAGTCTTTTTCCTTTTCATTTGGAGGTTCCGGAACATACTGTTGATTTCCAATGGTCATTGGCCCTTTTAAATCATGCACAGGAGGAAAAGATGAGTCTTGTTTCTTCTTGGAGTGTTTACTGCTTAAGGGTTTTTGAGGCGCCATTGCTGAAAAAAAACTGAAGAAGATTTCTCAGAAAATGTGAAAAGCTTGAGAAATGGGTATGAAAAAAGGAAATCTGAAACGTAAAAAGGTTTAAAGAAAAGGTTTATGGGTATTTATAGGAAGAAGATGTTGAAACGTTTTAGATGTAATGGTGTTAGTGGGACACGTGGCCATTTCTGATGGAAATGATAAAGAGGTGGAAGTTGAAAAGAAACCATGATGTGAGGAAATGATGGAAGTAGATTGTGAACGTGGGCTAGACGTGACATTGTGGAGAAAGTGTAATGATGAACCTGCATTGGGAATTGAGATTATCAGACTTGCATTTAATGAAGATTAAATGACATGGCATCAAAACACTGATTGACAACAAATGACTGTTTCTCCAGAACAACGGTCGAAACGTCTTTGCTGGGGGGCAATTTGTATACGTGCGTTTTCGACGCCATGAGATTTGGTGTAAGAAATGATTTTTTCGACAAATGATGACATGGGTTGAAACGATTTGATTAATAAGTATGGTTCGACACTTCGACAAAATGGAAGTTTCGTCATTTCGACAAAGATGTTTGCACCTAGGAAAAGCACTTTTGACAGATAGGGAGAACATTGCAGTATGTTGATAATTCGACAAAACTCCTGAAGAAAGACGTCATTTCGACTTAAAAGTAAATTTGAATTTAAAAGGTTGTGACGTTTGGCAGAAGACGCGTGGAAGCATCTGGCGAAAGGAGGAGGGCCATGTGTCATAGTTTTAGGATTTAGTCGTTAATAACAGTTATGTTATTTGTGTATATATAGGGTAGTTATTATCTAAAAAAGGGTGTGAAGAATTACTTATACAAAATTCCTGAAAACACTCAAAGTACCCGTGTGAGAGAAAAGAGTCATATTTGGAAAATGTATGTGTAAACAAACACCAATTCCTTCAAAGTTTATTTTATAAAGTTCAAAGTTCTTTACAAATCTCTTTTATGTTTTCCAGTCATTTATCTTTCTGCACTTTATCCTTTTCGACACTTTACATTTCGTCAGTTATTTTCCGCCATTTACTTTATCTTGTTAAATTTACATCCACTTAACATTGTAATCAACATATTTCGACGTAAAACACTTAGAGAACAGAAATGAAAGATATGAAAGTGATTTTAGACATCTTCAAGACTATCTAGATCTACACATGTCCTAGGATTTGTGTGGTTGATCCTGCAAGTAACCCAATTCTACAAGTTTTGGTAAACCAGAGGTTGTTCGCCAAAATTCACAGCGAACAGTAATCAGGTTTTAATTATAGTGGATTAAGTCCTTCTTGAGAAGGGGAAATCACATTGGTGGGGTGGGGTGGAGGTAGCTTTGTTAACAGCGAACCAGTATAAAAATATATATTTTTTTCTTGTTGTATTTTTGCTTGATTAAGTTGGTTTTAAAAAAGCTTTTGTTTTTAGAAACTCAATTCAACACCCCCCTCTTCTTGTGTTTCTTGTCATCTTCGATTGACATCAGAGCTCCGGTTCTAGTCTTGATAAGATATCAAACACTTAATAGTGTCAGATAAAGATTCAGCATGAAACACAATGGTTGCCTTTCCACCATCACTTGCTTCAATAAATGATAGAGATCATTACAATGTTGAACCTCCAATTTTTGATGGAGATAGGTTTGACTATTGGAATTATAGAATAAAGAGCTTATTTCTAGATCATGATGTTGATCTATGAGATATGGTAGTTTATGGTTATGTACACCTAGTAAATGTAACTGGTAATAAAGTGGAAAGAAGAGTGATGATTGATTAACAAAATAAAGACTATAAGAATAACCACAAAGTAAGAACCATCTTGCTAAATGTTATTTCATATACTGAGTATGAAAAAATCACCAACATATGATACTGCTAAATCTATATTTGATTCCCCGAGGATGATGCATGAAGGTAATGGTCAAGTAAAAGAAACCAAGGTTCTTGCCTTGATTAAAAAATATAAACCATTCAAGGTGGAGGATGATGAAACTGTTGAGAACATGCTCTCAAGGTTTCAGACTCTTGTTGCAGAAGTTAAGGTCCTGGACAAAAGGTAATTTATTGTTGATCATGTTAAAAAGATCATCAGAAGTCTACCTAAGCATTGGAGACATATGATAACAGCTCCGAAGTTATCAAAAGATCTTAACAACATTTCTCTTGAAGAACTGGTTAGTTCTTTAAGAAGTCATGAGATTGAGCTCGAGGAAGATGAGCCCAAGTGAAAGAGTAAGTCTATTGCTCATAAGTTTTTAGTTAGATTTGAGAAGACTAAAGCTCTTCAAGTTGAAACTGATGAAGACTATGAAGAGGGATCAGAATAAAGAGATGAATTATCTCTTATGTCCAGACGATTTAATCAACTCTTAAAGAAAAGGCAAGGCAAATTCAGAGGACAAAGAAGGGCAGATGGTCGTTTTGAGTCCACTTCTAGATCCAAGAAGGTTGGAGCTGGCAAAGAACTCACGTGCTTTGAGTGCAAGGAGTCTGGCCACTTCAAGAATAAATGTCCCAAGTTAAAGAAAGAAAGGCCAGGGAAGAACTTTAGAGGAAATAAGAAGGGTCTAATGGATACATGGGATGATTCAGAGTCTTCAGAAGATGATTCTGAAGAAGAGCAAGTTAACGTGATACTGATGGCTTGCACATAAGCTCCTGGAGAAACGATTCAATCAGAGTCAGAATTTAAGTCAGATTCTGCAGAGGTATTTTCTAAACTATCTCGTTCTGAGCTTGAATCTAGTTTATCAGAAGTTCTGGAAAATCATCAGAATCTTCTAGAAAAATACAAGGATCTGAAGAAGAATCATGTATATGAATAAAAAGCTTACTATAAGCTTCAGAAAGATTTTTCAAGTTTGAGTGAAGATAATCTTATTTTGAAAAACAACAACTATGTGCCTCAAAGCAATAGTCTCAAACCTGAAGAAAAAAAATCTTTCTAAAGCCTCTTCAGGTTCTGGAGATATCATAAAAAATATAATAAATCTTTCCATAAATTTCTTGCTATAAGTCTGAATAGAATCTTGATGGCTTCCATGATTTATGGCATTAGCAGAAACGAGACAAGGGGTATTGACTATGATTTTGATGACAAATCTGATTCTGAAAAAGATGACAAGACAAATACTCTTCAGTCATATTTGGTTCCTTCTGAAAAACAAAATGATGTTAAGCTTAAAGGTAGAACTATTTCTAAATCTAAGGCTAAAACGAAGATTTTACCATATAATCCCAAGTACTAAATAGAGATTTTACTAGAACAATAAGAATTAAACAAATCAAACAAGAGAGTCATACTCTTGATGAAGAAAACAAATCATGAATACTGGTACATCCAAACTCTCACAAGTATTTTTCACTCACAAGACACTAAGAAAATTTTAGTGAAAGAATATATCACGGAGACAAGAAAAGTATAAAATAAGAAAAGGATAGTAGAAATCTTAATTCTGGTGTGATTTGAAATGAGGAGAAACCCTCTATTTATATGAGAAAATATAACTTAATAAGTAAAAAGATCCAAAGGATTTTTTAAATCTCATAATCGATTATAACCCAGGATTAAACGATTATGTCGGCTAAATATATAAGGTTTTCAAATTTATCGTCACTAATCGATTAAAATCTTTCTTAAAATATAAGGATGCATTATAAAAGATATAATCAATTAAATATAGTGTGTTAATCGATTATCTAATGCAAATAACACTCGTAAAAGTTTACATAAGCTAGTAACCAACTAGGTACGAGCGTAAAATATTTTCAGGTGATTTTATATAATGAGATAGGCTTCAAAATCATTTGAGTGTGTGTGAGAGTTTCCTTAGTATCTTATGAGAGACTCTTATACTTTTATAATAAACATCACTCAGACACATGATCAGACGAACTTTCACACTTCATCTCTTTCACAATCTTAAAACTTCAAGATCCCTTGCTTAATTCATTCTTGATTCAACACTTCATCTAGATCTTAAATTCTTATATCTAATAAGGATTTATATAACTTCTTTGATAAATACCATCATAAGAGGTTGCTTGATCAGAGATCCTCAAGGACTCTATTAAAAGCATCTTGACATTAGGTGTTGTAAGCATCAAAATCCCCAAAGATTATCATTAGATGATTATACCTGTAAGCACATGCTCCATAGTCAAAACCTCTAAGGAACAAGTGAACCTAGAAGTCTTCCTCTCTTTGAATCAAAATTTGAGGTTCCATATATGCATTCTAGTTGTGGTTGAAGTTTTTCCCGCATAAAGAAGACTTTTGAGCTGAGTATAGAACTCAGTAATAATAACATCTAATTGCTTCTGCTTCATGTAAGTATAGATTTCGTCACAATTAGTGAATATATGGTTTGATTCTTTGTCAAATATTCTCTTCTAAATCAAGTCATGCATCCTTAGTTGTTGGTGCATGTGAAATGCTTCCATGTAAACTAGAATCTGTTAAATTGATTATCCGAGCTATCACAATGGAATCAACATTTTCCCATAAATAGAAATCTTCGTTCTGTGATGCTAGTTTTTTTACGGTACCATCAATAAAGCAGAACTTTGTCTTTGCATGTAGAGACGTTTTCATTAAATGTGCCCATATTCGATCATTATTTTTTCCCTTGAGCACCGCATTAAAAAGATGTTCCTGAATTATCCAAGGAACCAATATGATATGCAAGATTGGGAGTGACATGTGATGTTTTCTTGTCATTATCTTCTTTCTTATATGCAAAAATTAGCAGATGTCTACTTTGGTGCATGATTTTTAATTGCGGATGCGGTTGCGGCGGTAGCCATTATGATTGCGACTATTGTGGTTGTTGCAATGCGGATTATGATCTTTGCAACGTGAATTTATTTTTATCAACATAAAATAATGTACTTTATTATTTATATTAGGTTCCACATGTCTTTTATTTCCTCTTTAAATCTTTATATATATCTCATTAACAATTTACATCACTTTGAATTCCTATGATCATTTTAAACGACACCTTTAATCTATGATATAAATAGGGACGAAGGTCGACCAAATAATTTTTTCAAACAATACGTAATATGTTGCGGTCCGATGCGGCAAATACGGTCGTTGCAGTATTATGATGCAGTTGTTATAACGTTATGATACACTTTTTAGTGTGATTTACAATTACACTGCAATTACGGCCTAATGCGAACGCGAGCATTAGCACAACCGCAATATTGCAGTTGCATCAGATGCGATGCGGTCCGCAATTTAAAACCATGTTTTGGTGCTTTAATAAATCTATAGTTATCTATAACGGGGATATGGAATTTTGGAGTGGCCTATTTTCATTCCAATTATATCCTTTATTCGAATCACATGGTATTTTTCTTTCCAATTATATCCCTTATTCTAACCACCCATTATAATTAATTTCCTTCTGTCATTTATGGTTCAAAATCACGGTTACTAGCCAAAATAATTAACTTCCCCTATTATAACTTCCCATATTATTATAACATCTCCACCATACAACCAAAAACAAAGGAAACAAAAAAATTAGAGAGATAAGTACAAGACAAAGCAAATTGTGGACAAAGGAAACTATGTAAATTACTATGGGTTCTTAGTAATCACCATCATTTAAAAGAAAAGAAAAGATGATAGTTACATATCAAAAAAGAATTACGTGTAAGTATAATAGTTTCATACAGTTTAATCATGTTATCTCTTCTTCTTATTTAATCATGGTATTTCATGTAGTTTGTGTAAGAAAAAATGGTTGTTATATTATCGTATCTTATCTCTTCTATATTTATCTTTTATATTTTATTTTGTGCTAATGAAATACCATTTTTATATTAATCATGGTTGTTTCTATATTTATCTCTTAACATGAGCCCTTGGGGCAGAAGTTAGCATTACTCTTTTAGTTATTATCTTTTATATTTTATTTTGTGCTAATGATTATGATATAATTTAGATTTTTCCGGATCTTACTTTTAATCATTTATCTATAACTATATATAAAGGGGATAGGTGATTTTGGTATGGCCTTTATTTCTTCCACAAATACCCTCACTTAACTTCTTCTTTTATATTTGTTTATTATTTTAAAAAGTAACTTCTTTTTTTATATTTGTTTATTATTTAAAAATAATAATAATCTATAATCTATAACTATATATAAAGGGGATTTCTAATTTCTTTCTCTATTGCAATAGCAATTTGCATCTTTTGTGTACTACCATTATGGGCAAATTTCTACTGTAATTGGCATTGCTTATAACTACTGAGTTTTATACTCCGGTAGCAATTGGTATCATGTTGTATAATTGCTTTCTGCATATATCACACAATCAAATTTCTAATTAATACCATACAATTTTTCTCACGGATCCATAATTTCAGTCTCTTCTTTTTCAATGTATTGATTTGTGATTGAGAATGGTAATCTGATAAGACGACGATATGCGTAGACAACACTACAATACAATTGTAAATAAAATAGCATAACGACCTAACAATGGTACGACGAGTAGTAACGGCGCCAATTAATCGGCCTGGTAGCGGTTAAGAATGCAATCAATGGTGGCAATCATGTGGTTGGAAGAAGAAGGAACAACAAGGCTATGAAAAGTGGTTTGAGTTTTTATTTTATTTTATTAATTCATATATTTTATTTAATTACAACCATTAGAGTTTGATTTATCAACATGTTAAAAAATCATTATATAAATCATTTAATTTAATTTAATTTAATTACAATCATTAAATTAAATTAAATTTGTTTTATTTAATTACAACCATTATAGTATAAATCTTTTTTTGTGTGCATGAATTGCAGAAAAATATTTAATAATTATTGATCGGATAATGATGATGATTTTTGATCATGTGGTGATTTTCGATCATGCGGGTTTATTTATATTTTATGATGGTTTATATATTTTTTGAACGTGTATTCTATGATGGTTTATATATTTTTGTGTCTATTTTAGGATAGTTTCTAAATTTGTATGGAAATGATGGTGATAATTTATATTTTAATGAACAAAAATGGTGACAATTAATTTTGTTCTTATATTAAAAATCACCATGACAATTATTGTTTATATCTAAATGGTGTATATATTTAAATCACCATCATTATTGATCAGCCAAAGAAAAAAGTGTTAACGTCATTTATTATATTTGTTTTTCATATTTTTCAAGAAAAATACCCGGAATTCTTTAATAGTTTAAAAATATATATTTTATTTTAAGAAAATATTCATGTTATACAAGATTAGTAAAAGTTGTTATCATAAAATAAGAAAGATAAAGAAGATCTACATTAAATTAATATCTTTAAAGAAGAATATTGTGTAAATTATTCTACTTATAATTTATATATTTTAATTTTGTTTTCTAATTTCAACTCTCTTATGTTTTAATGTTTAATTTTTCAAAAAAATGTTAGATTAAAACCTATTGAAAAAGAAATGTCCTAAAAAAATGACATAGGCTACTCAAAACTTTTAAAATAATTGCTGTCAAAAGGTTGTTATTATTTGAAATAGAATAAACCTTAAAAAAACATTATTATTTAAAATAGAATAAACCTTAAAAAAAACTGATGAAGAGCGGCATTTTAGTTTTAGTTTGTGTTAAATGTTTTATCATTTATTATATTTGTTGTTGATGTTTTCTTAAATATTTATCTTTGATTTAAATTAACGTTTACATGATGATATGTTCCTAGATACTATAACATGTATTAAAATAAAATATTATATCATATAATCAATGAAATATTACACTCCACTTTCCCGAGGTCGATTAAAAAAATGCACACGTAATTAGATCATGAACACATCTAAGATCAATAACAATAACATGAAAATGAGACAAAGGCTTTGATGAAACACTTATTAAAATCTTTTATGAAGTAAATTAAAATAAAAAATACTCATTTATACTTTGATGCGTGTGCACACTAAAAAAAATGGACAAACGGGCACGTAGTGTTATATAAAAACAAAAGGTTATCTATACCTATAGATAAAGGGGATACATCCTTTTGGCATGACCTATTTATTTTCCATATTTACCCTTGAGGCAAATTGTTTTTATCTCACACATAAATATAGCAGTTTTAACTCAGTTACAATATAATTGGTAGCCGTTGTTAACTAACTCCCAAGCATACCACGTTTCGGTTCTTTGCATACACTTGAGATAATCAGTTTCTGTTCATTTTCAATTGAGATTATTTGACGACTCACTGCCAGGATACCCAAGGATAACCACTAAACACACTTTAATCCAAGTATACACTGATCATGCCATCTATATTTGAAATATAATTCGTCATTAATTTTCTTTGAAAAGTACACTTAGTATACTCAATGGGAATCCTTTGTTTTACTCATTCAACAATTAACAAAGGCAATATACCACTATGAAGGCAAGCCCTTAAACTTCCTTTCTTTTTCATGTCTTTCAAATATTATTTTTGTTATCTCTTTTACTTGGAAAAATATATTTCAAATGAATAACAACCCCAAACTCTCTTATAATTCTTCTCCTTTCTGTTCGATTTATTTTTATTTGTTTTGAAAAATGATCATTTTCATTTTGAATCATTTCGATTTTGAATTTGGTTAAGTTTGATATTTTTAAATTTTCTATTTGGTCATTTTTTTCATGAAGTAACTGCACATGTAACTAAAGCATCTGAAAATCATCTCCCTTTTTTAAGTTTTGTTTTCTAAACATGTAAATGACCATTTCTTTTTTATTGCATATCTTTTTTAAGGTTTTATCTTTGTTAGTTAATTTATATCATGTAAATGATCATTTCTTTTTTATTGCATGTCATGTAAATATCCAAAAACTAACGAAAGAAAGAAGCAAATTTTTAGAATTATATGTTTACATGAATTATCATCTTATTATTTATGGTGTTATTTAACATATTAGAAAATCTATACCTATAGATAAAGGGGATACACCTATTTGGAGTGGCATATTTTTCTCCCGATTTTACCCTTAGATTTTTTAATTCATTTTATCCAATAATAATAATATGTGGCACTCATACCATCCTACACTTATGGAACAATTTAACAAAATATTTTACTTTATAACTTCTCACGTTTTTATTCCTGTTATCAAATTTAGCATAACTGCTACAAAATAGGAGTAGCAGTTACAACATATAGGAAATGGCAGTTTAATTTTAAATAATGGATGCTTAGATTTTTTAATTCTTTTTATCCAATAATAATAATAGGTGGCACTCATACCATCCTACACTTATGGAACAGTTTAACAAGATATTTCTAAATATCAGTGAATGTAGCCTCATACTTAAGGAGCGTCCAAGTAATCACCATCAATACAATCTTCCAACTACTGAACAAGTTGCGGCAATTATTGTTGGATGTGATGCAGATTCTATGGATTATGGAAGGGATATTAATGTCATTCGTTGTGATGGAAATCTCAAGAAAGTTCAAGAGACAAAGGGATATTATGATCCTTTGCAATACCCTGTATTGTTTCCATTTGGGACGCATGGTTGGGACATCAACACAACAAATTGCAATGGAGGAAAAGTGTCATGTCGAGCATATTACAGTTACATGCTTCAGGTAAATTTGGACTAATTTTAGTAGATAATCTACTTAGCTAAGTGTTGTTTAAAAAACTTTACATTTAACACCGACATTTTTTTCAATCAACTGTAGATTCGCCCAAATGATCAATCAATGTTGTTAAATACGGGTCGACTGTTGCAACAATATGTTGTAGACAATTATGTCAAAATTGAATCAGGGAGATTAAGGTGGATTAAAGAGCACCAAAGTGATATACGTTCTGAATTGTACCAATGTTTACATGATGCTTTGCATGTTGGTGAAACTAATGCAGGTGCAAATTCATATAGCATAAATATACAGTTTTAAATTTTTAATTAGTTGTACTTCTAATGCTAATAATTCATATATTCTAATACTAATGCATTTCATGAATCATCGTAGAGAACATTGGAAAAAGAACAATATTGCCATCATCATTTATTGGCGATCGTCGAGACATGACACAATGTTATGAAGATGGCATGGCTATTGTTCTTAATGGCGGTAAACCAGATATTTTTATAACAAAGACATGCAATCCTTCTTGGAGTGAGATAACATCAGAACTTTTGCCTTTTCAAACACCACAAGATCGTCCAGATTTGCTAACAAGAATATTTCGTTCGAAACTTGAGAAATTGAAGGACAATTTTATTAATAAAGGAGTCTTGGGTAAAGTTAAAAGCTACATGTATGTCACTGAATTTCAAAAGCGAGGACTGTCGCATGTGCATATGTTGTTGGTCTTAGAAAGTAACGATAAGTTGTGTGACCCAAAAGATTATGATAGTATGGTAAGAGCAGAAATACCTAAATTAGAATGTGAACCAAAGTTGCATGAAGCTGTTGTAAGACATATGATCCACGGACCTTGCGGCATAATCAACCGAAAGTCTCCATGTATGAAAGACGGACATTGTAAAAAAAGGTATCCCAAACAATTCTTGGATGAAACACGTCAAGGCACTGACTCATATCCCGAGTATAGGAGAAGGTTTGATGAGTCTGTATCGTTAGGTAAAGATAGGTCTGTCGATAATAGATGGGTGGTTCCTTATAACCCTTGGTTACTGTTAAAGTATGACTGTCACATCAATGTAGAGATTTGCAGTAGCATTAAAAGTATCAAGTATCTATACAAATATGTGTACAAGGGCCCTGATCGTGTGGCTATGGAGGTTCATAAAGGATCATACATGGATGAAGTTCAGTAATATGTTGATGCAAGATGGATTTGTGCTCGCGAGGCATTATGGAAAATATTTCGATTCACTCTTTACCGATTATATCCTTCGGTTGAAAGATTGCAGATCCACTTGCCGAACCGCCATCAAGTGCGCTTTTATGATCATCAGCAAATTGCAGATGTGTTAAATAATGAACGCAACTCCAAAACAATGCTCACATAATTTTTTGCATTGAATCTACGAGATCCACAAGCAAGAAAGTATCTGTATATAGAGATTCCAGAGCATTATTGTTGGAACAAGCGGGATATGGAATGGCATCGTAGGCGATCAACAAGAAAAGTTATCAGGAGAATCTATACGGTATCACCTTCGGAGGGAGATAAGTTTTACTTGCGACTGTTGTTATCGCATGTCACAAGTCCAACCAGTTGGGAATATCTTCTTACAAATAATGGCATGACTTTCAGTACATTCAAAAAATGAGTCGAGGATAGGGGATTTCTAGAGACTGATCATAGTATTCGTGATTGTTTGGTTGAGGCTACGAGTCTCCGAATGCCATATGCTTTACGAAGGTTATTCGTGACAATTTTAATATTTTGTGAACCTACTGATGTTAGAGGCCTTTGGATTGAGTTTTTTACACATATGGTAGAGGATTATCAAACAACTAATAATGTTGTGGAATCAGACTTAACTAATATGTTGTTGAAGGACTTGAATGAACTCTTAAACCTACACAGTAAAAAGATTGAAGATTATGATCTCCCATCTTTACCCCCTGATACAATAGACAGAGGTGCAGTTCCAAGTATCATACAAGAGGAGTTAGCGATCGATATCCCCAATGAAGATATTGAATATATTTCTAAGTTAAATAATGATCAAATGATTGCATTCAACACCATTATGAATGTAATTATTCAAAAACACAGTGGGGTATTTTTTGTTGATGGTCCAGGAGGAACAGGTAAAACATTCCTTTATCGAACATTAATGGCAAGTTTAAGAAGTAGAGGAGAAATTGTCTTAGCAACTGCATCATCTGGTATAGCTGCAACATTGTTACCCGGTGGTAGGACTACACACTCTCGATTTAAGATACCTATTGATATTCAACCGAGTTCCATTTGTGGTATTCAAAAGCAAAAGGATCTTGCAAATCTCATTAGAGTTGTTGTCGCAATAATTTGGGATGAAGCACCAATGACAAATAAAAATTGTTTGGAAGCCTTAGATCGATCATTACAAGACATTTGTAGCAACAATGCTCAATTTGGTGGAAAAGTTCTGATCAGGGGGGGGGATTTTCGTCAAGTTCTTCCTGTTGTAAGAAAAGGTATTAAGGCATAAATGATTTCAGTGTGTATTGTTCAGTCTCATTTATGGAATCATACCAAGATTTTGCATTTGCGTCAAAATATGCGATCATTGCATGATCAAGAGTTTGCAGAATTTCTTATTCGCATTGGTGATGGTGTTAAACCTACCAAACCAGATGACATGGTGAGGTTATCTTTACATATTTCAATCCCATGGGAAGATGAACATTCCATACAAGTACTTATCCAATATATTTTTCCTAATTTAGAATTGCATGGTTGGGATGCCCCATATATGGTACAAAGAGCTATTTTGACACCAACAAATGATGATGTCCAAAAATTGAATGATATGATTATCGATCAATTTCCAGGAGAAGAACATAATTTATTATCGTTTGACGAGGTTGAAGGAGATAATCATAATTTATACCAGCAAGAATTCTTAAACTCAATTGCACAAGGTAGTTTGCCACCATATATTTTAAAGATAAAAAAGGGTGCACCATTGATGTTGTTACGAAATCTAGATCATAGATATGGATTGTGTAATGGGACCTGGTTATTATGTCGTGGTTTATATATGAATATGTTGGATGTGGAAATCCTGACAGGAAGCAACGCAGGAAAACGTGCTTTTTTCCCTAGAATTAAAATAAAAACATCTGCAAGTGATGGTCTGCCTTTTGTCCTTAGTAGAAAGCAGTTTCCTATGCGACTAAGTTTTGCAATTACAATAAATAAATCACAAGGACAAACCATTCCAAATGTTGGAATATATCTTCCACGACATGTTTTTAGTCATGGACAGTTATATGTGGCTTTATCTAGGGGTATTTCACAGACTACAACAAGAGTTTTAACCAGGGAAGGAAAATTGAAAGGAGAAGATGGTGACTACATAAAAAATGTAGTCTACAAACAAATTCTTTTATCGCACCCGCAGGTATTTATCTCACTATTATCATGCAATAAATTTTAGATAACAGACTTTGAAGATAAATGGAACACATGGTAGGATGAACAAAGTATTTCATCCATCGGCAAATTCGACAATTAGGTGTATTTATCTTTTCCGTAATACGTATAAAAAAATTCTTGCACTTTCATCACTCTTTCAGTAACATTTTTATCATCCTCATTGAAACAGGTCAAGCGTTTGAAAATTTACTCCATCGGTTGGAGCTCCACAGTGATAACAGATAAAACACAACTTTGGAAAATGGTGAAAAGAGAAATAATATCTCAAAGGATGGAGAGATTTTAATTTAATTCATTTAAGAATATATTTACTCCAGATTATTTTTGAATGCATGAATTTAACTGCTATTTGTGGTTTATGTAAATAAAACCATATATATTTACTAAGTCCATTGTTTTCCTTATTTACCAGAAATCCAGGTAATTCATAAACAAGTCATAATTGTTGTTCTACCAAATCTAAACTAAAACAAAGTATCTCCATTCTCCAGGTATTATTTGTGTCAAAATAAACCATATTATATTCAAACAAGTCAAGTGTTCTGAATGTATTTCTTTTATAATATGAGATTTCGTCATGTATTTGTAATTTTTTAAATCTCAAGAGCGCATTGATAAAGAGATGTACGAAGAATTGATTCGAATCTTTATAAGGTAAGCAAAAACTTGATTACACTACTTACTATTAATTTTACTATCTTTTTCGATAAATTTTTTTCTAATTTTAGGGTCTTACATTTTTTCTTTACTACGGAAAACAATTGCAGGGAAAAAGAAAATACTTCGAATAGAGATTTCATGTTTTCGGCATTCCTCTTAAAGAACGTCATTGATTACACAGTATCAATATTACTTTGCATGCTTCGATATAATTTTGAATATCTTTATTTACCATTTTCAAAATGTAATAATATTATTTTTAATGCGACCTACAGTAGAAACCTCATAAAAAGAAAAACAAATATTTATTTTTCTCTGCTGTGCGCATTAAAAAAAGCGGGCAGACGGGCACGGGAGTGCCCGTCTGAACGCTAGTACCTATAGATAAAGGGAATACAAGATTTTAGTATGACCTTAATTTATTCCTTAATTACCCTCAACTTCCATTAAAAGAATAATCAATCAATTATTTTATATAAAAACTGTAATAGTATCTATAACTACTCTCATTAATTTTCCAAAACAACTCTCTCAAATTTATGGTTTTTTACAAAATATTGTCATGGAAAACTACTTCATTTCAATTGAATTGAAAACAAAGAGTAAGAATGGATTATGCATATAGTAAGTGAAAATTATAATTTAAAGTTGTATTGAAAATCTTAGTTTTTAACATGATGGAGATGTTAATGTGTACGGGAGAGAGATATAGGGAAGAAATTATGTAATCCTTTTTCTTTCTTATATATATTTTTTAATCTTTTCAGAACATTGTTTGTTGAATTAACAAGTATTGTGGGAGATTATTGTGTTGCTTTCATAATTGCTTACAAATTCGCTTTCAAAATAACATTACACGCGTACATACGAATAGTTTAATAACCAAATACACGTGTTATTTATTGGTTTTTATATGATACACGTGTTATTGATTGGTTTTACCTGAATTACAATCAGTCAAAAAAGAAAATCACTATCAAAATGTTACTATTAATTAAGTTATTTTATAACTGAATTACACTATACATGTATTTATATAGAATAAGTTACTTGAAACCTTAATTTGTTTTGTTTATTTGTTTAATAAACCGTGAGAAACATTTTTTTTATCTAATTTTTTTATGATTTTGAACAATCTATAACAATATATAAAGATCAAATTTAATTTTGGTGTCACCTATTTTCATTTTTTTATAATACGGTATTCCTAACCACCAAATTATTTCACTCACATTATTGATTTGCTTGAAAAAAAACCGATTGAATAAAATCACGTCACACCTCTCTTGTCAAGTTATCTTACACGGCATATGTTTTCAAATTAACCTAATTTATTAAAATTATTATATAGCTTCATAATGGTAGGGGTGATTAGGGTAATGGCTTAACATGAAAATATTATTAAAGACATTAATTTAATAGTCTAACGAGAATTTCACCTTACAAATGAATAAATAACATATCACAAGTTCATATGTCTCTATATCCGCAATATTTTACATAGAGTACACTAAAAATCTATGTTTCCAAGTACACTAAATACACTTAAAGAAATACCGGTGTAAATTTTAAAATCACTACTAGAAAGATCAGTTACAAAATTTAGTGATATTCTAAAGATTAAAAAGAACAATTTGTATAGTGAACTCTATGGTTAAGTGCAGGCAATTCTCTCTTTGTTTCTATCAAACCATACATGTTTCTTTCAATTGGTTTTTGGGGACTAGTAGGAGGAACTGGTTTCTGTTCTTCAATATTTTCTTCATTGTTTTCACTCAAATCTTGTATTTCTAATATCTCAACTCTTCTATTAGTCTTTTTCTTTATCTTGATTGCAACATCTTGAGGAATGAATCTCCCACACACAATTACCTTAGTTTGCTTCTTCTCTAGAAAATGGCTCTCCAACTCTACAATAAATTAAAACCAAAAATAAATTATAATATATAATACAATAAATTCTGAATTTCATTATTTTAATCTTGACCTAAAGTTATTTATTTTCTTATAAAACTGTGATTAATTATGTCTAACCTGGCATTTCAAGAAGGGCTCTCTTCACTTTTCTATAACAACCATTGCAATCAATATTGATCCTCATCACCATACAATAATACTGCTTAATAACAAAACAAAAAAGGATTAAGAATAAAATACAATATTTATGATTAAGAGCTTGAGAAAAACACAAATCATGGTTATTTATTAGAGAGATTACCTTCACTGTCATGAAATCAATCAGAGTGGTGAGAGAGAGATAGTGTTGAAGTCCAAAATTATGAATGAGCTAGCAAAAGATTAAAAGTGGATTTTAAAACTTTTAGAAGTAAAAAGGCTTATGATTATGAGCTGGTTAGCATTTTTCATATGAAGCAAAATGATTCTTCTTTGAATTGAAGAATCTTATTCTATTTGAAACAAGTTTTTAATGTAGCGTTGTTCCTCATATTATTCTTGGGTTCTCTGTTCCTAGTTTGTGCCTGCCACTACATAAACAAAGAGGAAGCATACTTTTCTGTTGAAAAAAGTGATTAATCTTATGAAAGAAAATGCTATGCTTCTCTGCTTGCAAAAATATTTTAATTTAATAGAGTGTCCATGTGTAGATAAATATAAGCATGAATAATTTAAGGAGTAGAAAAAGGAAACTTGGCTATTTCATAAAATTAATTTTAAATGTCTTGAAATTCAATTTTGATTTAATATTTCATAAAACAATTTTTTTCAAATTTTTAATAATATAATTCTAAACATATTAACTGAGACGTAAGCAAGACTTTTATGCTTGAATTTTAACAAAATATTTATAAGTTTATTACCCTTGTCTATGAGAGGTTAGTTTTATTGGAAGGATAGATTTGCCGGTTTTGGTGTTTTAGTGATAGGATGATTATGTTGAATTTAGTGATGAACTTTATCTATGTAGTCATTTTGTCTTTTTCATGAAAATGTATGTCTCTGTTTGGAAAAAGTTGGTTGGTTTATAGGAACGTTTTTTTTTGTATGGGTGGCGGGTCTAAAGGAGGCTTTAAAGTTGTGTGGGTTGAGTGGGAGGATGTGTTCAAAGTCAAAAGTGCAAGTGAGTTAGGGGTTAAGGATCTTACATATGTTAAGCTTACCTTGTGAAGTAAGCGAAGGTGGAGGGGGCTCTAAAGGAGATGATAAAGTTGTGAGGGTTAAGTGGAAGGATGTGTTCAGAGTCAAAAGTACATGTGGTTAGGGGTTAAGGATCTTAGACTTATTAATCATTCCTTGTGAAGTAAGCGAATGTGGAGGATCATTTTAAATGTGTCTTCGCTTTGGAGTGATATGTGTAAGGCGAGGTATGAGCGTGAGGCTTTTGGTTCCCCTATGGGAGGTAGGGAAGGCGGTCTTAAGAAAGTGTCTCATTGGTGGAGAGGTATTTCTCTTGTTAAGGGTCCTACGGATCAGGAGTCCGACTGGTTTTCCGTATCTTGTTTGAAAAGGGACGGGATGGAAAGATGGTCAAATTTTGGCATGATGTATGGATAAGGACTACCTAATTATGCGTTTTCTTTGAGAGATTATTCCTCATCGCATAGTAGAGGTCTCATGTGGTAGGCTATATGGGTGTTTGGGAAGGGGATGTCTGGGTTTATAACTTTAGGTGGAGGTGGAATATTTTGTTCTGGGAGGAGGAGTTCCTTAAGGATTTGATTGTCTTGGTTTCAGGTGTTGTTAGGCGCAACCAATATTGTTAAACAATTGACTCTAAGCACAAGAGGGGATTGAATTATGAAATTCAAAATTGTGATTAATTTTAAGGTTTAATTACTTAAGAGGCAAATTGTGCTAGTATTCAAAAAAATCGAGAGAAAAATAGCGGAAAATAAATAAATCAGTAAAGCAAATGAAGGAGATAGAGTTAGAGAGACGGCACTAGAGAGATCTTCTTGAGATTTCACTATAATATTGAGCTTTTATTGGTTATTCCCACAAACCCTTGATACAAGTGAATCGAGATATTTTAGACTAACTTATCCCCTCAACCCAAAAAGAGCTTTTCCATGGGATGAACTCACGAATCGAGTATAGATTTTACATGGTGATCTCAATAACCAAACATAAGTTTCCAAGTTGAGTTCTATAACCAAACATGAATTTTGCAAATGGTTGGTCTCAAGAACCAAACTCAATTCTTCAAGAGTATTACACTCTTGAAAATAATAATTGTGGCACGACATCAATACCACTCTTTCTTCACAAGCAGTTTTCACTCACAAGGCATTAAGGTAATTTTTGTGAAAGAAAATATTTAAAGAGAGATAAATTATAAAGAAATAGGAAAATCCTGAATTCTGGTGTTAAATGAAGGGAGGAGAAGCCTCATTTATATAGGAGACAAATTGGCTTAAATTGTAAACAATCTATGAGCCGAATTAATCGCCTAATCAATTAGGTGCACCCAATAATTGATTATTTTGGTCCAAAAAGTAAGGTTTTGATATATGGTCATTGCTAATCATTAAGAGACTGTCATTATTGATTATGGACTTAACTAAGCATTATCTAATCGATTAGGCACATAATTTAATCAATTAGACAGTTTAAAAAATTATCCTAATCAAACAGATAACCCCTCAATCAACTGTTAAACCTTGAAAACATATTTAGGTGTATGCGTGTGTGTGTGTGTGTGCATGTGTGTGTGTGTGTGTGTGTGTGTGTGTGTGTGTGTGTGTGTGCGTGCACGTGCGTATGTGTGTGTATGTGTGTGTGTGTGTGTGTTATCTTAGTATCTTAGGAGTTACTCTCCTACTTTCATAAGACTTTGCTCACTCAGACAGACACGACCAGGTGAGCTTTCACACTTCCTTTATTTTACAACTTTAAAGCTTTCTAGTTCATTTGTCAGATATATCGATCACATAACCACTTCACTAGAACCTTGAATCTTCTAATGGACGAGGCTCGAGATATCATCAATTTAATCACCATCATCATAAAGTTGAAAACATATCACCACCTATTCTTGCTAAAAAATACTAAAAGGTTAACTTCCTTGTTCTAGTTCAGGGAGAGCCTAAAATGAATAGTTGAAGTGTCTGTTATGTGATACTTTCATGTTTATTTCATGCCTTCTACCCTCCAAGTATCCTCCTATTTATAGGTTTCCTTCTCCCATTTCATGACTATTCATATCCTTCATAAATTCTCATGGCAATAACGTTTGTCGCCCCTTATAATTGCATTTTAACGGCCGCCTCTTCAATAGTTGTAACTGTAACACCCCTTTTTCTACCCCAAATCATTTAGCATATAATCAGAGTAAATAAGCACGCATATAAAGAAAAGGGCGTCACATCGACGTTTTCGAAACTTAAACTTTCAAAAACCAACAATACACATGGTCATTCAAAATAACACATTTCACTCATCATGAATGTTGATTCCTTAGGATTGGCATTAATTTTAGAAAACAAATAATGTAATCATCTCTGTTGTTTTAATATGTTGGGTTGAAGAAATTCAACATCTGGACCAACATGTCATGTACGATGTCACGACATCAGGTCTGTGACATCGCACATGTGTAGAAAACTGAATTAATTAATTCAGTATATATTCTGGGATCAGCAAGGATATCTGGTGAATATCCTAACTCCCATGTGGAGGTCTTGAAGACTCAATCAGAAGATATATAGGCTCAAAATATGGAGATATATATGGAGAGATTCTAGGATTGAAGACCTTGTTTGTAGCAGAATTTTTCTGCTGAAGTTGTAACAGCAAAGAACAAGTCTGCTGCGATTTCTGAAGGCCCAAATCCAGTTGGGTGATTAGGTTATAAATAGCTGATTGTAACCTAGTTTTTGTAAGCCTCTTAGAATGAGTTTTTAGGGGTGTGTGTAAGGAAAACCTCCCAATCTGTGGGAAGGTTACCATGTGTATCTCAGTGGTAAATCCTGAGAGTTTTTGTAACTCAAAGCCTGTAGGCAAGAGTGATTTTGTTCTTGAATGAAGCTGTGAAGCAAGTTCAAGGTGTGTGAACATTACATTGTAGTTGTAGTGATAGGAATGGAAACTGGAGGTTTCTATCTAGGAGTTCCTAGGTATAGATTGCATTGGGTAGGGATTAAGTGATGAGTTGTAAACGGGTGAGTTTAACTCTGAATTGATACTACTAATAGTGGATCTTCTTCCTGGCTTGGTAGCCCCCAGATGTAGGTCATGTTGGACTGAACTGGGTTAACAATTTCCTGTGTGTGTTTTCCTTCTGCATGTGTTTATTACTGTCATAACTTAGCAGGTATTCCAGTCAGCTTATCAAGATGATAACTGACCTGGCATACAGCCTTCTGTTTGAATGTCAATCAGAAAGTTGTAACATTCATCAGGGACAGTACATACTGAATGATAAGTAGGTTAACTTTAGTTCAGTATTTATTTAAGTCTGTTCTTTTCAAGGATAACAGACCTGGCTGAAGGATCATAGTGAAACTGTCAAACTGGATGTTTTGACAATTGATACTGAAGGCTGATACTGAAGTAGAGACTAGTTGGTCTTTCACAGTATTGCAAACTTAGCACAGCACGTTTCCAGAACATAACATACTCAGCATATGTTCTGGATGTCGAACTGAATGTTGTAACATTCATTCCCAACAGCAGGTGCTAAAGTGTAGGATGATTAGTTTTTCTGGTTCAGTATCTTTCTCAGGCTATTCTTCAGGGAGTCAACAGCTTAGAGAAAAACCAGGAAACCAACTACTAACCTACAATTAATGAACCTAACAAATAACCTAATTGTTAGCAATCTAATAAGTGGAAATTAGATTAACATGTTCAACCTTTAATTCAGGAAATACAAGTAAAAGATACACACACGGGAACAATGTAACAGATGATGTCCACAAACAACAGTAAAACATCATGCTGATAACTGTGGAAGAAAACAACAGAAGTGAGTGCTAGGTTTGATTTCTGTTGAGTCTTTCTTCCTAAAGCACAGAACCAGGGGTTCATACATTCTAGGGTGACATAGAATGAGATGTCGTGACATCTGTGAACCGGTGCATATTAGTACAGTGGTTAATAACTATCTTGCTGTATTAGTTACAATGTTAGATCAGATGTCATGACGTGGTGGATAACATCTGAATTCTGACTACACCAGAATTACAATTGGTATCAGAGCAGACATCCTGTTCTGTCTCTGGATGAGATCCATGGGTGATACTTTCTGGTATCTTGCAAGGAGTTATGGTAGTACTAATGTTGGAACCTGTGGAAGGTTCTGGAATTTCCCTGAATGGTCCCTTGAAGTAGGTGGATGGACTATTCATGACAGGAAGGATGTGTACCTGTATCTGGAGGTTGGCAATTGGCCTGTGGATGGGACATCTGTGCCAGTATTGAATCACATTCAAACTTGGTATAGACTTGGAGGCTGATCTGGTGAAATGTGTGTTCATAGGTTGAGTTGTATTATGAATTCCGCTGCATAATACCTGGCAAAACTCAAACTCTGATGCAGTTTCCCCTCATGTGGATGAAAGGCTGCTGCATTCAAGATTTCATCATAACCTCTGAAGATGTCAAAGCTACTTGAGTCCCCTCAAGTCCACTCATCATGATGTTCTCACGTCAGGATGGTAAGAATCACTTGATCACTGATTCTTTTACACTCTTGGGTAGTGTATATGAAGACCTTGAAGATTTTCAAGAAGGGTTTGTTCCAAGGAGGTGGAACTAATGTTCTATGCGATGTTAGAACATGTTGTTCAACAAGTATGCAGCTACTAGTTGAAGAGCAGGTGTTTTTAGGTGTCAAACAAAGGGATACTTGTTTGGAACCTACTCCTGACCTGGAAGAGGAGACATCTGTGTGTGCTAAGTTGACAAGGGTAGGGTCAACTGTGTGTATGCTCAAGAAGGTCACATGTAGAGGCCTGGTCTCTAGAAGTGGAGTTGGGTGAGATGTGACATTGAGCAATTCCTTGCTGCTTGTCCTACTCCTGTAGATTGATCAGGGATGGATGGCTGTTCTCTGGAGTACTATGGAGTGTTGTAAGACAAGTCCTCTGGAGGCTAGCAGTCAACAATGGGGTAACCTGACTGCCACTTCATTTCAGAGGATTGGGACCATGAACCTTGCTATTCAAGCACCACGATAAGAAGTGGCAGTTCTTTCAAGGAGTGAGAATATGAAGATTCATAGGTTGGTTGATGAAGTATGTTATGGCAATGCATATCTGCTATTGACTGGTGTTCCTCGAGTACTTATGGTCAGCTAAAGTCTGATTGGTGTGGTAGGAGTTTGCGTAGGTATAACTCATAGAGTTAGTTACCACTGGTAGGGATGAAGTATGTCATGTTGAGACATATCTGTACAATACATGGATGTTGGTGTGAAGTTTCCATGATTGTTAATTTGAGGGGGAGTTTTGGTTAACCTCCTCACATTTGGTCAGCCTAGGGTCTGGTTGGCTGTTGACCTGTGTCACATGGGTTCTGGTGGTTATGTGACACATTTGCAAGGAAGAATTCATCTCTCTTATTCCTAAGGGTGAATTTAATCTGGGAAGACTTTCAAAATTGTCTAGGTGCTTGCAAGCAGAAGATGTTGACACAAGAAGAGTACTTTCAAAGTAGTCTTATGGTGGAAGTATCTGAAAGGATAATTGGGAAAGGATTTAAGATCAATGTCTACTTGTGCCAAGTACAAGTGTTTAATTGATTATCCTTGGAGCTCAAGATAACTGATGTTCTTAAAGATGTTGGAACATCACTTCTTCAAGACCCTGTGCAGAATCACAGGAAGGATAGTACATTGGCTTATGATCTATCTCTTTGGTGGCAGCAAAAGCATATGATCTCTGAAAAGGTTTCCTGGCAAGAAACATGACTCAGCTGGGTATGTACAAGAAGAAGAAGACATCATAGTCTTGATGGTGGTCACTTGGATCAGTTTATGTCTGATCTAGGTAAGGAAGTGCATTAGCTTATGCACACTGTGGAGTCAAGAACGAGTGGCAGCAGTCTTGACATCATGGAAACAGCCTTGCCTTAGGATGTGGAATCCTTGGTAGAGCTGAACGATTAGTTTCTAACTGGTCCTTCTGAAGACTCATACATCAGAGTGTCTGATGTCTTTGGAGAAGAAGCAGGGATTCATCAAGGTGTGAGCTTGGATGACTTAACTGCAAACCTGCAGGATGGAGGTTGTTTACTCAAACTTGATTCCACAATCAAGTCTATGAGAACATTGAACTCTTGTTCTATGAAGGGAGGAAGTTCTTTCAAGTGGCAGAAGAAGGAGCTGAATTCAACAGCTAGATGTCAAACCACAATGTTGTGACATTTGGCTCAACATCAGACTCTTAGTTGGTGAAGTGGCACATCAACTTGAGATAGAAAGGTCTACAGGGTTGTAGATTGGATACTTCAAAAAGCTTGAAGGTCTAGTCTCACTTGAAAGGTCAGAATATCTTTGGGAGAAGTCTGATAAACTTGGGGAGGTCAAAAAGCAGCATTTGACCTTTTCATATGAGGATTCATGAAGGAGGTAATCAACCAGTGACAATTGGTTCACCTCAGAAGTGAGTTCGAAGAATCAAGATAATCAACATATGGCTGATTATTCTTGAGGAAAGTCTGAGACAAATTACTCTTGAGTAGAAAAGTAGTAAGTTGAAGACTAAAGGAGGTGCTTTCTATTCATCCCTTGGAGCTTGTGGTAGGAGTTCTGAGCTATCTATGGAAGAGTATCTCTTGTAATGGGATGAAAATGTATGTGTCCCAATGAATGTCTGGGTTCTTCTTGATCAACCCGAAGACTCAATGGTATCTGAAGACTATCAGATGGTGTGCCTTGTCCTGGTGTGAAGGATGTCCCAACTGATGTTAGAACATCCAGTGAAGGGGTCTTCTGTTCTGGTTAGAAGAGAGATTGACACAGAGTGTGAATGTGTTCAGCTAAGAGGGTTGAACAGAGGGTGTGCTCTTGAAGACATGAAGATGCGTCTTGTGTTTTCCATTCATCAAGTGGTCTGGATTCTCTATGAATCAGGAAGTATGTGAAGGTCCAACTTTGGGATGTTGGATATGCCCCTGGGTGATCTCCAATCTTCAAGAGGAGAGTGGGGTGTCCATGACAGGGGGAGTTCTGGCCTTGAAGCTGCAAGTAATCTTCAAGCTTGTGGTCTATGTGTACTCAGATAACCAGGTATGGCACCTTGTCAGCTATCAGGATGCTGTGTCAAGGCTGAGTGAGCTGAAGAATGTCTGACCGAATGTCATGACATTGCCCTGGACAATGCTGCTAATTCCTTCTAAAACTTAAAGTCAGTAGGAATTATGAAGGTGATGTGTCAAATTCTGGTAAACCCGAATAAGCCAGATGGCTACAGCTGTATGGTACAGGGGGAGTAACCATCTGCTGAAGTGTGGGAATTTGACTGTATCAGTGCCAGATGTCAAGTCTCTACTGGAGGTATGACAGGAACCTTGGAAAATGGTGAATACTAGCAGAATGCAGGAAAAAGCCGCGTGAAATATTAAGACATCGCATGCAACGTGTCTGACTGCATATATGGAATAGTCTCCATGCACTGGAACGGCTGTTTTGGGAAAGAAACAGTCAGGAGCTATAAAAGGTATTCAAAGATAATCTGAGATTTTGTTGGTGATTCTCTGACTGTTTCTCAGCAAAAATAAATGCATCTTGACCAAGCATTTATTTCTACCGGAAATTCCTAGGCACGGGCTGGGCTATTTAAAGGATGCAATAGCCCTCTTCCTCTCACAAGAAAAACACTCCATTCTCAGAATCATGGGGTATGTTAAGGTTTGGGCAAGCTGCGCCTGGATCTGGTTTTGTGAAGGGTGCCTTTACAAATGTTTAGCTAAAAAGGGGGAGAGAAATATAGTCCTGGGGTTGAGAATGTACCAGAAGCAAGCCAACTGTGGATGTGGCAGCAAACAGAAGTTGGCATCAGGCACAAAATCCACCAACTGGGCTAACCACTTGTGTCTTGTGATCTGAGTTAAGAAGACAGTTGTGCCTTGTGATCTGAGTTACATTGTCTATGTACTCAGCATTACATATTCTTCTGGAAGCTCTCCGGTTGAGGGGAAGGGTTCTGGTACAACTGAGTCGTGTCCCTCTTCTTCCCCATGTACACCAACTTTGGTGTTTGTGGTGGTGGAGCCAATGACGGAGATGAAGAGCATTCCCAAATTGGGATGTTTTGTCCAGTGTACTGTTTATTTGTTTTAGCTAAAATTTGCCAAAGGGGGAGATTGTTGATTCCTTAGGATTGGCATTAATTTTAGAAAACAAATAATGTAATCATCTCTGTTGTTTTAATATGTTGGGTTGAAGAAATTCAACATCTGGACCAACATGTCATGTACGATGTCACGACATCAGGTCTGTGACATCGCACATGTGTAGAAAACTGAATTAATTAATTCAATATATATTCTGGGATCAGCAAGGATATCTGGTGAATATCCTAACTCCCATGTGGAGGTCTTGAAGACTCAATCAGAAGATATATAGGCTCAAAATATGGAGATATATATGGAGAGATTCTAGGATTGAAGACCTTGTTTGTAGCAGAATTTTTCTGCTGAAGTTGTAACAGCAAAGAACAAGTCTGCTGCGATTTCTGAAGGCCCAAATCCAGTTGGGTGATTAGGTTATAAATAGCTGATTGTAACCTAGTTTTTGTAAGCCTCTTAGAATGAGTTTTTAGGGGTGTGTGTAAGGAAAACCTCCCAATCTGTGGGAAGGTTACCATGTGTATCTCAGTGGTAAATCCTGAGAGTTTTTGTAACTCAAAGCCTGTAGGCAAGAGTGATTTTGTTCTTGAATGAAGCTGTGAAGCAAGTTCAAGGTGTGTGAACATTACATTGTAGTTGTAGTGATAGGAATGGAAACTGGAGGTTTCTATCTAGGAGTTCCTAGGTATAGATTGCATTGGGTAGGGATTAAGTGATGAGTTGTAAACGGGTGAGTTTAACTCTGAATTGATACTACTAATAGTGGATCTTCTTCCTGGCTTGGTAGCCCCCAGATGTAGGTCATGTTGGACTGAACTGGGTTAACAATTTCCTGTGTGTGTTTTCCTTCTGCATGTGTTTATTACTGTCATAACTTAGCAGGTATTCCAGTCAGCTTATCAAGATGATAACTGACCTGGCATACAGCCTTCTGTTTGAATGTCAATCAGAAAGTTGTAACATTCATCAGGGACAGTACATACTGAATGATAAGTAGGTTAACTTTAGTTCAGTATTTATTTAAGTCTGTTCTTTTCAAGGATAACAGACCTGGCTGAAGGATCATAGTGAAACTGTCAAATTGGATGTTTTGACAATTGATACTGAAGGCTGATACTGAAGTAGAGACTAGTTGGTCTTTCACAGTATTGCAAACTTAGCACAGCACGTTTCCAGAACATAACTGTAAGACCCCAATTTTGGCCCTAAGATCCCTCATGGCCCATATCATATCATATCATGGCCTCAAGGATCATTGCATACCCTAGCTTCCCTCCTAGTGGGTGGGATACCTTGTGAGTATGGTTCTTGATCACCAAGCATGTATTGCATTTGTATAATCATTGCTTTTCATATGTTTACTAACCAAATGTACAAAAATATTGTCATCTGACCATGTTGCTTGCAGCTGAAGCAATCACCAGGTCAATCAGTCAAAATCAGCCATTGAGCAATAGATGGTGGCCATTCTTGAAGAATTTGGACACCATGATCATTCATAAAGAGTTCTTTTAACTGGTGGTATCATTTGGAACCAAGATCCCAGGTGAAAGAGGCTTGGAATTCATCAGAACATGGCCCAGTCAAGAAAAGTCAACAAAAGTCAACTGTGGTCAACTGTGCGTTTAATCAGGATTTGGGAGGTGTGAGATGGTTGGAAAGGTCTCATTCATGTCCATATAAGCTTCATTTGGCATTTCAAAGATCAAGGTTGAAGGAATTGAAGTCAGACAAAGAGTTTCCCAAAATGGAAATGACCTGTAATTCTCACCTGCCAAAAATGGAAAGTTTTGCTCCTCAAATTTACTTCATGATACAAGCTTCAAATCAAAATTTGTCCAACATGAAAGTTGAAGATCTTGTCCTCACCATTCCAAAAAGTCCAAGAACTTGAAAATCCCATGTATGGTTAGCAAGTTATGGTCCATTCAATTTCAAAAATGACCCATAATCAGAAGGGCATAACTTCCACATGGAGTGTCCAAATTGGGTGTTCTTTATATGCACAAACTCCATTTGACATGTACTTTCATGGTGCATAATTGGATTTCTTCAAAAATGGTCAATGCAAAAAGTCAAATTTCAACTGGACAGTTAAATGAACCAGGGGCAAAATTGTCCAACTTGTGAAATAATTGGAATTTTTGAGTGGGGGTTTTTGCAACACTTCACAATTGACATTTGAAACTTGTTGGAATATTCATAACATGCTAAGGCTTCATGGTTTGGAAATTGGCTTTTGAAATGGACTTGAAAATGAACACATAAGCCATCACATAGTGAAATTGAGAAATATACATTCAATGGACATGGGATCAATTCCAATGACTTCCAAATGATATTTATGGTTTGCTTGAGGTGATAAATCACTGTTCCATTGATCAAAACCATCCAAGGGCAAAAAGGCCAAACTACACACATAAGCTCATTTTGCTAATCACCATTTTTTTGCTAATCTTGATTATGAGTTGGATTAAGAGCATCATATATAAGCTTAATTCTAACAGAATCACACGACACTAATCACAATTCACAGATCCAAGAGCAAAAACTCTCAAATTCTCTCATTTCTCTCCAATTTTTCACCAAGAACTTTTGCATCAATTCATCAATTTTCACTGATCTTTGTGCTAATTCTTTGCAGATTCATCATTGTTAGGTAGTCTAGGATTTCTGTTTGCAGGAATTGAGTGAAGATTCAAGCCAATTCGCAGCTGTTGTAAAGTGGTTCTTCCATGGCAGTTAGCAAAACCTGTTGATTCGAGCGTTCTTGAGCTGGATTCCCTTCATCATTCACCTTCCACAAAGACTTTCTGCATCTGTTTCTATAATCCAAGACCTAACACGCACGGTTTCACCACTGCAGCATCAACAAGGTTCGGATTCGATTATCACCATTTTCAAAATCATGTTGTGGTTATTGTAGAGCATAACTTGTAGATCACGTAGCAATTTGTAGAATTGAAAATCGTTAGGATTTGAGAGAGCAATCGTGAATTTAAACTTTGACGCAAAATCTTCTTTCGCTCGATCTGTGCTGTACAATAGGAATTAGGAGATTTCGTAGGCATATCGTTGTTGTACGTGGAAGGACGATTCCAACGGTATAAGGCTTGTTCGATTCGGTAGACGTTTGCTCATAACCGAATTCGCCGGCGATGAAGAACATAAGCTGTGCGAAGAAGATGAACATTTTCTGAAAAATCGCCTTTCAATCCGTCATGAGCGCTTGCCAATTTCAAAACCTGTTACCGCCATATTCCGTCCAATCGCGTGCAGCCACCGCATTAATGCTACGACGTCGTTTTGGCTATGGCCTGGCTATTTACGGATTTGCCATTCAGACCTTAAATTAATTCAATTAATCCAAAATCCATTTAAATAAATATTTCATAATTATTTCAAATCTTCAAAAAATCATAGATTAGCCAATATTCATCCAATTAATTTGGGACTTTTTTTGATAATCTCCATTTTTAATCTACTTTTTTTAGACATAGAAATTAAAGTTGTGCTTGATGGAAATTTTAATTGACATAGGGATGTTCATCATGTGTGTGAATTTTATGTGTTTTACCATTTCTATCACCAAATAATCATACATGCTCCAAATGAATTGAAATTTTATAGGATGATTCTTGACCCTCTCCTGGAGATTTTGACATATGATTTGTAATTTTTGGACCTCTGGTTTGCTAGATGTGATTAATTCTTTTTGAGTGTGACAATATGTGTCACACTTTGATATGCTGAGTTTATGAATTATTTTTCCATGCTTCCATTAGGCCTATGGTTCTGATTTTTTGCATGAGATACCTTTGATATGTTAAATTTCAACATGAATTTTTGTGGATTTTAATAATCCATTTTCTAATTGATTAGGATTTTTGTCTACTGCTTAGCATTTTTAGGGCTTTGCTTGTGTAACATTTTTACATATGTCGCCAAATCCTCATCCCTAACCCTATGAATATGAAACTTGGTGGAGTAGTTCCTGACATGTATAGCTTTCATTTGGCTTTGGTCCTACTCATTTCCCATTTAATATCACTGTTTACCATTCGATTGAAGTTGGTGTACATTTTGTGACTTGATTTGGTTGTGTTTTTGCATGCCTTGACATGTTGAATTGATTCCCATAGCTCCACTAGTCCAAATGGCATGAAAATTAACATGTCGCTTGTTGAATGTCCTCTGTTTAGGATATAATTTTTGTGGAATTTTCTATGCTGTTTTGATATTTTTTGTGATGTAATCATTCTGGTTGTTCATATGTGACTCAACATTGCTTACTTAGCCTTAATTTGTGCATAAAATGAGATTAGTGCATAGTTTGGATGTGAGACCACTTGGGATCTCTTCTTATTTGAATTACCTTGACATTGATTATGTTTTACTTGCTGTTTTAAGATTTTTCCCTCCTTTGGACCCTAGGCTTGGCCTAGTGGTCTTGTTACTTATGTTTGAGCTTGACTTTGACTTTTCAGGTTAAAAAGCTAATGCCTTAAGGAGGTTGATTCATAATTGAGTTGTTTACTTTGATCATTGTATACTAATTTGTTTGTGTTGTAGGGTGCTTGGTTCACATGGATTTGGTGCTACGCACATCATTGTTTGATTGTTGATTGATTCTTATTGTTGTTGTTTTGTTTATGTTGGGATGCTGATCATATTGGACTGATTTCAGGTACCCTTAGTTGCTCAGTTCTCTTAAGAACTTGCATTGCTTTGCTTATAAGCAATTGGCATTGAGGTATAGCACCTTCTTCTTCATGTAGTCTGGAGACCCGGCCCGTTATTTGGCCGGGCAAACTGTCTGAAGTCCTCCTTAAGAGGCATTGTTTGTGTTTGTTTATGTTTGTCCCAAGCAGGAAAAGTCCTCATTTGAGGCAATTGGTGGATCAAAGAGATAAGTAGCCTATCTCCCACTATTCTGTGAGTCTTCTCCTTGCTCCCATTACATGGTTGTAGCATTGAGATCCAAACCCAAGATCTATCGAGTCCAATTGGGGAAAGAGTTCCATCTTTCTGAACTCCCCCACATTCTTATATTTACATGCTCTCTCGGACTTGAGATAGAAGCAATGAGGCACACCCCTCATACCCTTTCATCTGCTTCACCTTAGCCCCTCAATGGCAAGGTTAAGAGCGACGCTTACCTCTTACAGTGGACTTTCATAGTCAAACCCTTTTGCTTGAGCCTCATTGAATGGTTATAGTGTGTGCTACTTGAATTTATGTGATTGATTACTTGATTCATTTATACATGATTACTTGATTGCCATTGTGCGTTTACTATCATTGATTGCCGTTGTGCATTTATCATCTTTGTTTGCCGTCAGTGCATGATCATTTCTTTTGTCCTTGTGACATTGATGTTTTCCCATTGAGGACAATTGTAAGTCCATATTGATTGGCTTTTGTTCCTATGACATGGAAGAGATAGAGTGTAAGACCTCATTGGTCACTCATATCTTTTTTGCTCTTTGTTTGAGCATTGTTGTTGTATGTGAGGATTCATTGTAAGTCCCTGTGATGTGGCATTTGTATTCCTAGGATCATACTGTGGAGGTTAACATAAGTCCAGATAGATTGGCAGTTGACTTCCCTGTTTTGTTTTTTTGTTTTATTCTGATGGAGATTAGTGTAAGTCCATAGAGTGGCTTCTGATATCCTTACTTGTTTTAGGAGACAGGTATAAGACCATTGAGTGGCATCCAGTATCCGCTTTTATTTACTTTCATCTGTTACCATGTCCATATTATTGCTCATTTGTAGCCTATTCCTAAGGACCCACTTGAATCATCTTCTATATGATTTCAAGAGGCGGACCCTCCTAAGAAGTTTTACATACACACCATTCCATTCACCCCATTGTGTCCTACCTTTTCACACATGTTTTAAAACTTTGAAATAAGTGTTGTGCAAACATTTTCACCCCTTTCCAAATTAGAAACTTGGACCTTAAGTCCATGATTTTCCAAACTTCATTGTCATACCCCAAAATTTGCCCATTAATATTTCAAGACATTTCAGGGCACTCCGACTCATTTTTATGACACTTAAAGGAACAAAGGCCCAGCTCGCGAATGACCCAAACTGGCCTACTCGCTACACGCGCACCTAGTGATAATATGAAAGTGGTTTATTTGGAAGCGGAGGAAAAGGGGTGCAAAAAGGAAAGAAAACGAACCAAACAGCAAAGCCCAACCCAAAGTACAAGAACACGGGTGTGGCATCTGTGACGAGCGTCACAGAGGCTGTGACGAGCGTCACGCCTCGCACACCCCTGTGACGGGCGTCACACATGGTGTGACGAACGTCACACCATTCCCCTACTTTGTGGGCGCAGGCAACGCTTCGGAGACTTGAAGATCCGTTGGGCCCTATATCCACGTACGTGTTGAAGACTTTTTTTTGGCAGCAGGCATGACCTAATGACAACAATATAAATAGCCGCCTTGAAAACCTAAAAGGGGAGCTTTTTCCGAGATTCTTTTTCCTTTGCCGTTTTCGCCTTTGCATTTTTTCTTCTTTTCCAGCAGCTTAGGCATTGTGTTTTACAAGTGCTACACTATTTCTTTTGCAATTCCGGATTCCCTTTTGGAATTTAGTTAATTCTTTTCGCACAATAGTTTCTACAACGGAAACTATTGTGTGCCTTTTTACCGAATCTAATCTTACGGCGGCAGCAAGGTCACCTCCGCTCAATTCTATCCGATCGGCCAATTCAAGGTTGCGACTCAATTGCAAACAGGTTTGTGTTACTATTATCGCTTTATGTTCCTAATTCACATGTGATATCATAATTGAGATTCATAAATATATTTGAGGCTTTGCATGTAACTTAAGTATGCCTGGATGCTTTGAATTGTTGTAATGGATGCCGCTGTTCTTCGTCCTATTATGATCTTTGCCCATCTGACCTGTTTTATCATAACCATGCTTTGTTTACCTATTACTTTGGTGCAACTCTCGATTGCACCCTGATTTGGTATTCTAACCCGTTTGCTGAATTTTGCAAAGGTTCATATGTCCCAGGAAAAGATTGCTGTTTAGGTCTTCCACTTTATTTGTGGGATACCCTTGTGGAGACTCACCCTAAGTGGCCTAATTAATTTTAATGTGTTAATTTTAATGTCTTAATTTTAATGTATTAATTTTAATGTATTAATTTTAATGCATTGATTTTAGTATGGACTTAATTACTTAATTGACTTTAAAATATGACCTTTAAATAAGTGATCTTGGACCTCTCTTTGCTGCCTTACGGTATTACGGTATAACGGTCATGTCCCGCGAATGTGGGGATACGCTTAGCAAAGACCCTTCGATTAAATCATCATAAAATAAATCATAGTCCCTCGGATGTTGCCTTCAAAAATACGATTTTGTCCCTCGATGACCCTTCGGTGTAGCCTACGGTTAAATGATGATCGTCCCTTCGAATGCTAAGGTATCCTTACAACTGTTGCCTTCAATGACCTATCGATGACCCTACGATGACCCTTTTACATCCAAAGGATAAAACTACTTACTTCTCAATAGTAAGGACAGTTTTACCCTCATAAGGATAGGAAATGCCCATAACGACCTCAGGAAGGTATAACTCTCAATTACTGGATCATAACCTAAAACATTTTCCACCCCTCACACTTTACACTTTACGAATCCTAGAAAATCACCACTTGGTATACATTCATACTAGAATCATTACCGGGTTATATTTTTCTAAACCATTTTAAAATCAAACGAGATAAATACTTTGTATACATTCATACGAGAATCATTACAAAGTTAAACTCTCTTTTCAAAACATTTTAAACAATTCACCAACATTTTTCAGACAAAAATATAAGTGATCCAGCAATTAAGAGCCCATGGATAACCATGGATACAAAGGGTGCTAACACCTTCCCTTTGTATAATGTACCTCCCGAACCCAAAATCTATTGAGGTCTTTCCTGTTCTTTTCCACCTTTCCTTATTGGATAAAAGAAAAGTCGGTGGCGACTCTTGCTATCCGCGACATTGCGATAAAAAGCAAAACACCCAAGTCAGTTCACCGTATTACAGAACTGGCGACTCTGCTGGGGATGCTTAAAAAGAGAGGTTACCTTAAAACAAGATCACTTATTTAAAATTGTCTGATTTACTTTTAAGGGATTGCTTGGGTATTTTTGAGTGAAAGATCCTACACCCGGATCTAGTGTACCTTAGGTAAGTAGCAATAGATCATCGCGACTATCCGGCGTATACTGGAATGGTTAAAATGATGGCTACGGTTAATGTGACACTTTGGATGTCCTGATGTTCCTCATGTTTATTTGAGGAAAAATTTGGCATCTGCGTGGTGTCATCAAAGCATTAACCAGACCTTTAGAACCCTAATTGACTCATCCTGGCCATTAGAAAGTAGTGAGATAACTGACTTCGGTTCCGACTGGGGTTGGTTGATACTCGATACTACACTCCTTGAGATTGGACTTTAGGGAAGCTTCGGTCAACCACTTGGTGTTGCACTGAAGTGGACTTGAGGGAAGGTCAATGATTGGAGATCCTTTTAGAACCCGGTTACTATTCTAGGACAGGTTGAACCAACTAAACTTCAGTGGGGAGGGTACTTACCTATGGAACTCATGCAAGCCTTAAAACCTAGGAATGATGGTTGTGTGACTTGCTTGTGCTTGTTATTTATTTAACCTCATAACATCATAACATCATAACATCATAACCTCATGACATCATAACATTGTACTAACCATTTCAAGGACTTAGGAATTTAGCTTTGCTCTGTTGAACAGGCTATGGCTCCCAGGAAGACCATCCGGATCAATTTTGTAGCAATCTCTCCTCAACTCAAGGATTTAGTGTCAGAACTTCCCGATCATGCTCAGTTCATCAAGAAACACGGTCATCTCCTCAATTTGGTTACCACTGGTTTCAAAGAAGATATGATGAGAGTCCTATTCCAGTTCTTCGATCCCAAACATCATTGCTTCACTTTCCCAGATTATCAGTTGGTACCCACATTAGAAGAATTCTCCCAGCTGCTTGGGATACCTATCCTGGATCAAATACCTTTCAGTGGTTTAGAAAAGAGGCCAAAATCTGAAGAAGTTGCCGCAGCTTTACACATGACGAAGTCCGACATCGAAGCTAATTGGGTAACAAGGAGTGGAGTTAAGGGTTTACTTGCCAAATTCCTGACAAATAAGGCCCGAGAATTCTTAAAAGTTATGAACGTCCGTGCTTTCGAAGACATCCTGGCATTGCTAATCTATGGCTTGGTGTTATTCCCTAATCCAGACCAATTCATAGACATGAATGCTATTAAGATATTTCTCACTCATAACCCTGTACCTACCTTGCTGGGAGACATTCTGCATTCCCTCCACACTCGTACCATGAAAAGGCAAGGGACTCTCATGTGCTGCATACCTCTATTGTCTAGGTGGTTTATTTCACACCTTCCACAATCAGTCTTGAAGAATGAGCAAAATCTGAGATGGTCTCAAAAGATAATGTCACTCTCCCATTCAGACATCTGTTGGTGTCCTCAGTTCAAGGAAAATGTTACCATCATTGATCGTTGTGGCGAGTTCCCTAATGTACCACTCCTAGGAATAAGAGGAGGTATTACTTACAATCCTGCTTTAGCTCTGCGACAGTTTGGTTGTGCTCGAAGAGATGGCCCACATGAAATGATCATCGAGGGCATTGTGTTCGACTATGACAACGATTCCCAAGGCCACTGTCAAAGATTTGCACGAGCTTGGGGCATGGTGAAGAGAGGTACGGTAGGACAGAAAAATTCTATTCCTATGGAACCTTATCTCAGATGGGTACGCGCCAGAGCTCGTGAACTTGTCATGCCATATCTTGCAATCGGACCTCAGATTGTCGAACCTGAAGCTGAAGGAGGTGCTCCTCAGATCATTCCTTATCCAGATATGCCTACCAACATTGAGGAACTAAAGAGATCCTGGATCCAGTTGAGAGAAGAAAGGGATACTTTCGAGACTCAGTTCGTCGCAGAAAGGAAGAAAGTGTTAGAACTCACCAGTCAGCTTAATGAGGAACGAAGACTCAATGCGTATCTTCGCCCAAAAAGAAGTCGCCCCTGGGAGACTTGAGCTTTCATTGTATTTTTATTATTATTCCTTTTGTAATGAACATTGATCAAAGAAACTAGCAATAAACATTTCTCTCTTGTTGGTGATTTACGCAAAGTTAAATTCCAAAAGTCCTTGAAAACATTTCATGCATTGCATCACATAACATAACACTGCATAACAGGTATTCTACAAGTTCAATGTTCTCACGGTCTTCATTGCAAACAGAAAAATGGATCTCGAACAAACTGTCAAGGATCTCCAGACTCAGAATGCTCAATTCAAGGAGATGATGCTAAGCTTATCCAAGGGGCAGGAGGAACTGAAGGCTCTGTTGTTCGAAAAGAAGAAAGACAAGAAAGCCGTGAGTTTCATTAACCCGGGAAGAAGGCGTAAAGGACAGGCTACGGGAATCAAATTTGGAATCCCGAATGGTCCAGAAGAGGGGGCGGAGAATGACTCAGAGGAAGAGAATGCTGATTTCTCCAACCCTGAGGATGACGATGAGAACTATGAAAATGAACAGTACTCTCCAAGAGATGATAAGTACAAATTGCTGGAAGAACGCATGCTAGCCATGGAAGGTCAGAAGGCGCCTGGTCTGGATTTCGAAAGTTTGGGCCTGGTCTCCGATGTGACCATTCCGCGCAAATTCAAAATCCCCACTTTCACTAAGTACGATGGTGCATCCTGTCCTCAAATGCATTTAAGGGCTTATGTGAGAAAGATTCAGCCGCACACCACTGATAAGAAACTGTGGATCCATTTCTTCCAAGAAAGTCTGTCTGGCACTCAGTTGGAATGGTATTATCAGCTAGAGAGCTCTGACATCCGCACCTGGACTGATTTAGCAACAGCTTTCTACAAGCACTACCAGTACAACTCTGAGTTAGCACCTACCCGGCTACAGTTGCAGAATATGGCCATGGGATCTAAAGAAAGCTTCAAAGAGTATGCTCAGAAATGGAGAGATTTGGCTGGCAGAGTCAAACCCCCTATGACTGATCGAGAGTTAGTGGACATGTTCATGGGTACACTGACTGGCCCATTCTACAGCCATCTACTGGGAAGTTCTTCATCAGGTTTCACTGAACTTATACTGACAGGTGAACGGGTAGAGAGCGGCACTCGAAGTGGAAAGATACAGGCAACTACTTCTGCAAGCACCAAAAAGTCCTATCAGGGAAAGAATGAATCAAATGCTGTGTACAGTGAAAGGAAGCATAACAAGAAGAATCGTGACCATACTGTTGGGGCAGTTACAATTGCCGCCCCGCCAGCTCAAAACTTCCAGCAAAGACCAGACAGACCAAGAAGGCAGTTTACCAAGCTCAATATGACTTTAGCACAAGCACTGCAAAGTATGCTAAAGGTAAACTTAATCACTCTCAGAGGTCCTCCTGCAAATGTCAACACTACTTCGCCTCGTTATAATCCCAATGCCAGGTGTGCATATCACTCCGATAGCCCCGGGCACGATACAAACGATTGTTGGTTGTTGAAGAACAAAATTCAGGATATGATCGACGCTGGGGAAATTGAGTTCGAGCCTCCGGAGACTCCTAATGTCATCACTGCCCCTCTACCTAATCATGACAAGACTGTCAATGCTGTGGAGGATACTGATAACGGTTGTGACTTGGATAACTGGATTCTCCCAATAATTGATGATGGACTCAATAATTGGAAGGCTGAAGACACTATCCCGATTTTCTTTAGTCAGGAGTAATTGTTATTGCTATTTTAGTGTTTCAAAGCATTGTGTCTATACCCGGGGCATAATAGCTAATTTTTCAAGGGTTTGTCATTTTTCATAAGCATATTCATATTCAATAAATCAATGGACTTTTTGCATTCAAATATTGCGCTCTTTATCTTTCCTGTCATTTTTCAAATAAGCTATGCTTTCTTGCACACACTCACGTAACAAATTGCGTATCCACATCCACTCTGGATCCTGTTGATAATAGTTCTGCTACTGTTCATTATGACTTCGAAAATCCGATCTACCAAGCCGAAGATGGAAGTGAGGAAGATTGTGAAGTACCTGAAGAACTTGCCAGACTGTTACTGAAAGAAGAAAGGACTGTACAGCCGCATGAGGAGTCAATTGAAACTGTCGATCTGAGTACTAAAAGTAGACAAGAAAGAAGTCAGAAGCCTCTTGGGGCACTTGAATTACATTGCCCGGTTTATATCCTACTTGATTGCTACTTGCAAACCTATCTTCAAATTACTGAGGACAGTCAAGAGATGATGAATGTCAGGAAACTTTTGATAAAATCAAGAAGTGTCTCCAATTCTGACACCACCAGTTGAAGGAAGACCTCTAATCATGTATTTGACCGTGTTAGAAAATCCAATGAAGTGTGTTGGGGCAACATGACGAGTCTGGTCGAAAAGAGCATGCCATATACCGCCTTAGCAAAAGGTACCGACTGTGAAACAAGATACTCATAGCTCGAGAAAGCTTGCTGCGCTTTGGCTTGGGCTGCTCGCCGACTAAGACAGTACATGTTGAATCATACCACTTTATTGATTTCTAAGATGGGTTCTATCAAATATCTATTCGAGAAACTTGTTGTCTCCTGAAAGAGTTATCACTGATAATAGTGCTAATTTGAACAACAAGATGGTTACTGAACTCTGCACGCGGTTCAAAATAAAACACTCTAATTCTTCTCCGTACCGGCCAAGGATGAACGGCGCCGTGGAGGCTGCTAACAATGTCCAGAAGCTTATACAAAAGATGACAGTAATGTACAAAGACTGGCATGAGATGTTACCATTTTCTTTTCATGACTATCGCACTTCAGTACGCACTTCGACAGGGGCAGCTCCGTTCTCTTTAGTCTATGGAATGGAAGCCATCTTACCAGTGGAAGTTCAGGTTCCCTCGCTAAGAATCATGAAAGAGGCGGGCTTAGATGAAGAGGAACGGATTCAGACTCGACTCGATCAGATAAATTTGATGGATGAGAAGAGACTTGCGGCTGTATGTCACGGGCAGATATATCAGAAGCGCATGACCAGGGCATTCAACAAAAAGGTCAAGAGACAAGTGTATCAAATTGGCGACTTGGTAATCAAGTGTATCGTGCTACCGCAAACTGATCCCAGAGGCAAATGGACTCCCACGTACAAAGGGCCATTTGTAGTTAAGAAGGTATTCTCTGATGGAGCCATGATACTTGCTACAGTGGATGGCGAAGATTTCTCGCATCCCGTGAACGCGGACATAGTTAAAAAATACTACGCATGAAAAAGACCCGCTAGATCGACGTATCTAGGCAAAAGTAAGGGCATCCCGGCGAACCAAAAGGGTTCGGGCAAAAATTAGGGATATATATAAAAAAATGTACACCCGGCAAGTCGAAAACCTGAAAAGGTGGCTTGGGCAAAAAAGGGTATCCTGGTGGACTGAAAACCTGAAAAGGCGGTCCAGGCAAAAATTAGGGATTAAAGCGTATGACTATGTCCCGTTCTCAGTCAACTTTCATCCAAGTTCAAGGGACTGACCAAGCCAATCACTTCTATCCGACAGCAGGGGATGAGATGCTTGAAGACATAATGGCAGTAGTAGACTTAAAATCAATAGGACTTTTTCTGCATGGCTTTCTCTTTGTTTTTGACAATTTCCTCTTACTAGGATTTCTGTCTCCTTGTACACAATTTGCCTGTTTATAGGCCTTCTTTCAAAAATCAATACAACCCTTTCAAAAAAAGATGCTTTTGTTTTTTACTTTTCTGTTTTGGTTGCGTAAATGTCCATTGATTTAATTTGAATTAATATGTGCATTTGAATATGATCAATATTTACAAAAAAAATGCATGCCTAAAATGGCAATAGCAATTACGAAAGGACTTTAGGATCGAGGAGAAGGTCTAATCACGCTTTCCAATGAATCTGTTGCCAATTCTATTCCCCGGCTAAGCCAGTTATTCCCCAGAAGAAATGGGCATCACTAGACAAATGGGTCATCTCTTCTACCCCCAGCCAGGCTCTGTTGAATATCTCTGCCATCAGATAAAGGTCAAATACCCCTAGCTAAGGAAGGGTCATCAATACAAATATCTCCGACCAGAAGACTGAGATTTATTTTCCCAGTAGAGTCCCCTGGAAGAACGTTTCAGACACATAGTGCATTCATTACATCATTTCACATCACATACCTACATACAATTTTCGTTCCGCATCATATACGTTACATCATTTCATAACATATACATGTATACAATGCTCTCATTTATTCCAGGCGCATAATTCACTCATTACATCATTTCACAACATACGCATGCATACAACATTTGCATCTCATGCATCATGACATGGCATGAAGCTAACTTTATTTTTCAGGTTAATTATCCTCTTGATACAATCAAAACAAAGGTCCATTCAGACGGACATCCTTATCAATTACATTCAGGATTCAACTACTTTCTTCTTCAGATACATCTTTCAGATATACTCCATGTCAACATTCATTCTGACATCCTCCTAACGATGGCATCTATGAGCTCATCCCAGATATTTATTGCAAATACAGCATATACAAATACTATCAGATATAGCCGAGCATACGGTTCATTCTGATTCAGCTCAACACATGACTCAACAACTCAGATACGATCTAGCGTACGATCCATTCTGACCTTCTTCAAGTCAAATACAGTCTAGTGTACGACCAAGCTAGACCAGATGCTGCTCAAATACGGTTTAATGTACGACCAAGTTAAACCTTCATCTTGCTCAGGTGCTACCTTTGGACAGGTACATTCCTGAATGGTAGTCTGGTATACGACTACTCTCTTGCTCAGGTGCTACCTTCGGACAGGTACATTCCTGAATGGTAGTCTGGTATACGACTACTCTCTTGCTCAGGTGCTACCTTCGGACAGGTACATTCCTGAATGGTAGTCTGGTATACGACTACTCTCTTGCTCAGGTGCTACCTTCGGACAGGTACATTCCTGAATGGTAGTCTGGTATACGACTACTCTCTTGCTCAGGTGCTACCTTCGGACAGGTACATTCCTGAATGGCAGTCTGGTATACGACTACTCTCTTGCTCAGGTGCTACCTTCGGACAGGTACATTCCTGAATGGTAGTCTGGTATACGACTACTCTCTTGCTCAGGTGCTACCTTCGGACAGGTACATTCCTGAATGGTAGTCTGGTATACGACTACTCTCTTGCTCAGGTGCTACCTTCGGACAGGTACATTCCTGAATGGTAGTCTGGTATACGACTACTCTCTTGCTCAGGTGCTACCTTCGGACAGGTACATTCCTGAATGGCAGTCTGGTATACGACTACTCTCTTGCTCAGGTGCTACCTTCGGACAGGTACATTCCTGAATGGCAGTCTGGTATACGACTACTCTCTTGCTCAGGTGCTACCTTCGGACAGGTACATTCCTGAATGGTAGTCTGGTATACGACTACTCTCTTGCTCAGGTGCTACCTTCGGACAGGTAAATTCCTGAATGGCAGTCTGGTATACGACTACTCTCTTGCTCAGGTGCTACCTTCGGACAGGTATACGGCTACTCCCCTACTCAGATGCTACCTTCGGACAGGTACATTTCTGAATGGTAGTCTAGTATACGGCTACTCCCTTACTCAGATGCTACCTAGTGCACGGTACATTTCTGAAGTGTAGTCTAGTGTACGACTACTCCCTTTTACCATCAGATTCAGCCTACTGGACGGCTCATTCTGCAACTCAGATTCGATTTAATGTACGATCCATTCTGAGCTCCAGCAACTCCAATACGGTCTAACGTACGACCCATTCGGATCTTCAACTACTCAGATGCTACCTAGTGTACGGTACATTTCTGAAGTGTAGTCTAGTGTACGACCACCCCTTTCATCATCAGATTCAGCCTAACGGACGGCTCTCTCTTCAACTCAGATACGATCTAGCGTATGGTCCATTCTGATCCTTTATCCCCAACAGCATATGACACACTCCGACACCCCAGCGAAGTCGGCAGCCTAATGGATGACTCATTATTCGGTCTAATGTACGACCCAGTGTGGCACCCATGTCTTCAAATTGGCCTAATGTACGGCTCGATCTGAAGCTTTCGTCATCAAACCTCCCGGATGGCATCTTTAAGCCCATCTCCATCAAGACCAACTGTCGATTCTCAAGTGCAAATTTTTGGGGAATTCTAGTGTTCAATAATCTTTCACCTCCAGACCACGAACGGCACATACCATTCTACTCTCTCGGTTCAAGAATATTGAACAGGGGCAGCTGTCATACCCCAAAATTTGCCCATTAATATTTCAAGACATTTCAGGGCACTCCGACTCATTTTTATGACACTTAAAGGAACAAAGGCCCAGCTCGCGAATGACCCAAACTGGCCTACTCGCTACACGCGCACCTAGTGATAATATGAAAGTGGTTTATTTGGAAGCGGAGGAAAAGGGGTGCAAAAAGGAAAGAAAACGAACCAAACAGCAAAGCCCAACCCAAAGTACAAGAACACGGGTGTGGCATCTGTGACGAGCGTCACAGAGGCTGTGACGAGCGTCACGCCTCGCACACCCCTGTGACGGGCGTCACACATGGTGTGACGAACGTCACACCATTCCCCTACTTTGTGGGCGCAGGCAACGCTTCGGAGACTTGAAGATCCGTTGGGCCCTATATCCACGTACGTGTTGAAGACTTTTTTTTGGCAGCAGGCATGACCTAATGACAACAATATAAATAGCCGCCTTGAAAACCTAAAAGGGGAGCTTTTTCCGAGATTCTTTTTCCTTTGCCGTTTTCGCCTTTGCATTTTTTCTTCTTTTCCAGCAGCTTAGGCATTGTGTTTTACAAGTGCTACACTATTTCTTTTGCAATTCCGGATTCCCTTTTGGAATTTAGTTAATTCTTTTCGCACAATAGTTTCTACAACGGAAACTATTGTGTGCCTTTTTACCGAATCTAATCTTACGGCGGCAGCAAGGTCACCTCCGCTCAATTCTATCCGATCGGCCAATTCAAGGTTGCGACTCAATTGCAAACAGGTTTGCGTTACTATTATCGCTTTATGTTCCTAATTCACATGTGATATCATAATTGAGATTCATAAATATATTTGAGGCTTTGCATGTAACTTAAGTATGCCTGGATGCTTTGAATTGTTGTAATGGATGCCGCTGTTCTTCGTCCTATTATGATCTTTGCCCATCTGACCTGTTTTATCATAACCATGCTTTGTTTACCTATTACTTTGGTGCAACTCTCGATTGCACCCTGATTTGGTATTCTAACCCGTTTGCTGAATTTTGCAAAGGTTCATATGTCCCAGGAAAAGATTGCTGTTTAGGTCTTCCACTTTATTTGTGGGATACCCTTGTGGAGACTCACCCTAAGTGGCCTAATTAATTTTAATGTGTTAATTTTAATGTCTTAATTTTAATGTATTAATTTTAATGTATTAATTTTAATGCATTGATTTTAGTATGGACTTAATTACTTAATTGACTTTAAAATATGACCTTTAAATAAGTGATCTTGGACCTCTCTTTGCTGCCTTACGGTATTACGGTATAACGGTCATGTCCCGCGAATGTGGGGATACGCTTAGCAAAGACCCTTCGATTAAATCATCATAAAATAAATCATAGTCCCTCGGATGTTGCCTTCAAAAATACGATTTTGTCCCTCGATGACCCTTCGGTGTAGCCTACGGTTAAATGATGATCGTCCCTTCGAATGCTAAGGTATCCTTACAACTGTTGCCTTCAATGACCTATCGATGACCCTACGATGACCCTTTTACATCCAAAGGATAAAACTACTTACTTCTCAATAGTAAGGACAGTTTTACCCTCATAAGGATAGGAAATGCCCATAACGACCTCAGGAAGGTATAACTCTCAATTACTGGATCATAACCTAAAACATTTTCCACCCCTCACACTTTACACTTTACGAATCCTAGAAAATCACCACTTGGTATACATTCATACTAGAATCATTACCGGGTTATATTTTTCTAAACCATTTTAAAATCAAACGAGATAAATACTTTGTATACATTCATACGAGAATCATTACAAAGTTAAACTCTCTTTTCAAAACATTTTAAACAATTCACCAACATTTTTCAGACAAAAATATAAGTGATCCAGCAATTAAGAGCCCATGGATAACCATGGATACAAAGGGTGCTAACACCTTCCCTTTGTATAATGTACCTCCCGAACCCAAAATCTATTGAGGTCTTTCCTGTTCTTTTCCACCTTTCCTTATTGGATAAAAGAAAAGTCGGTGGCGACTCTTGCTATCCGCGACATTGCGATAAAAAGCAAAACACCCCAAGTCAGTTCACCGTATTACAGAACTGGCGACTCTGCTGGGGATGCTTAAAAAGAGAGGTTACCTTAAAACAAGATCACTTATTTAAAATTGTCTGATTTACTTTTAAGGGATTGCTTGGGTATTTTTGAGTGAAAGATCCTACACCCGGATCTAGTGTACCTTAGGTAAGTAGCAATAGATCATCGCGACTATCCGGCGTATACTGGAATGGTTAAAATGATGGCTACGGTTAATGTGACACTTTGGATGTCCTGATGTTCCTCATGTTTATTTGAGGAAAAATTTGGCATCTGCGTGGTGTCATCAAAGCATTAACCAGACCTTTAGAACCCTAATTGACTCATCCTGGCCATTAGAAAGTAGTGAGATAACTGACTTCGGTTCCGACTGGGGTTGGTTGATACTCGATACTACACTCCTTGAGATTGGACTTTAGGGAAGCTTCGGTCAACCACTTGGTGTTGCACTGAAGTGGACTTGAGGGAAGGTCAATGATTGGAGATCCTTTTAGAACCCGGTTACTATTCTAGGACAGGTTGAACCAACTAAACTTCAGTGGGGAGGGTACTTACCTATGGAACTCATGCAAGCCTTAAAACCTAGGAATGATGGTTGTGTGACTTGCTTGTGCTTGTTATTTATTTAACCTCATAACATCATAACATCATAACATCATAACCTCATGACATCATAACATTGTACTAACCATTTCAAGGACTTAGGAATTTAGCTTTGCTCTGTTGAACAGGCTATGGCTCCCAGGAAGACCATCCGGATCAATTTTGTAGCAATCTCTCCTCAACTCAAGGATTTAGTGTCAGAACTTCCCGATCATGCTCAGTTCATCAAGAAACACGGTCATCTCCTCAATTTGGTTACCACTGGTTTCAAAGAAGATATGATGAGAGTCCTATTCCTCAATTTGGATACATTCATACGAGAATCATACGAGAAACACGGTCATCTCCTCAATTTGGATACATTCATACGAGAATCATTACAAAGTTAAACTCTCTTTTCAAAACATTTTAAACAATTCACCAACATTTTTCAGACAAAAATATAATTGATCCAGCAATTAAGAGCCCATGGATAACCATGGATACAAAGGGTGCTAACACCTTCCCTTTGTATAATGTACCTCCCGAACCCAAAATCTATTGAGGTCTTTCCTGTTCTTTTCCACCTTTCCTTATTGGATAAAAGAAAAGTCGGTGGCGACTCTTGCTATCCGCGACATTGCGATAAAAAGCAAAACACCCCAAGTCAGTTCACCGTATTACATTCATTTTTGTTAATACTTCATTTTGAATTGACTTTAATCATACTTTGACCCCATTTTGTAAATAATCCAAATAACTTCACCCATTCAAATGATTTTGTGGCTTTGTCCATGTTTGTTATGTTTTCATACATTAGCTATAGGTTTGATTTACCCTAGTTGGTTGATATTAATCTCGCCTATTTGTCCTTAGTTGATTGAATTGTAAGTCTTCCTTGCTTATTATAGGGTTAACCCCTCTCTAGCAAGTTGAAGCTTTTCTCACATGGTGGACTTGTTGTTTCTTAAGGTTGAGTTTTCTCCCGTGGGTAACGTAAGACCTTTGAGCTTGTGTTTTAAAATTGAATCCACTAACTTTTGGAAGTTTTTAGCCGAACTACGGCGTTTTGATCCTTACCTTTGATGGAAGGTACGTAGGCAACGGGTTCATCCGTTCGAACACAAAAATAATTAACATGTATATTCTTTTCTCATCATCCCAATCATGTTTGCACATCACTTATGTCATAATAAATAATAATTTTTTACAACAAAGTGTGAAAAGGGCTCCCTAGGAGTACCTAGGACGTGATGGGTGCCTAACACCTTCCCTTTGCGTAATTTACCCCTTACCCCGTTCTCTGATCTTTTCATTGGTTTTCTACGAGTAAAACTTCTTAGGCTTTTGTTCGCTTTTTAGCCATTCCTTAGGATAAATAAAAGTGCGGTGGCGACTCTATATTCATTGTATACATTGCTTGTGATTTAATCAATAGATCATATAGCGACGAATACACCGCTACAGAAAAGTGGCGACTCTGCTGGGGATGAATATTTCCTTGGTGGTATTGCCTACTTTTCACCATTGTCGTGTGATATATTATTATTTGTTATTTGACATATTTTTGTACAATTTGGGATAACTGTATTGATTGTAATGTTTGAATTGCTTGATATACAATTGCTGTTTGCTTTGGTGATCTCTGTGAGATGAGTTCTATACCCGAACTCGAGTGCACTTTAGGATAGGAGAATGGCATAATCTTGTCGATTGGTGTGGAGTATTCCTTAGCCAGTTGACTTGCGAGTCCATTCACTTGGTGGAGGTCATGTTGGATTAATAATGTCACACAAGTTATTTGTGGTTAGGCATTATTCTTTCAATCATGTGCCTTGGAAGCCAAGGACCTTAGTTTACCAAACCCATCTTGGCCTATTTTTAGGACATAGTGCGGAGGTCGTTCAGATGTAAGATCTGATGCGATTGTTACGCGATACTACACTCATAAGAGTCTCTCTTGAGAATATTTTTGGAATACGAGTATTCGTTCCTCCGATAATATCCGAGAGATGGGACGATGATTATGGGAACCTCTGGTAGAACATGTCTGGCAGGTTTAAACCCTAGTACACTCCCTTTGGGTGGTTCTTAACCAAGACTCCATGCTCGTGACTCTCAGCAAACCCGTGATTCATGGTTGAGTCGTTCAGACATCGTTAATATCAATGGATCCCGGATCAGGTGTAAAACCTAAAATCCACCAAAGCGGCTGGTTGATATTAAGGGTGTTCGAGCCGGTTCATGTACCGTTAATATCAATGGAACTTGGGTGTCGATAAGGTGAAAACCTAAATCCACCAAAATGGATGATTGATATTAGGGATACAATGAGCTTTCCCATGACCTTTGTTTGGTGTGCTTTGCTTGATCCTTGAGTGTGATTGATGCATTCATACATTCATACATTCATCTGCATTTCATGTCATTGAAAAAAATCAGAAAATTTTCAAGGAACTTAAAAGGGTTTATTTGCAAAATTTTCAGACATGGAAAGACCAAAAAGGCATACGAAGAAGTACAGTTTCCGACAGCCCGATGTAAAAGAGTTAAGGAACCTGACATCTTATGTATTAGATCCCTTGGGTTTCAAGGCTCGATATGGGAAGCTTCTACCGCTGTTGACCACCCAGGTTGATGAAGGCCTGATGAGCACTCTTGCTCAATTCTATGATCCGTTGTATCACTGCTTCTTATTTCCGGACTTCCAGCTGTTGCCTACATTGGAAGAATACTCCCACCTTATTGGGATTCCTATTCTGGATCTGGTGCCGTTCAGTGGCTTAGAGAGTATTCCATCTGCTCGAGAGATTGCTAGCCTATTGCACATAGATGAGGCTTTGATTAGAGCTAATCTGATTACCAAAGGTGGAATTCAGGGTTTTCCTTCCGAGTTCCTTGTCGCTCAAGCTACCTTTTATGGAGAAGCCAAGAGTGAGGATGCCTTTGAGGCTTTGTTTGTATTACTCATCTATGGATTAGTGCTGTTTCCCAACTTCGACAAGTTCGTGGACATGAATGCTATTAGGATCTTCTCAGTTCTTAATCCTGTTCCGACTTTGTTGGGCGATGCCTATTTCTCTCTGCACCTGAGGAATATGAAGGGTAGTGGAGTTATTGTCTGTTGTCTACCTTTGCTGTACAAGTGGTTTATTTCGCACTTGCCGCAGACCATTGCTTTTAAGGAGAACAAGAGTTGTCTACGTTGGTCTCAGAGACTCATGTCTCTCACCAATGATGATATCACTTGGTATGATCGCGTGTATGATACTGTGCAGATTATTGATTCCTGTGGTGAATTCCCGAATGTGCCTCTTCTTGGTACATGTGGTGGGATCAGCTACAACCCTATACTTGCACGTCGTCAGCTTGGGTTCCCCCTAAAGGATAAACCTCATAACATTCTGTTAGAAGGTGTATTCTTCCAGGAGGGTAAAGATCCCCAAGGCCTGAAAGCCAGATTTGTCCGTGCTTGGCGCAGTATCCATAAGAAGAGTAGGAACGAGTTGGGTCCGAAGAATTGCATTGCTTTGGAGCCATATACTTCTTGGGTCAGACAGAGAGCTGCAACCTACCTGATGCCATACGACTATCCGAGACCTACACCTTTGGATGTGGCTGAGCCTTCAACCCTCCCTATCCAACGTGTAGAGGAGTTGAGAGAAGAAGACCTTTCACGTGCTTGGATCCGCGAAAGAGAGGAATTATTGCAGCAGCTTAAGGAGAAAGATGCTCTGATTGAGTTTCTCGAGCATAAAGTGATTGATGACCCGAACGACACCTGGACTTCTTTGCTTCCTCAGTCTTCCAAGTTTTGGAAGAGGAAGTACGATCAGCTTGCTAAAGCAAAAGCAGATATGGAAGCGGCCTATGAGAGAGAGATCAAGAAGTTGTGCACTTCTCGTCTTCCAGCGTCCCGAGCTAATAGGGGTCCATAGGATGTTATTTTCCTTTTCTCCTTGTAATTGAATCAAATTGATGTACTTCTTTGTCCAATATATTGAATGAGATATTTTCCATGTGAAATTCCAAATGCTTAAATACTCAAAATATTGCAAATAACACCCTAAGGGTTCCTTGAAAATAAAACAAAGCATCTGCACAAGCATTTCATGCATCATGTTGCATAAGCAGGTACCCCTTGTTTCTGGTCTCCCTGTCCTAACTCTGTGTTCTTCATTTATTTTGAAGACAAGCTGACTCACCGGTATTACACCCGAGCCAATTCTGCAAGAGTAATGGATCAGCTAGAACAAGAGAACCGTGAACTGAGGGATGAAGTCGCCAGACTTGGCGCCCTGATGGAGCAACTTCTCGCTGCCCAGAATCAGCCTGCTCTACCGCCTGCAACTCCTGTCCAGAGGACTGTGATCTCTGAAGTTGCTACTTCCGCTGTGCCTGCCGCCAGTGTTCCTTATATGCCCAACGCCATGCCAGCCGGGTTCCCGTGGGGTATGCCTCCAGGTTTCATGCCTGATATCCCAGCTCCAACGTTTGCTCACATGCCGGCATCTAGCCCGGTCCTTACTGCTGTTCCTCCTATTGTGCACGCCATGCCAAGGGCAGAGGACCCCATCTATCATTCCGAGCCATCTGAGGGCCCGGACGTTAATGAAAAAGTGGATGCTATGAATGACCAATTCCTTGAGCTGAGGAAGGAATTGAAGACCCTCCGTGGTAAGGATCTATTCGGCAAGTCTGCTGCCGAACTCTGCCTGGTTCCCGGCATAAAAATACCGATCAAATTCAAAGTTCCTGACTTTGAGAAATACAAAGGGAACACCTGTCCTCTTGCACACCTGGTCATGTATGCCAGGAAGATGTCAACACAGACCGACAATGATCAACTCTTGATCCACTACTTCCAAGACAGCTTGTCTGGTGCTGCGCTCCGTTGGTACATGAGTCTGGACAGTGCCAACATCAGATCATTCAATGACCTTGGCGAGGCTTTCGTCAAGCAATACAAATATAACGTCGATATGGCGCCTGACAGAGATCAACTCAGGTCTATGTCGCAGAAGGATAAGGAAACTTTCAAAGAGTACGCCCAGAGGTGGCGAGAGCTGGCAGCTCAGATCACTCCACCGCTCGAGGAGAAAGAAATGACTAAGATTTTTCTGAAAACTCTTAGCTCATTTTATTATGAGCGAATGGTGGCTAGTGCTCCCTCAGACTTCACCGAGATGGTGAATATGGGGATGAGACTTGAAGAGGGTGTCCGCGAGGGACGTTTGGCCAAAGACGAAGGCTCTTCTAGCAAGAGGTATGGCTCATTTGCTAAGAAGAAAGATGGGGAAGCACATGCTGTGCAGTCCCATAAATCAAGGAAACCTCCCGTTCAGAGGAAACCAGCACGCCGTGCTGGTCATCAGCATCAGGTGGCCCATATTGCGCCTGTCTTCAAAGACAACTCTCAACAGTATCAGCAACCACAGTATCAGCAACAGCAACGCCCACAGCAACAGGCTTACCAGCCTCGTGGAAGCACAACAAATCAGGCCAATTTGGGTTATGACCGAAAAAAGATCAGCTTCGATCCTATCCCCATGTCATACGCAGAGCTTTATCCCTCCTTGTTGGAGAGAAAATTGATAACTCCCAGGGATCCTCCTGCTATTCCTGTTAATCCACAGTGGTGGTACAAACCGGATCAACACTGCGTTTATCATTCCGGTGCCCCTGGCCATAACGTCGAAAACTGTTATCCACTCAAGACGAAGGTTCAAGACCTGATGAGATGTGGAATTTTGAGCTTCGAAGATTCGGGCCCAAATGTTACCAAGAACCCATTGCCTTCGCATGGGAGGTCTGTAAATATGGTCCAGGGATGCCCTGGGAAATATAAAGTCAAATATGTGAGTCATATTCGACGATCGTTGGTGGAGCTACATCGCTTGTTGTGCCAATACAGTCATATGGAGCATGACCACGATAAGTGCCGTATCTGTTCGGTGAACCGCTTGGGTTGTAATCAAGTCCGAAGGGAATTGCAAGAATTATTAGACGAAGGGACCATTGAGATTCTCCAGAATCGCAATGTCGATGAGGACGAACCTGAAGTTAATGTTATATCTCCAGTGTTCAAATTGCCAGAGCCTGTTGTTATTCGCTACGATAGCAGCAAGCCGAAGACTTCTCCTCCCCTTGTGATTAAACCTGCCGGCCCTGTGCCGTATTCATCCGATAAAGCTGTGCCGTTCAGGTACAATCCAATTGCTGTGCAAGATGGGATAGAAATGCCTCTGCCTTCAACTGCTGTTACCAATATTGCCGATGTGAGCGGCCTGACCCGGAGTGGTCGAGTATTCTCTGCGCCTCCTAAGGCTCCTGTTGCTTCTGAATCTTCTGAGCGTCCAGTTGGGACTGCCGTCAATAGTCAGAATCCGACACTTGATGTCGCCAGACCCTCCTCAACACAAAAAACTCCTACTTCTTCAGCTGGCCCGAGTGGCACTTCGATTGAAGAATCTGATGAGATGCTGAGGCTCATCAAGAAGAGCGAATATAACGTTGTAGACCAGCTTCTACACACGCCTTCCAAAATCTCCATACTATCCTTGCTGATGCATTCAGAACCCCATAGGGAGGCTCTGCAGAAGGTATTGGATCTGGCATACGTTGATCACGACGTCACTATCGAACAATTTGACAGTATCGTTGCAAACATCACCGCTTGCAATACTCTGAGTTTCAGTGACGCTGATCTCCCTGAGGAGGGAAGAGACCACAACATGGCTCTACACATATCTCTGAACTGTAAATCTGATGCTATGTCCAATGTGTTGGTGGACACTGGATCATCTCTTAATGTGTTGCCAAAATCCACACTCTCCAGATTGTCATATCAAGGTCCTCCTATGAGGCAGAGTGGGGTTGTTGTGAAGGCTTTTGACGGGTCGCGCAAGACCGTGATAGGGGAAGTTGATCTCCCTATCAAGATAGGCCCAAGTGATTTCCAGGTTACCTTCCAGGTAATGGACATCCACCCATCATATAGTTGTCTCCTTGGCAGACCATGGATTCACGAGGCTGGCGCCGTGACATCCACCCTACACCAGAAGCTGAAGTTTGTTAAGAATAAAAAACTGGTTGTGGTAGGGGGAGAAAAGGCTCTCCTGGTTAGCCATCTGTCTTCTTTCTCATATATCGACGCAGAGGATGAAGTTGGGACTCCGTTCCAAGCTTTATCTATTGATGAACCGATTGAGAAGAAGTCTCCCTCATTTGCTTCCTACCGTGATGCAAAACTGGCCATTGAGTGTGGTGCAGTCGCTGGTTTAGGGAAGGTGATTGAGTTGGAAGATAACAAATCCCGGGCTGGCATTGGCTTTTGTTCTGGGGCATATAATGAGCACGGTCTGTTCACGAGTGGAGGATTTATCCATGATGATCAGTCTGTAGAAGAGGAAGCTGCTGCTATCATTGAAGAAGATGCAGAGGATATGAGCAATTTTGTTATTCCTGGTGGTGCCTGCCACAATTGGGTCGCTGTGGATGTTCCTACAGTTATCCATAGATCAGAGTAAATATGCTCACTTTGTTTAAAACCCTTCTCCCATGCCAAAAGGAGAAGTGATGACATTATTGGCTCATATATACAATGATGTTTTCATTCAATTAATGCATTGTTAAACATTTGTTTTTCCATTTGTTTTCACTTTTTGCTTTTGCATGAAATCAGTGATCACAAAAAACCTGAAAAACAAGAAAACAGCTTTTTCATCTGCATAAATGATTCGTTTGTTTAAATTCAAAAGCCTTTCGTTATCCAGAATCATTATGCAGGGATTTCTAAACCCATTGAACATAATGATCCAACGCCATCTCCCAATCTTGAATTCTTTGTATTCGAAGCAGAGGAAGATGATGTTAAAGGGGATTCCTGATGAGATTACCCACCTTCTTGAGCACCAAAAGAGCTCATTCAGCTGTATCATGAGAATCAGCAGAACAGTCAAACTGGGGCATTACAAATGTAATGTAAAAAAAAAAGGGAAAAAAAAGAAAAGAGGGGGAAAAAGATGAAAAAAAATCAAAAATCAGCAAAAAAATTTCAAGATTTCTTCAAAAGAAAAAAGAAAAATTATACCCTCAAGTCCCTAGTTGACTGATGCTGAATGGATTCAGAGTCGTTATGACCAACTGAATTTGATTGAAGAGAAGCGATTAACTGCCGTGTGTCATGGTCAGTTATATCAGCAGAGAATGAAGAAAGCATTCGATAAGAAGGTCAAGCCTCGTGTGTTCAGAGAAGGTGACCTTGTGCTCAAGAAAGTTTTGTCTTTCGTGCCCGATTCCAGGGGCAAGTGGACTCCAAACTATGAGGGTCCATATGTTGTTAAGAGAGCCTTTTCAGGCGGTGCTTTGATGCTTACAACAATGGATGGGGAGGATTTCACTCGTCCTGTGAATTCAGATGCAGTTAAGAGATACTTTGCCTAAAAAAAAAGTATATGCAAATGAAAAACAGAATAACTCGCTAAGCTGAAAACCCGAAAGGGCGGCTTAGGCAAAAATGAGCGTCTCGGTGGAGAACCCGCAAGGGTAATCCAGGCAAAAATTAGAGACTTGAAAAAATGAGTATATTTGCATCCCGCTAGATTGAGTACCTCACCCTGGGGCAATCTAGGCAAAAATTAGGGATTTGGCAATTAACTGCATCCTGATAAGACTTTCTGTTTCACCAGCCGTCTTTTCGTCGGAAGATTCTCGATTCGTCGTCAACTGAAGCTTCAAATACATCGAGATTCAAATTGGTAGAGAAAGGATCATTATGTTCAATGTAGCCCTCTTCCAATATATATCACTGATTTCAAATTTGTACAGATCTATGGAGTCTTGCCGTTTGCAGACTACCATTCCATCAAATGAATTTGAGCTTTTATCCAATTATTTGCACTCTTATTTGTTTCAATTCAACAAATGTTTTGCATGTTTTAATTGATAAAAATATCATTGTTTTAAAAACAAAAATTTTCAAAATTATTGTTTTAAACAAAGTGAACATTCACAAATGATAAAAGGATACTCAAAGAATTTCTCAGTGCTCTCCCAAGGGTGGCATGATTCCCCAACAGGTAAGACATTTGTTCATATTCCTGGTTTGGTTTGTATCCTTCTTCTCCAGATTTGATTGTTGGGGTTGTTCCCCAAGAAGAGATTTGGTTGTTGGGGTATTTCCCTAAGCAGAGCTTCTGTGGATTTTGACTCCCCGAAGCAGAATGATATGTTGAAGACTCGGTCTGCTCTCCAGCAGTAGTCTCTCCCCGGCTTGATTGCTCAGGTGTTCAGGATATTTGTGGTTAGTGGGTTGATATCCCCGTATCCCGTATTTCTCCCCAAGTGAGTTGCCAGCATGATTGCAAGTCGAGTTGTTGGTGGGGTTATTCCCCAAGCAGAGTGTTGTGGAAGATTCAGTGTTCTCCAGCAGTAGTTTTCCCCTAGCATGGGTGTTTTCCTTGTGGAGGATTCGGCGGTTGATGGTTTGCCACCTTGGTGCCTCGCCACTTTCTCCAGTGGATCGCTATCCCCAGACTTTATTTGTCTCCTTGGCACAGTAGAGCTGTTATTGACATCCCCATCGAAGTCGCGAGCAGAGTTGTTGTCACTCCTTCCCAGCGCAGTCGCGAGCGGAGTTGTTTACTTTCTCTCTATCAGAATGGTTGTTATTCTCAGCAGAGCAGGATTTATTTTCCTACTCAGTGGTTGATTGGGTCGATATCCCAGTATTTTCATCCACTTTCTCCAGCATTTGTCTGCAGAGCGGTTGTTGTGGCAACATTGCCTGTTGAACCTCCAATCCCCAGTATGGTCGGTTGATAGCTCCGTCATCCGGAGATGGTATTGGTTTCCTGATTACTTTTCGATCCTCAGTAAAGCGGCTTTTATTGCGGAGTTTACTGATGTGATCCGGCAGATGTATGTTCGCCCCGAGTAGAGTGGTTTGGTGCAGAATCTACTTGTTTGGTGCTTTCCTTCCTCGGTGGGTTGTTCCCCAGGAGAGTAGTGGACGATATCCCCAGTAGAGTTGCTTGTGCAGCCAAACTCTATCCGGGTGACCTTTGCTCCCTCAGTGGGTTGTTCCCCAATGGAGTTATGTTGGATCCGTTTCCATAGCAGTGTTTGCTAGGATCCCCTGCAGGACTTTGAGATTCTCTTGTTCCCCAACAGATTCGTCTTGGTGGCCGTGTTGCCCGTTGTGACTTTCTGTGCCCTAGTTGGGACGATCGCTGATCCATTGCTCAGAGATTTGGTATTCTCCAGATATCCCTAATTCTTTTGCTTCTGCTTCCCAGCAGTACCCTCAGATCTTTGCTTTATAGCATGTGGATCTCCAGCAGAATGGGCTTTCCAGTTGGTTTTCCCCTGGAAGTGTAATACCGGACGTTTGATTCCTGGACCTGTTGTGTTAGATATGTCTGTTTTGTCAGCATTCATCAAACATAAATCACGCATATTCATGCATATTCATGAAACATTCAGATATTCATGTTGCATTTTTGCCATATATCCTTTGTTTGTTGTTCCCTGCTAGGGTGATATAGATCTTTATAGATCTCCCTAAGGAGATGTCGGGTGTTAAATCTCTCTATATAGAGTCAGCCCATAAGCAGAAAGTGTCTGTCTTTCCTTCTGCGGTTCCCCACTGAGATATTCCCTCGTGGATGACGGTTTCTTCCGTTTCCGCCCGACACATATATTGGGATGGAGGTTCCTATTTGAGTTATATCCTCATTAGGACGTGTCTTGATTCAGTCTATCTTTTCGGATCTTTCCTGAATTGACATTTGTCGTCTGTTCATTGTGCTTCCCTGTGGTGATTTTTATCCCCAGCGGAGTTTCGGGCCTCTACCCTTATACCGGTAGTTGTAAGTCCTATTCTCCTGGCTTTCTTGGCAGAACTTGTGGTTATATACCTTTTAGTCCCCAGCCAGAGTTGTTGGTTTTCTACCTGATGGTTGGTAGTCGTAAATCCTAGTTTTCCCTACTCTCCAACAGAGTTTGTGGTCTGTTATAAACCTCATTTTTGGTTTCTCGTGCGGATTCGTGATTTATTCTATCCCCACGCAGAGTTTTTGGTTTTCTACCCCGTATTCGGTAGATGTAAACCCTAATTTGTGGCTATTCCCACCAGAGTATGGCTTCTACCCCGTATTCGGTAGCTGTGAGTCCTATCTCTTTTCCCCTAGCAGTGGTAACCTTTGTGGTTCGATCTGGTTGATGGTGGATCTTCTGTTGTTGTGGCTTTATCCCAAACAGAGTTTTGTTCCCTGTGGTGATTTTTATCCCCATTTGAGTTTGTGGTCTTCTACCCCGTATTCGGTAGTTGTAAATCCTATGTTGCTGTGATCTTTCTCTCCAGCGGAGTTGTATCTTATGATACATATGGATAATTGCCGGTTGCTAGAAATTTTATCCTCAGCTGAGCCTTTGGTTTCTTACCCAGTAGTCGGTATTGTTAAACCCCTTGTTTCCTCAGCTAGAGTTTGTGGTCTTCTGCCCCGTATTCGGTAGATGTAAACCCTAATCTCTTTGTGGTTATCTTCATTCAATATTCGATGTTGATATTCCTTCCTGCTTTTGGGTAGTTGCTCTTGAGTAAGCACTTGTATTCCCAGCAGTCTTCTGGATCATTGTCGGATGCTTGCAATGTTATCCTCTCGAAGTCGCCAGTGGGTCTTTTCACCGGTTGCTAGTGATTTGTTCCCCGGATCCTTGATTGTCTATCAATGTATCCCCAGCTTGTGTGGATAATTGCCGGATGCTTGCAATTTATCCCTAGTGAGTCTTTCATTTACCCTTTTGTTGGTAATGTTGTTGCTTCCTTGATTGGTCATCATTATATGCCTGTTGGTATCCCGATGCCTTTCTTTTCGGTCGATTTATCCTTTATTAACCCTCATACTGGTTGTGGATAATCTTCCATGCGAGTGTATTATTCACGGTCTGCCGGTAATGGATAGTATATCTCATGCACTCTTCAGTTGAAGCCTTGTGTGTTTCCCTGGTCGAGTAAGATTCGTTATTTCCCTTTGCGGAGTCGAATATTCTTGTTGTTGGGTAATTGCCGGATGCTTGCAATTTATCCTTTGAGTTGTCTCTCGTTTACCCGGATGCTTGGTAACGATTGTCTCTCTTTTTGGTTAGTCACCTATTATATACTTCGGTATCTCTGGTGTCTTTTCCTTTCGAGTATATTATTCACGGTCTGCCGGTAATGAATAATATGTCCCATGCGCTCTTTAGTTGGAATCCTTTGTTGATTTTCCCCAACTGAGCAAGATTCGTATTCTTTGTGGAATCGAATATCCATCCTTTAACCAGTTTGTGTTTCGGATGTGTGTTTTGGCATATATACCAATTCACGTTTTCGGTAGATCACCTATTATATGCTTCGGTATCTCTGGTGTTTCTTACCATGCGAGTTTATTATCTACGTTCTGACGGTAATAGATAATATGTCTCATGCGAGTATCTTATCCACGGTCTGCCGGTAATGGATATTATATCTCATGTACTCTTTGGGTTTGTGTCCCCAGTTGAGTAAGATTCGTTTTCCCGTTGTGGATTTGAATGTCCATCCTGTAAGTTGATTTGCTTTTTCAAGCCCTCCTTTCGGATGATGGGTGTCTTGGCGTATATACCAATTCACGTTTCGGTCGGTCACCTATTATATACCTCGGTATCCCTGGTGTTCCTTTCTGTCTACTCCCTATTATGACCTTGGTCCCCTGTGGAGTCAGATTTTCCTGAGTATTATACCCTTTGTAGGTCTTTCTCAGATGTTGGTTGATTGATATCTCTCACCCTTATACCGGTCTTAGATATTCATTCTTCCCGAGTTTGTTACCCTTATACCGGTAACACCTCATTTCTTGTTGCTTTTCCCAGGAGAGTCTCTTTGTTAGACAGTCCCCTGCGGAGTTCCTTTGGTGATTTTTACCCTTTGCTATATGGGTGTTTATTCCCCAGTATATGCATTTCCCGGCAGGGAGGTTCTATGTGAATCTTGTCCTGGTCCGAGTCCGGACTTTATCCGAAGTATCCTTTCTGGATAGTTGAGTCAGCTTATGTCTTTCCAATGGATTTATTTTCCTCTGGAATTCTTTATTCCTCGGTGTGAGTCCTTTGCTTCCCCAGCAAGTTCTCCAGTCCGATGTCTGTTATCCCCACTCCCAGTTGTGTCTTGGTCACGCTGTGTCAGTTTTGTCTTTTCACTAATCAAAGTCGTGTCCTGCTCACGCATTCTTTTTCCTTACTATCCCCCAATAAGAGTCTCATTAGAGTCTCTGTTCCTGGTGAGTGTATTACTCCGATGGATCGTCTTTTCTTCTGTGTGAACCATATATCTCCACAGAATTTGCTTTTGCATGTATACATCTGCATCATGAGGTCTCTTAGGGACCACAATTCGTCTCATTACTATTATTTAAGCCCATTCTACCGCGTCGAGATGAAGATTTCTAAACTTCACTTCTCCGGCTAGAATGACCTTAAATAGGGGCATCTGTAAGACCCCAATTTTGGCCCTAAGATCCCTCATGGCCCATATCATATCATATCATGGCCTCAAGGATCATTGCATACCCTAGCTTCCCTCCTAGTGGGTGGGATACCTTGTGAGTGTGGTTCTTGATCACCAAGCATGTATTGCATTTGTATAATCATTGCTTTTCATATGTTTACTAACCAAATGTACAAAAATATTGTCATCTGACCATGTTGCTTGCAGCTGAAGCAATCACCAGGTCAATCAGTCAAAATCAGCCATTGAGCAATAGATGGTGGCCATTCTTGAAGAATTTGGACACCATGATCATTCATAAAGAGTTCTTTTAACTGGTGGTATCATTTGGAACCAAGATCCCAGGTGAAAGAGGCTTGGAATTCATCAGAACATGGCCCAGTCAAGAAAAGTCAACAAAAGTCAACTGTGGTCAACTGTGCGTTTAATCAGGATTTGGGAGGTGTGAGATGGTTGGAAAGGTCTCATTCATGTCCATATAAGCTTCATTTGGCATTTCAAAGATCAAGGTTGAAGGAATTGAAGTCAGACAAAGAGTTTCCCAAAATGGAAATGACCTGTAATTCTCACCTGCCAAAAATGGAAAGTTTTGCTCCTCAAATTTACTTCATGATACAAGCTTCAAATCAAAATTTGTCCAACATGAAAGTTGAAGATCTTGTCCTCACCATTCCAAAAAGTCCAAGAACTTGAAAATCCCATGTATGGTTAGCAAGTTATGGTCCATTCAATTTCAAAAATGACCCATAATCAGAAGGGCATAACTTCCACATGGAGTGTCCAAATTGGGTGTTCTTTATATGCACAAACTCCATTTGACATGTACTTTCATGGTGCATAATTGGATTTCTTCAAAAATGGTCAATGCAAAAAGTCAAATTTCAACTGGACAGTTAAATGAACCAGGGGCAAAATTGTCCAACTTGTGAAATAATTGGAATTTTTGAGTGGGGGTTTTTGCAACACTTCACAATTGACATTTGAAACTTGTTGGAATATTCATAACATGCTAAGGCTTCATGGTTTGGAAATTGGCTTTTGAAATGGACTTGAAAATGAACACATAAGCCATCACATAGTGAAATTGAGAAATATACATTCAATGGACATGGGATCAATTCCAATGACTTCCAAATGATATTTATGGTTTGCTTGAGGTGATAAATCACTGTTCCATTGATCAAAACCATCCAAGGGCAAAAAGGCCAAACTACACACATAAGCTCATTTTGCTAATCACCATTTTTTTGCTAATCTTGATTATGAGTTGGATTAAGAGCATCATATATAAGCTTAATTCTAACAGAATCACACGACACTAATCACAATTCACAGATCCAAGAGCAAAAACTCTCAAATTCTCTCATTTTCTCTCATTTCTCTCCAATTTTTCACCAAGAACTTTTGCATCAATTCATCAATTTTCACTGATCTTTGTGCTAATTCTTTGCAGATTCATCATTGTTAGGTAGTCTAGGATTTCTGTTTGCAGGAATTGAGTGAAGATTCAAGCCAATTCGCAGCTGTTGTAAAGTGGTTCTTCCATGGCAGTTAGCAAAACCTGTTGATTCGAGCGTTCTTGAGCTGGATTCCCTTCATCATTCACCTTCCACAAAGACTTTCTGCATCTGTTTCTATAATCCAAGACCTAACACGCACGGTTTCACCACTGCAGCATCAACAAGGTTCGGATTCGATTATCACCATTTTCAAAATCATGTTGTGGTTATTGTAGAGCATAACTTGTAGATCACGTAGCAATTTGTAGAATTGAAAATCGTTAGGATTTGAGAGAGCAATCGTGAATTTAAACTTTGACGCAAAATCTTCTTTCGCTCGATCTGTGCTGTACAATAGGAATTAGGAGATTTCGTAGGCATATCGTTGTTGTACGTGGAAGGACGATTCCAACGGTATAAGGCTTGTTCGATTCGGTAGACGTTTGCTCATAACCGAATTCGCCGGCGATGAAGAACATAAGCTGTGCGAAGAAGATGAACATTTTCTGAAAAATCGCCTTTCAATCCGTCATGAGCGCTTGCCAATTTCAAAACCTGTTACCGCCATATTCCGTCCAATCGCGTGCAGCCACCGCATTAATGCTGCGACGTCGTTTTGGCTATGGCCTGGCTATTTACGGATTTGCCATTCAGACCTTAAATTAATTCAATTAATCCAAAATCCATTTAAATAAATATTTCATAATTATTTCAAATCTTCAAAAAATCATAGATTAGCCAATATTCATCCAATTAATTTGGGACTTTTTTTGATAATCTCCATTTTTAATCTACTTTTTTTAGACATAGAAATTAAAGTTGTGCTTGATGGAAATTTTAATTGACATAGGGATGTTCATCATGTGTGTGAATTTTATGTGTTTTACCATTTCTATCACCAAATAATCATACATGCTCCAAATGAATTGAAATTTTATAGGATGATTCTTGACCCTCTCCTGGAGATTTTGACATATGATTTGTAATTTTTGGACCTCTGGTTTGCTAGATGTGATTAATTCTTTTTGAGTGTGACAATATGTGTCACACTTTGATATGCTGAGTTTATGAATTATTTTTCCATGCTTCCATTAGGCCTATGGTTCTGATTTTTTGCATGAGATACCTTTGATATGTTAACTTTCAACATGAATTTTTTTGGATTTTAATAATCCATTTTCTAATTGATTAGGATTTTTGTCTACTGCTTAGCATTTTTAGGGCTTTGCTTGTGTAACATTTTTACATATGTCGCCAAATCCTCATCCCTAACCCTATGAATATGAAACTTGGTGGAGTAGTTCCTGACATGTATAGCTTTCATTTGGCTTTGGTCCTACTCATTTCCCATTTAATATCACTGTTTACCATTCGATTGAAGTTGGTGTACATTTTGTGACTTGATTTGGTTGTGTTTTTGCATGCCTTGACATGTTGAATTGATTCCCATAGCTCCACTAGTCCAAATGGCATGAAAATTAACATGTCGCTTGTTGAATGTCCTCTGTTTAGGATATAATTTTTGTGGAATTTTCTATGCTGTTTTGATATTTTTTGTGATGTAATCATTCTGGTTGTTCATATGTGACTCAACATTGCTTACTTAGCCTTAATTTGTGCATAAAATGAGATTAGTGCATAGTTTGGATGTGAGACCACTTGGGATCTCTTCTTATTTGAATTACCTTGACATTGATTATGTTTTACTTGTTGTTTTAAGATTTTTCCCTCCTTTGGACCCTAGGCTTGGCCTAGTGGTCTTGTTACTTATGTTTGAGCTTGACTTTGACTTTTCAGGTTAAAAAGCTAATGCCTTAAGGAGGTTGATTCATAATTGAGTTGTTTACTTTGATCATTGTATACTAATTTGTTTGTGTTGTAGGGTGCTTGGTTCACATGGACTTGGTGCTACGCACATCATTGTTTGATTGTTGATTGATTCTTATTGTTGTTGTTTTGTTTATGTTGGGATGCTGATCATATTGGACTGATTTCAGGTACCCTTAGTTGCTCAGTTCTCTTAAGAACTTGCATTGCTTTGCTTATAAGCAATTGGCATTGAGGTATAGCACCTTCTTCTTCATGTAGTCTGGAGACCCGGCCCGTTATTTGGCCGGGCAAACTGTCTGAAGTCCTCCTTAAGAGGCATTGTTTGTGTTTGTTTATGTTTGTCCCAAGCAGGAAAAGTCCTCATTTGAGGCAATTGGTGGATCAAAGAGATAAGTAGCCTATCTCCCACTATTCTGTGAGTCTTCTCCTTGCTCCCATTACATGGTTGTAGCATTGAGATCCAAACCCAAGATCTATCGAGTCCAATTGGGGAAAGAGTTCCATCTTTCTGAACTCCCCCACATTCTTATATTTACATGCTCTCTCGGACTTGAGATAGAAGCAATGAGGCACACCCCTCATACCCTTTCATCTGCTTCACCTTAGCCCCTCAATGGCAAGGTTAAGAGCGACGCTTACCTCTTACAGTGGACTTTCATAGTCAAACCCTTTTGCTTGAGCCTCATTGAATGGTTATAGTGTGTGCTACTTGAATTTATGTGATTGATTACTTGATTCATTTATACATGATTACTTGATTGCCATTGTGCGTTTACTATCATTGATTGCCGTTGTGCATTTATCATCTTTGTTTGCCGTCAGTGCATGATCATTTCTTTTGTCCTTGTGACATTGATGTTTTCCCATTGAGGACAATTGTAAGTCCATATTGATTGGCTTTTGTTCCTATGACATGGAAGAGATAGAGTGTAAGACCTCATTGGTCACTCATATCTTTTTTGCTCTTTGTTTGAGCATTGTTGTTGTATGTGAGGATTCATTGTAAGTCCCTGTGATGTGGCATTTGTATTCCTAAGATCATACTGTGGAGGTTAACATAAGTCCAGATAGATTGGCAGTTGACTTCCCTGTTTTGTTTTTTTGTTTTATTCTGATGGAGATTAGTGTAAGTCCATAGAGTGGCTTCTGATATCCTTACTTGTTTTAGGAGACAGGTATAAGACCATTGAGTGGCATCCAGTATCCGCTTTTATTTACTTTCATCTGTTACCATGTCCATATTATTGCTCATTTGTAGCCTATTCCTAAGGACCCACTTGAATCATCTTCTATATGATTTCAAGAGGCGGACCCTCCTAAGAAGTTTTACATACACACCATTCCATTCACCCCATTGTGTCCTACCTTTTCACACATGTTTTAAAACTTTGAAATAAGTGTTGTGCAAACATTTTCACCCCTTTCCAAATTAGAAACTTGGACCTTAAGTCCATGATTTTCCAAACTTCATTTTTGTTAATACTTCATTTTGAATTGACTTTAATCATACTTTGACCCCATTTTGTAAATAATCCAAATAACTTCACCCATTCAAATGATTTTGTGGCTTTGTCCATGTTTGTTAAGTTTTCATACATTAGCTATAGGTTTGATTTACCCTAGTTAGTTGATATTAATCTCGCCTATTTGTCCTTAGTTGATTGAATTGTAAGTCTTCCTTGCTTATTATAGGGTTAACCCCTCTCTAGCAAGTTGAAGCTTTTCTCACATGGTGGACTTGTTGTTTCTTAAGGTTGAGTTTTCTCCCGTGGGTAACGTAAGACCTTTGAGCTTGTGTTTTAAAATTGAATCCACTAACTTTTGGAAGTTTTTAGCCGAACTACGGCGTTTTGATCCTTACCTTTGATGGAAGGTACGTAGGCAACGGGTTCATCCGTTCGAACACAAAAATAATTAACATGTATATTCTTTTCTCATCATCCCAATCATGTTTGCACATCACTTATGTCATAATAAATAATAATTTTTTACAACAAAGTGTGAAAAGGGCTCCCTAGGAGTACCTAGGACGTGATGGGTGCCTAACACCTTCCCTTTGCGTAATTTACCCCTTACCCCGTTCTCTGATCTTTTCATTGGTTTTCTACGAGTAAAACTTCTTAGGCTTTTGTTCGCTTTTTAGCCATTCCTTAGGATAAATAAAAGTGCGGTGGCGACTCTATATTCATTGTATACATTGCTTGTGATTTAATCAATAGATCATATAGCGACGAATACATCGCTACAATAACATACTCAGCATATGTTCTGGATGTCGAACTGAATGTTGTAACATTCATTCCCAACAGCAGGTGCTAAAGTGTAGGATGATTAGTTTTTCTGGTTCAGTATCTTTCTCAGGCTATTCTTCAGGGAGTCAACAGCTTAGAGAAAAACCAGGAAACCAACTACTAACCTACAATTAATGAACCTAACAAATAACCTAATTGTTAGCAATCTAATAAGTGGAAATTAGATTAACATGTTCAACCTTTAATTCAGGAAATACAAGTAAAAGATACACACACGGGAACAATGTAACAGATGATGTCCACAAACAACAGTAAAACATCATGCTGATAACTGTGGAAGAAAACAACAGAAGTGAGTGCTAGGTTTGATTTCTGTTGAGTCTTTCTTCCTAAAGCACAGAACCAGGGGTTCATACATTCTAGGGTGACATAGAATGAGATGTCGTGACATCTGTGAACCGGTGCATATTAGTACAGTGGTTAATAACTATCTTGCTGTATTAGTTATAATGTTAGATCAGATGTCATGACGTGGTGGATAACATCTGAATTCTGACTACACCAGAATTACAATTGGTATCAGAGCAGACATCCTGTTCTGTCTCTGGATGAGATCCATGGGTGATACTTTCTGGTATCTTGCAAGGAGTTATGGTAGTACTAATGTTGGAACCTGTGGAAGGTTCTGGAATTTCCCTGAATGGTCCCTTGAAGTAGGTGGATGGACTATTCATGACAGGAAGGATGTGTACCTGTATCTGGAGGTTGGCAATTGGCCTGTGGATGGGACATCTGTGCCAGTATTGAATCACATTCAAACTTGGTATAGACTTGGAGGCTGATCTGGTGAAATGTGTGTTCATAGGTTGAGTTGTATTATGAATTCCGCTGCATAATACCTGGCAAAACTCAAACTCTGATGCAGTTTCCCCTCATGTGGATGAAAGGCTGCTGCATTCAAGATTTCATCATAACCTCTGAAGATGTCAAAGCTACTTGAGTCCCCTCAAGTCCACTCATCATGATGTTCTCACGTCAGGATGGTAAGAATCACCTGATCACTGATTCTTTTACACTCTTGGGTAGTGTATATGAAGACCTTGAAGATTTTCAAGAAGGGTTTGTTCCAAGGAGGTGGAACTAATGTTCTATGCGATGTTAGAACATGTTGTTCAACAAGTATGCAGCTACTAGTTGAAGAGCAGGTGTTTTTTGTAACACCCTTCTAAAATACCCAAATATTTAATTAAAAATAATAAACATATAACAATTCAGAGTAATTATGCCCTTCAAGGGTGTCACACATAATAATCACACCATTTCAACAATATAACAGTCATGCTCTTTTATTAATCCAAAACACAAATATTTGCATAAAACGCAGCGGACAGAGATCTCCTCAATCATATAAAACATGTAACATTCACATGTAAATTATTCAACAACATAAAACATCCCATCCCGATGTTACATCTATCAGAGCACGACCCACTAAGGAGACTACACTAGACTCCAAGCACTCGCTTCTACTCAACTCATTTCTCGTTACCTGAAAAATAGTTGTAAGGGTGAGTTCCTCAATCAATATAATAAGCATTATGAAATATCATGTAATGCTAAGTAAATAACACATTAATCACCCTAATCACAACATACAATCAGTAACAGCACAACAGCTCAACATCATACTCAACACCAATATAAAGCACAAGTATAATCTCAAATCATACTCCATAACAACACAAACACACGTATAATATTGGAATACATCCATTCATATTATACGCCATACATACATTATGCAATGAGACTCCACACATGCGGTACCGACTATTCTTGAACATATAGTTCAAGCTCACCGATCAAATCCAGATACGGCTACTGAGCTCACTAGTCCCACTCATTTGAGATCTAATGACTCACTCACTAATTCCTCACCATGGGAATTAGCTACAGCCCCGAAGGCTAGACTATGCACACTAATCATCTAGCATGCAAACATCAACAACAAACCCACAATGGTTCACTCACTAATTCCTCACCATGGGAATTAGCTACAGCCCCAAAGGCTATGCTATGCACGCTAATCATCTAGCAATGCAGCATCAACAACAATTCACAATGGACACATGCTCACACTCTAAGCCATACAACAATCCATTTACAAATACAGGCATAATATATACATTCATAGCATTATGCCTATCATCATACATCATCAACACATGTATCAACACATCATTATCATGTCAATCAATTAAACACAGTATTAGCACACTCTACTAATACCTATACTGCTCAAAACAGCGGGAATTAATCCCTATCACATCATACGCCAACATAGGCCAACTCTCAATTATGCACACAACATTAAAAAGCCAATTTTTCCACTCTGCAACAGTGTTAACCGGTTAACGCCCTGGGTTAACCGGTTAACGCAGGCAAAAACACATTTTCTGGTAAAACGTAACAGTGTTAACCGGTTAACGCCCTGAGTTAACCGGTTAACGCAGGCAAAACAGTACATTTTCACAATTCAAAACAGTGTTAACCGGTTAACACCCTGGGTTAACCGGTTAACGCAGACAAAACAGCAGTTCCTGCGCTAACACAAGGCAGAATGCAGAATTCTCCGCATTTTCCGCCGTTGGAGGACTTCCGGACCTCCGACTCCGATTCCGTAAAAAGCTATACGTTCGGAATTTCACAACTAACCCAAACACAGATTCAATTACAGTCTAAATACAATTTATCCAACTCAATTCTTCAGCATCAACAATCCCAATTAGGGTCAAATTAACGGCTTATCACTACCCATCACATATTATCCCATAATACCCATTAATCGACGATAAACCCCCCTTACCTGATTAATCCGGCGAATCTCAAGCTCCAAGCTCTTCTCTTCTTCAACCTTCTTCCTCTTGTCCTGCCTCTTGCCCTTTTCCTCTTTCACGATCGCTTTCTGCTTTTCACGTAAAACCTTATTTTCCAAAATGAACTCTTTTCTCTTATTTTCAACTTATATATTTTCCAAATAATAATAATAATAATAATCCAATAATAATAATAATAAAATTTCCAATTATTTAATTAAATTAATAAATAAATTATTAACTCAATTTAAATAATTATTTTATTATTATCGGGGTGTTACAACTCTCCCCCACTAAAAGAGTTTTCGTCCTCGAAAACATACCTCAAGCGAACAACTCTGGGTAAGACTCCTTCATCTTACTCTCAAGTTCCCAAGTCACATTGCCACCTGCTGGTCCTCCCCAAGCTACCTTCACCAAGGCAATCTCTTTACCCCGCAACTGCTTCAACTCTCGATCCTCGATCCTCATAGGTGATGTTTCAACAGTCAGGTTATCTCTCACCTGTACATCATCTACTTGGACTACATGCGACGGATCATGAATGTACCTCCTCAACTGAGACACATGAAAAACCTCATGCAAATTTGCAAGCGACGGCGGTAAAGCGACACGATAGGCTACCTCCCCTATCCTCTCCAAAATATGATAAGGACCAATAAATCGAGGTGTCAACTTCTTCGACTTCAAAGCTCGACCAACACCAGTTATCGGAGTAACACGAAGAAACACATGATCTCCCTCTTGGAACTCAAGTGACTTCCTCCTCTTATCATGATAACTCTTCTGACGACTCTGAGCAATCCTCATCTTCTCCTGAATCATCTTAATCTTTTCCGTAGTTTGTTGAACAATCTCCGGTCCAACCACGACACCCTCACCGGACTCATACCAACATAACGGTGTCCGACATCTCCTACCATACAAAGCTTCAAACGGTGCCATACCAATGCTCGAATGAAAACTATTGTTGTAGGTAAACTCAATCAAAGGCAAATAACAATCCCAAGCACCTCCCTTTTCCAAAACACAAGCTCTCAAAAGATCCTCTAGTGACTGAATCGTCCTCTCAGTCTGACCATCAGTCTGTGGATGATATGCAGAACTCAATCTCAGCTTAGTTCCCAAAGCCTTCTGCAAACCTTCCCAAAACTTCGATGTAAATCTAGGATCTCTGTCCGAAACGATACTCGACGGAATACCATGCAAACTTACAATCTTCTCAATATACAACTCGGCTAATCTCTCTAACGGATAATCCATTCTGATCGGAATGAAATGAGCCGATTTTGTCAACCTGTCAACAATCACCCAAATGGCTTCAAAATTCTTATTTGTCCTCGGCAAACCAGAAACAAAATCCATACTGATACTATCCCATTTCCACTCTGGAATAGCCAACGGTTGCATTAGCCCAGACGGCTTCTGATGTTCAATCTTTGACTTCTGACAAGTCAAACAGGAATAAACAAAACTCGCAATTTCTTTCTTCATTCCCGGCCACCAAAACAACTTTTTCAAATCATGATACATCTTCGTAGCTCCAGGATGAATACTCAGGCCACTACGGTGTCCTTCTTCAAGAATACTCTTCTTAAGCTCAGTAACATCCGGAATACACACCCGACTACCAAATTTCAAAATACCATTCTCATCAACTCTGAATTCACCACCTTGACCTTGATTCACTAAAGTCAACTTATCAACCAAAAGCATATCGGATTTCTGACCCTCTCTGATCTCATCCAGAATACCACTTGTTAATTTCAACATTCCCAATTTAACACTATTGTGAGTACTCTCACACACCAAACTCAAGTCTCTAAACTGCTCAATCAAATCCAATTCCTTAACCATTAACATAGACATATGTAACGATTTCCGACTCAGCGCATCAGCCACTACATTTGCTTTACCCGGATGATAATTCAAACCAAAGTCATAATCCTTCAGAAATTCTAACCATCTCCTCTGTCTCATATTCAGCTCTTTCTGATCAAACAAATACTTTAAACTTTTATGGTCACTGAAAACCTCAAATCTTGACCCGTACAAATAATGCCTCCATAACTTCAGAACAAACACCACAGCTGCCAACTCTAAATCGTGTGTCGGATAGTTCCTCTCATGAACTCTCAGTTGTCTCGAAGCATAAGCTATAACCTGCTTATTCTGCATCAACACACCACCCAAACCCAACAATGAAGCATCACAGTAAACCTTAAATGGTTCCGACGAACTCGGTAATATCAGAATAGGAGCAGTAGTCAACCTTCTCTTTAACTCTTGGAAACCTTCTTCACATTTCGAGTCCCAAACAAACGCTTGCCCCTTTCTAGTCAACATCGTCAACGGTAACGCCAACTTAGAAAATCCCTCAATGAACTTCCTATAATAACCTGCAAGTCCAAGAAAACTCCTTATCTCAGAAACTGACTTCGGAGCTTCCCACTTAGATACCGCTTCTATCTTAGAAGGATCAACAGCAACACCGCCTCTTGAAATCACATGACCAAGAAAACTAACCTCTTCTAACCAAAATTCACATTTGGACAATTTAGCAAATAACTTCTTTTCTCGTAGAACTTCTAAAACCACTCTCAAATGCTCAGCATGCTCTTCTTCAGATTTCGAATACACCAAAATGTCATCAATAAACACCACAACAAACTGGTCTAGGTACGGATGGAAAATCCTATTCATATACTCCATGAATACTCCAGGCGCATTAGTCACACCAAAAGGCATTACAGAATACTCATAATGTCCATACCTTGTTCTGAAAGCAGTCTTCTGAATATCCTCAGTTTTCACACGTATCTGATGATACCCAGATCTCAAATCTATCTTGCTGAACACACTCGCACCAACCAACTGATCCATCAAATCATCAATCCTCGGCAAAGGATACCGATTCTTGATCGTCACTTTATTCAGTTGCCTGTAGTCCACACACAACCTCATAGTACCTTCTTTCTTCTTAACCAACAACACTGGTGCACCCCACGGTGACACACTCGGACGAATATATTTCTTATCCAACAGATCTTCCAGCTGACTCTTCAATTCAGCTAACTCAACAGCAGACATACGGTACGGAGCCATCGATATCGGTCTAGTACCAGGTACCAAATCAATCGAGAACTCAACTTCACGCTCTGGCGGCAATTCATTCACTTCTTCAGGAAACACATCAGGAAAATCACACACCACGGCTAGATCGCCAATCACCAGTTTATCTTTAGCCTCCAAAGTCGCTAACAGCATAAACAACTCTGCCCCATCTGCTACTTCCTCATTCACCTGCCTTGCTGATAGAAATAAACTCTTTCCTTCCTCAATCTCAGGAAAAATCACAGTCTTATCAAAACAGTTAATAGAAACTCGGTTAAACACCAACCAGTTCATTCCCAAGATAACATCAATCTGCACTAGTGGAAGACACACAAGGTCCATCCTAAAGTCTCTACCAAAAATACTCAAAGGACAATTCAAACAAACTGACGTAGTAGTCACTGAACCCTTCGCAGGAGTATCAATCACCATACTACCATACATCTCAGATATCTCTAATTTAAGTTTCACAGCACAATCCAAAGATATAAAGGAATGAGTAGCACCGGTGTCAATAATAGCTACAAGAGGAAAGCCATTAATATAACACGTACCTCGGATCAACCGATCATCTGCAGAAGTCTCAGAACCCGATAAAGCAAAGACCTTGCCTCCTGACTGATTCTCTTTCTTCGGCTTAGGACATTGTGGACTGATATGACCCAACTCTCCACAGTTGAAACAAGTTACAGTCTTCAACCGACACTCTGCAGCCAAATGACCACCTTTGCCACACTTGAAACACTTCATCTCAGCACTGGTACACTCATGGACACGATGTCCAGCCCGACCACATCTATAACACTTAGCAGGAGCACTAGAGTCTCCCCCACTAGGCCTCTTCATCCCACTCTGTCTCTGAAAACCTTTGCCAGCTGCATACGGTTTTCCACGATCATTCTGATTCTTGCCTTTCCTATCAACCCTTTGCTGATAGCTCTCTGCTCTGGCTTTGGAATCCTGTTCGAAAATCCTGCAACAGTCAACCAAGTCAGAAAACACTCTGATCCTCTGATATCCAATAGCCTGTTTGATCTCGGGACGCAACCCGTTCTCAAACTTCACACATTTCGAAAATTCTCCAGCAGCCTCATTATAGGGAGTATAATACTTCGACAGTTCTGTGAACTTAGCAGCATACTCCGTAACAGACCTGTTACCCTGCTTCAATTCCAAAAACTCTATCTCTTTCTTTCCTCTGACATCCTCTGGAAAATACTTCCTCAGGAATCTCTCTCTGAACACAGCCCAAGAGATCTCAGCATTACCAGCAGTTTCTAACTCAGTGCGGGTAGCAACCCACCAATCATCTGCTTCCTCTGACAGCATATGCGTACCGAACCTGACCTTCTGGTTATCGGCACACTCAGTCACTCGGAAGATTCTCTCTATCTCCTTCAACCACTTCTGAGCACCATCTGGATCGTATGCTCCCTTGATTATTTGGAGGATTTTTCTTCTGGAACTCACTCAGTTGACGAGCAGCTCCCATTCCCATAACATTCTGATTTCCTCCAAGTACTCCAGCTAGCATACCCAGAGCCTCAGCAATCGCAGCATCATCTCTACCTCTTCCAGCCATCTCTATTCTGAAAACCCAAACAAACTAAACAATAAGTACTGATAGGGTTACTCAACACCTATCCCGTACAGGGGAACATAATAATTACGACTCGACTCGACCGACTATGCTCTGATACCACTAATGTAACACCCTTCTAAAATACCCAAATATTTAATTAAAAATAATAAACATATAACAATTCAGAGTAATTATGCCCTTCAAGGGTGTCACACATAATAATCACACCATTTCAACAATATAACAGTCATGCTCTTTTATTAATCCAAAACACAAATATTTGCATAAAACGCAGCGGACAGAGATCTCCTCAATCATGTAAAACATGTAACATTCACATGTAAATTATTCAACAACATAAAACATCCCATCCCGATGTTACATCTATCAGAGCACGACCCACTAAGGAGACTACACTAGACTCCAAGCACTCGCTTCTACTCAACTCATTTCTCGTTACCTGAAAAATAGTTGTAAGGGTGAGTTCCTCAATCAATATAATAAGCATTATGAAATATCATGTAATGCTAAGTAAATAACACATTAATCACCCTAATCACAACATACAATCAGTAACAGCACATCAGCTCAACATCATACTCAACACCAACATAAAGCACAAGTATAATCTCAAATCATACTCCATAACAACACAAACACACGTATAATATTGGAATACATCCATTCATATTATACGCCATACATACATTATGCAATGAGACTCCACACATGCGGTACCGACTATTCTTGAACATATAGTTCAAGCTCACCGATCAAATCCAGATACGGCTACTGAGCTCACTAGTCCCACTCATTTGAGATCTAATGACTCACTCACTAATTCCTCACCATGGGAATTAGCTACAGCCCCGAAGGCTAGACTATGCACACTAATCATCTAGCATGCAAACATCAACAACAAACCCACAATGGTTCACTCACTAATTCCTCACCATGGGAATTAGCTACAGCCCCAAAGGCTATGCTATGCACGCTAATCATCTAGCAATGCAGCATCAACAACAATTCACAATGGACACATGCTCACACTCTAAGCCATACAACAGTCCATTTACAAATACAGGCATAATATATACATTCATAGCATTATGCCTATCATCATACATCATCAACACATGTATCAACACATCATTATCATGTCAATCAATTAAACACAGTATTAGCACACTCTACTAATACCTATACTGCTCAAAACAGCGGGAATTAATCCCTATCACATCATACGCCAACATAGGCCAACTCTCAATTATGCACACAACATTAAAAAGCCAATTTTTCCACTCTGCAACAGTGTTAACCGGTTAACGCCCTGGGTTAACCGGTTAACGCAGGCAAAAACACATTTTCTGGTAAAACGTAACAGTGTTAACCGGTTAACGCCCTGGGTTAACCGGTTAACGCAGGCAAAACAGTACATTTTCACAATTCAAAACAGTGTTAACCGGTTAACACCCTGGGTTAACCGGTTAACGCAGACAAAACAGCAGTTCCTGCGCTAACACAAGGCAGAATGCAGAATTCTCCGCATTTTCCGCCGTTGGAGGACTTCCGGACCTCCGACTCCGATTCCGTAAAAAGCTATACGTTCGGAATTTCACAACTAACCCAAACACAGATTCAATTACAGTCTAAATACAATTTATCCAACTCAATTCTTCAGCATCAACAATCCCAATTAGGGTCAAATTAACGGCTTATCACTACCCATCACATATTATCCCATAATACCCATTAATCGACGATAAACCCCCCTTACCTGATTAATCCGGCGAATCTTAAGCTCCAAGCTCTTCTCTTCTTCAACCTTCTTCCTCTTGTCCTGCCTCTTGCCCTTTTCCTCTTTCACGATCGCTTTCTGCTTTTCACGTAAAACCTTATTTTCCAAAATGAACTCTTTTCTCTTATTTTCAACTTATATATTTTCCAAATAATAATAATAATAATAATCCAATAATAATAATAATAAAATTTCCAATTATTTAATTAAATTAATAAATAAATTATTAACTCAATTTAAACAATTATTTTATTATTATCGGGGTGTTACATTTTTAGGTGTCAAACAAAGGGATACTTGTTTGGAACCTACTCCTGACCTGGAAGAGGAGACATCTGTGTGTGCTAAGTTGACAAGGGTAGGGTCAACTGTGTGTATGCTCAAGAAGGTCACATGTAGAGGCCTGGTCTCTAGAAGTGGAGTTGGGTGAGATGTGACATTGAGCAATTCCCTGCTGCTTGTCCTACTCCTGTAGATTGATCAGGGATGGATGGCTGTTCTCTGGAGTACTATGGAGTGTTGTAAGACAAGTCCTCTGGAGGCTAGCAGTCAACAATGGGGTAACCTGACTGCCACTTCATTTCAGAGGATTGGGACCATGAACCTTGCTATTCAAGCACCACGATAAGAAGTGGCAGTTCTTTCAAGGAGTGAGAATATGAAGATTCATAGGTTGGTTGATGAAGTATGTTATGGCAATGCATATCTGCTATTGACTGGTGTTCCTCGAGTACTTATGGTCAGCTAAAGTCTGATTGGTGTGGTAGGAGTTTGCGTAGGTATAACTCATAGAGTTAGTTACCACTGGTAGGGATGAAGTATGTCATGTTGAGACATATCTGTACAATACATGGATGTTGGTGTGAAGTTTCCATGATTGTTAATTTGAGGGGGAGTTTTGGTTAACCTCCTCACATTTGGTCAGCCTAGGGTCTGGTTGGCTGTTGACCTGTGTCACATGGGTTCTGGTGGTTATGTGACACATTTGCAAGGAAGAATTCATCTCTCTTATTCCTAAGGGTGAATTTAATCTGGGAAGACTTTCAAAATTGTCTAGGTGCTTGCAAGCAGAAGATGTTGACACAAGAAGAGTACTTTCAAAGTAGTCTTATGGTGGAAGTATCTGAAAGGATAATTGGGAAAGGATTTAAGATCAATGTCTACTTGTGCCAAGTACAAGTGTTTGATTGATTATCCTTGGAGCTCAAGATAACTGATGTTCTTAAAGATGTTGGAACATCACTTCTTCAAGACCCTGTGCAGAATCACAGGAAGGATAGTACATTGGCTTATGATCTATCTCTTTGGTGGCAGCAAAAGCATATGATCTCTGAAAAGGTTTCCTGGCAAGAAACATGACTCAGCTGGGTATGTACAAGAAGAAGAAGACATCATAGTCTTGATGGTGGTCACTTGGATCAGTTTATGTCTGATCTAGGTAAGGAAGTGCATTAGCTTATGCACACTGTGGAGTCAAGAACAAGTGGCAGCAGTCTTGACATCATGGAAACAACCTTGCCTTAGGATGTGGAATCCTTGGTAGAGCTGAAGGATTAGTTTCTAACTGGTCCTTCTGAAGACTCATACATCAGAGTGTCTGATGTCTTTGGAGAAGAAGCAGGGATTCATCAAGGTGTGAGCTTGGATGACTTAACTGCAAACCTGCAGGATGGAGGTTGTTTACTCAAACTTGGTTCCACAATCAAGTCTATGAGAACATTGAACTCTTGTTCTATGAAGGGAGGAAGTTCTTTCAAGTGGCAGAAGAAGGAGCTGAATTCAACAGCTAGATGTCAAACCACAATGTTGTGACATTTGGCTCAACATCAGACTCTTAGTTGGTGAAGTGGCACATCAACTTGAGATAGAAAGGTCTACAGGGTTGTAGATTGGATACTTCAAAAAGCTTGAAGGTCTAGTCTCACTTGAAAGGTCAGAATATCTTTGGGAGAAGTCTGATAAACTTGGGGAGGTCAAAAAGCAGCATTTGACCTTTTCATATGAGGATTCATGAAGGAGGTAATCAACCAGTGGCAATTGGTTCACCTCAGAAGTGAGTTCGAAGAATCAAGATAATCAACATATGGCTGATTATTCTTGAGGAAAGTCTGAGACAAATTACTCTTGAGTAGAAAAGTAGTAAGTTGAAGACTAAAGGAGGTGCTTTCTATTCATCCCTTGGAGCTTGTGGTAGGAGTTCTGAGCTATCTATGGAAGAGTATCTCTTGTAATGGGATGAAAATGTATGTGTTCCAATGAATGTCTGGGTTCTTCTTGATCAACCCGAAGACTCAGTGGTATCTGAAGACTATCAGATGGTGTGCCTTGTCCTGGTGTGAAGGATGTCCCAACTGTTGTTAGAACATCCAGTGAAGGGGTCTTCTGTTCTGGTTAGAAGAGAGATTGACACAGAGTGTGAATGTGTTCAGCTAAGAGGGTTGAACAGAGGGTGTGCTCTTGAAGACATGAAGATGCGTCTTGTGTTTTCCATTCATCAAGTGGTCTGGATTCTCTATGAATCAGGAAGTATGTGAAGGTCCAACTTTGGGATGTTGGATATGCCCCTGGGTGATCTCCAATCTTCAAGAGGAGAGTGGGGTGTCCATGACAGGGGGAGTTCTGGCCTTGAAGCTGCAAGTAATCTTTAAGCTTGTGGTCTATGTGTACTCAGATAACCAGGTATGGCACCTTGTCAGCTATCAGGATGCTGTGTCAAGGCTGAGTGAGCTGAAGAATGTCTGACCGAATGTCATGACATTGCCCTGGACAATGCTGCTAATTCCTTCTAAAACTTAAAGTCAGTAGGAATTATGAAGGTGATGTGTCAAATTCTGGTAAACCCGAATAAGCCAGATGGCTACAGCTGTATGGTACAGGGGGAGTAACCATCTGCTGAAGTGTGGGAATTTGACTGTATCAGTGCCAGATGTCAAGTCTCTACTGGAGGTATGACAGGAACCTTGGAAAATGGTGAATACTAGCAGAATGCAGGAAAAAGCCGCGTGAAATGTTAAGACATCGCATGCAACGTGTCTGACTGCATATATGGAATAGTCTCCATGCACTGGAACGGCTGTTTTGGGAAAGAAACAGTCAGGAGCTATAAAAGGTATTCAAAGATAATCTGAGATTTTGTTGGTGATTCTCTGACTGTTTCTCAGCAAAAATAAATGCATCTTGACCAAGCATTTATTTCTACCGGAAATTCCTAGGCCCGGGCTGGGCTATTTAAAGGATGCAATAGCCCTCTTCCTCTCACAAGAAAAACACTCCATTCTCAGAATCATTGGGTATGTTAAGGTTTGGGCAAGCTGCGCCTGGATCTGGTTTTGTGAAGGGTGCCTTTACAAATGTTTAGCTAAAAAGGGGGAGAGAAATATAGTCCTGGGGTTGAGGATGTACCAGAAGCAAGCCAACTGTGGATGTGGCAGCAAACAGAAGTTGGCATCAGGCACAAAATCCACCAACTGGGCTAACCACTTGTGTCTTGTGATCTGAGTTAAGAAGACAGTTGTGCCTTGTGATCTGAGTTACATTGTCTATGTACTCAGCATTACATATTCTTCTGGAAGCTCTCCGGTTGAGGGGAAGGGTTCTGGTACAACTGAGTCGTGTCCTTCTTCTTCCCCATGTACACCAACTTTGGTGTTTGTGGTGGTGGAGCCAATGACGGAGATGAAGAGCATTCCCAAATTGGGATGTTTTGTCCAGTGTACTGTTTACTTGTTTTAGCTAAAATTTACCAAAGGGGGAGATTGTTGATTCCTTAGGATTGGCATTAATTTTAGAAAACAAATAATGTAATCATCTCTGTTGTTTTAATATGTTGGGTTGAAGAAATTCAACATCTGGACCAACATGTCATGTACGATGTCACGACATCAGGTCTGTGACATCGCACATGTGTAGAAAACTGAATTAATTAATTCAATATATATTCTGGGATCAGCAAGGATATCTGGTGAATATCCTAACTCCCATGTGGAGGTCTTGAAGACTCAATCAGAAGATATATAGGCTCAAAATATGGAGATATATATGGAGAGATTCTAGGAATTAAGACCTTGTTTGTAGCAGAATTTTTCTGCTGAAGTTGTAACAGCAAAGAACAAGTCTGCTGCGATTTCTGAAGGCCCAAATCCAGTTGGGTGATTAGGTTATAAATAGCTGATTGTAACCTAGTTTTTGTAAGCCTCTTAGAATGAGTTTTTAGGGGTGTGTGTAAGGAAAACCTCCCAATCTGTGGGAAGGTTACCATGTGTATCTCAGTGGTAAATCCTGAGAGTTTTTGTAACTCAAAGCCTGTAGGCAAGAGTGATTTTGTTCTTGAATGAAGCTGTGAAGCAAGTTCAAGGTGTGTGAACATTACATTGTAGTTGTAGTGATAGGAATGGAAACTGGAGGTTTCTATCTAGGAGTTCCTAAGTATAGATTGCATTGGGTAGGGATTAAGTGATGAGTTGTAAACGGGTGAGTTTAACTCTGAATTGATACTACTAATAGTGGATCTTCTTCCTGGCTTGGTAGCCCCCAGATGTAGGTCATGTTGGACTGAACTGGGTTAACAATTTCCTGTGTGTGTTTTCCTTCTGCATGTGTTTATTACTGTCATAACTTAGCAGGTATTCCAGTCAGCTTATCAAGATGATAACTGACCTGGCATACAGCCTTCTGTTTGAATGTCAATCAGAAAGTTGTAACATTCATCAGGGACAGTACATACTGAATGATAAGTAGGTTAACTTTAGTTCAGTATTTATTTAAGTCTGTTCTTTTCAAGGATAACAGACCTGGCTGAAGGATCATAGTGAAACTGTCAAACTGGATGTTTTGACAATTGATACTGAAGGCTGATACTGAAGTAGAGACTAGTTGGTCTTTCACAGTATTGCAAACTTAGCACAGCACGTTTCCAGAACATAACATACTCAGCATATGTTCTGGATGTCGAACTGAATGTTGTAACATTCATTCCCAACAGCAGGTGCTAAAGTGTAGGATGATTAGTTTTTCTGGTTCAGTATCTTTCTCAGGCTATTCTTCAGGGAGTCAACAGCTTAGAGAAAAACCAGGAAACCAACTACTAACCTACAATTAATGAACCTAACAAATAACCTAATTGTTAGCAATCTAATAAGTGGAAATTAGATTAACATGTTCAACCTTTAATTCAGGAAATACAAGTAAAAGATACACACACGGGAACAATGTAACAGATGATGTCCACAAACAACAGTAAAACATCATGCTGATAACTGTGGAAGAAAACAACAGAAGTGAGTGCTAGGTTTGATTTCTGTTGAGTCTTTCTTCCTAAAGCACAGAACCAGGGGTTCATACATTCTAGGGTGACATAGAATGAGATGTCGTGACATCTGTGAACCGGTGCATATTAGTACAGTGGTTAATAACTATCTTGCTGTATTAGTTACAATGTTAGATCAGATGTCATGACGTGGTGGATAACATCTGAATTCTGACTACACCAGAATTACAATTGGTATCAGAGCAGACATCCTGTTCTGTCTCTGGATGAGATCCATGGGTGATACTTTCTGGTATCTTGCAAGGAGTTATGGTAGTACTAATGTTGGAACCTGTGGAAGGTTCTGGAATTTCCCTGAATGGTCCCTTGAAGTAGGTGGATGGACTATTCATGACAGGAAGGATGTGTACCTGTATCTGGAGGTTGGCAATTGGCCTGTGGATGGGACATCGGTGCCAGTATTGAATCACATTCAAACTTGGTATAGACTTGGAGGCTGATCTGGTGAAATGTGTGTTCATAGGTTGAGTTGTATTATGAATTCCGCTGCATAATACCTGGCAAAACTCAAACTCTGATGCAGTTTCCCCTCATGTGGATGAAAGGCTGCTGCATTCAAGATTTCATCATAACCTTTGAAGATGTCAAAGCTACTTGAGTCCCCTCAAGTCCACTCATCATGATGTTCTCACGTCAGGATGGTAAGAATCACCTGATCACTGATTCTTTTACACTCTTGGGTAGTGTATATGCAGACCTTGAAGATTTTCAAGAAGGGTTTGTTCCAAGGAGGTGGAACTAATGTTCTATGCGATGTTAGAACATGTTTTTCAACAAGTATGCAGCTACTAGTTGAAGAGCAGGTGTTTTTAGGTGTCAAACAAAGGGATACTTGTTTGGAACCTACTCCTGACCTGGAAGAGGAGACATCTGTGTGTGCTAAGTTGACAAGGGTAGGGTCAACTGTGTGTATGCTCAAGAAGGTCACATGTAGAGGCCTGGTCTCTAGAAGTGGAGTTGGGTGAGATGTGACATTGAGCAATTCCCTGCTGCTTGTCCTACTCCTGTAGATTGATCAGGGATGGATGGCTGTTCTCTGGAGTACTATGGAGTGTTGTAAGACAAGTCCTCTGGAGGCTAGCAGTCAACAATGGGGTAACCTGACTGCCACTTCATTTCAGAGGATTGGGACCATGAACCTTGCTATTCAAGCACCACGATAAGAAGTGGCAGTTCTTTCAAGGAGTGAGAATATGAAGATTCATAGGTTGGTTGATGAAGTATGTTATGGCAATGCATATCTGCTATTGACTGGTGTTCCTCGAGTACTTATGGTCAGCTAAAGTCTGATTGGTGTGGTAGGAGTTTGCGTAGGTATAACTCATAGAGTTAGTTACCACTGGTAGGGATGAAGTATGTCATGTTGAGACATATCTGTACAATACATGGATGTTGGTGTGAAGTTTCCATGATTGTTAATTTGAGGGGGAGTTTTGGTTAACCTCCTCACATTTGGTCAGCCTAGGGTCTGGTTGGCTGTTGACCTGTGTCACATGGGTTCTGGTGGTTATGTGACACATTTGCAAGGAAGAATTCATCTCTCTTATTCCTAAGGGTGAATTTAATCTAGGAAGACTTTCAAAATTGTCTAGGTGCTTGCAAGCAGAAGATGTTGACACAAGAAGAGTACTTTCAAAGTAGTCTTATGGTGGAAGTATCTGAAAGGATAATTGGGAAAGGATTTAAGATCAATGTCTACTTGTGCCAAGTACAAGTGTTTAATTGATTATCCTTGGAGCTCAAGATAACTGATGTTCTTAAAGATGTTGGAACATCACTTCTTCAAGACCCTGTGCAGAATCACAGGAAGGATAGTACATTGGCTTATGATCTATCTCTTTGGTGGCAGCAAAAGCATATGATCTCTGAAAAGGTTTCCTGGCAAGAAACATGACTCAGCTGGGTATGTACAAGAAGAAGAAGACATCATAGTCTTGATGGTGGTCACTTGGATCAGTTTATGTCTGATCTAGGTAAGGAAGTGCATTAGCTTATGCACACTGTGGAGTCAAGAACAAGTGGCAGCAGTCTTGACATCATGGAAACAACCTTGCCTTAGGATGTGGAATCCTTGGTAGAGCTGAAGGATTAGTTTCTAACTGGTCCTTCTGAAGACTCATACATCAGAGTGTCTGATGTCTTTGGAGAAGAAGCAGGGATTCATCAAGGTGTGAGCTTGGATGACTTAACTGCAAACCTGCAGGATGGAGGTTGTTTACTCAAACTTGGTTCCACAATCAAGTCTATGAGAACATTGAACTCTTGTTCTATGAAGGGAGGAAGTTCTTTCAAGTGGCAGAAGAAGGAGCTGAATTCAACAGCTAGATGTCAAACCACAATGTTGTGACATTTGGCTCAACATCAGACTCTTAGTTGGTGAAGTGGCACATCAACTTGAGATAGAAAGGTCTACAGGGTTGTAGATTGGATACTTCAAAAAGCTTGAAGGTCTAGTCTCACTTGAAAGGTCAGAATATCTTTGGGAGAAGTCTGATAAACTTGGGGAGGTCAAAAAGCAGCATTTGACCTTTTCATATGAGGATTCATGAAGGAGGTAATCAACCAGTGGCAATTGGTTCACCTCAGAAGTGAGTTCGAAGAATCAAGATAATCAACATATGGCTGATTATTCTTGAGGAAAGTCTGAGACAAATTACTCTTGAGTAGAAAAGTAGTAAGTTGAAGACTAAAGGAGGTGATTTCTATTCATCCCTTGGAGCTTGTGGTAGGAGTTCTGAGCTATCTATGGAAGAGTATCTCTTGTAATGGGATGAAAATGTATGTGTCCCAATGAATGTCTGGGTTCTTCTTGATCAACCCGAAGACTCAGTGGTATCTGAAGACTATCAGATGGTGTGCCTTGTCCTGGTGTGAAGGATGTCCCAACTGATGTTAGAACATCCAGTGAAGGGGTCTTCTATTCTGGTTAGAAGAGAGATTGACACAGAGTGTGAATGTGTTCAGCTAAGAGGGTTGAACAGAGGGTGTGCTCTTGAAGACATGAAGATGCGTCTTGTGTTTTCCATTCATCAAGTGGTCTGGATTCTCTATGAATCAGGAAGTATGTGAAGGTCCAACTTTGGGATGTTGGATATGCCCCTGGGTGATCTCCAATCTTCAAGAGGAGAGTGGGGTGTCCATGACAGGGGGAGTTCTGGCCTTGAAGCTGCAAGTAATCTTCAAGCTTGTGGTCTATGTGTACTCAGATAACCAGGTATGGCACCTTGTCAGCTATCAGGATGCTGTGTCAAGGCTGAGTGAGCTGAAGAATGTCTGACCGAATGTCATGACATTGCCCTGGACAATGCTGCTAATTCCTTCTAAAACTTAAAGTCAGTAGGAATTATGAAGGTGATGTGTCAAATTCTGGTAAACCCGAATAAGCCAGATGGCTACAGCTGTATGGTACAGGGGGAGTAACCATCTGCTGAAGTGTGGGAATTTGACTGTATCAGTGCCAGATGTCAAGTCTCTACTGGAGGTATGACAGGAACCTTGGAAAATGGTGAATACTAGCAGAATGCAGGAAAAAGCCGCGTGAAATGTTAAGACATCGCATGCAACGTGTCTGACTGCATATATGGAATAGTCTCCATGCACTGGAACGGCTGTTTTGGGAAAGAAACAATCAGGAGCTATAAAAGGTATTCAAAGATAATCTGAGATTTTGTTGGTGATTCTCTGACTGTTTCTCAGCAAAAATAAATGCATCTTGACCAAGCATTTATTTCTACCGGAAATTCCTAGGCACGGGCTGGGCTATTTAAAGGATGCAATAGCCCTCTTCCTCTCACAAGAAAAACACTCCATTCTCAGAATCATGGGGTATGTTAAGGTTTGGGCAAGCTGCGCCTGGATCTGGTTTTGTGAAGGGTGCCTTTACAAATGTTTAGCTAAAAAGGGGGAGAGAAATATAGTCCTGGGGTTGAGAATGTACCAGAAGCAAGCCAACTGTGGATGTGGCAGCAAACAGAAGTTGGCATCAGGCACAAAATCCACCAACTGGGCTAACCACTTGTGTCTTGTGATCTGAGTTAAGAAGACAGTTGTGCCTTGTGATCTGAGTTACATTGTCTATGTACTCAGCATTACATATTCTTCTGGAAGCTCTCCGGTTGAGGGGAAGGGTTCTGGTACAACTGAGTCGTGTCCCTCTTCTTCCCCATGTACACCAACTTTGGTGTTTGTGGTGGTGGAGCCAATGACGGAGATGAAGAGCATTCCCAAATTGGGATGTTTTGTCCAGTGTACTGTTTATTTGTTTTAGCTAAAATTTGCCAAAGGGGGAGATTGTTGATTCCTTAGGATTGGCATTAATTTTAGAAAACAAATAATGTAATCATCTCTGTTGTTTTAATATGTTGGGTTGAAGAAATTCAACATCTGGACCAACATGTCATGTACGATGTCACGACATCAGGTCTGTGACATCGCACATGTGTAGAAAACTGAATTAATTAATTCAATATATATTCTGGGATCAGCAAGGATATCTGGTGAATATCCTAACTCCCATGTGGAGGTCTTGAAGACTCAATCAGAAGATATATAGGCTCAAAATATGGAGATATATATGGAGAGATTCTAGGATTGAAGACCTTGTTTGTAGCAGAATTTTTCTGCTGAAGTTGTAACAGCAAAGAACAAGTCTGCTGCGATTTCTGAAGGCCCAAATCCAGTTGGGTGATTAGGTTATAAATAGCTGATTGTAACCTAGTTTTTGTAAGCCTCTTAGAATGAGTTTTTAGGGGTGTGTGTAAGGAAAACCTCCCAATCTGTGGGAAGGTTACCATGTGTATCTCAGTGGTAAATCCTGAGAGTTTTTGTAACTCAAAGCCTGTAGGCAAGAGTGATTTTGTTCTTGAATGAAGCTGTGAAGCAAGTTCAAGGTGTGTGAACATTACATTGTAGTTGTAGTGATAGGAATGGAAACTGGAGGTTTCTATCTAGGAGTTCCTAGGTATAGATTGCATTGGGTAGGGATTAAGTGATGAGTTGTAAACGGGTGAGTTTAACTCTGAATTGATACTACTAATAGTGGATCTTCTTCCTGGCTTGGTAGCCCCCAGATGTAGGTCATGTTGGACTGAACTGGGTTAACAATTTCCTGTGTGTGTTTTCCTTCTGCATGTGTTTATTACTGTCATAACTTAGCAGGTATTCCAGTCAGCTTATCAAGATGATAACTGACCTGGCATACAGCCTTCTGTTTGAATGTCAATCAGAAAGTTGTAACATTCATCAGGGACAGTACATACTGAATGATAAGTAGGTTAACTTTAGTTCAGTATTTATTTAAGTCTGTTCTTTTCAAGGATAACAGACCTGGCTGAAGGATCATAGTGAAACTGTCAAACTGGATGTTTTGACAATTGATACTGAAGGCTGATACTGAAGTAGAGACTAGTTGGTCTTTCACAGTATTGCAAACTTAGCACAGCACGTTTCCAGAACATAACATACTCAGCATATGTTCTGGATGTCGAACTGAATGTTGTAACATTCATTCCCAACAGCAGGTGCTAAAGTGTAGGATGATTAGTTTTTCTGGTTCAGTATCTTTCTCAGGCTATTCTTCAGGGAGTCAACAGCTTAGAGAAAAACCAGGAAACCAACTACTAACCTACAATTAATGAACCTAACAAATAACCTAATTGTTAGCAATCTAATAAGTGGAAATTAGATTAACATGTTCAACCTTTAATTCAGGAAATACAAGTAAAAGATACACACACGGGAACAATGTAACAGATGATGTCCACAAACAACAGTAAAACATCATGCTGATAACTGTGGAAGAAAACAACAGAAGTGAGTGCTAGGTTTGATTTCTGTTGAGTCTTTCTTCCTAAAGCACAGAACCAGGGGTTCATACATTCTAGGGTGACATAGAATGAGATGTCGTGACATCTGTGAACCGGTGCATATTAGTACAGTGGTTAATAACTATCTTGCTGTATTAGTTACAATGTTAGATCAGATGTCATGACATGGTGGATAACATCTGAATTCTGACTACACCAGAATTACAATGAATATTCAAGCAATATGCGTTCGCAGCGGAAAATAAAGAATACTCATGTATTTCATAAAATGATCCATGTCTCATACCATGGTCACTACTTCAAATTTAATAAAACGATTTATGACATAAAGCATATCAAAATAAGATACGAGTTCAACATCGCTAATCTACCCAGTGTTACATGACCAGAGCATTGACTCATTACCAAATTTCAAACTAAATACGGAAACTCTCCAGCTATTCTTGAGCGAGCTACCGTCCACCTACTCCAGCAATACTACTCAGTAGTATTTGCACGATACCCATGTAAAGGTAACATTCAAACAGAAAGGGTGAGAATTCCAAATCATTATGAGATAGCATTATAAGGCACAATGAATTAAAACATAATTTAAGAATTCATCACACTTGGTATAATTATATCAATGATATTAACAGACAATCATTCCACATAAATTCAAATGTACATCACACTCACATCAATACACACATTCAATGATCACATAACTATAGACGACTCAATGCAAGACAATGTGACTCTATGCATGTGGTACCGCAATGTGAACTCAAAGTTTCACCGCTTTCCGATTCAATATCTAGAATCCAAGCCACGCTTCAGATCCGGACAAGACCAAAGCCTACGTCTATTTCCAATGAAGGATCACCGCTTAATACTACGCCTAATCCCAATCAAGGATTAACGTCTGCTACGTCTGTTTCCAATTAAGGATCACCGCTTGACCATGCTATGAATGAATGCACACACACCAACACATATGCAATTAAGACCTCCTATACCGTCTTAACATCCCACATATCACCATAACTCACAATTGGTACATATACACATTCATAATCATAAACCTTTCACAATTCAATAATGGCATACATACACATTCATGCAATATATTATTCACCAATATAGACCAATCATCAAATATGTACACATAATTCCATTCCAAAACGTACACAATATTTAAATATCAATTTTTCACTTTTCAAACAGTGTTAACCTGTTAACGCATTTGGTTAACCTGTTAACGCAAGACAGAATACAATTTTTACAGTATTTCAACAGTGTTAACCGGTTAACGCCCTGGGTTAACCTGTTAACGCAAGACAGAATACAAATTTAACAGTTTTTCAACAGTGTTAACCGGTTAACGCCCTGGGTTAACCTGTTAACGCAAGACAGAATGCAATTCTAACAGTATTTCAACAGTGTTAACCTGTTAACGCATTTGGTTAACCTGTTAACGCAAGACAGAATACGCTTTTTGGCAAATTATAACAGTGTTAACCTGTTAACGCATTTGGTTAACCTGTTAATGCAAGACAGAAATTAATTTTTTTAATTATCATAACAGTGTTAACCGGTTAACGCCCTGGGTTAACCGGTTAACGCAAGACAGAAAGCTGTTTCTGCGCTAACAACGAACAGAATGCAGAATTACCCGCATTTTTCGCCGTTGGAGGACTTCCGGACCTCCGATTTCGATTCCGTAAAAAGATACACATTCAGAAAATTACGACTCATCCAAATATAGATTCATTCACAGTTTTAACATAATTTATTCATCACAATTCAAGGGTAATTATCAAAACCTAATAATTCCAATTCATGCCAATTAAGGATTTCAACCTAAATCATGTTCCTATCCATTGACCCAATCATACTAACCCACAATGATAAGGATTTCCCCCCTTACCTTGTAACTCTGATGGAAACCTTAACTCCTCTTTACGTTCCCTCTCCTCTTTCTCTATTGCCTTCAGTGCTCAAGTGAATTATGATTCTCACTCCCTTCACTCTTACTATTTATAATGGTATTCTAGTTGGGCTTAAATCATCTAATTTAATCACTAGGTCCAATAATACCTAATATTTAAATACCTCTATTTAAATTCAAATAATTAACCACTCACTATGCACACTAGGTTAATTAATAATTATTTAATTATATCTCATATCACTAAATAATTAATTATCACACTAATTAAATTAATTAATCCATTATTATACTACCTCACAACCGCTTAATTATTTAACACTCCAAATAATTAAATATAATATAATAAAAATAATATAATCATTAGTTCCTAAAAATTGGGCTCTTACAACTCTCCCCCACTTAAAAGATTTTCGTCCTCGAAAATTCTTAAGACGAACAACTCCGGATACGATTCCCTCATCTTATCCTCGAGTTCCCAACCTGCCAATGGAAAATAAAACAAGCACCGACAGTGTTCTCACACACATGTCGCATACTAGGAAACAAACCTAATTAAACAACCTGGCCGGACGGACTGACCTTCTACTAATGTAACACATTAGTGACTATTGACCAACTGGTCGACCATGCTCTGATATCACTAATGTAACACCCCTTTTTCTACCCCAAATCATTTAGCATATAATCAGAGTAAATAAGCACGCATATAAAGAAAAGGGCGTCACATCGACGTTTTCGAAACTTAAACTTTCAAAAACCAACAATACACCTGGTCATTCAAAATAACACATTTCACTCATCATGAATATTCAAGCAATATGCGTTCGCAGCGGAAAATAAAGAATACTCATGTATTTCATAAAATGATCCATGTCCCATACCATGGTCACTACTTCAAATTTAATAAAACGATTTATGACATAAAGCATATCAAAATAAGATACGAGTTCAACATCGCTAATCTACCCAGTGTTACATGACCAGAGCATTGACTCATTACCAAATTTCAAACTAAATACGGAAACTCTCCAGCTATTCTTGAGCGAGCTACCGTCCACCTACTCCAGCAATACTACTCAGTAGTATCTGCACGATACCCATGTAAAGGTAACATTCAAACAGAAAGGGTGAGAATTCCAAATCATTATGAGATAGCATAATAAGGCACAATGAATTAAAACACAATTTAAGAATTCATCACACTTGGTAGAATTATATCAATGATATTAACAGACAATCATTCCACATAAATTCAAATGTACATCACACTCACATCAATACACACATTCAATGATCACATAACTATAGACGACTCAATGCAAGACAATGTGACTCTATGCATGTGGTACCGCAATGTGAACTCAAAGTTTCACCGCTTTCCGATTCAATATCTAGAATCCAAGCCACGCTTCAGATCCAGACAAGACCAAAGCCTACGTCTATTTCCAATGAAGGATCACCGCTTAATACTACGCCTAATCCCAATCAAGGATTAACGTCTGCTACGTCTGTTTCCAATTAAGGATCACCGCTTGACCATGCTATGAATGAATGCACACACACCAACACATATGCAATTAAGACCTCCTATACCGTCTTAACATCCCACATATCACTATAACTCACAATTGGTACATATACACATTCATAATCATAAACCTTTCATAATTCAATAATGGCATACATACACATTCATGCAATATATTATTCACCAATATAGACCAATCATCAAATATGTACACATAATTCCATTCCAAAACGTACACAATATTTAAATATTAATTTTTCACTTTTCAAACAGTGTTAACCTGTTAACGCATTTGGTTAACCTGTTAACGCAAGACAGAATACAATTTTTACAGTATTTCAACAGTGTTAACCGGTTAACGCCCTAGGTTAACCTGTTAACGCAAGACAGAATACAAATTTAACAGTTTTTCAACAGTGTTAACCGGTTAACGCCCTGGGTTAACCTGTTAACGCAAGACAGAATGCAATTCTAACAGTATTTCAACAGTGTTAACCTGTTAACGTATTTGGTTAACCTGTTAACGCAAGACAGAATACGCTTTTTGGCAAATTATAACAGTGTTAACCTGTTAACGCATTTGGTTAACCTGTTAACGCAAGACAGAAATTAATTTTTTTAATTATCATAACAGTGTTAACCGGTTCACGCCCTGGGTTAACCGGTTAACGCAAGACATAAAGCTGTTCCTGCGCTAACAACGAACAGAATGCAGAATTACCCGCATTTTTCGCCGTTGGAGGACTTCCGGACCTCCGATTTCGATTCCGTAAAAAGCTACACGTTCAGAAAATTACGACTCATCCAAATATAGATTCATTCACAGTTTTAACATAATTTATTCATCACAATTCAAGGGTAATTATCAAAACCTAATAATTCCAATTCATGCCGATTAAGGATTTCAACCTAAATCATGTTCCTACCCATTGACCCAATCATACTAACCCACAATGATAAGGATTTCCCCCCTTACCTTGTAACTCTGATGGAAACCTTAACTCCTCTTTACGTTCCCTCTCCTCTTTCTCTATTGCCTTCAGTGCTCAAGTGAATTATGATTCTCACTCCCTTCACTCTTACTATTTATAATGGTATTCTAGTTGGGCTTAAATCATCTAATTTAATCACTAGGTCCAATAATACATAATATTTAAATACCTCTATTTAAATTCAAATAATTAACCACTCACTATGCACACTAGGTTAATTAATAATTATTTAATTATATCTCATATCACTAAATAATTAATTATCACACTAATTAAATTAATTAATCCATTATTATACTACCTCATAACCGCTTAATTACTTAACACTCCAAATAATTAAATAGAATATAATAAAAATAATATAATCATTAGTTCCTAAAAATTGGGTTGTTACAGTAACTCCCTGCCATAACGTATCATATAGTAACCATATCTTGTGACCTTTCAAATGGAATCCTAGCCTTATCATCGGGCCCGACCTCTACTGATGGGATCCTTCTTAGTGTATAGGAGGTCTGGTCCGTCTTGCTTATTTTGATGTCCTAACCGGATTTCAATTAGTAGGTCTGATGTCATACTCGGGTTTTGAGTTATAAATGGTAGCATGACTATGCGTCCTAATGATATCATCATGCTTGATTGTTATTCCAATTCGGTTTTAAAGAACTTGAGTGCACTAGTAGGTTTCGTCGATCTCATACCTCGGTTGGTCAAATTAATTTTCCAGGATGTACATAAGCCCCCGAGCATGAGATCTGAAAGGTTGAAATGTTCAGACAAAAGAAGCTCGAAAATTTCTTTTTATACCCGATCCACATATGTCGTGATGTTTGTGGTGACATGTCCTTAATCATGACAACGTATCCTCATCAGATTTTCCCCTTACTGAGTAATGATGGTTTTTATGGGAATTTTCTCCTCCTTATGATTTAAAGCGGTTCATATTATTTAAGTCTCTTATCAAGATTTTCTTATTATTAAAATCTACTCTCTGTCTTTTGGTTTACCATTTATTGGGAGGAGACTTTCCTCTTCTAAGCACATTTTTCAGAGTTCTTGTTCGTCTTCCCAGACTAGGTATGTTTGCTTTTCGTTTCCTCCTTCTTTTATTCCATGGTTATTTTTGAAGCATATGATGATAATGTCAAAACACTAAGAACCCTGAGTGCTTGTGAAATAAAAGATCTTTGGGATTTTTACATGAGAGAATGTAGGAATACTCTAACTCATGCTGACTTTGATCATATTACAAAGGAGGCTTACGGCGATATTACCACCTCTTTTAGAAATTATGACTATGATTCTTCTTCATCAGGTTCATTTGTAGAGGTGCTGATGGAGATCAGAAAGTAATTTCATCAAGAGGTAATGAGTTACGACCACAACTGCATAGATGAGGTGGAGATAGATAAACTTCGACCTTTGAAGAACATATCTTCTACTGGAAACGAAGATGATGTTGTTTTGGAATCTTGTATTCATGGGTAAGCGCTTATATAGTTTGTCCTAGGGGAATTAAAGACGAATATTTCCATTTCTATGTTGGTGTATTGGAAGATTTTAATATTCACCTTCCCTTTATTGACTTTGAGTCTGATCTATTAAAAACCATAAACACTACTCCTTCTCAACTTCGTCTTAATAGTTGAGGGTTTATCAAGGCTTTCGAAATAGTTTGCGAGGGCATATATATAGAACCTACCATAGGCTTAATTTTCTCCTTTTTCAAAATCAAAGGCGTTGAGAATAGAGGATATGTGACCATTAGTGGTCTTCCCAGTAAAAGTTTTCTCCAAGCTTATACCACCAACTATAAAGGTTTCAAAGACCAATTTCTTCGTATTAGATGCGGACCGAGATGTCCTCATGTAATATATGCATTAGAAGGATCTCATTATTTTCCCATTTATTGGACCAAGAATTCTTTCCGTATCTGAGTTTGATTTTGATAAGTTAAACGACCAAGAGGTTAGGTCCCTAGCCATCTTGGACTTTTTCTATATGATGAAGGCCCGAGATCTATTATCTTTATCCGAAGATAAAATTATTTATTTTTTGGGTAATGTTTAATTATTTATTTCGCATGCCCTTGTGATGTCATCTTGCATTCTACTAAATTCTCTTCTCGTTTTGCTTTCATAAAAAATGACAGACATCTCTGTGAAGGAGCAGAAAAGGCCGATGCTAGAAGCCCAGACAACGAAAAGAGTAGTTGGCCAGCCTGCTGTTAAATCATACATGTCCACTTTATAAACCTGACTGTTGAAGAAAAGAAAGGTAGCCCCAAACAAATCAACTCCTATTGTCTCGGAGCCTTAACCCTCGCCTTTTTCTCCTTCGAAGGGCTTTCGTCCAAGTTCTCCAAAGAAGTTGAAAACTTTAATGACTGACGAGGTCTGTAGATCTGATTGGGAAATCTCATCTCTGATGTGTGAGACCAATGGGAGCAACCACACCAGATTGTCTAATGATTTCAAGTTTTGGAGCAACAGTTATGATGGATTGAAATTCCTCTACGATCACTTGAATTCTACAGACGACGTGAATAAGGTGAAGACTATAGGACGACATAAACTAACCCCAAACATTAGCTCTTATTTGATGAGATATGTTGTTTTAACCCGTGGACTTTTTGAAGCCGGTGATGAAAGTGAACAGAATGAGACAAAATTGAGCCAATAGGTTACTCAATTGAGGGAGCACCAGAAAACACAAGCAGTAAGACTATCCGACTTGGAGAAGCAATTATTGAAAGAGAAAACCAAGAAGGAGAATTTGGAGGCTATGAATAAAGAGTTAAAATTTACTCTTAACCAACAATCCTAGAAAGTGAAGTCGCTTCAGGATTCAAATGTCCAGTTGCAAAGCTATTTGCAAAAAGCTCTCATTGATGTCCTTGATGCCGGTGACGCTGCCTTTGATAGGGCCAAGGCTTAAACCTTGTGTGTCATACGGTGAACTGACTTTTTGTGTTTTTGCTTTGGAAAGCAAATGTCGCGGTTAGCAAGAGTCGCCACCGACTTTTCTTTTATCCCATAAGGAAAGGTGGAAAAGAACAGGAAAGACCTTAATTAGATTTTGGGTTCGGGAGGTACATTATACAAAGGGAAGGTGTTAGCACCCTTTGTATCCATGGTTATCCATGGGCTCTTAATTGCTTGATCACTTATGTTTTTCTTGTTTGAAAAAGTGTTTGAGAAGTGTTTAGGAAATGTTTTGAAAAGGAGAATTTAACTTTGTAATGATTCTTGTATGAATGTATACAAAGTGGTTATCTCGTTTATTTTTGAAAGGTGTGAGGTGTGAGAAGTATTTTAAGTTGTGAGTAAGCAATTAAGAGTTATACCTACCCACGGTCTTTATGGGCGTTTCCTATCCTTATGAGGGTAAAACTGTCCTTACTATTGAAAAGTAAGTAGTTTTATCCTTTGGATGTAAAAGGGTCATCGTAGGGTCATCGATTGGTCATTGAAAGCAACATTTGTAAGGATACATTAGCATTCGAAGGGACGATCATCATTTAACCGTAGGCTACAACGACGGGTCATCGAGGGACAAAATCATATATTCGCAGGCGACATCCGAGGGACGATGATTTATCTTATAGGGGCATGATGATTTAACCGAAGGGTCGTTGCTAAGTATATCCCCACATTCGCGGGACATGACCATAATACCGTAATACCGTAAGGCAACAAAGAGAGGGCCAAGATCACATATTCAAAGGCAATATTTTACAATCAATTAGGTAGTTGTAATCAATTAGGTCATTAGGATGAATCTCCACATTAAAATTAATACATTAAAATCAATTAAGTAATTAGGATGAATCTCCACATTAAAAACAATTAAGTAATCAGGATGAATCTCCACAAGGGTATCCCACAAATAAAGGTGGAATACCTAGCTAGCTACTTTTCCGGGAATATGTAAGCCCTTACAAAATTCAGCAAACGGGTTAGAATATCGAGACAAAGTGCAATTGAGAATTGCACTACAAAAGAAACACAGCAGTAGTAATGTCAGGCGAAATAATGCATGATTATAATGAATCGGATCAGGTAGGCACAAAACAGAACAGAAAAATTCAGTGACTGTCATATTCGCTGCTGCCTCGCCTGGCGAAGGCTTAGCGAGTGCTCGCTACATGCTCGCTTAGCGATGTGCTAGCGAGCGGCTACGGATTTTGAGTTTGACAGCAGTACAATTTCCGAAACTCCGAACCTTATGGCATTCAATTACAGAAATAACATGGTCAAGCATTCAGGATATTCAGGTATACTTAAACTCACATGCAAACTCTAATTACATATCCAAAAATTTAATCATGATGCACTATGTATCTAGAGATTACAGATTGGAAGCATAAAATAGTAGTGATGCGCAAACCTGTTTGCAATTGAATTGCAACGTTGAATTGGCAGATCACCTTTGGTATCGGATTGAGTTGGGCGGAGGTAACCTTTGTGCAGATGAGTTGCCTTCAGGGTTTCCTTTAGGGTTGCTCTGAATTCTCTCGGTTAGCCTCCAAGGTTTGATTGCTAGGGTTCCGGTTCGTCTCCTTCTGCCCCCTCTTTCTGACTGAAATGTTGGTATTTATAATGGTTTGTTGTGACCTAATGGGCTCAGAATGAAGCCCAGAAATTTTTTGGTATTCGCAAGCTTCGCTAGGCGAGTATTGTAGCGAAGGGTTCGCTAGGCGAAGGATTTGCTCGCCTAGCGAGCATGCCGGTTTAAGTCTTTTTCTGGATTGGGCCATTTGTGAGCTGGGTCTTTGTTCCTTTAAGGTCAATGCCTTGGAAAATAAGTTGGGGTGCCTTAAAAAATGTCTTGCAAAATTAACGGGTAAATTTTGGGGTATGACATTGTGCCTATATCCTGACCTTAACCTATTCGAGATGGATTTCTTCAAGGTCGTGGTTAATGGTCACCTTGTGGATATGGAAGAAGTTGAGCCTTTTCCTACTGATGAATCGATCAAGGAAGACCGCGTTGTTGACATTAACATCGAAGTTATGGGTGAGGATAAAGACGAAAAATAGTTTTTAATCATCTGTTTTGTAATGTTTTCAAGACTACTGGTTTTTCCTTTTTGTTTTGTATCTGGTCCTGCTATGGTCTATACCATGATATTTTTATATTTTGTTTAATGCTTATTGGTTGCTTTTTATCTTTCCAAATGTGTTTCGAGATAGTTTTTACATAGGTCTTAAATGCTTCCTAAGTTTGATGAATGCCTGACTTTCTCCAAAGCTTTTCAGGATACAAATTATGTTTTCTTATCTAGAAAGCTAGTAGGTATCTTATGAATGACTTGTGAAAATTAGATTGTCGATCTTCTGCATTATCAAGTATGACCAAAATTTTCTTCCTGCAACGACTTAAAACCCTCCAGTTTCCAGAGAATCCTATCAGGCTTGTAGAACCATACAAGTAAAATTCTTAGACATAGTAAATCATCTATGATGAAGTTGGCCAGGGAAATCACGGGGCCCCGGTGTGATCTCCTCCTCCCGTACTAGTTGTTTCTTATCTTCTTCTGATATCTAATTTTCCGAGGCTACCCTACATGGAAGTCGCAGACATAAAAATAAGCTTTAATCATGAACGTCTTTTTGTTCAATCCTCTGACTCATGGCGAATCAGGAAAAATTTATCTTGGTTCTCGACCTGTGGTCTTTGCAAAGCTCGACAGGCTCTAGATATATAAGTTGGAAACCTCCAACGGGTTATCGACTAATTACATGTATGTTTTAACTGTGTTAATGCGTATTCTTGTCATTAGGATTGCGATAGCTCATGTGTGTTTTCGAATTAGCAACGAATAAATCCTAATATCTTTTTAGATGATCCTAGGTTTTTGGCCAATTCCGAGTATATCTTGCTTTATTCTTTACATGACCCATGAGAGTTGGGGTCTGAGAATCTTTGATGTGTTCTATGTAACACCCTTCTAAAATACCCCAAATATTTAATTTACAACAACAAATATATAAATCAGAGTAATTATTGCAGTTAAGGGTGTCACACAACACTTCACACATTTCACCATAAAAATCAGTCATGCTCATTATTTAATTCAACATAAACACTTCTTGCAAAATACGCAGCGGATAGAATCAACCAACCATTCAAAACATATAACGTTTTACAGGTAAAAAGGTTCAACAATCAACAATAAACAATTAAAACATCCCGTCCCGATGTTACATCTATCAGAGCACGACCCACTACGTAGACTACACTAGACTCCAGGCACTAGCTTCTACTCACTCACTGCTCGTTACCTGAAAAATAGTTGTAAGGGTGAGTTCCTCAATCGATATAATAAGCATTATAAATCATCATGTAATGCTAAGTAAATTTACACGTTAATCACCCTAATCATATCCTGCATTCAGTAACGGCACATCAACTCAAATATCATACTCAATAACAACGTAAAATGCAACTCAATAACAACATAAAATGCAACTCAAATGAGACTCGACTCGTCATGCATGTGGTACCATTCGGAGTAAAACTCCCAACTTAAAATCATTGCCATTTTAGTGGGCATCAAGGCATAAGCCTTCAACTTTCAACTTAAAATTTTGCCAATCCAGGCCAACGTGGTGTGAGCAAAGCTCCGATTTTTGCCAATCCAGGCCAACGTGGTGTGAGCAAAGCTCCGACTTAATGCATATGAATGTACATGGCATACACGACTTTAAATTCCGACAACATAATAATAACAGCAACACAACAAGGTTTTCAACATAATCAACTTGTAATCAACTTTGGCTCATCAAGCCTACAACTCAGTATTTTCAACAAAATCAACTTATAATCAACTTTGGCTCATCAAGCCTACAACTCAGTATTTTCAACAACTTTAACACAACTTATCAACATATTTATATCAACACTTCATAACATAACCCAACAGAATTACTCATCAAAATTAACGAAAAAAAACTAATCACCAATTATGTTCACAACATTAAAATATCAATTTTCCCACTCTGCAACAGTGTTAACCGGTTAACGCCCTGGGTTAACCGGTTAACGCAGGACAAAAATACATTTTCTGGCAACACGCAACAGTGTTAACCGGTTAACGCCCTGGGTTAACCGGTTAACGCAGGCAAAACAGCACATTTTCACAATTATAACAGTGTTAACCGGTTAACGCCCTGGGTTAACCGGTTAACGCAGACAAAACAGCAGTTCCTGCGCTAACACAAGGCAGAATGCAGAGTTCTCCGCATTTTCCGCCGTTGGAGGACTTCCGGACCTCCGATTCAACTTCCGTAAAAAGCTATACTTTCGGAAATTCACAACTAACCCAAACACATATTCAATTACAGTCTAAACACAGTTTCATCCAACGTAATTTTCCAGCATTCATAATCCCAATTAGGGTCAATTCAACGGCTATCACTACCCATGACATGTTAATCTATAATACCCATCAAACGACGATAAACCCCCCTTACCTGAGATAATCCGGCAATCTCTAAACTTCAAGCTTTTCCGTTCTTCAACCTTTGCTCTCTAGCTCTTCCTCTTTGCCCTTTCTCCACTTTTCACTTTTCAGCCGCTTCTCTGTTTCACGTGAAAACTCTTTACCAAAAATGAAAACCCTTTTTCCTTATTCCAACTTATATATTTTCCAAATAATTATTATTCCAAATAATAATAATAATAATAATCCAATAATTCAATTTATTTAATTAAATTATTAAATATATTATTAACTTAATTTAAATAATCCTCTTATTTAATTCGGGGTGTTACAACTCTCCCCTACTAAAAGAGTTTTCGTCCTCGAAAACATACCTCAAGCAAATAACTCTGGATAAGACTCTTTCATCTGACTCTCCAGTTCCTAAGTCACATTGCCACCTGCTGGTCCTCCCCAAGCTACTTTCACTAAGGCAATCTCTTTACCCCGCAACTGCTTCAACTCTCGATCCTCGATCCTCATAGGTGATGTTTCAACAGTCAGGTTATCTCTCACCTGTACATCATCTACTTGAATTACATGCGACGGATCATGAATGTACCTCCTCAACTGAGATACATGAAAAATCTCATGCAAATTCGCAAGTGACGGCGGTAAAGCGATACGATAGGCTACTTCTCCTATCCTCTCCAAAATCTGATACGGACCAATAAATCGAGGTGTCAACTTCTTTGACTTCAAAGCTCGACCAACCCCAGTTATCGGAGTAACACGAAGAAACACATGATCTCCCTCTTGAAACTCAAGTGATTTCCTCCTCTTGTCATGATAACTCTTCTGACGACTCTGAGCAATTCTCATCTTCTCCTGAATCATCTTAGTCTTTTCTGTAGTCTGTTGAACAATCTCTGGTCCAACCACAGCACTCTCACCGGACTCATACCAACATAACGGTGTCCGACATCTCCTACCATACAAAGCTTCAAACGGTGCCATACCAATACTCGAATGAAAACTATTGTTGTAGGTAAACTCAATCAAAGGTAAATAACAATCCCAAGCACCTCCCTTTTCCAAAACGCAAGCTCTCAAAAGATCCTCTAATGACTGAATCGTCCTCTCAGTCTGACCATCAGTCTGCGGATGATATGCAGAACTCAATCTCAGCTTAGTTCCCAAAGCCTTCTGCAAACCTTCCCAGAACTTCGATGTAAATCTAGGGTCTCTGTCCGAAACAATACTCGACGGAATACCATGCAAACTTACAATCTTCTCAATATACAACTCGGCTAATCTCTCTAACGGATAATCCATTCTGATCGGAATGAAATGAGCCGACTTTGTCAATCTGTCAACAATCACCCAAATAGCTTCAAAATTCTTAATTGTTCTCGGTAACCCAGAAACAAAATCCATACTGATACTATCCCACTTCCACTCTGGAATAGCCAACGGTTGCATTAGCCCAGACGGCTTCTGATGCTCAATCTTTGACTTCTGACAAGTCAAACAGGAATAAACAAAACTCGCAATTTCTCTTTTCATTCCCGGCCACCAAAATAACTTTTTCAAATCATGATACATCTTCGTAGCTCCAGGATGAATACTCAACCCACTACGATGTCCTTCTTCAAGAATACTCTTCTTAAGTTCGATAACATCCGGAATACACACCCGATTCCCAAACTTCAAAATACCATTCTCATCAACTCTGAATTCGCCACCTTGACCTTGATTCACTAGAGTCAACTTATCAACCAAAAGCACATCGGATTTCTGACCCTCTCTGATCTCATCCAGAATACCACTTGTTAACTTCAACATTCCCAATTTAACACTATTGTGAGTACTCTCACACACCAAACTCAAGTCTCTAAACTGCTCAATTAAATCCAATTCCTTAACCATTAACATAGACATATGTAATGATTTCCGACTCAATGCATCAGCCACTACGTTTGCTTTACCCGGATGGTAATTCAAACCAAAGTCATAATCCTTCAGAAACTCTAACCATCTTCTCTGTCTCATATTCAGCTCTTTCTGATCAAACAAATACTTTAAACTTTTATGGTCACTAAAAACTTCAAATCTTGATCCATACAAGTAATGCCTCCATAACTTCAGGACAAATACCACAGCTGCCAACTCTAAATCATGCGTCGGATAGTTCCTCTCATGAACCCTCAACTGTCTCGAAGCATAAGCTATAACCTGCTTATTCTGCATCAACACGCCACCCAAACCCAACAATGAAGCATCACAGTAAACCTCAAATGGTTCCGACGAACTCGGTAATATCAGAATAGGAGCAATAGTCAACCTTCTCTTTAACTCTTGGAAACCTTCTTCACATTTTGAGTCCCAAACAAACGCTTGCCCCTTCCTAGTCAACATCGTCAATGGTAACGCCAACTTAGAAAATCCCTCAATGAACTTCCTATAATAACCAGCCAAACCAAGGAAACTTCGAATCTCAGCAACAGACTTCGGAGCTTCCCACTTAGATACCGCTTCTATCTTAGAAGGATCAACAGCAACGCCACCTCTTGAAATCACATGACCAAGAAAACTCACCTCTCCTAACCAAAATTCACACTTGGACAATTTAGCAAATAACTTCTTTTCTCGGAGAATTTCTAAAACCACTCTCAAATGCTCAGCATGCTCTTCTTCAGATTTCGAATACACCAAAATATCATCAATAAACACCACAACAAACTTGTCTAGGTACGGATGGAAAATCCTATTCATATACTCCATAAATACTCCAGGCGCATTAGTCACACCAAAAGGCATCACAGAATACTCATAATGTCCATACCTTGTTCTGAAAGCAGTCTTCTGAATATCCTCGGTTTTCGCACGGATCTGATGATACCCAGATCTCAAATCTATTTTGCTGAACACACTTGCACCAACCAACTGATCCATCAAATCATCAATCCTCGGCAAAGGATACCGATTCTTGATCGTCACTTTATTCAGTTGCCTGTAGTCCACACACAACCTCATCGTACCTTCTTTCTTCTTAACCAATAGCACTGGTGCACCCCACGGTGACACACTCGGACGAATAAATTCCTTATCCAACAGATCTTCCAACTGACTCTTCAATTCAGTTAACTCAACAGCAGACATACGGTACGGAGCCATCGATATCGGCCTAGTACCAGGTACCAAATCAATCGAGAACTCCACTTCTCGTTCTGGCGGTAATTCATTCACCTCTTCCGGAAACACATCAGGAAAATCACACACCACGGCTAGATCGTCAATCACCAGTTTATCTTTAGCCTCCAAAGTTGCTAACAGCATAAACAACTCTGCCCCATCAGCTACTTCTTCATTCACTTGCCTTGCTGATAGAAACAAACTCTTTCCCTCCTCAATCTCAGGGAAGACCACCGTCTTATCAAAACAATTGATAGAAACTCGGTTAAACACCAACCAGTTCATACCCAGAATAACATCAATCTGCACTAGTGGAAGACACACTAGGTCCATCCCAAATTCTCTACCAAAAATACTCAAAGGACAATTTAAACAAACCGAAGTAGTAGTCACTGAACCCTTCGCAGGAGTATCAATCACCATACTACCAAACATCTCAGATATCTCTAACTTAAGTTTCACAGCACAATCCAAAGATATAAAGGAATGAGTCGTACCTGTGTCAATAATAGCTACAAGAGGAAAGCCATTAATATAACACGTACCTCGGATGAGTCTGTCCTCACTGGAGGTTTGAGTTCCGGTCAATGCGAATACCTTCCCAGTCTGAGATTTCTTTGGCTTCTGACACTGACTTCCAATATGCCCTTCTTCGCCACAATTAAAACAAATCACTTCCTTGTGCTTGCAATCAGCTATTGCATGACCAATCTTACCACAGCGAAAACACCTCTTTACTTCAGCAGTGCATACATTACTCTTATGACCAGCCTGACCATATTTGAAGCAAACTATACCAGCAGGAGCACCTCCCCCACTAGCCCTCTGAGTCGGAGCAGCTCTTTGCTTCCCTTTTCCAGCTGGAGCATCATACGGCTTGCCACGATTTTGATGTTGCTTGCCTCTGCGGTCACTGACAATCTTGTAATGAGTATTATTGTCTTCTTCAAATATCCTGCAGCTATCAACCAATTCAGTAAAATTGCGTATCTTTTGATACCCAACAACCTTCTTAATTTCAGAGCGCAGTCCGTTTTCAAACTTGATGCACTTTGAAAATTCAGCACCAGCACCAGTGTAATGAGGATAAAATTTGGACAGCTCCACAAATTTCGCAGCATAATCAGTGACAGACATGCTTCCTTGCTTCAGCTCAAGGAACTCAATTTCCTTCTTACCACGGACATCTTCCGGATAGTACTTTCTCAGAAATTCCCTACGGAATACATCCCAAGTAATGGCTTCACCTGCCACGGTCAACCTCTCGTGAGTCTCTAGCCACCAGTCATCAGCTTCGACTGCTAGCATGTGAGTACCATACCGAACCTTCTGAGCTGGAGTGCAATCCATAACACGGAAGATTCTCTCAATCTCTTTCAACCATCCCAAGGCTGCATCTGGATCATGCTTCCCTTTAAACACCGGCGGATTCTCTCTTTGAAAAGTCGCCAAGCTACGTGATCCAGCATCACCACCAGCATTTGGCAAATTCTGCACAGCTTGTGCCATCGCTTGCATTGCGGCAGCCATTGCAGCGTCATTCCTTCCAGCCATTTCAACTTATCACTACAACACAACTTAAAAGTTAGACTAGTAACAATTACACAATTGTTAGACAGTAACGACACGACAACTGGCCGGACAGACCGGCCTGCTCTGATACCACTAATGTAACACCCTTCTAAAATACCCCAAATATTTAATTTACAACAACAAATATATAAATCAGAGTAATTATTGCAGTTAAGGGTGTCACACAACACTTCACACATTTCACCATAAAAATCAGTCATGCTCATTATTTAATTCAACATAAACACTTCTTGCAAAATACGCAGCGGATAGAATCAACCAACCATTCAAAACATATAATGTTTTACAGGTAAAAAGGTTCAACAATCAACAATAAACAATTAAAACATCCCGTCCCGATGTTACATCTATCAGAGCACGACCCACTACGTAGACTACACTAGACTCCAGGCACTAGCTTCTACTCACTCACTGCTCGTTACCTGAAAAATAGTTGTAAGGGTGAGTTCCTCAATCGATATAATAAGCATTATAAATCATCATGTAATGCTAAGTAAATTTACACGTTAATCACCCTAATCATATCCTGCATTCAGTAACGGCACATCAACTCAAATATCATACTCAATAACAACGTAAAATGCAACTCAATAACAACATAAAATGCAACTCAAATGAGACTCGACTCGTCATGCATGTGGTACCATTCGGAGTAAAACTCCCAACTTAAAATCATTGCCATTTTAGTGGGCATCAAGGCATAAGCCTTCAACTTTCAACTTAAAATTTTGCCAATCCAGGCCAACGTGGTGTGAGCAAAGCTCCGATTTTTGCCAATCCAGGCCAACGTGGTGTGAGCAAAGCTCCGACTTAATGCATATGAATGTACATGGCATACACGACTTTAAATTCCGACAACATAATAATAACAGCAACACAACAAGGTTTTCAACATAATCAACTTGTAATCAACTTTGGCTCATCAAGCCTACAACTCAGTATTTTCAACAAAATCAACTTATAATCAACTTTGGCTCATCAAGCCTACAACTCAGTATTTTCAACAACTTTAACACAACTTATCAACATATTTATATCAACACTTCATAACATAACCCAACAGAATTACTCATCAAAATTAACGAAAAAAAACTAATCACCAATTATGTTCACAACATTAAAATATCAATTTTCCCACTCTGCAACAGTGTTAACCGGTTAACGCCCTGGGTTAACCGGTTAACGCAGGACAAAAATACATTTTCTGGCAACACGCAACAGTGTTAACCGGTTAACGCCCTGGGTTAACCGGTTAACGCAGGCAAAACAGCACATTTTCACAATTATAACAGTGTTAACCGGTTAACGCCCTGGGTTAACCGGTTAACGCAGACAAAACAGCAGTTCCTGCGCTAACACAAGGCAGAATGCAGAGTTCTCCGCATTTTCCGCCGTTGGAGGACTTCCGGACCTCCGATTCAACTTCCGTAAAAAGCTATACTTTCGGAAATTCACAACTAACCCAAACACATATTCAATTACAGTCTAAACACAGTTTCATCCAACGTAATTTTCCAGCATTCATAATCCCAATTAGGGTCAATTCAACGGCTATCACTACCCATGACATGTTAATCTATAATACCCATCAAACGACGATAAACCCCCCTTACCTGAGATAATCCGGCAATCTCTAAACTTCAAGCTTTTCCGTTCTTCAACCTTTGCTCTCTAGCTCTTCCTCTTTGCCCTTTCTCCACTTTTCACTTTTCAGCCGCTTCTCTGTTTCACGTGAAAACTCTTTACCAAAAATGAAAACCCTTTTTCCTTATTCCAACTTATATATTTTCCAAATAATTATTATTCCAAATAATAATAATAATAATAATCCAATAATTCAATTTATTTAATTAAATTATTAAATATATTATTAACTTAATTTAAATAATCCTCTTATTTAATTCGGGGTGTTACATTCTAAACTAGAAATCATTCTCATTGGATTATCAGTTCATAATCGCTTTGTCACTGGTCCTCCCTTACGAATGTGTTTTTCCATGCTTAGATGCCTTTTGATTTCCTTTTATGATAATATTTATTAAGTATCTTAGTTAGAACACATGCTGGTTAACTCCGAGTAGATCATGCCAGATATTTGTCCAGTGATAAGTTATCCAAAAACCGCTTTAAAGTCATAGGTTTGTTAACTTTCTATGATCGATGTTCTGATCCCCAAGGGGTTAACGCTAAATGGAGGTCAAATGCTTTTGCTTTGCATGACCTAACTAAAGTCGATTATGCCAGAGGACCTGTATTACATGCTTTACACAATATACTCGTCAAACATGGGTTCCTCATTAAAAATTCTTGCTCATGCAAGGGAAAAGAGAGTATTCCCATAATTTTATTAATAATATTTATTACATAGACTAGTTATGATCAAATTTGAAACCGATTACACTTCAGACCCCGGATCCTCCGACTTGTAAGCCTCATCATTCATCCTCTGGTTGCCACCAAAAGACCCTTCCCTATCCAGGGTCAGCATTCCTTTTTTCCTAAAGCCCGCCATCTTTATTACCATCAGGCTCATTCTGTGACATCCTCTTTTCCAGACCTTAACCTCGAGTTTCCTGGTAATGCTTTGTGTTGCATTCATGTTATCCAGGCCTACCAAGCTGATTTCTTCACTTATAGTATGATGTCCGCAAGTCGGTATGATGTTCTCGGTCCATATCTTTATGATCATGTCTTGCTCTATCTCCACTCTAAACGGTATCATCTCACTTGTTGATTCTGACGATTCTCATCTAGTGAAGTGATCAATAGCCCCTACTAAGAACTTCATCTATTCGTCAGCCATGAGCAATGAACTCGGAATATTCGATATATGTTTGTAAAAACCCCATGGTATGCTTAAGAAGTCATACACTAAGGGGTGGTGCCTTATGTTTAAGCTGACTCCAATATTTCTATTGTCATCTCTCAAGATCTGACTAGCTCCATTCTAAGTTGGATGGACTAATCGGACGTCGCTTGGCATCCTTCTGGCACTTCCACTGCTTGTTACCTGGTTCTTCAGTAACTCCTCTCTTGGATCGATATTGATTATTTTACTTTTAATTGATCATCCTTGAGTGGTTCGTCAACATAATTCCTTCTTTTCAATCTTAGATTATCTTTATAACATTTTCTGGCTATTCCTCGATCACCTTTCACTATTCCAACTCGGACATCTTCTAAGGTCTACTTTAATATAAGATACAGGGCGAACAACACTGCTTTCAGAGCATTGAACGAGGGCCTGTCAATAATAATGTTATAGGGGGACGCAACATTGACAATTATATATCTTACTTGGGTGTTCATTGCATGGTATCTACTTCCGAAGGTGGTCATTATGGGAAGATGCCCCAATACCTATATATGCTCTCTAGAGAATCCTACCAAAGTACCTTTGAACATGAGTAAGTCGGTGGTATCAAAATTCATCCCTTTGAATGGATCTCAGTGCAAGACATTTGGTGAGCTGTCGGGGTCTATCAAGACTCTCTTTATGCTCCAATTCTGGATTCGTACTTTAATCACCATGGGATTGTTTTCATGGGACAACACTCCTTCTAAGTCCTTTCTAGACAAACTAATCACAACCAAATCCTCTTTTCCATCTAACAGTAACTTTTCTTCAATATGCATTACTGGCGTAGCATACCTTTTATTAGCTGAGCTAGTTTTTCCTCCTCCCATGAATCTCCATGCTATCGTATTCAGCGTATGACAGGTTATCTTGGCTTCACATAATTCTTTTGTACTCTTCCCCTTCTTCTATGTAGGGTTTTCCAAATTAGGGTCTTCTCAATGAGGACTTCTTTTTCCGGTTTGACCTCTCACGTCTTTAACATACGACAATAACCGACCTCTCTGAATTAATATCTCAATTTATTTTTTTAGTTGGTGACAATTTTCTGTATGGTGCCCTCGAAGTTTGTGATATGCACACCATGCACTTTCGTCTTTTCCCATTACAGTGTGCACCCCTCTTGGGACCACCGGCCTGGGGAGGAATTTGTGGTGATATACCTCCTTTAAGATGTATTTACATCTAGCAAATAATGTCATGTAATCCTGCTCTTTTTTGAAAGGTCGCCGGGATGACCTTTCTATTTTCTGGTCTTCGGGTCCTGGCTTAAAGTATTCCTTCATATGTCTGGTCTCTTCTTCCTTGGTCCACACTTTCTCTTTTGCATCTCAGGATATTTTTCCATGTTACTTTCTTCTCCTTTGATGTAACATTCCGCTCGGGTGATAACCTCATCCATGTTGGATGCCGACTTTTTATGCTAATGACTCATTGATTTGCCCAACTTTGAGGTTATGCTGAAATGCTTCGACGAACATTTCCTGATTCGGATGGGATACCTTAATTGTTTCTACATTAAGTCTTGCAATATATTCCCTGAGAGATTCTGCATGCTCTTGTCGGACGTTAAACAGACTGGTAGTCGACACTTTCTTATGCTTACTTATCGAAAAGTATTGTACTATCTTCTTGGTTAAGTCCTAGTAGCTAATGATAGAGAACCTGGGTAGATTCATATACCACCTTAAAGAACCTTCCTTAAAGGTCCCTACCATGAGCTTACATTTGAGTGAATCAGAAGCTCCTATTATGGCCATTTGATTGTTAATGTTAATAATATGCTCTAAGTCTTACCATTGAAAGACACTAATGATTGTGGCTTGAAGTTCTCCGAGACCTGATCATCGCAGATAGCTTCAGATAAAAGTTTAGATCCATGAGGCTCCTCCTCTGTATCTCCATCTTGAAGACTTTGTGATTATAGGACTTGGACATGGTCTTGCAAGGCTCCGTTTTATTGATGAAGGGTTTCTACCACTATGAGCAATTGAGTTGTATCTGGCGGCGGAGGTGGGTCACTTCGACTGGGAGATGATCCTGACATCGTCCGGCCGAAGTACTAACGCTTTGGTGATGGTTTTTGCATGGCGTGGTAAATTTTTACCAAGACCCCATGGTGGGCTCCAAATGTTCTTGCTAAAAAACACTAAAAGGTTGACTTCCTTGTTCTAGTTCAAGGAAAGCCTAAAATGAATGGTTGGAGTGTATGTTATGTTAGGTTTTCGTGTTTACTGCCTTCCTTCTACCCTCTAAGTATCCTCTTATATATAGGTTTCCTTATCCTCTTTCCTGACTCTTCATATCCTTCGTAAATTCTCATGTCAATAACGTTCGACGCCCCTTATAACTGCCATTAAACGGCCGCCTCTTCAATAATTGTAACTCCATGCCATAATGTATCATATAGTAACTGTAAGTTTGACCTTTCAAATGGCTTCCTAGCCTTATCATCATGCCCGATCTCTACTAATGGGATCATTCTTAGTGTATAGCAGGTCGGGTCCACCTGGGTTATTCTGATGTCCTAACCAGATTTCAATTAGTAGGTACGATGTCATACCTGAGTTCCGACTTGTAAATGGTAGCATGACTATCCTAACTAATGACCTCACCCTACTCGGTTGTTATTCCAATTCGGCTTTAAAGAGCTCGGGTGAGCTAGTAGGTTCTGTCAATCTCATACCTCAGTTGACTAACTTAATTTTTCGAGATGCACACCACCGACTTTAACATTCATCAACATTTTCGTCATCAAAACACTAAGAAGGTTATTACCATCAACATCATCATTTTTATACCTTCCACCACATAGATCCACAAACATGACATCTGGTATTAGAAGCAAACCCTAACTAGGGGTTTCAATTTTGTGTATTACATGCTTTTGGCTTTCGCTGGGATCAGGGAGGGTATACCATATAGGGTTTTGTGGGGCCATTATAGGATTTGTAAGAGTTGGTATCACCCAAAATTTGTTGTGTTCTTTTAGAAATTGCTTCATGATAGGTTGTCGATCAGGAAGAACCTTTTAAGAAGTTATCATGGATCTATGTACCTGAAGGAAATAAATATCGGCATATGGATTTTTGGTGATGAAAATGCATGACAATAGCCTTCAACACTAATAAGATAACTCAAGATCAAGTTCTTATACAAACAAATACTATCTAGAAAAGTCTTTAAGCTACTCGGGTGAAAAGTGTGAAAGCTCGTTAGGTCATGTTTCTCTGTCTGTATGAGTGAACCAAGTACTATAAAAGTAAGGCATTAGCTTAAGAGTAGTAAGGAAACCCACACACACACTTCAAAATACTTTTCTATTTTGAAAATTCTTTTCTAAGCCAAGACCATGTGATTAAAAATTTATCCAAACATTTTTTTAACCATCTAATCGATTAGAAAGTTGTGTCAATCAATTGGCAAAACTTTTTGATCTATCCAATAGATTAGGGAACTTTTTATCACTTTTTATGAAAACTATCTATATAGGCATTGTGCGCATTGGTGTGACATTGTATTCCTTACTTTCCTTACATGTGTATACGACATTTTGATTATATACACTATGTACCACTACCATTTCCAGATTATGCAAATTTGATGTATATGTTATGTGGATTGGTTATCATTTTAGATTTCATCGGGTGATTATATCATCACTTTTGCAAGCACTCCATATGAGGTTGTTGATGGATACATGGAGTGGTACTATAGGATATCCATCCTCGTATGATACATCTCCCCCTCAAGAATCCCATAAAATAGTCCATGCTTTAGTATATGAAGACCATGCATATGCATGACCTTCTGATTCGAGGTATCATGGATTCTTGGAGATCTACAATACGTGTTCGGAGATTTTTCCACTGATGAAGATAATCTTGCGTTTAAATACTTGTTTTAAACATTCGACTTAGCTCAGGTGGACCATTAGATTACTTATGAAATTTTGTTGTTGTTTATTATTTTGAGTATATTTATGATGTATTATTATTGACATTTATTTTGAGCGTCTTATGTTGATTATTCTAATATCCAACAAATTGTAACGTTAATAATATCCAACAACATCAAGTGACTTGGACCTTCTCTGCAATGATTCAACTACATTAGACATGTTCAACTATGGTCCAAAATTTGTCTCTTCCATGCTTAATTTCCTCCAATGGATATGAACAGGGTCTAATGGCCATGATTCACCACACAAGTTATATCTTCCTAATTTAGAAGCATAAGGAAACATGTTATTTTAAGATTACAACCATATATCGCGGTGCTGGTTTCCACATACCTAAATCTTCCAAACTCTTCAGTAGTGCGTCTCAAGCAGTTCTTGATACAGATCCACTGTTTCTCAAAATTGATTTGTGTGTGTGTGTGATCAATTTCATAAAAAAGTATTTTAAAAAGAAGCTCTAATGTTTCTTAATTGTAAATTTATATTGTCATGCATACTCTCCCAGAATTTTCCCATGTCACTTTTACTATTTTTCGACTTCTACTTTAATTTTCAATGAATATACTTATTCATGATATGAAAAATAATACCATATAACAGGGAATTCAAATAAATATTAAAAATAAAATTTACAAATTACAATTTCAAAAACTAGTAAGCATATATATTAGTATGGTATTCAAATACAAATCGGTCCAAATAAAAACAGTAAAATAATTTTAAAAAGCTAAAAATCCAATAAATAAAATATTATTGGATATATTTGGATGTCATTTTATAAAAACAGTCCTTTATATTTCTACCTTGAATGAAGCCATTAGTTTTCTTCCCAAGAGATTAGCAACCTCAGAAGCAAGACACAAACAGTCCTTTATATTTTTGCCTTGAATGAAGTCATTCTACTCCTTGGAAACCAAATAAGGCATAATCTTGGCTAACCTATCATTAATAATCTTTGAAATTAACTTGAACTTAAAGTTTGCAAGGGCTATTGGTATGCAATTCTCCATAGATTCGGCATCACCAGACTTTCAAATAAGAACTAAGATGCAAGCATTTAAATTTGGAAGCAGGCAACCAGTCTTGAAGAATTGCCAAGTAACATTGCAAACATAACTATGGATGATGTTCCAATACATTTTAAAAAACATTCCCTCCAAAATCATTTGGCCCTGGCGCACTATCCTTTCTAAGCCCAAAGGTAGCTCCTTTAATTTCTTCCTTAGAGGGAATGATAGTCGGGATTGATTTCATGGAGTCATTGACCAAGGTGGGAGTGATGTCAGTCAGGTTATTATATTGTGATGTACCTGCAAAACAAAAAATGTTAGTGTAATAGTTCACCGCATATGCAACCATCTCTGTCTCATCAGTGATCAATCTGTCACTATCTTTACGACTAGTAATCTTATTTGTGGCTCCTTTGATTTTTGTTACCCTATAAAAGTAATAAGTGTTTCTGTCTCTCTGAGCATGCCATCTAATTTTAGCCTTCTCTTTCCAAAATAACTCTTCCTTTGCTAAAGCAAGCTCCAAATCCTTCTAAGCCTTGGTTTTTTGCTCCTTCAGGCTTTCACTCATACCTTGCAGGCTGATTTTTTCCTGAATAGTGGATAAATTAGTGGTAGAATGTTGAACCAATTGATGAATACCACCAAACACCTCTGTATTCCGGATTTTAAACAATTTTTTTGAGGTTTTGGAGTTTTTGTGCAAAATATACATATGACATCCTACAATAGGATATGACCAGGAGGTTTGAATAAGAGGTTGGAACTGGTCATGAAAGGTCCACATGCTGAGGAATCTGAAGCTAGATTTGATTCTAATTATGCTAAAGTTAGCTTCCAGAGAAATGGGGAAATTTTCAGAACTAAGCTTAGGGATAGTTTCTATGTTGGAATATTTACAAGTTGTTAACCATGATTGGTTGGGAAAACAAACCTATCTAATTTCCTTTCAACAAGAGTTATGTCATTCTTACCATTGGACCAGGTGAAGAATGAGCCTTTAGAGGGCATGTCTACCATACAATTATGGTTAACCAAATCCTGGAAATCTATAGTGGAGGCTCTAGAAGGGGGGATGGGGTGCTTCCTCTATGTTCATGGGCATCAAGGATAACATTAAAATCCCCTACGTAGTACGAGGGGTGGTTGTAACACCCTTCTAAAATACCCCAAAATTAATTAAAATAATAAACATATAATCAGAGTAATAGTGCACCAAGGGTGTCACACAAACATTCCACACCATTTAAACAATATAACAATCATGCTCTTTTATTTAATTTAAATATAGAGTATTTGCACAATTACGCAGCGGATAGAGATCAACTCAATCATGCAAAACATGTAACATCACATGTAATTTAGTTCAACCACAACAACAATAATAATCAAAGTGTTCCCGCCCGATGTTACATCTATCAGAGCATGACCCACTAGGGAGACTACACTAGACTCCAAGCATTTGCTTCTAATCAACTCATTTCTCGTTACCTGAAAAATAGTTGTAAGGGTGAGTTCCTCAATCAATATAATAAGCATTATAAAACAACATGTAATGCCAAGTAATTAACACATCAATCACCCTAATTGCAATACACATTCAGTAATAGCTCATTGGCTTAAACATCATACTCAACATCAATATACAATACCAGTATAATCTCAAATCATACTTAACAACCACACAACACACGTATAATATTGGAATACATCCATTCATATTATACGTCATACATATATTATGCAATGAGACTCCACACATGCGGTACCGATTATTCTTGAACATATAGTTCAAGCTCACCGATCCCTCCAGATACGGCTACTAAGCTCACTAGTCCCACTCATTTGAGACCTAGTGACTCACTCACTAATTCCTCACCATGGGAATTAGCTACAGCCCCGAAGGCTAGACTATGCACACTAATCATCTAGTATGCAAACATCAACAACAAACCCACAATGGTTCACTCACTAATTCCTCACTATGGGAATTAGCTACAGCCCCGAAGGCTATGCCATGCATGCTAATCATCTAGCAATGCAGCATTAACAACAATTCACAACGGACATATGCTCACACTCTAAGCCATACAATAGTCCATTCACACATACATGCATAATACATACATTCACATCATTATGCATACCATCATACATCATCAACACATGTATCAACACATCATTATCATGTAAATCAATTAAACACAGTATTAGCACACTCTACTAATACCTATACTGCTCAAAACAGCGGGAAATAATCCCTATTACATCATACGCCAACATAGGCCAACTCTCAATTATGTACACAACATTAAAAAACCAATTTTTCCACTCTGCAACAGTGTTAACCGGTTAACGCCCTGGGTTAACCGGTTAACGCAGGCAAAACTCACTTTCTGGCAAAACGCAACAGTGTTAACCGGTTAACGCCCTGGGTTAACCGGTTAACGCAGGCAAAACTCAATATTTTCACATTTCAATACAGTGTTAACCGGTTAACACCCTGGGTTAACCGGTTAACGCAGACCAAACAACAATTCCTGCGCTAACACACGGCAGAATGCAGAATTCCGCCGTTGGAAGATTTCCGGACCTCCGATTCCGATTCCGTAAACAGCTATACGATCGGGAAAACATTACTCACACAAATACCGATTTAATTTCAACTTTCAACACAGTTCATCCAACAACATTTCAACATTTACAAATCCCAATTAGGGTCAAATTAACGGCTTATCACTACCCATGACATATTATCCCAAAATACCCATTAATCGACGATAAACCCCCCTTACCTTAACAATCCGGCAGAATCTTTGAGCTTCAAGCTTTCGATCTCCAACCTTTGCTCTTCAGCTCCTCTTCTCTGCCCTTTTTCCCTTTTCTCTCACGATGCTTCTCTGTTCTGTTTTCACGTGAAATGCTTTTTCCAAAATGAGAACTTTTCCTTATTCCAACATATATATACTTTCCAAAAATAATAAACCAAAAATAATAATAATAAAATTTCCAATTATTTAATTAAATTAATAATTAAATTATTAACTCAATTCAAATAATTATTTTATTATTATCGGGGTGTTACAACTCTCCCCCACTAAAAGAGTTTTCGTCCTCGAAAACATACCTCAAGCGAACAACTCTGGATAAGACTCCTTCATCTTACTCTCCAGTTCCCAAGTCACGTTGCCACCTGCTGGTCCTCCCCAAGCTACCTTCACCAAGGCAATCTCTTTACCCCGCAACTGCTTCAACTCTCGATCCTCTATCCTCATAGGTGATGTTTCAACAGTCAGGTTATCTCTCACCTGTACATCATCTACTTGGACTATATGCGACGGATCATGAATGTATCTCCTCAACTGAGACACATGAAAAACCTCATGCAAATTCGCAAGCGACGGCGGTAAAGCGATACGATAGGCTACCTCTCCTATCCTCTCCAAAATCTGATAAGGACCAATGAATCGAGGTGTCAACTTCTTCGACTTCAAGGCTCGACCAACACCAGTTATCGGAGTAACACGAAGAAACACATGATCTCCCTCTTGGAACTCAAGTGACTTCCTCCTCTTGTCATGATAACTCTTCTGACGACTCTGAGCAATTCTCATCTTATCCTGAATCATCTTAATCTTTTCCGTAGTTTGTTGAACAATCTCCGGTCCAACCACAGCACTCTCACCGGACTCATACCAACATAACGGTGTCCGACATCTCCTACCATACAAAGCTTCAAACGGTGCCATACCAATGCTCGAATGAAAACTATTGTTGTAGGTAAACTCAATCAAAGGTAAATAACAATCCCAAGCACCTCCCTTTTCCAAAACACAAGCTCTCAAAAGATCTTCTAATGACTGAATCGTCCTCTCAGTCTGACCATCAGTCTGCGGATGATATGCAGAACTCAATCTCAGCTTAGTTCCCAAAGCCCTCTGCAAACCTTCCCAGAACTTCGATGTAAATCTAGGATCTCTGTCTGAAACAATACTCGACGGAGTACCATGCAAACTTACAATCTTCTCAATATACAACTCGGCTAATCTCTCTAACGGATAATCCATTCTGATCGGAATGAAATGAGCCGACTTCGTCAATCTATCAACAATCACCCAAATAGCCTCAAAATTCTTACTTGTTCTCGGCAAACCAGAAACAAAATCCATACTGATACTGTCCCACTTCCACTCTGGAATAGCCAACGGTTGCATTAGCCCAGACGGCTTCTGATGCTCAATCTTTGACTTCTGACAAGTCAAACAAGAATACACAAAACTTGCAATTTCTCTTTTCATTCCCGGCCACCAAAACAACTTCTTCAAATCATGATACATCTTCGTAGCTCCAGGATGAATACTCAACCCACTACGATGTCCTTCTTCAAGAATACTCTTCTTAAGTTCTGTATCATCCGGAATACACACCCGATCACCAAATCTCAAAACATCATTCTCATCAACTCTGAATTCACCACCTTGGCCTTGATTCACTAAAGTCAACTTATCAACCAAAAGCATATCAGATTTCTGACCCTCTCTGATCTCATCCAAAATACCACTTGTTAACTTCAACATTCCCAATTTAACACTATTGTGGGTACTCTCACACACCAAACTCAAATCCCTAAACTGTTCAATTAAATCCAATTCCTTAACCATTAACATAGACATATGTAATGATTTCCGACTCAATGCATCAGCCACTACATTTGCTTTACCTGGATGGTAATTCAACCCAAAATCATAATCCTTCAGAAACTCTAACCATCTCCTCTGTCTCATATTCAGCTCTTTCTGATCAAACAAATACTTTAAACTCTTATGGTCACTGAAAACCTCAAATCTTGATCCATACAAGTAATGCCTCCACAACTTCAAAACAAACACTACAGCTGCTAACTCTAAATCGTGCGTCGGATAGTTCCTTTCATGAACCCTCAGCTGTCTCGAAGCATAAGCTATAACCTGCTTATTCTGCATCAACACACCACCCAAACCCAACAATGAAGCATCACAGTAAACTTCAAATGGTTCCGACGAACTCGGTAACGTCAAAATAGGAGCAGTAGTCAACCTTCTCTTTAACTCTTGGAAACCTTCTTCACATTTTGAGTCCCAAACAAACGCTTGCCCCTTTCTAGTCAACATCGTCAACGGTAACGCCAACTTAGAAAATCCCTCAATGAACTTCCTATAATAACCAGCCAAACCAAGGAAACTTCGAATTTCAGCAATCGACTTCGGAGCTTCCCACTTAGACACCGCTTCTATCTTAGAAGGATCAACAGCAACACCACCTCTTGAAATCACATGCCCAAGAAAACTAACTTCTTCTAACCAAAATTCACACTTAGACAGTTTAGCAAATAACTGCTTTTCTCGCAGCACTCCTAAAACCACTCTCAAATGCTCAGCATGCTCTTCTTCAGATTTCGAATACACCAAAATGTCATCGATAAACACCACAACAAACTGATCCAAGTACGGATGAAAAATCCTATTCATGTACTCCATAAATACTCCAGGTGCATTAGTCACACCAAAAGGCATTACAGAATACTCATAATGTCCATACCTCTTTCTGAAAGCAGTCTTCTGAATATCCTCAGTTTTCACACGTATCTGATGATACCCAGATCTCAAATCTATCTTGCTGAACACACTCGCACCAACCAACTGATCCATCAAATCATCAATCCTCGGCAAAGGATACCGATTCTTGATCGTCACTTTATTCAGTTGCCTGTAGTCCACACACAACCTCATAGTACCTTCCTTCTTCTTAACCAACAACACTGGTGCACCCCACGGTGACACACTTGGACGAATAAACTTCTTATCCAACAAATCTTCCAACTGACTTTTCAATTCAGCTAACTCAACAGCAGACATACGGTACGGAGCCATCGATATCGGTCTAGTACCAGGTACCAACTCAATCGAGAACTCAACTTCACGCTCTGGCGGTAACTCAGTCACTTCTTCCGGAAACACATCAGGAAAATCACACACCACTGCTAGATCACGAATCACTAGTTTATCTTTAGCCTCTAAAGTTGCCAACAGCATAAACAACTCTGCCCCATCTGCCACTTCCTCATTCACCTGCCTGGCTGATAGAAACAGACTCTGCCCTTCCTCAGTCTCAGGAAATATCACCGTCTTATCAAAACAGTTGATATAAACTCGGTTAAACACCAACCAGTTCATACCCAAGATAACGTCAATCTGCACTAATGGAAGACACACAAGGTCTATCCCAAAATCTCTACCAAAAATATTCAAAGGACAACTCAAACAAACCGAAGTAGTAGTCACTGAACCCTTTGCAGGAGTATCAATCACCATACTTCCACGCATCTCAGATATCTCTAATTTAAGCTTCACAGCACAATCCACAGATATAAAAGAATGAGTAGCACCTGTGTCAATAATAGCTATAAGAGGAAAGCCATTAATATAACACGTACCTCTGATCAAACGATCATCTGCAGAAGTCTCAGAACCTGATAGAGCAAAAACCTTGCCTCCTGACTGATTCTCCTTCTTCGGCTTAGGACACTGGGGACTGATATGACCCAACTCTCCACAGTTGAAACAAGTTACAGTCTTCAATCGGCACTCTGCAGCCAAGTGACCACCTTTCCCACACTTGAAACACTTCATCTCAGCACTGGTACACTCATGAACACGATGTCCAGCCCGACCACATCTATAACACTTAGCAGGAGCACTAGAGTCTCCCCCACTAGGCCTCTTCATCCCACTCTGCTTCTGAAAACCTTTGCCAGCTGCATACGGTTTTCCACGATCCATCTGATCCTTACCCTTCCTATCAACCCTCTGCTGATAGCTTTCTGCTCTAGCCTTGGAATCCTGTTCAAAAATTCTGCAACAGTCAACCAAGTCAGAAAACACCCTGATCCTCTGATATCCAATAGCTTGTTTGATCTCAGGACGCAACCCGTTCTCAAACTTCACACATTTCGAAAATTCTCCAGCAGCCTCATTATAGGGAGTATAGTACTTTGACAGCTCGGTGAACTTCGCAGCATACTCAGTAACCGACCTGTTACCCTGCTTCAATTCCAAAAACTCTATCTCTTTCTTTCCTCTGACATCCTCTGGAAAATACTTTCTCAGGAACCTTTCCCTGAACACAGCCCAAGTGATTTCAGTATTCCCAGCAGATTCCAACTCAGTGCGGATAGCAACCCACCAATCATCAGCTTCCTCTGACAGCATATGTGTACCGAACCTGACCTTCTGGTTATCAGCACACTCAGTCACTCGGAAGATTCTCTCTATCTCCTTCAACCACTTCTGAGCGCCATCTGGATCGTATGCTCCCTTGAACATTGGAGGATTGTTCTTCTGGAACTCACTCAGTTGACGAGCAGCTCCCATTCCCACAACATTCGGATTTCCTCCAAGTACTCCAGCTAGCATACCCAGAGCCTCAGCAATTGCAGCATCATCTCTACCTCTTCCAGCCATCTCTATTCTGAAAACCCAAACAAGCTAAACAAATAAGTACTGATAGGGTTACACAACACCTATCCCGTACAGGGGAAACAGAATAACTACGACTCGACTCGACCGACTATGCTCTGATACCACTAATGTAACACCCTTCTAAAATACCCCAAAATTAATTAAAATAATAAACATATAATCAGAGTAATAGTGCACCAAGGGTGTCACACAAACATTCCACACCATTTAAACAATATAACAATCATGCTCTTTTATTTAATTTAAATATAGAGTATTTGCACAATTACGCAGCGGATAGAGATCAACTCAATCATGCAAAACATGTAACATCACATGTAATTTAGTTCAACCACAACAACAATAATAATCAAAGTGTTCCCGCCCGATGTTACATCTATCAGAGCATGACCCACTAGGGAGACTACACTAGACTCCAAGCATTTGCTTCTAATCAACTCATTTCTCGTTACCTGAAAAATAGTTGTAAGGGTGAGTTCCTCAATCAATATAATAAGCATTATAAAACAACATGTAATGCCAAGTAATTAACACATCAATCACCCTAATTGCAATACACATTCAGTAATAGCTCATTGGCTTAAACATCATACTCAACATCAATATACAATACCAGTATAATCTCAAATCATACTTAACAACCACACAACACACGTATAATATTGGAATACATCCATTCATATTATACGTCATACATACATTATGCAATGAGACTCCACACATGCGGTACCGACTATTCTTGAACATATAGTTCAAGCTCACCGATCCCTCCAGATACGGCTACTAAGCTCACTAGTCCCACTCATTTGAGACCTAGTGACTCACTCACTAATTCCTCACCATGGGAATTAGCTACAGCCCCGAAGGCTAGACTATGCACACTAATCATCTAGTATGCAAACATCAACAACAAACCCACAATGGTTCACTCACTAATTCCTCACTATGGGAATTAGCTACAGCCCCGAAGGCTATGCCATGCATGCTAATCATCTAGCAATGCAGCATTAACAACAATTCACAACGGACATATGCTCACACTCTAAGCCATACAACAGTCCATTCACACATACATGCATAATACATACATTCACATCATTATGCATACCATCATACATCATCAACACATGTATCAACACATCATTATCATGTAAATCAATTAAACACAGTATTAGCACACTCTACTAATACCTATACTGCTCAAAACAGCGGGAAATAATCCCTATTACATCATACGCCAACATAGGCCAACTCTCAATTATGTACACAACATTAAAAAACCAATTTTTCCACTCTGCAACAGTGTTAACCGGTTAACGCCCTGGGTTAACCGGTTAACGCAGGCAAAACTCACTTTCTGGCAAAACGCAACAGTGTTAACCGGTTAACGCCCTGGGTTAACCGGTTAACGCAGGCAAAACTCAATATTTTCACATTTCAATACAGTGTTAACCGGTTAACACCCTGGGTTAACCGGTTAACGCAGACCAAACAACAATTCCTGCGCTAACACACGGCAGAATGCAGAATTCCGCCGTTGGAAGATTTCCGGACCTCCGATTCCGATTCCGTAAACAGCTATACGATCGGGAAAACATTACTCACACAAATACCGATTTAATTTCAACTTTCAACACAGTTCATCCAACAACATTTCAACATTTACAAATCCCAATTAGGGTCAAATTAACGGCTTATCACTACCCATGACATATTATCCCAAAATACCCATTAATCGACGATAAACCCCCCTTACCTTAACAATCCGGCAGAATCTTTGAGCTTCAAGCTTTCGATCTCCAACCTTTGCTCTTCAGCTCCTCTTCTCTGCCCTTTTTCCCTTTTCTCTCACGATGCTTCTCTGTTCTGTTTTCACGTGAAATGCTTTTTCCAAAATGAGAACTTTTCCTTATTCCAACATATATATACTTTCCAAAAATAATAAACCAAAAATAATAATAATAAAATTTCCAATTATTTAATTAAATTAATAATTAAATTATTAACTCAATTCAAATAATTATTTTATTATTATCGGGGTGTTACAGTGGTTATGATTACTATGAATATTGGAAAGATCAGACCAAAGAGTTCTTGTTTTGTGATAAATGGAAGCTATACAAATATTAATGTTCTCCCAAACAATTGAAAAGCCATCATTTGGTCTGAGGTGAAAATGATTTAAGGGTTGATATGAGAAGAACAAACACACTAAAGGTTAGAAAGTAAATGTGGTCTAGAATTAGTTGCAAAAACTTTGAGTTTGAAGGATTTAAGGAAGGAAGATGGAAAATTTCCAGGCTCATCCAAGGTTCAGCCAGAAAACAAAAATCAGGCTTGTGGGAATTTAAGATATTTTTTAGGACCAACTTGGTGGGGGTGTTGGCTAGACCACGTGAATTCCAAAAAATGAACTTCATGAGGTATGTTTGGAGGTACCAGACTGGGATCTGGTTAGGTAATTAGTTTTGGCTTTTATTTTTTGTCTAAGTTTCTTTTTTTGTGATTTGGAGATGGCTAGTTGGAATTTGAGACTTTGATGGTCAAAATCCTCATCATCATTATCTGACAAGTAGTCCTCCTCTATATTATCTGACATGTTGGCCCAAGACTTTTTCAGAAAGTCAACATTCCTTTGTGTTACCTCACATTTATTATTCTCTAGATCATTGATTTGGGTGGCATCAACGAATTCAGATTCCTCAGAGCTAGAATGTTATATGTTAAGCCTAACTCTTGATTATCATCTCTTACATTGCACAATTGTTTATCTTATGCCTAAAGGATGGTTTCATTGGGTTTGAGTTATTTTTGTGGTTCCACATTTGTTTTAAGTAAACCGCTGGTTTGTCCTACTTGCTTGTTTTTGGATTTGATTAAATATATCACTTTAGTGGCGTCATGTTTATTGTTCGGATCATAGGTGTTGATGAAGGTTTTTTGGGTTGCTCTTCTTTTATAAGATTCATGTTTTCCTTGTTTATCTTCAAACGCCGATCTTCATTTGCACTCTTCCAAGTTATGACCAATGCACATGCAGAAACTACAAGAAGTAGGCAATTTTTCATATTCCACTTCTACAAAAATATCAAAGCCTACTCTCTCTATCAATATCTTGTAGATTATCTCATTTGAAAGATCCAGATCAACTAATACCCTGATGAAATGTTCGAAAGCCCTGTTGAATGAAGGCCTGTTGGATGTTGAATCTATACATTCAGTGTCCCGATGCTACTAGCAATAGCGAAGAAAATCTTAGGTCTCCAATATTCCTGAGGCAGACCATGGATTCTAAGCCATACCTGAGCTGAAGATTGGTTCAGAGTTGATGGAACAAAATCCTTTGACCATGGGAATAACTTTAGCACACTAGGATGTAGACTCCAAGAGTTGATGGATCTGACTCTACGCACATCTTCGAGGCTGGAGAAAGAAAATTTATAAAACCCCTTTCCAAGAGAAGTAATTCCCCACTTTGAGATTGAGCTCCATAGCACCGCCAACTTGGTTCGAATACTAGCCACTGTTAATGGGTTGGAACCTTTTGGTCAAATAATCCTTCCATGCAAGTTATGCTTACAAGATTCCAAGCCCAATTGATACTCCTCTTGAGGGATAGTGATTAAGAGTCAGTCTCCTTTGACGCAGGGCGTAAGGAGTTGACTGATTGGGATATTGCAAACATTTATTACAGCTTCAACAAATGAATTTTTGGTTTTATTTGTTGTTTGTTGAACAATTGGAGTTTTGTTACATGTGGTCAGTGGAACGAGGTTAGATTTGTTGCAAGTTTCAGGGAAAAGGAACACGTCCATGGTGAGGATGGAGAAAATAAGGTTAGATCAATAGTAAAATTGCTTCAAAATCGCCATTGGATTTTCGAAAAATAATAAGTAGTCTAATAGAAATCTATGGAAAACTATTTGAAATACCTTCAAAGTGAAGTAATTTTTTTAAAAATTTTGATATTCAAAAAAATTATAATAAAATGATGAAATACCAAAAATAACATTTTAAGAAAAACTATTTAAAATAATTTTTCATTTGAAGTTTTTTTTAAAATTCTTTGTAAATATTTTTATATAAAAATATATTACACTATAAAATTTTTTTTTTTTTTAAAAGTAGAAACAAACGGACTCTAATCAAATTAATATTTAATTGTTTTAATTTATTTCACAACTTTCTCATACTATATTAGTTTATGTTATGATGAATATTTACATGTTATTTTATAGAATATAAATTTGTATTGTATTAAAAATTATATTATAGTATTTATAAAGAATAATATAGTACTTTAAAATATATTATATTTAATAATATATGTATTTAAAATAGGTGTTTTTCTTTTAATATTTATATACAAAACAATAAAGAAATTGCTCATTTGGGACCGAGTAGTCCAGTATAAGTATAAGGTTGGGCCTGTGTAGTATTTTGTTAGCCCATTTCATAATAGGAGTTCTTTTGCCCTGTCCTAAAAAAGTACCGGGTCCGTCAAGGCTGACCCATTTTTGCAGCTCTACCTATTAATTGTTGTATTCTTCAAATATATCACTTAATTGATCGATGTTCCAATAAATCTTTATAATCAAGTATCTTTCACATAATCAATAAATAATAGGTTATAATCAACACATTCTTGTTCAAATGAATGGATATGTTGTTGATGCTCCACCTCATCAGTGGACCATATACCATTTGTCTATAGTGTGATTATCGGATCTTGCATATTTTCAACACATATTATTGCTTGTGTCTTGAACCAACATTTTTGTTTATATGAAAAATAACTTAGTTGTATATGAAAAAACAACTGCAATTGCTTTCATCAAAGCAGAATCTCTATTGGTCAAAATCACTTGGAGACAAAATATTTCTTTAATTAAAAATAGTTTCGGCATATCTAATAACCATATACAATTCTCTGCTTAGCTTTTTTATGTATAAATACAATATAAAATATTAACTCAATTGACGTCATACCTACAATTTCAAACAATGGTTGTTTGTATATTTTTGTTTAGTATGTGTTGTCTTTAATCAACATAATAAGAAGAGTTTTCATCAATTTGGTTGAATCTAGGTGGGCTAAAAAATATTTATCATATTATATGAGTCCCCTATTCTTCTACTCTAATAAATATAATATGCATCATATACCAACTTAAATAAATAATGGATCTCAATTCAATGACCTATCACGTCTTTTTGATGCATATTTTTTGCTTATATATTTGCATGATCTAAGTGACATTCTCATAATTTCACTCTTCAATGATAAAATTACTGTGTTTGGGTGGAACATGACACTTTGTCAAATCCACACCATGTTTTCGCTCATTTGCACTTAGACGACCCACGTATGCATGACATTCCAATCTATCAAGTAAATCATGATTATGACGTTCATATTTTGCATCAATTTTTCATCTTGAACCATCTTTAGATGAAATTTACCTGATTTTGAATGGACAACCACAATTTTTAGTAGCACTTTGTGTTGAACTTTCAACTTTCTTGTACTTGCCACCTCTATCACAACTCAATACTTGTTTGAAATTTCACCATCTCTTTCATGTTTCTTTATCATATCGCTTAATGGTAATAGTCACTTTATGTCCAATTTCGACCTTTCTAATTACTATAGTTTCTCGCATATCAAACTCTAGTCTAGTTGAGAATTCATTGATGGTGCCTACTTTTTATTTCAGAGTATAGCGATCTCCATATCTATAAAACTTAATAAAATTTATTTTTAAAAAATTCAAATTTCTCAGAAGAAAAAAAAACTTAGAATTGAAGGAACAATTTTAAATGTATATCATAATTCAATAGACAAACAAAATCTGATATTATTAAGTTGAACGTCAATACCAGAATTCGAATATGACGATTATGTAAATTTTTAGTGATTATTACTACATATTAAAATATAACAATTTTGTAACTATAGAATTTTTAAAATAATAAAAATTAAAAATATAATAGTTATTTATATAACTTAACCCTCTTCTTTTCTAAGAGTTCATGTATTTCAAGTTTTTTTGTCTTTGACTTCATCAAAGAAAAGGTCTTGATAACCTAGAATTCGTCAAAAGGTAAGATAAGAAAAGTACAGTCAATAACTGTTTCATTCATAATTTAAAATCGAATGTACTCTTATAACAAATTCATTTTTAACTGAAACTCATTGAAAACTTGAGTCCAACCACTTATTGAATTCATGCATTGCATGAACAACCAAAAAGTGCATGATTGATAAAACTCACACCTTATGCATGCAAAAACTCACACAAGATTTCAAATTTTGCTATTTAAACACACTAACAAACATTTCTCTCTTCACACACTATCACATAAACACAATGGCTTCTCTTACTCATTGCAATCTAATTCTATTCTTCCACATCTTTCTCTTGTTCATAATTTCCTATCCCCCAAACACTCTTTCACAGGATCCAACCTCCTCAAGCCCAACAATAGCTCCATGCACATCAAACCTCCTTCCTCTCATTCCTTGCACACCATTCGCGCAGGGTGCGGTTAGCGCTCCGGCGTCCGATTGTTGTAGCAACCTCAAGCAACTGTATGGCCAAGAGCCACATTGTATTTGCCTCTTGCTCAATAACACTGCATTTACCTCTTTCCCTATAAACAAAACACTTGCTATTCAGATTCCATCTCTTTGTAACCTCCAAGTCAATAACTCAGTTTGTCCAGGTAACAAAATCACTTCTTTTTTTTTATTAATAATCACTTTTAGAAGTTTTTCTCCATTTTTGACTTAGTTTTTTTCCTTCTATTTTTGTTCTAGGGGAGAAAACACATGCGCCTCCTCCATCTTCGTCAAGTTCTCAAGTTTCCTTTGGGACAAAGAACAACTCTACTGTTGCTGGTATACAATAAGCTTTTTTTGTTCCCTATGCTTGTTAGTTACACTTTTATCTTCTGTATCATTGTAAGAAACTCGGTTTCAAAGTGAATAGCGAATATGAACTAATCGTGCTTTCGCTGTAATATGTAGCTTCTCCGGCATTTTCAGTGCCACCAAGACCTAGCATGATGGGATTTGGGTTTGGAAGAAGTGAAGCCATTAACTTGAAGGCAAAGAATGGGATCATTGTTATCATGAACATAACAATTTTCATGTTCATATTAATGCCTTAATGCATTTCCTTTAAGAGATTAGGGTCATCAAAGATGTTATATTAGATTGATTGTGTTGTTTCTTTTAGAGTTTGAGTGTGGATAGTTAGTTTTCTATGTAACTTTCAAATAGTTTTTATTTAAATCAAAGTTATTTTTGTTATATTTTAAAAGTTCTAAAACTTTCGCATAATTTGTGACTTCTGAATTGAACATGCAACATTTATTGACTAGCAATTCTAGCTACACTAAGTGAACTCTAGCATCTTTCTTACAAGATTTGAGTTCTGGTAGGTAAAAAATATATGAATTTGTAGTTTATAGCATAAGGACTTATCATGATAAGTTACTTCTATATAAAAAAATAAAATGAAGTTAAATTGTTTTTTATAAACCACTTGAAAAACTTACGGAAATATATTGGAAAATAGGTTACGAACATGTTGTAAGTTGTTTTCTTATGTTTTTTAAGACATTTTTACAAGAGCTAAAAGCACTTGTTAAGTTGAATCAAGCAAATACAAATATGCCCCCAATTGATTCCTAGAGACATCAAAAAGCCTAACGTCGCAATCGAGACCATTTTATTCGAGCATTGAGGGTAGTATATAACTTTTATAACTCATCTAACTACTTTCTTTTTCATTAGAACTTTTCTAGCTATGTATTATTTGAATTCTAGGTGTGTTTGGCAGAATAACAATAGTCTACCGCGTTTTTGGCATGCAATCATGATCATGTCAAATTCACCATTAATTCAAACAACTACTTAGATGAGTGGATTTTTCACCAGTTCATATAAACTCGAAAATTAAACTCTATCCACTTACAAATTTCTTCTTATATTCAAAAAACCACAAAAAGAAAACACACACCTTAACATAAAAAATTAGGAACATGTTGTGGTCATAGAGACATAAAAACATTAGCATCACGTCCAAACCAATTTTTTAAAACCTTGGCATAAGTATGTTATTTTTATAACTGTTCAAACAACTTTCATCTTCGCCATACTTCCTCTCTAAATACATAGTACACATCGAGTTTAAAAGAAATAAATGACCCACCACACTTTTAGCAAAACTATATTTTAGAGTTTCGACAAAAATCATCAAATTTGTTGAACTTTCCCTTTTATTTGGAGTGGATCAAATGGATGTGCGTTAGTAGCTCACGTGAGTGTGTGAGTATTTGTTATTATTTAACGAATAGAATTAGTTTAACAATTCATAAGGTGGAAAATAATAAAACAAAAATTGATAGAAGAGTGAAATTTCTGAAGTTCCAATTAAGCACAAATCAATCCCATAAGATCGGAGTTTTCTCACAATCCAAATGTCGGATCGTTTTGAAATATAGACACAGGAATACATTATGAACGGTGGAGATCGGATTTTGAGCATTCTAAATCTGCATGACGAGTCCACTTTTTAGACGTGATTTTTTGTGACTGATTGTTGTCGCGCCGCGAAAAATACCGAGTTGTCACCGAATTTTATTTATTCCAAAGTAAAAAGAAAATATCGATAAAATCCCACGAATAAAAAAGAAAAAGGTACGATCGTCGCAACCAAGAGCGGATTCGGGAGTCGATTATGTAAGAGGAATGTATTAGTACTCTTCACATCTGTTGTACTCAACGAGAACCGTTTTGATTATTTTGCGCGGATGGGTGTTATTATCTAAAGGTTATTTGTGAATGGTTTTATTTAAGAGGAAAAATAAGTTTTTAATTAACGTGTTTGTCAAGATTTCGAAATCATGTGCCTACGTATTCTCATAGTGCAATGAGAAAATCAGAGTTCCGTAGCTCGTGGAGTAGAAAATAAGTTTTGTGAAAGATGTGTAGTGAATTAAGTCAATTAGAATTGACTTAATTCAATTGATTAACGTGCTTTTTTAAGGAAGATGAAGTTTTGAACATAGAACTCTACAGTAGTGTCCAATCTTTCTTCCTCCATTTTTATTATGAAAAGATTTTTATTACATGAAAGAAAGTGAAGTAGTGTCCAATCTTTCTCCCTCCATTTTTATTATGAAACGATTTTTATTACATGAAAGAAAGTGAATTTTTTATTTTTAGGATAAAGTATCAAGATAATCACAAATTTCTCTTACATAACCAAAGAAATAAAGGCAACAAGATAAAGACAATTTGGTAAGTTAAATGACTGATAAATATAAGTGGAAGCAAAAGTATATTTTTCGTAGGGAGATAAACTCTTTTCTCAAAACGCTTTGGTACTTCAAGTGTACTCCTACTGCAAATGTTTAAAATGCCACCTTTTGAAATGATCCCTACAACTTGCTTAAATACTAGTAAAAATTAACCGTTGGGAGAGTGCAAATTTGTCTCGAGATGACACGTGTTGGTCCACTTATCCCATGTACGTAGGTAACTACCCACGTTTCGGCCACCCATGATCGCTCATTGGCCCTTTCTATGTCGACCCTGGATTGTCAGTTTTCCTCATCGACCTAATCTTTCGACGGACTTTTTAATCGACCATGCGTTGCCTTCTTTTGCCGAAATTTATCAGCTAACACCACGTCTTTCGCAACTTCCCTTATGTTATGCTCAACTGATTACATCGCTTTTGCTTGTTTGGCTTCGACTTCGACTTGCGTATTCCCTGTCGACCTCCTTCCAACCTGGCCTAGGTCTTTCTTGTATGTTGAACCTCTTCAATCATGCTCACTCCTCTCGATGCTTCGCCTTGTGATTTTGTACCTCTTGCTTCGATTTTCCCCTTCGGCATAGCCGAAATTTGCTGGCTAACAAATTGCCCCCCTAAAATGCCAGTTTCGACTGAGAAACATTTTGAACGAGAAACTTGACGTTTTGACTTTCCCAATTTCGGTTGGGTGTCTAATCGTTGATGATGTCCTGCACAATGATGATACCTTTATGCGCCACGATTTCCAAGGAAAATGCCATCATTTGCAGCTACTTCCTAGATCGTGGGTTTTCAACTACCTCTACTAACTTTTCCACTACCATTGAATCAGACAGTTGTCGCCAATCGACTGACTCTTGGTTGCCGTTTTGTTTGCTTATAAATATCACTCTTCTACATTTTCCATTTTTCTCTCTTCTTCTTCATTTATGCATTTTTCCTGCAACTTTCAAAACGATATTACTTTTCTCATTTCCTTTCTTTCTTTCGTTATGATGGCCTCTTCTACTATTGTTATGGATGCATTCACCTTTAACACTAGTAACAACCACATTTCTTTCAACCTTACTGAAGAAGAAAGTCTAAAACACATTCCTCAACCAACATCCACTGACGAGGTTGTAGTAAAGATTTGGCAACTTCAAATGCGCATTCCCTTTGTTGTTGCTGACAAACTCATCGATTTCCACGGGCCGTATCCGAACACAAAAACGCAACCAAGAAATATTTAATCACACTTCCCTGGCTTTACTCTCGTTGTTCCACCGGCCTTTGAGAAGAATGGTTCCATCGACCTGAAGTTCATGGACCCAAAGGCCAGGGTTTTAAGGTCAATGCCCACTCCTGGTAACAAAGAGTATGTGACATGGCTCAACAAAGTCCAAAATAAACGCCAGGAACAATGGAAAACGGCTGGCATCTTCGACACCATCCAAATCTCGAGGAACGCCCATCGAATCAACCCATGTATGTTTCTTGCTTCAATGTACTTCTGGGAAGGTTCGACTAATACCTCCAACTTCCTTGTGGCATGATAACGCCTACCCTTTTCGACGTGGCAACCATCACTGGTTTCTCACCTTTGGACGAAACCTTCAACCCAACTCTTCCGACAGAAAACACTTTTGCCTTCAATCGTGCAAGTTTTCATAATTATATTGAAGATTACTACGATCAAGACTTCACTAAAGTGTTCGATGAGGAACACATTGCTTTTCTAGCTTTTTGGCTCTCGTATTATGTGTTTTGTCTTGGCTCTCTGCAGATAGATAAGAGTTATATAAGCCTGAAAATCCAAATCCATGAAGGTCGATGGTTTTCTTTGGGCAAACTTGTGCTAGCATCTATTTACCATTCTCTAGGGCTCGCGACACTGAAGCTAAAACTTCTCCACTCTATTTATAAAGCCTTAAATCTACCTGGCCCCATGTGGTTGCTACAACCCTGGTTAAATGCCACCTTCGAATATCAATTGGGTTATCCTGTGTCAGAGTGTATGATGCGTTTGAACCAGGATCGACCTATAGAAGGCGTAAGACTTGCCTTGATGACCTGTTAGGAGACCCCTAACAAACATCTTTTCATGAAGTACATTAATATGTTCATTGAAACCAGCTCTTTCATTCCAGGCATGGCCCCTTTTGTATATCGAAACTTTGATCCAATTTGGTTTAAAAATCCTTTTCCTGGTGATTCCCACAAGCTACAGCACTGTCGAGCATTGTGTGGAGGGCATTTTTTACTCCCACGATGTTGTTATTCATGAGAGAGGATGGGTCGAATGGGTATGGTTCTATGAACTATCAGTCCAACTTAGTGGCTCAACAAATTGGCCCGAGTCAGAAGCTGCCAAAGTATTTGGTGTCTCATCCATCTGATATTGTGTGGGTTGGTCGACAACTGAACTTTGAAGGTCACAAAGCTTGCCTCAAATTTCACAAATTGACTTAATGCCTTGAGTTACCTATTTACAAATTTCAACAATCCTTCATAACCACAAAGGACTTCGACAAATGATGGTCTGAATACCAACGCAAGTATTTCCCCGGTGCACTCTTTCTTCAAAACTTGATTGACGCTTTTTCTTCCCTTGTTGGCAAAACACCAGCTTCACAGCCGAATATTGATGCTTCCGTCAAGAAAATCCAAACTAATGATATCGATGAGGCCCAACAAAAGAAGGTATTACTGGTCCTTTACCTTTCCTTCATTTAAGAAGCAAAAATCCACTAAACTGTTATGTATTTATTTTCTAGGATCGAAAGTGGGCTCCAGTTGTTGCGTCAGCCCCAAACAAACCCCTTAAAAAACAAAAAGCATATGCAACTCCGAAACCACTGGTATTTCACGCATTAGTGTTTCCTGATGTTTTAATTTAGTAAACCTCTTACATTTCTTATGACTTATGTTTTTGAAGAAGTTCCTTTTGTCGAAAGTGAGGATTCTGATGGCAGCACCCATTCACATATTTTTCCTACCACGAAGGCTCCACCATCTACTTCGTCCACTCCGGCAAGAAAGAAAAAGAAAGTATCGGCCAAGAAACCTTCCTTGAACCTGTTTCTTCGACTGCAAAGATTTTTATTTCCTGACGATCTTACTAAGATCTTTGCACCCATTGGTCAAGAAGAAACCACTCCAACTTCCCCATAACACGTAGCTCCTAAGATATTTGAACATTCTTGTTTCGTAACCTCGTGAATTATTCTTGGACATTGATCCTAACTTCTTTTTATAGGGAAACAAGGTTGATTCAATTCTTGCTGAGGCTAAAAGCAATGCAGGGGTCGAAACTCATCCAGTTGAGACTGCCATCCTCTTGAGTCCCCAAAAAACTGTTGAGTTTCATGGCACGTCGACTGAAGACAAACAAAATCCCGACGCACATCAAATTCAGGGTCTTTCGACCGCTGTTGGCAAAGGTAATACAACCGCTATTGGTGGCGGAACCCTTTTGATTGTTGCCAGCAATCTAATTGGTGAATGAACATCCAATAGGACTCTTACTCCAGAGGAGATTCTATCCATGAAGCAGCAGAATCCGACATTAACTTTGAGAAAGCTGCAGAAACTTCGCCAAGCGTCGACTGAGGTTCATCCCTCTGGCTCGACTGCCATACCCACTCCAGAAATGGATGCTTCAGTCACTCTCAAACTCCAATATCTGAGAACCTATTTATTTGAGCGTGAGGTTTTGTCCTTCGTCGAAGAGGAAGAGGTCTTGGGGGTCGACATCCTTAAGCTACTTGACAAGCTTTCTCGACACAAGCGTCCTGCTCCTATGGCCAAGTACCTAATTTAATTTGAAGATTTCCTCACTCAACTTGTCAAAGACCTCACTCTTCGTCGACATTCTGAGTTTCAAATTAAGACGAAAATCAATGAGATAAGATGACAATGGGAATTTAGTGAGGTTTGTGAGATAAAGCTCAATGATTTTGAGGCCAAGAAGAAAGAACATCTTAACAAGCGGCAAGCCTTCGACCAACAAATCTCATACTACCAGGCTCAAATAGCTGAACTTACCAAGAAGATTGCTAAGGTCGAGGAACAAAAGGCTTCCTTGGACTCGACTAAACCTCTTCCAGCTTAAGACGTTGTCGCCAAGGAGATTATCGAGGGGATTTCACATGGTGAGAAGGCCCTTGAACTTAAGGAAAGGATTTTCCAACTGCAAGAGAAGAGGGACCTCCTCGACAGCAGGATTGCTCATGAAAATACCTTTTTTGAAGACTTTAAGTCTAGGTTTCCCGCCTAATGTATTTCTCTGTCGAGACAATGTAACTCCCCTTGGAGCTTTTGTATGCCATCTTGGTTTTTTCCATTTTGGCTTTGATAATTAATGACCAGTTTTATTACCTTTTGATTTGAATATCTTGGAGCACAGGTTTATATTTTTTTTGAAATATTTCCCATTTACCCTTAAGATTCGTCGATCAATACCCAATTCTTGAATTTCATAGGCATTATTCGTAAACGTTTGGATTACTTGAAATGGTCATTCCCAATTTGGTGACCATTTTCCAAAAGTTCGATCTCTTCGATCCATAGGTAAAATCACCTTCCAAACATAATCATTTATTGCAAAGGTTTTTATCTTAACCTTTTTATTGTACGCTTCGGTCACACACGTTTTTTGTCATATCAACATGTCTATTGCATCCAACCTTTCTTCGTCTAAATTGGTCATTTTGTTGAACATTAGTCTCCAATATTATTTTGACGGATTTTTGTTTTGCCGTTGCACCCTAATTGATTGTAAATAGATTTCTACTGGCAACATGGCATCATGCCCAAATGTCAAATGAAAAGGTGTTGAATTGGTTGCTTCCTTTGGGGATGTTCGATAAGCCCATAGAATTTGGTCTAATGTTTTATGCTAATTCTTAGGTTTTTTGGCAACATGTTTTTTGATCAAACCAACGATCACTTTATTGGCTGCCTCGACTTGGCCATTTGCTTGGGCGTAGTAAGGTGTGGAAGTAACCAACTTAAATCTTATTTCAGCAGCAAACTCTTGCATCTTCTGACCCACAAAAACTGAACCTTGATCTTAAGTAATGGTTTCATGGATTCCAAACATATACACAATATGTTTTTGAATGAATTTGATCACAGCCTTTTGATCCACTTTTATCAAAGGGATAGCTCATATCCATTTTGTGAAATAGTTTATACCTACTAGGATAAATTTTTGTTGTTTCGACGAGGCTAGTCGAATCTCACCAATGACATCTAACGCCCAACCTCGAAAAGGCCAGGGTTTGATGATTGCGTACAACTCGCTGGATGGAACATGTTGAATACTTGCATGTATCTGACATTCTTGACACCCTTTGGCAAAGTCAATACAGTCTTTTAACACACTTGGTCAGTAAACACCTTATCGAAATAATAACCATTTCATGTTTTGGCCAGCTTGGTGGGCCCCACATATTCCATTGTGTACCTCAGACATTGCTAAGTATTCTTATGTATTCCCAATACACTTGAGAAACATTCCTTCTGGAGTCTTTTTCAATAACTTATTTCCCAGACATACATAGCTTAACGCTTGTTGAGACAGTTTTTAAGTGTCGGGTTTTATTATCGTATCCACAGAGATTGTAAGATATCACTGCCGTTCAATGGTTGAATTAATCTTAACTTAATGTAACACTAGGGTTTTGGTTTTAATCAAGTTATCTTGCATACAAAGTAATTAATTGCGGTAAAAGTTATGTTTTGATTAATATGAGAAATATTGTCAGAGTTAGGTTTCAATGATTACATTTGCTTTGCATGTTTTTGCACGGTCAACAATATTATAAACTCCTTTAGATGATAAATAATTTCACAAAGTCCTCTCAATGCGTTTCTCTCGAACACCCATTGTGAGTTTTGTCATTTTGATCCATTGTTTCTCTCGAACACAATCTATCAAAAAGACAACGTTTTGGTTCAACCTTATGGTGAACAAAATCATTCGTTACTATCTCTAGCTAACAAACAAGTTTGGATGAAAACCTAGGTCAAGAATCGGTAAACATCTCTCGATCAAATACCAACACAAAGAGTTTTAAATAGAAACAAAGTTTTCATCATATATTTACCGTTAAAGAGTTTACATATGAGGATCCTTACATTTACACACAAAGCTAGCAATCACCTACATCTAACCTTGACAAATGGAAGACTTAGCTACTCATTTTCATGGTAGCTTGGTCGGCAAGTAAGAAAAGAGGGTTGATCAACATCCAAGTCGAATGATCGAAGTTGGATGGGAATCCACCTTCTTTTTGTGGAAGATGGTTGCTAGATGAAGAGAAATGAAATTAGGGCATCAAAAATTCCTCCAAACAATGCTGTAAAATATCTAAGAGAAAGTACAAAAAATGGAAAAGTTGGTAAAAAGTGGTATTGGCTCAAAAAGTGGCACCTGCTACTTATAGACAAGTGCAGAACTGTCACGCTCGCTAGGCGAGCAGAATGGCTCGCCTAGCGAAGGCCAAAAATGGGCACAAAATGCCCCTGCGCCCAGAGAAAACTGGGCCTGTGGAACTGTCATGTTCGCCTAGCGAACAGACCTTCGCCTAGCGAAGAACTCGCTTCAACCTTCGCCCCAGCGAGGTTGAGAGGTTTTGCTACTGGAATGCTCGCTGGGGACTCGCTAGAGCCTCGCCTAGCGAGCTAGTGTTGGCTGCTCTTTTCACCAAAACAGACTGAATTCGCTGCCACTTCGCCTTCAGTTCGCCTAGCGAATTAATTAACCAATTTACTGGAGCCTTTCGCCAGGAGCTCGCCTAGCGAAGGTTTTGCTTCGCCACATCCTCGCCTAGCGAGCTGGCAGATGAAATGCTCCTTTGCTTTGGTTCCTTTGCCAATTCTCTTGTGTCTTTATTATCAATTAATTCATGCCTTTCCTGCACAATAACAAACACATCAAAGGCACCAAGCTTGTTTATCAATGTACGCATTCCATGTAAAATAAATGTGATTTTGACAATTTTAGCAAGGCAAAAGAGTGAAAGATGCCCACATATGATAGCTCAAATAAGCACTTTTGGGCATCTAACAACTCTCCCCAACTAGATTCTTGCTTGTCCTCAAGCAAAGTATGCCTCTTGAAAGACAAGAGGATTTGCATAAAGAAACAGTTTCTCCGAAGTTGGATAAACGGCTCAAACACAAGCGAAATTCGCATATACAAGTTCCCAACGGTTTGAATAAAATAATACCTAGGAACTAAAACTTAAATAGCAATGCAAAATATTTATCTATCTACAACAATACTCTTCTGAATGAATCATCCTATCTCTCCTCTTCGAATAAGGAATGAAGATTTTGCGCGTTTGCAACCGCGGGACTAATCTCGCTCTCTAACAAATAATGAAGATATCAAATAGATTCATACAATGTCTAATCAATTAAAAATGGTACTGTGGAAGCATAAAGATCACTAAGGGCTTTTCGGTTGAAGCTTGGTCAGGTTAACAAACAAGGGTCATTTCTAAGGCCATTGAAACGAAAGTGCCGATGCAAAAGAGACATTCACAGTATTATTCACACTACTCGACTTGTTTCATCTGTTTCTTATTTGTAACCTTCACAACACATATTCCACAACTCAACTCTTATTTTTCACTATTTTTCTTCCAAGCAAGCATTCATTTTCATTCTTTATATTTTTGTTCTTTTCTTTCACATCAAATGTACAAAACAGATGTTTCTTTTCTATATTTTCTATACATATATTTTTCTATGCTTGCTCGGTTTTTCTTTTCTTTTTCAAGAGTTGTGGTGCTTACCAATTCTTTTTCGTTCTCCCCAACTTAATTCTTCCACACCCTAAGTGAATGCTCTTACCTTTTCACGGCAAAAGAACAATAATCAATATTTTCCGGGTTGTAAAAAAAAGATTTTTGAGATCTCGCTTTATTTCAAGCCGAGATTCAACTGTTTAGGCTCAAAGGGGTTAACAAATACTCTCTCAGCTCACAGGTAAGTTGTTTTTGGATGTAGTTGTGCTCGAAAGAAAACAAGTGCCTTGATCATTTCTAATTGCTTCCACAATTTCACAATAATAACAGACAAATAATGAATCAAATGAATCAACAAAACTTATTAGACTCCAGCATTTAAGTGTACAATGGAGGTTTCCTCACAATATATGGTTCTCAGTTCTAGATGAAACATTCATTCAATTATGTTGCAAAAAGACAATATTCTATTTACCAAAAAGAGTAAAGTTCCTAATGCATTCTAAAATTCTAGCCGACGGTAACCATGTACCTTAGCTTCATTCACTTGTTATTCTTATCATTGCCATCCAAGCTCGGATGCACCTTCATTGGGTACTTCTTGAGGAGCAACCAATCTAGAAGGGTTTGCCACTTATTCAACCAAAAATTTATTAAACACACAAAATTAAAAACAAACATAAATATCATTAACTGAAAAGTAAAATTTTGTTCGTGGGGGACAAAACACCCCAATAGTACAACCCATGGTCAAAATACAAAATTCAAAAGTACAAATAAAAATGCCATAATAAAAACTGAAATACAAAAAAACAAAAACTTAACCCACAAAGGGCTCAAGACTCCTCCTCACTACCGGCCTCAGAACCGGTCGCCTCATCATCATCCTCATCATCATCATCAGCTCCCACCCCCTCAGAATAGACTGGCACGTCCACGGGCCAATTTGCATTAGTCAGAAACTGCTCTCGTGTCATCAAAGCATGTGCACCACTACCCTGCAGCTGCAAACGCTGCATCGAGTCGTGCATGTCAATCATAGCCCTCTGCGATGCTGCCATCCACTCGAAATTGAATTCACACGCAGCCCGCAGGTATGGATCGACCCTGGGAGTAGAAGCACTAGGACCATCAGAAACCCTAGTGCTACCTGAGGCTGCACTGCTGCCGGTGGCCTTAGCTCTGCAGTATTTTGCCACATACCGGTCATCAATAGGAGCCGGGATCCTAACCTGTCCCCGAGACGGAAGTCGCACTCGTGCCTTAATGCACAGACTCATAATCAAACAAGGGAATGCAAGGGGGAAATTCACCCGAGCCCCCGACTTCAGTCCGCTCTCTATTACCGTCTTCAGCTCATTGGCAATGATCCTCGCCACATCAATCTCGACATTGGCGAGGATGGAATGTACTAAATGTGCCACTGGGATCGGCACAGTAGAGGTGTGGGATTTGGGTTGTATGTTGGTCAAAACCAGAAGTAGAATCAGCTGAGCCATGGGAGTCATGTCCTCCCGATGATATCTCATAGGAACCCCAGATGGGTTCGGCTCAACTGATTTCCCAGGTAAAAGCAGGGCGGCCGTAATTGCTGGGACATCCTTGTGCAGCCGGAGGTCAATATGGTACTGGTCTCTTTGGTCAGCACCCAACTGAAGCGGCTCCCCGAGGATTTGGTTGATCGTATCCCTGTCAAAAGGAACTGGCCGACCGGCCACTCTAGAGACCCAAGTGAAGGGCTCATCATCATCTGGCAATGCGTTAGCGTAGAACTCCCGCACTGTAGCGATGTCATAGTGTTCCAAGGGATTTATCAACCTATCCCATTTCTTTGTATCGATCAACCCGGCAAAACTCCGATACGTGCCCTGTGGGTTAATCAGAAAACGCTTCTCAGGCAAAATTTTTCGCTTCTCCAAAGCGATGTATCGTGCCGCTTGCTTTGCACCGACAAACTTGTCGGTATCGAATTGGATCGGCACGGTTCGTGAAGTAGTTGCCGCTCCCTTTCTTTTCTTGCCAGCACTAGATCTTGACTCCATTCTGCAAAACAAGAGATAAAGCAACAAACACGAAACAAACAGATTAGAACCAAAACAGTTTTTATAAGGGACTGGTTTGCTCGCTGCTGCTTCGCCTAGCGAAGTGGCAGCGAATGCTCGCCCCAGGTTCGCCTAGCGAGTGCTAGCGAACCTTACGGGTTTTGGGGTTTTCTGCATTTTCAAAATTGTTTCCCCCAAAACCCGTACATACAAGGCTTCCACAGCAAAACCCAATGATTTCTCATGACTATGAATTGTTCTATGCTATTGGGGATACCTAGTTTCATGGAAAACCTAAGTAAGAGTAAATCCCCAATTTAAAAACCTAAATGCACAACATTGCAAACTCCCAAAATTGCATGCAACCTCAAGGTTCCTATCACACCTATCCTATTTACCATTCAAATTTGGAAATAAATAATGCAACAAAAGAAACATGCAATAGGGCAAACCTTGAGGTAAACGGATTTGGAAAGGAGAAGTGGGAAGTGTTTGCAATTGACCGACACACAAATGTTGTTGATATGGATGCACAGTAGAGAATTTGAGAAGGCAAATCGCACTCTTCAGCAGAGCAGTTTAGAAGAATTTTTAGGGTAAGGGCAAAACTGCCCTGCTGAACTGTTTAAATAGAACAGTACTGGTGCGCTCGCTACTGCCTCGCCTAGCGAGCAGCCAGCGAGCGCGCTCGCTGCAGCCTCGCCTAGCAAGCTGCAAGCGAGCATGACAGCAAGTGCTTTTGCAAATGCAGCACTTGCATGTCATCCAGCCTGAAAAAGCACACAATACTCATACAACATCAAACATAAAACAGGAAATACTTACAATGTTGGGGTGCCTCCCAACTAGCGCTTGTTTAACGTCGGCTAAGCTCGACGGTGCGATGCTCACAGAGGAGCATCGAGCGGCTGAGCACAACTCTCGCGATCCACATGACCGCCGAGATACACTTTCAATCGTTGGCCGTTCACGGTCCAACTGTCTTTCTCGTCCATGTCTTCAATGATAATGGCCCCGTATTCTTTTACTTCTTTCACCCGAAATGGCCCGGACCATTTTGATTTCAACTTCCCGGGAAACAACTTCAACCGGGAGTTGAACAATAAGACCAATTGTCCGGGCACGAATTCTTTGGTCCGGATCTTCTTGTCATGATACTTCTTTGCTTTTTCCTTGTACAACCAACTTGAGTGGTATGCGGCATTGCGCATCTCCTCCAACTCAAGTAGTTGTACTTTCCTTTTGTTACCGGCCAACTCATGTTCAAAATTTAGAAATTTTAGGGCCCACAAGGCCTTGTGCTCCAATTCAACCGGCAAATGGCAAGTTTTACCAAATACCAATTGAAATGGAGTTAGGCCAATTGGAGCTTTAAAGGTCGTACGGTAGGCCCACAATGCTTCGTCCAATTTTTGGGACCACTCTTTTTTAGAATTAGACACGGTTTTTTCTAGGATTCTCTTAATCTCTCGATTAGAGACCTCCGCTTGCCCGTTAGCCTGAGGGTGGTACGGAGTTGTCACCCTATGCGACACACCATAATGTTTTAGAATTGTTTCCAAAGGTGCATTGCAAAAGTGTGACCCTCCGTCACTTATCAACACTCGGGGTGTTCCAAAACGGGAAAAGATGTTTTTCTTTAAAAAATTTATCACCGTTTTGGCATCCGCCCGAGGTGAGGCAATCGCCTCAACCCACTTAGAGACATAATCAACAGCTACAAGCATGTACTCATTCCCGTAAGAGGGTGGGAAAGGTCCAACAAAATCTATGCCCCAACAATCGAACACTTCCACTTCTTGGATATTTTGGAGAGGCATCTCATCTCTCTTACCTATCCCACCACTTCTTTGGCAACTGTCACAACTTTGCGCATGGGTATGTGCGTCTTTAAAAATAGTTGGCCAATAAAATCCCGATTGAAGAATTTTAGTGGCCGTTCTAACCCCATTATAATGACCGCCATAAGGCGAGTTGTGACAATGCCAAAGGATGCTCTGGGCTTCATCACCAGTTACGCATCTCCTTAACAGGTTATCGCTACCCAACTTAAACAAGTATGGGTCATCCCAAACATAATACTTCGCATCCGAAAGGAACTTCCTCTTTTGGTTCGAAGTTAGGTCGGCCGGCACACAACCACTAGCCTTGTGGTTTGCAAAGTCTGCAAACCACGGCCTAACTTGAACCTTAAACAATTTTTCATCAGGAAATTCTTCCCGGATTTCCTTTTCAGATGCGGTAACCTCGACATTCACCAAGCGGGATAAATGATCCGCTACCAAGTTTTCCGACCCCTTCTTGTCTTTAATTTCGACATCGAATTCTTGTAACAAGAGGATCCAACGGATGAGCCTTTGCTTCGAATCCGGCTTGGTCAGCAGATATTTAATCGCCGCGTGGTCGGTGTACACCACGACTTTAGACCCTATAAGATAGGACCTAAACTTTTCTAGCGCATACACTATTGCGAGTAGTTCTTTTTCCGTTGTGGCATAATTTATTTGAGCCTCGTTAAGAACCTTACTCGCATAATGTATAGCATGAAAAGTTTTGTCCTTTCTTTGGCCAAGTACCGCTCCAACGGCATAGTCACTCGCGTCACACATTAGTTCAAAATTTTCATTCCAATCGGGAGCGACTATTATTGGAGCGGTAACCAATTTTTCTTTTAAAACCTCGAAAGCTTGCAAACAATCGTCGGTGAAGAGAAATACCTGATCTTTGGCGAGTAAATTGCTCAAAGGTTTAGCCACCTTTGAGAAGTCCTTGATGAAGCGCCGGTAGAACCCCGCGTGCCCCAAAAAACTACGGATGCCCTTCACATTGACCGGAGGGGGTAATTTTTCAATTACATCAACCTTAGCTCTATCCACTTCAAGCCCCCTTTTAGAGACTTTGTGGCCTAGCACAATCCCCTCGGTCACCATAAAGTGACACTTTTCCCAATTTAGCACCAAATTAGTCTTCACACACCTTTCCAACACCGTCTTCAAATTTGCCAAGCATAGACTAAACGTCCCACCAAACACCGAGAAGTCATCCATGAAGACTTCCATTGTTTTCTCTATTAGATCAGCAAAAATAGCTTGGACACATCGTTGGAATGTCGCCGGCGCATTGCAAAGCCCAAAAGGCATTTTTCTGTATGCGAACACTCCAAACGGACACGTGAAAGTCGTCTTCTCATGATCAACCGGGTCAACCGCAATTTGGTTGTACCCGGAGTAGCCGTCTAAAAAACAGTAGTATTGTTGGCCCGATAGTCTTTCAAGCATTTGATCCATAAATGGGAGTGGAAAATGGTCCTTACGAGTCGCGGTATTCAACCGTCTATAATCTATACACATTCTCCATCCCGTGGCAACTTTAGTCGGGATCAATTCGTCTTTGTCATTACGGATTACGGTCATTCCACCCTTCTTCGGAACCACGTGCACGGGACTAACCCACGGACTATCCGAGATCGGGTAAATCATTCCCGCATCCAAAAGCTTCACCACCTCCTTTCTTACAACCTCTTTCATTGTAGGATTTAAGCGGCGTTGTGGTTGAGCCACCGGCTTGAAATCCTCCTCCATCAAAATCTTGTGCATACAATAGGATGGACTAATTCCTTTAAGATCGGAAAGAGTCCAACCCATAGCTTCTTGATTGGTCTTTAGCACAAATATGAGACGGGCTTCTTCTTCAATTGTCAAAAGGTTGCTTATGATAACCGGCTTGCCCTCGGTATCATCAAGGAATACATATTTCAAAGTCGAAGGTAACTCTTTTAATTCAATTGACGCTTTCTCGTCAATTACCTCCTTCTTCAAATTTTCTTCCTCTATTTCCCACGGTTGTAGGTCTTCCAAGCTATCAAGTTCCTTCAAACATTCCTCAAGAGCTAGCTCCTCTTCAACAGTGAAAACCTCCAATGAGTCGTCGAGAGCTAACTCCATAGGAGATATCTCGTGGATATGCTTTGAAACTTCCATAATAGCGTCTTCGATCACATCGATTCGAAAGCTATCATGTCTATCTTTGGAATGCTTCATCGCCTCGAATAGATCAAAGGTGACCTCCTCATTTTGAACACGCACCTTCATTAAACCGTCATCAACATCAATCATCATTCTTGCGGTCTTCATGAATGGTCGGCCCAATATGAGCGGAGCATCATCATCTTCCTCCATATCAATTACAATAAAATCCACCGGGAAAAAGAATTTGTCAACCTTCACCAACACATCTTGGGCTACGCCATGAGGATGGGTCGTCGACTTATCCGCCAATTGTAATGTCATTCGGATGGACTTAATCTCGATGTTGCCAAGCCTCTTGATAATTGACAAAGGTATAAGATTTATGCTCGACCCCAAGTCAATAAGTCCCTTTCCGACATACACATCACCAATTTTAACCGGCAATGTAACTCTTCCCGGATCAACCTCTTTCTTAGGAAGCGTCCTTTGAATGATGGCACTACAGCTCGCATCAAGGACGATGGTCTCCGGTTCCGTATACCTCCGCTTTTTGGTTAGTATGTCCTTCATGAACTTGGCATACTTTGGCATTTGTTCCAAAGCTTCAGCAAACGGAATGTTTATTTGTAATTGCTTAAAAATATCCATGAACCGGGCGTAATGCCGTTCATTTTCCCTTTTGGAAGGGGCATGAGGGTAAGGAAGGTTTTGGACAGGAGTAGCGCTCACTACCTCCTTCCCTTTCGCTACTCTAGCGCTTTTCCATCTCGGCTTCTTCACTACCTCCCTTATTACCTCATCATTTTTATTCTCCTCAATCTCCACATTTTTTTCATTTTCAACTTCACCATTATTTTTATTCTTTTCAACTACTTCCTCATCACTCCACACTCCTACTTCACCATCAACATTTTCTTCCACTATCTCCTCCTCAATCTCCTTCTCTTTCTCTCTTCTTTCACTCTCCACTCTTTTTTTGTTTTCACTACCCAACTCCCTTCCACTTCTCGTCACAATCGCCTTACAATGCTCCTTAGGATTTGTTTGCGTATTGGCCGAGAAAGAAGGACCGGTTTGTTGTTCAGCTAGTTGCTTGGCAAGTTGCCCCACTTGAGTTTCAAGATTTTTTATGGCCGCGTCATTACTCTTTTGATTGGCCATTGACATTTGCATGAATTGCGTCAATGTCTCTTCCAATTTAGAATTGACTACCGGCGGTTGTTGAGATTGATACGGATTTTGGGGAGGATTTTGACGGCTAGAAGAACCACCTCCATAACCTTGGTTATGATAATAGTTGCTTCTAGGTTGGAACCCTTGGTTCCCTTGGAATTGTTGTTGTTGTTGTTGTTGAGGGTGCGGTTGATAAGGTTGTTGTTGTCTTGGTTGATAGTCCCGTTGATTGGCCATATAGTTCACTTCGTCAAAGCCGGGAGGTGGACAAAATCCGGTGTCATGTTCACCTTTACAAAGTTCACAACAAGCTATTTGTTTAACTTTTGACGGTTCTCTTAACTCTTTGATTTGTTGCGTTAAAAGTTCCACTTGTTGTGAGATGAGCTTGTTTTGGGCAAGTATGGCATCATTCGTCCCTAACTCAAGCACTCCCGCCTTCTTCAAAGAACTTCCACGACTTTGACTTTGGAGATCATTCAAAGCCATACGGTTGATAATGTTGGTGGCTTCTTCGGCACTCTTTGACATCAACGAGCCACCCGAGGTGGCATCCAACAACGTCTTACAGTTTGGTTGAAGTCCATTTCTGAAGATATGGATTTGAGTTAATTCATCAAATCCATGCCCTTTACATTTCCTTAGCATGGACTTGAATCTCTCCCACGCTTCATTCAACGATTCACTGGTTCCTTGAGAAAACACCGAGATGGCCGTTTTTGATTCCATGAATCGGTTATGAGAGAAAAATCTTTCAATGAATTTCTCCTCTAACACATTCCAATCTGTCATTACGGCAGGTGTTTGATCGAGATACCAATCCTTTGCTTTACCGAGCAAAGCGTGAGGAAATAAACGTCTGAACAACGGAAGCTCCTGAGCCTGATCCACTCCGGCAGCCAATGCTATCTCATAGAATTTTGTGAGAAAAGCAAATGGGTCTTCATGGTCCATTCCGGTGAATGGACTCCCATACAATAAATTCAGAGTTCCCGTCTTCATCTCAGCTTGCCTTCCAGTTTGGTTGGCAAACTGAGCGGTGTTCCTTGGACTGTTGATACATGGAGTAGAAATCGGTGGTGGTGGTTGTGGCTCCATGTTTGGTACGAATGGGTGTGGATTTGTGGTTGAAGAACTTTCTCCTTGCTCTTGGCGTTGCCTAGCCTGTTGCCTCCTACGTCTTGTTTTGCTATTGAGCCTCCTTGCGGTTCTCTCGATCTCCGGATCAAAAAGAAGTTCGTCCACAGGGATTTTCCCTCGCATAAAACGTAAGCTGCACACTAAACCAAACGAATTACAAGCACAAGTCAAAAATTCACAAGCTAAAACTTAAACAACCAATGCGATGCTCGCAATATCAATTTACAATCCCCGGCAACGGCGCCATTTTGTTGAGACAGTTTTTAAGTGTCGGGTTTTGTTATCGTATCCACAGAGATTGTAAGATATCACTGCCGTTCAATGGTTGAATTAATCTTAACTTAATGTAACACTAGGGTTTTGGTTTTAATCAAGTTATCTTGCATACAAAGTAATTAATTGCGGTAAAAGTTATGTTTTGATTAATATGAGAAATATTGTCAGAGTTAGGTTTCAATGATTACATTTGCTTTGCATGTTTTTGCACGGTCAACAATATTATAAACTCCTTTAGATGATAAATAATTTCACAAAGTCCTCTCAATGCGTTTCTCTCGAACACCCATTGTGAGTTTTGTCATTTTGATCCATTATTTCTCTCGAACACAATCTATCAAAAAGACAACGTTTTGGTTCAACCTTATGGTGAACAAAATCATTCGTTACTATCTCTAGCTAACAAACAAGTTTGGATGAAAACCTAGGTCAAGAATCGGTAAACATCTCTCGATCAAATACCAACACAAAGAGTTTTAAATAGAAACAAAGTTTTCATCATATATTTACCGTTAAAGAGTTTACATATGAGGATCCTTACATTTACACACAAAGCTAGCAATCACCTACATCTAACCTTGACAAATGGAAGACTTAGCTACTCATTTTCATGGTAGCTTGGTCGGCAAGTAAGAAAAGAGGGTTGATCAACATCCAAGTCGAATGATCGAAGTTGGATGGGAATCCACCTTCTTTTTGTGGAAGATGGTTGCTAGATGAAGAGAAATGAAATTAGGGCATCAAAAATCCCTCCAAACAATGCTGTAAAATATCTAAGAGAAAGTACAAAAAATGGAAAAGTTGGTAAAAAGTGGTATTGGCTCAAAAAGTGGCACCTGCTACTTATAGACAAGTGCAGAACTGTCACGCTCGCTAGGCGAGCAGAATGGCTCGCCTAGCGAAGGCCAAAAATGGGCACAAAATGCCCCTGCGCCCAGAGAAAACTGGGCCTGTGGAACTGTCATGTTCGCCTAGCGAACAGACCTTCGCCTAGCGAAGAACTCGCTTCAACCTTCGCCCCAGCGAGGTTGAGAGGTTTTGCTACTGGAATGCTCGCTGGGGACTCGCTAGAGCCTCGCCTAGCGAGCTAGTGCTGGCTGCTCTTTTCACCAAAACAGACTGAATTCGCTGCCACTTCGCCTTCAGTTCGCCTAGCGAATTAATTAACCAATTTACTGGAGCCTTTCGCCAGGAGCTCGCCTAGCGAAGGTTTTGCTTCGCCACATCCTCGCCTAGCGAGCTGGCAGATGAAATGCTCCTTTGCTTTGGTTCCTTTGCCAATTCTCTTGTGTCTTTATTATCAATTAATTCATGCCTTTCCTGCACAATAACAAACACATCAAAGGCACCAAGCTTGTTTATCAATGTACGCATTCCATGTAAAATAAATGTGATTTTGACAATTTTAGCAAGGCAAAAGAGTGAAAGATGCCCACATATGATAGCTCAAATAAGCACTTTTGGGCATCTAACAACGCTCTATACTTGATTTTCCTGTCAGTGTTTCCGACTTGATTTTCTAGGTACTCTATGATTGGTTTTCTCCAATTTGACTGCGACAAACTGTCAATGGCAAAAACTTCATGTATAAAATCTTCAAGAATTTTACTGAAGACATCTGCCCCCCAGGTTTTAGGATTGCCATTTTGGGTGACGGTGAGACGTTCGACACCATCTTTTCTTTCACCTCAATAAAGTCCTCGAGCCTATCTTTCGACACTTTATACCCATATGCAATTTGTGTTAAATCGTTAGCTTCTTAATTCTCTATTCTAGGCACATGTGTGATGCTGACAACCTCGAGACACTGTAATAGGCGTTTCACCATTGCGAAATACATCGGAAGATTTTCTTTAATGCACTTATATTCTCGTGTGATTTGTTTGATCACTAGCTCTGAATCACCATTTATCTCGACCTTCTTGGCTCCTAAATCACTCAATATTTTGAGGCCGGTGATTAGGGGCTTCATATTCTGCTTCATTATTGGAACACTTTCCGTCGACTTTACATTTAAACTTCGTCGGAATGCCTTGTGGGGATAATATTAAGATCCCAACGTATGTTCCATTTTTGTGACTTGACCTGTCGAAGTATAACCTCCATGGGTTAGTGTCGACCATGTTTAATGATGATTCGACTATTACGTGGTTTACAATAAAATATGCCACTATGTTGCCTTTCATGGCCCTCAAAGGCATGTATGTTAAAGAAAATTCAGTTAGTGCTAGTGCCCACTTCCCAATTCGACTATGTAGAATATATTTAGAAAACATATGTTTAATAACATCAAAAATAGACGAAACAAAAACATCAACTGGTTTTATATATTTCTTTAATTTCATACATGAGAAGTACAAGCATAGGCATAGTTTTTCAATCATATTGTACCTAGTTTCAGCATCTATTAAGATTCGACTGAGGTAATATATGGGTCTTTCGAAACCACTACGATCCTCTTGTGCTAACATACTTCATATGGTTGTATCTGATGCAACAATATATACCTCATATTCTTATTCATATTAGGTGGAAATAAAATGGGAGGCTTTGTGAGGTACTCTTTGATGGCGTCGAAAGCCTCTTGTTACTCTCGTTCCCAGTGAAAATCACTTTCCTTCTTGATCTTGAGAAATGGCGAGAAAACCTTCATCTTGCCACTTAGATTTGATATAAATCTTCTCAAGAAGTTTATCTTCCCCGACAAAGATTGGAGTTGCTTCTTTGTCGAAGGAGGCTTGAGATCCAAAATTGCTTTTGTTTTGTTTTGGTTGATCTTGATGTCTTTTTTGTACACCATGAAACCTAAGAAGTCTTTTGCATGTACACCAAAAGCATATTTTAATGGATTCATTTTTAATCCATATTTTCTCATCCTCTCAAATGAGCTTCGAAGATGGTCCAAATGACCATTTTCAGATGAAGATTTCATCACAATATCGTCAATATATACTTGCATGAATTTTTCAATAAAATCATGGAATGTAGAATCCATAGCTCTTTGATAGGTTGCTCCGGCTTTTTTTAAACCAAACGGCATCACAACCCATTTGTATGTTCCCAAAGCTCCGGGGTATCAAAAGATCGTCTTGGGAACATCATCTTCTGCTATGAGAATCTGATTATAGCCAGAATAACCATCAAGCATACTCAAGTATTCAAAACTTGCGGTTGAATCAACTAGCATTTCTGCCACTGGCATCGAATACTCATCTTTTGGAGTTGCATTATTTAAGTCTCTAAAATCTATACAGACCCTAAGTGTTCCATTTTTCTTGATAACAGGTACTATGTTGGTTAACCATTCGATGTACCTTGCATTTCTGATGAACCGACTTTTGAGCAGTTTCTCGATCTCTTGTTTAATCTTCATTGTGATTTCTGGAGCAACTCGTCGAGGCTACTACTTTACTGGTCGTTTTCTTGGCTGAATAGGAAATTGATGTTCTACTACGCTTCGATTCAGGCCAGGCATTTCGCCATAGTCCCAGAAAAAATAATCTTTGTACTATTTCAATACTTTGATCAATTTAGCCTTCATCTTCGACCCCACTTTAGTGCTTACATAAGTTGGTATTTTTATGACCTATCTTCTAGATTTATCTCCTTGAATGGGTCTTGCACTTGCATTCTCTACAACTTATTTACCAGGTCTTTCTCAAACCCCAAACGCTCATTGTCATAAATTCAATCTAGCCTCCGGCTTTATGAAGCTGTTGTTTGGCCTTGTTGTCCATCTTCACATTCTTCGACTTTGGCTTCGATAGCCAAATTTTGTAGTTTCTCAGCTTCTAGTGCCGACTTTCTTTTGTTCTCAGCCAAATAGGCCAAAATTCAAGCCAAAATTTCTAACTCAATGGTCATCTTCATCGACTGCAGGCCACCACGTAGGTGGAATTACCATTTTAGGCTTCGTTTCCTCTTCAACATTCCAGATAAATCCATAATCAGAATCTAGATTTAGGATATGGCATGTGTTAACAAAAGTGTAAGATCCTGATTCATCATCACAAGGCGCGATATTCGCCAAATGTTGGTCGAAAGATTTCTTCGTGCCCTTGACCTCGTCAATTTTGTAATAACTCTGATCAGCTTCGATATTCTCAACAATGCCATCTTTCCTCCAGATAATTAACCTTTGGTGTAAGGTTGATGGCATTGCCCCTATCCCATTGATTCATTCCCTTCCTAAGAGCAAGTTGAAATTTGCTTTAGAGTTTATCACCATGAAAAGCGTCGATCGTGTGGTTGTACCAACGGCTAGTTCGACTTGGATAACCCCAAGGATGTTACTGGTTTTTCCTTCATAATTGGATAAAACCATGTTATGTTGTCGGAGATCAGCATCACATTTTCCCATTTTCTTAAACAAAGTGTGGGGCATTAAGTTGACAGTTGCTCCTCCATCCACGAAAACTTTATTCACTACTACTCTGTCGACCTTCGCCCTTATGAATAACGATTTCAAATGATACATTATTCCTTGACCAGGCCTTTCAAACATAGCCTTTTGTTCCTCCACCATGCCACTGTTCATAACATAGTAGCATAATGGTTTGTCTTCAGCGGTTTCATCTGGCACCATATCATATTCTGCAGGAAATATAGACATGATGTCGCAATTGACGAAGAAATCTTCACCATAAGTATTGTCATCAGTATCATATATATCGTCATCTAGTGACAGATTATATTCTTCATCAGACTAGGGGAATACTCAGGTTCTTCTTCATCCGGCTGAGGAGAATATTCAGGTTCTTTCTTTTCCTCGACCAGAGATGTGCATTTTATGCTTTGGGATGATATTATCCCTTTCTCTCCTGAGGAGTCCATGGCCATGGCCATTGTCTGGTTCGCCATGATTTTCCCTTTTTAAACCCATATTACTTTTGGATGTTGTCTTTTTTGCCCATAGGTTTCAGTTGTGAAGTCGAAGCCTTTTTCCCATATTTCTTGGTTCTCTGATAATGCCTCCATTACGTTCTTGTCATAGGGTTTTTTACTTTGTAATTAGGGGAAACCACATAACCTATGGGTTAGACCCTCTTCTTGAAGTCTTTGCTTCTTTCTTCAGATCAAGCATTCTTTACTTTAGCCTTTTGCTCCCCTTCTGATTCACAGGTTCCACCCACTTCTCTTGTGGGATATCTGATAGAGGAAGAAAGGTCTTTGGTCGAGACTGTTGGAATTTCCTTTTGTACTCTTTATTTTGGCGAGGTGCCCCACTTTTGTCTAACACAAATCTTGGGATGTTGGGCTTTTCCTCTCTCAGATCCTTCTTCTTGTCAACTTCATGCTTTTCAACGTTTTCTCATCAAACACAACATTACACCTTGGATATAGCACCGCCTTCGACCCACTCACTCTGCATTTCTCTTGGAAATCAGTCAGGTCTTCTCCAGCTTGAGGGTAAACTACCTCTAGTTCACCTTCAGTCTTTTTATCGAAACTGTCAATAGTTTCAACCATCATTCATTCAACAGATTCAGCAACTAAAGACTCGTTGAGACCATCAGTAGTCTCAACTATCATGCATCTAAAAGGTTCAGTAACCAGAGACTCGTTGAGACCATCAATAGTCTCAACCATCATGCATTCATCAGGTTCGGAGTATAAGGCTTCTTCGACCTTTAAAAGATCTAAGTCTACTTGCATCTTTGGCCTTTCGCCAAATTGAAGTTTGCCCTCCTTCAAATCTTTCTGCACCAAATCCCTGAAAAGAACACATTGAGATATTTTATGACCAAAAAAATTATGAAACTTACAGAATCCCCTTTTCTTTTTCTGCTCTAATGGGGGATCTTTTAAACCTTGAGGAATAATAATTTGACCATATTTAACTAACAAATCAAATATCTCGACACATTTAGCCACATTGAAAGTGTAAGTTTTAGCAACGCATTTATCTGTTTTCTCTGTTTCAATGGGATTTTTCTCGTTTGATGGTTTCAACAATTTACACGTGTAAGGATGTCCCGGCTTGAGTTCAGCCATGTTGACCTCGCTTTCATTGACAAACTCTTCATCGTCAGAAGAGTACTCATCAACTGCCACATAAGACACTTTCTCTTTCTTATGTTATCTACCAATTTTGGTTTTTTAAGCTTTCAAGTGTTCGATTTTTCGAACTCTATCAGCTAATTATGCCATATCCCTAAGATATTGTGTGTCTAACTTCTTCCTAATAGAATAGTCTAAACCTCCCGCGGCTATTTCGACTAATTCGCACTCAGGGACTTGAGTAAAGCATATTGCTTTTAAAAGTCTAAACCTGTTGAGATATTGATCGATTGACTCAGCGATCTTTCGTTTGACGCTGGCTAGTTCTTTCAAACTTATTTTTGATTGTCCCGTGTAGAACTATTCATGGAACAATCTCTCTAATTGTATCCATATATGGCAGGATTATGGTGGTAGCCTCGTGAACCAAGTGAACGCGTTCTTTGTGAGGGAACTCGGGAAACATTTCATTTTTAAACCCTCATTGTTTGCTATGTCACCAGCTTCGGTTTGATATCTGGCAACATGTTCGAGGTGGACTCTTTAGTGTCTCCGGTGAATTTGGTGAACTTTGGAACCTTCCATCCCCTAGGTAATTCTGTTTGTAAAACAAAATCTGGTAATGGAGACAAATATGTTGGTCGTTGAAGGCTTGAGTTTACCCCATTTCGAACCATGATTCTTTCGATGATAGCCTCTAAATTTTGTTCCCCAACCATTGCCTCTTGTCAAACCTTCCTGACCACATGGTCGGGATCTTTATTTCTATTGACTAACATAATGGGAGGCCGTTGGACCACCCTGGGTATTGGTTCAACCACTTAGTATTCTTGGTCAATCGTTTCGTCGACCAACTCCTCATGTCGGATTGGGGTTTCCGATCGAGGTCGAGATGGGGGAGTCTGTCAAACTTGTGCTCTGAGAGCCCCTAGGAAGTCCCATATTCGGGTCATTTGAGTTGCCAGATGTTGGTAACTCTGAGTCAAATCTTGAACTAACGGTCTAAGTATGGTACCCATTTGCTGAGTCAACATATGAACCATTTCATGATTACTTTCGTCCATCTGTTGTCTCATGACTGCGACAGAGCTTGATGTGAATGTTGGGATCGACTGAGATGAAAAAGCTAAACATGGGGATCGACTAAATTGGTTTACCAAAGGTCCTAACCCATGGTAGGGTGGGAACGACGGCGATGGATTTTCACCAAATGTTGAACTGCTATTATGTAGACTTGCCATAAATTCAGTTGGCATTCCTAAGGTTCGATACATAGGCGCTGTGAAACTGGGCATATATTTCCCTGAAGTTCCTATCATCATCGGCCTTAGAGTCTCAGGCTGACGTAGTGTCAATATTGGTCCACCATGTGCAGTCGAAATCGCAGACACAGTGCCAGAACCAACATCAGTTGTTTGCGATACAACTATGTTTCCTCCTGAAGACAGTTCTTCGTTTGGATTTGGACGTGGTGATACCAATTTTAACATTACATAATTGCATATACTAAACACAATGTGTCCCACCGGGTGTGCCAATTTGTTCGCACGTGGTTTTCGCACGAACAATCTCTAGCCTCCTATTGATGTTTACTTGCAAGATCGGCTACAAAATCCTAGACTAAATGTTAAATATATGGGGTGTTTTGTTGGAATGTTTGGATTAAGAAAATGATAGGCAAAACTTGCTTGTAAAATGGTCCAGTTAAAATAAATGAACAAAAGGCAAGATAAAAACTGTAAATGGCAAAGCAGATAAAAATACTTGGTAATTTAAATTGCTTGAACATAAATGTGGAAGCAAGTATACATTTTACAGGAATGAACTCTTTTCTCTGAACGCTTGATACTTTGAGTATTTTCCCTTTGCAATGTTACAAATACCTCCCCTGGATTAGAAATTAAAACTCACTTAAATAGTAATAAAAAATAACTACTACATGGTTGTTGGCCATCCACATTGTGTCACGCGTCTGAACCTGCAACCCCACGTCTTTCGCAACTTCCTCCATGTTCTGCTCAACTGATTACATCGTTTTTGCTTGTTTGACTTCGACTTTGATTGTCTTATTGTCCGTCGACCTCTTTCGACCTGCCCTAGGTCCTTCTTGTCTGTCAAACCTCTTCGATCATGCTCTCCTCTCGATGCTTCGCCTTGTGATTTCGTACCTCTTGCTTCGATTTTTCCCTTTGGCATAATCGAAATTTGCTGACTAACACTCGTAAATTGCCCCTTCTTTTCTACTAGCTTTTAAATAGATATTTTTTTATTGATATTTAATCTAAGTGAAATCCATTAATTTAATTGGATTATTTCTTTTTTTTCTAAAAAAAATTCTTAATTCATGACTTAAAAATTGTTATGACTCGTAAATCCTATAAATAAATTTTTTGAAAAACTATTCATCTTACAAATGATCACTTTTATTACTCTCGCTACCCATAGATCCCCAAACATACTTTGCACACAATATTTATTATGGATAAAATTGAATTAGTGTTGTATTAAAAACCGTAAAAAAACTTTTAAGGATAAATTTTTATGGTTAAAAGGATGGTTGTTCCTAAAATGCTATGGTTAAAAAGACGGTTGTTTTGGAACCTAGGGAGTATTAAAGAAGCTTTATGCTTTTAAAATTTTGGTGAACAATATAAATGTTTTTATCATAGCATATATGACTAAGAGTGAAATATTACACCTTAGAAGTTGACATCTGAATTTAAAAAAAAAAAAGAGTTTATAGGAATTTAATTTGTTTTGAAATTATTTTTTGTTAATTTTTAATAAGAATAAATTTTATTAAATAAAAAGAGAAGAAAATAATTGAAAACATAATACATAACTGATCAAACAGTTAACAACATTTTTTATATATTTGTATAAAAATCTATATATTTATTTTAATTTATCTCTTATAAGAATTAGTTTAGTAAATCTATCTAATTTATTAAAAAAATTGAATATAAGTGTTTTAATATTTTATATTAATTTATAAATATTTATACTATTTTGTTTATTAAATATTTGTATCGAAAATATGTGTTGGTTTTGACTCACGTATCGACGTATCGAGATTATGGATAGCAAAACGGATCGGTCATCCCACCCCACTTTAAATTTGTCAAAAAAAAGTGGAATGGACAAAAACACCAAAGAAAATTTGATTTTAAAATATAGTTTGTCCCGCCAAGATCGTGGGTCGGCGGACGGCGGACTTGTCTACTTTTTCTTTCTTTTTTAATAAATTAATACACTTAATTTTATGTTTCAATTAGATTTTTTACTTATTTTTTAGAACATTGTTTTATAAAACATTTTTAACAAATTTTATTTAAAAAAAATATTACATATATCCACAAATAGATATATAAAATGGAACCATCAATAAATATTTAAAAACTATAATTCAAGTATTAACCTTCAATCAAATAAAATAAATATTTTAAGTGTTTGATAATTAGGTTGGCGGATTAACGGATCAAAACGCCCATTTTTTTGGCGGACTTAAGGTGAATCAGACTTAAAACAGAGTAGACTAAGCGGATAGTGGGATACAAAACTCTAACTCAATCCGTCATTTTTTTACGGTTGCATGGACACTACAATCCATTTTACCACCCCTAATTAAGATGTTGTGATGTGACGACTTTTTTTAAATAATTAATTAATATTTTTTCAAAAATAATTCAATCTTAATATTTACTCTTAGTTTGGTGAACTTCATAACCCAACTCACAATAAATTTTAACAGTAATCCCTCATATTCCTCCGTTTCTTTTTAAGTGTCATTTTTTTATTTTTTACTGATACCAAAAGACCTAATCATTATTGTTATTTTTTCAATAATAATTTTCATTTTATCTATAATACCCTTAATTATTTATTACTACATTCATTTTGCTTTTTTTCTCTCTATAATAATTATTTAAGTGTAATTTTGATAAAATACAATTAATATTATCTTGAATTTTGTAAATGAACAACAACAAAAATTTTAAAAAAAAATTCTTAAAAAGTAAACATCAACTTTTCCTACATTTTTTATATTGTCATTTTTCCTCTTTTTGATTTCGTCATCACACTTGAATTAAATTTTATATTTTATATTTTAATTATTCAATAATAATTTACAATTTTAATTTATTTACCCACCACCTACCACTCCTTTTCAACTTTATTCTATTATACATCATTTTTAATACAATTCTCAAGTTATCATAGTTTTAAATAAATATATATATAATTTTGAAGTGGGTCCGTCATTTATCCTCTTATTCTACTTTTTTAAAATTATATTTAAATTCTTTGTGGAATTTTTCTACAAATTTTTCATTTTAATCAACAACTTGTAAAATATAATTAAAAGTTCGCCAATTTCAAATTATAGTAATTTAAGAATCAAATTGGAAAGGGTGGCATAATAGAAATATAGTAGGAAAGGAGGTGGTAGTTGGGTAAAAAATCTAGAATTTTTGTGCATGCAGATAAAATAGTACTAGGAAAAAAAACAATAAAAACAACACAAAAACCAGAAAATGAAAAGTTTGAATTATGTTGACAACATTACTACTCTGTTTGCATGAAAGCCATGTGTTATATAGGACAATATCATGACGAACCACCACATTGATAACGAGGTGGATGCTTTATCTTGGGATTCTCCGTTACTCTCTGCCTAGTGCGTACAATTACAGAACTGGTTGGTGGTGTGGTGTGGTGTCTAGCAAAACGACAAACTCCATAGCTACTAACCGTACATGATTTATTATTTTTATTTTCTTAAAATATACGGACACTTTTATTGTTCACGATTCATACTCAACAAATAAAATTATTTTTTTAATTTTTTTCTTTGATCTTATTTATTAAAAAAATTATTTTTGAAATTTTTAAACAAACAATATATTCATATACATTAGTTATTAATTATATTTAAAAATTAATTTTTTTTATAAATAGAATTAAAAGGAGTAATATTTAATGAATTTATCATATTTTTATATTTTATTAAATTATTTTTAAACATAACAATAATTACATGTAAAATATTTTAAATATTTATATAAAATAAAATATAGAAGTAAAACCTTTTTAACGCATATATGTAAATTTATATATCAGACTAGTAATAATAAAGTTGGAGTAGGAAGATAGTAATAGAGGACGTGTTGCATTAATATATTTATAATTTTTTAAATTAATATTTTTACTAGTTATATCAATCTAAACATATTTGTTATATTTTAAATTTAATGAATTTTAAAGGATAAAAATAAATTTTAGTAAAAATAATAAAAAAAAATGAAAAGTGAAAAGTGAAAATATTATAAACTCTAAAACTATTTGAAAAAGAAATTCAAAAAAAATAAAAAGTTAATAAAATAAATTAAGAGTCTATGCTAATTTAGGAATATTTATGGATAAAAATAAATTGCATAAGATTATATTTGCTGTTAAATATGGTAGCAAGAAGAATTCTAGAATTTTTTGACTTAAAGCTAACTTTATGCCGACTAGGTGTGTATTTTTCAATTTAAATATTGTTTATTATTATTTTTATTAAATAAAAAAATACTATTATATGTTTTTCTATATTTAGAATTTTAAAAATATATATGTAGATTGACTAATCAATAAAAAAATTGTCAATTATAACATTTGTTCAGATTTACTTTCTATTTGTGATTTTTAAAATGTTTACAAAAAAAAGTATGTTGAACGGGTCCTACAGTATTCAATTATTATTTTATAATTCAAACGGTTTTTTATCCTCTTTTATGTTTTTTATTAAAAATTGATAGAATATTTATTTTTTTATTATTTTTATTTATAAAAAAATTTATAATATATTTATATACGATAGTTACGTTATGTTTTTTAAAAAAATTATAATTTAAAAATAGAAACATCTCAAAAACATGTAAAGAGAATCAAAATTCTTTATACTAAAATAAGATAATTGATTATGTGATTAGATAAAATAGAAAGATTCATAATTAAGCTCAAAAAATATTGATTAAAATTGTAAAATACAATTGTGGAGATTAGGAGTGATCCATATCCGATTAAAAACTTATTAAATTCAAAGATAAAATTATTTTCAATTCGATTGAATTTAGGATATATTAAAAAAAAATAGTCTGCTCCAATTTAATGTGTTTTAATTTGGATCGATTTTTGATAAATTACAAATTATATTATTTATTAATATGATAAAAATATTATTAGATAAAAATTTGATATAATATATAATGTATAATATTTTAAAAGTTAATATTATATAATAAGATTTTTTAATAAGCAAATAAGATTGATAAGTATTATTGAAACAACGAAAATAAGAAAATAAATAAATTAAACTAATATAATTACTATTTAAATTATATATATATATATATATATATATATATATATATATATATATATATATATATATATATATATATATATATATATATATATATATATATATATATATATATATATATATATATATATATATATATACACATATATATATACACGAAAGATAAAGTTGAGTTTGGTAGTATTTTTTATATAGATCGAGTTTTCATTTTTAGATTTGAACACCACGATAAATTCAATATTTTTAAAATTGAAATGAATAAATCTAGGGTAAATTCACAATTTCAATATATTTATTTAAAAATGATAAAAGTCATCCGATCGTTACTTTCTCTGTATCTGTCCTAACGTGATTAGTTAACAATTTTACATAAATTAAAATAATAATAATAATAATATTTTTACAAAAATATCTTATATTAAAAATAACAAAAATAATATTAATTAAAAAATAAAATAAAAAATAAAAAATCTGCTTAGATCTACCTGGATAACAATTATTTAAATTAAAAGAAATTTGAAAATTGAAGGAATAATATTAAATGTTTTCCTCAGTGGGGTCTCAAATTCAAAAATATAAGTACTTTGTTTTAAAAGTGGAACTCTTACTACTCATCAAACTAATTTTCCTTTTTATTTTATTGGTTTATGTTTCCCAGATCTGTTTTGTTTTTCTTTTTCTTAAAAATATATTTAACTTTGTGAAGAAAAAGAGAGAGAACAATTTGTCTTCAAAAATTTTAAAACATTTAAATTAATAACTAAGGTTTGTCCTTCTTCAAATATTTATTAGGAAATATTTTTTATTTTACTATCATTCTCTATTTTAGTTAATTTAATTTATAACTTTCCTAGACCACATAGTTTAAATCAGAAAAAGAAAGCAGCGAAAAAAACAATTAGCATAATCTGAGACCAGTTTTTTTTTTTCAATTAAATTTAAACAAAAGAACCATAACAAATCTTAATCCTAAAAACTTTTCACATCTATCACCTACTTTTCTAATCTTCATTTTTTCCTCCTCCTAAATTTAACCCAACATTTTCTCAGATTTACATTTTCCACCCCAAAATCTCAAACGCCAGATCCTACATAGCTTGTAGCGACTCCGACGGCCACAAAACATCCACCGCCGGTTCACTAAAATCAAACAACCCATCCCCGGTCACAAAATCTCCAGCACCGATATTTCCACCCTCTAACTCGGGCAACAACCCGGCTCCAAAACCAAACCCATCATTGCAGGTTAAGTCATCTTCAAACCCCAGAAACCCGGTCAAGTCCACATTTTCCGGTTCAGTCCGACCCGGTTCATCACATGAAACCACTGTCGGAGGTAACCCAAGTTCATCATCAGAGGCCTCGAATAAGTAACCCAAATCATTCTGCATCTCGCCTAAGCCAGTCATCTGAATCGATCCGGTCTGAACCGGTCCGATCTGATCCGGTTCAAAACCCGGAGTAAGAATCTCTTCCTCAAAGCTTTTGATAACCGAGTCAAGACCCACCACCGAGTCACGCTCAGTCTGTTCCGGAACATTTTCAGCATCATCAAGCATATGAAAAATATCATCTTGATGAAGCTGAACATCCGAGTCAAAAACCGAGTCAAGACACGACTCAAACGAGTCAACTCGCGTCAGCTGAGACTCGGACTCGGACGAGTTAACATTAACATCAGAAACAGTGTCAACCTTTCGAATCTTAACTTCAACCGAGTCGACACAGTGAGCTTCTGAATCAACCGAGTCAGATGACTCGTTATGAACCCGCTTTCTCTTGTCGGTGGAATTCTCCATTGGAGAGAAAGAAAATAGGTAGAAAATAGAAAAGAGAGTTTTAGAGAGAGAAAAAGAGAAGTGTTTGGGTGGGAGGAAAGAGAAAGGATGAAGGGTATATATAATGGTTGGAAAGTAAGATAGGGTTTGTCTAATTTAATTTCGTAAGGAAAGATAGTGACAGGCGCGTGCATATCACACTATATAATAAAACAAACTTTATTCACGGATGTCTCGTTCTTTCTCAAACTTATTTTCAATATTAGTATCAAGTTTTATTCAATACGCATCTATCATTTTTCTATATATGTATTCCTCCTCCTTTTCAAATTATACAAGTTCTCACCGTTTCACTTCTATTTTTAAAAAAATCATATAAAATAAGTCAATAAATAATAAAACTTCAAACAGAATATAAATAGGAAAATCAATATTAGTATATTATTAGAAATATAAAATAACTTATAACTCTGTTCCAAAAATAAAAAATAAAATAACTTATAACTTCGTTCCAAAAATAAAAAATAAAATAACTTATAACTTTATATATTTTAAGTTAGTTGTATTATTAAATATGACTTCCTTCTAGGCTTTAATATAAAAAAAATGCTTTTTAAATTTATTGAATAAATAATATATATATTTATTAATATAATTTTCAAAAATAATTTTAAAGTATTACAAAATTTTGTTTCAAATTATTTATAAATATTATTTTTTAAAAACGTTCAATAAACAATTAATTTAAATATTTATTTTTAAAATTTTATTTCAGATATTTTGTCATTTGATATAATTGTTTATGATATCAAAATTTAAAACATTTACTTAAATTTAAGATAATTTCAAATTGTTTTCATAAAAATTATTGTTGAAAAATTTTTCTAAAAAAAAATGAGATTTCAAATATCTTTTTAATATTTAATAATATATATTTATATTACAAAAAATTAAAATTAATCTTTTAATTTTAAAATAAATTTAAAAGTGTTATTATTTTTATAAAAATACAAATTTTAATAAAAATAAAATTAAAAATACCAATTTTGAAATATCATTTTCATTATTAATAAAAACAAAAAATTGAAAATATAGAATCGAAAGTTATATAAATAATTTAAATTAAATTATATCTTTGTAAAATAAATTTTATTATTGTTTTTAAATTGAAAAAATTCATTAAATTTTAAATAAATTATTTTTATAAATGAATCATTTGTTTGAAATAAGAATAAATGTATTTTTAATTTAACTTACAATTTTAATCTATTAATTTTACCTTACTTATGAAATTAGCATATATTTTAATCTGTCAACATGAAACTTATTTTATTTTAATTAATAATTATTTTAATTTATTTAGTAAAATTATAGGGTTTTTTTTAATATATTATATCCTTTCGATTTTAGTTGTTTGTTTGCATATTCTTCAAATCCTTTTAATGATATGATTGATGAATAATAAAAAAAGAAACTAACAAATAAATACTACGTATTACTGTTATTGTAAATGGACAATTATATTGAAAAAAAAATATAAATAAGATATTTTTTAAGAGAAAGATGAAATAATAATTACTTTTAGTTAAAAGTCAAAGTCTTTATTTTTAAATATCAAATATTCTATTTTATTCTATATCACAAATTTTTTTTTATAGTTATTTAGTATAATTTAATTTATATCATTATTATTGATTTTATAATTTAAAATTTTATTTTAAGTTTACATGTATATTTAAATATATTTAATATCATTTAAAATAAATTTGACGCACAACAATTGTCTTACTAAATAAATTATGGTAATAATTTTGAATAGTGTGTCATTTGTGAAAGTCACATTTTATCATATTTGAATCTTTATTAAACCTTACAAATCAACTATAAATATACTAAATAAAAAATTGACTAAATTATGTGTGAAAGTCAAAAGTTTTCAAATTTAAACTAATTAAAGTAAAAAATCAAATTTGTAATTAAAAAATTTTAAGTAAATAAAATTAAATATTAATTATTTAAAAATTAATTTTGTTTACACAATACTCCCTCCGTTTCTTTATAACGGTCATTTTTGAGTAAAATTTTTATTTCTTTTTATTTGTCGTTTTCAAAATTTAAGGCATTATTAATTATTATTTTTGTTAAAATTATTCTTAATTATTTATTGAAACGAGAGAAAAGATCAAACAATTAAGAGTACTGTACGTAAAACAATAATTATATAATAAAAATTATTATCTTCATTGATATTCGAAAAAAATAAAAAATAAAAATAATTAAAAATGAACGGAAAGAGTATTAATATTCAACAAAGGATAAGTGACAGAAAATTTTCCTTATTACTATGCTTTTTCTTTTGGTGTATGTATAAAAGTTGGGTGTCTAAAGTTTAAAATGAAAATTTTATCCCAAATTCATACTTTTATTTCTATACCTCTGTATTTTTTAAAAATATTAATTTTATTTTTATATACTTTTAATTAATTTATTATTTTTAGAAAAAGTAACTTTTATTTTATATTTCGAGAAACTTTCAGAGTTTCGTTAATTCTTTAATATTTTATGAATTTTATTTTATATATTGAAAGACTTTTCAAAAGAATTTCAGTAATTAATTTTTAAGATTAATTTTTATTTTATAAATTTCAAGGCTTTTCAAAAGTATTCTGATAGTCAATTTTTTAACTTTTATTTTTCATACCGGAAAATTTTTCAAAAAAATTTCGATTGTCATTTTTTACTTTTATTTTATATATCGGAAGACTTTGCAAAAGAGTTCAATAATCAATTTTTTAAAATAGTTTTTAACTATTATTTTGGATACCGTACGAATTTGCAAAAGAATTCATATAGTCAGTTTTTTATATTTTTTCTTTTATTTTGCGTACAGTAAGATTTTGCAAAAAAATTAGGTATTCATTTTAAAATTATTTCTTAACTTTTATTGTGTATTGGAGTATTTTTCAAAAGAGTTTTGGTAGTCAATGTTTAATATTAATTTTTTGTGTATCGGAAGGCTTTGTAAAAAAAATCGATAATCAATTTTTTTACATTTTTATTATATTTTTAAACATTTAATAAATTATCTATATGAAGGACATTTTGATAAAAAGTTATATAATATATAAATGATGGAGTATCCTATAAAAGTTTTAAACATCCACCTTCTTTATCAATTACTGTATTTACTATAAAGTTTTATAAAAGAAAATCATTTTTATTATTTTAATAGTGTTTGTTTGAAAATTTTAAAAATCATTTTAATTTTGAAATAAAAAGTTAATTCAAATAAATTTATCAAAACTTATTTATTTTTTAATTAAAGAACTAAGTTTTAATTATTAAACAACTGGAAATTAGCTTTAAATTTTTTATGCATAAGCTTGATTGAATAATTTATTTTTTATCCATTACTGTATTTATTATTATTTTAATAGTGTTTCTTTGAAAATTTTAAAAATTATTTTTAATTTTGAAATAAAAAGTTAGTTCAAATAACTTTATCAAAACTTATTTATTTTTTAATTAAAGAACTAAGTTTTATACTATTAAACAACTGGAAATTAGCTTTAAATTTTTTATGCATAAGCTTAATTGAATAATTTATTTTTTATCAAGTACTGTATTTACTATAAATTTTTATAAAAGAAAATCATTTTTAATTTTGAAATAAAAAGTTAATTCAAATAACTTTATCAAAACTTATTTATTTCTTAATTAAAGAACCAAGTTTTATACTATTAAACAAATAGAAATTAGCTTTAAATTTTTTATAAAAAAACTTTAAACAAAATTTTAAAATAAAATATGATTTAAAAACTTAAAACTTTTACGCTGATTTCATACCCACTTCAAATTATAAAGAAAAATGGTCGAATAACCCATACTAAAACAGCAAGTGATCATAATTTTAAACTATGATATCTTAATAAATATTTTAGTCAATTTTTTATAAAAATATAAAAAAATTGATAGTTTTTTTAAAGGAGAAAATCTATTGAAATAAAGAAAACGGGACTAGGTCAAAATTCACTTAAACATCAATATATTTAAATATGGGCAAACCAAACTTAAAATGGTATAACAAGTAGACAAGGAAGGTAAGGGTAGTGTTCCACCTGACATGGGGTTGAACTGGAGAGGCCTTTGAGGCCAACAAGTCGGGGCATTGATTCTCCCCTAAAAATATGGGAAACCTAGAACTCCATCTTCCTAACAAAAACCAAAGCATTCAACCACTTATTTTTTAAGTTCCAAGGCATAATATTGGGATCTTGAGACGCAAGAATAATCAACTTCGAACCCGTTTCCAACTAGACTTTATTAAAATCGAACTAAACTGCAAAATTTATAGCAATGATGAAACCAGAAGAGCCTTCCACTAAATCGGGTAAGCCAATCAAAAAATATCCAAACTCATTACGAAAGAGGCCACCACACGATGTCGAGGAATTAATGAACGAAGCATCGGTGTTGCACTTTATCCACCTGATGCATGCGAATACCAAATGCCCTCAATAATTTTAGGCGCTCTAGACTGATTAATCGAGACCTTGAAACATTTGATGATGGAGAAATCACTGATGGAAAAGGAAACAGTTTTCACCATATTGTTGCCAATGAAAGAGACTTCATAATGGATTAAATTAATAGTAGTTTTCTAGTGCATATTAGAGTTGTTGAAATGACTATTATTCCGATCTACCCAGATAGTATTAACGATTGAGGTAATGGCAGCTTGAATGATAAATTCACATTGGTTACTCCAACTTCTATCACAAAGATTAAGCGCTTTAAAAATGTCAATAGGCATGAGGGCTTTGATCAAAACAAGAAATAATGCCAAAGATGATACACAAATGAACAATTAAAGAATAGATTAGAGGAATATCATATATTATTCACACAAATGAACAATTAAACAAGAAATTTATTCCTGAATATGATATCATGTATGGGCCTGAATCCTAGACCCTTTGGGAATAGAAATAAACTTTAAGAGAACATGGGAGTGGGAAGTTAATTCCCTATTATTCAGGAGATTGTGGTTAATTCCCCCCACGAATTCTTCCACATTATTAGGGACATGTCACTCTCCCCATTTCCCACGTTGGGCGAGTCATCTCAAAAATGGGTGATATATTCGAGGGAATGGCATCACATATAGTAAATGGATGATCGATCTAGAATACATGTGATGAGGGATGTGTGTGGGTGAGATGCCACATCATTTGCCTTACACATCTCCCCTTGCGATTCACTCATAAACATACCAATACGCGGTCCCTCAATCAAGAGGGCTTGGAAAAGGCAACGTGTTTTAGCTTTGTTTCTTTCCTTGGAATCATTCATATGGGACCTTAAATGTAGCGACTCAGGTGAGACTTTAGTTGATTCCCTATGGTGAGATTTTAGTTGAATCTCTCGGGCAATCGTTAAACTGAGTTCCTCAGGCAAGACTTTAGTTGAGTCCCCCGAGCTAGACTTTAGTCGAGTTCCTTGTGTGAGACTTTAGTTAAGTCCCTATAATGAGACTTTAGTTGAATCCCTTAAGCAAGACTTTAGTTTAATCACTCATGCGAGACTTCAGTTGAATCCCTCTAGCGAGACTTTAGCATATATGGGAGATATCTTACAAAAATAATGTCTACATTGCCCTTGGGGGTTGACAAAGACCTTTTTCAGTGTAATCCAGCGTTCATATTGCCCTTTCGAACGTGACAATGATCTTTTTGTGGAAATCTAGCATTTATATTTCCCTCTTAAAGGTGACAAGAATCTTTCGATGGAAGTATGGAATTTATATTATCCTTTTGAAAGCAACAAGGATCTTCATGTGCAAGTCCATCGAAGGACGAAGGACGACAGTTTTAGTAGAACTGTCGTAATTTATGTGTCGCAAAACATATTTTTTCTTGTAGTGTTGAAGTCGATTATAGAACTAAATAAACATGTTGCAAATAAGAATAAAGGCTTTTCAAAGAGATTCATACATTGATGTCCATCTCTCCAATTAACTATAGTAATATCTTAGGTTAATTGAGTTCCAAGTTTTGGGAATGAGTTGTCCATCTAACTCCTAGATCTTGTGGGTTGTGTGAGGCAGCTTATGGTATATTTGATATGGTCCTTCCCAATTAGGATGTAGTTTCCCCTGTTGGGTAGGCAAGATAACTTGTCTCAACACTAGATCACTCTCTTACATTTTCCTGTGGACCAATTTGGAGTTGTATCTTCTAGCCACCCTTTTCTTGGCGGTGAATTACCAGATATGGAAAACATTTATTGTTTCGTCGATTAGGTCAACGACACCTTAGCCCTACCTCATTCTCTTCTGCATCGAACACAAAACATTACCATGAGGGCATGTCGATTCTGACAGGCAGCATGGTGTTTTCCCTGTATACCATAGTAAAAGGAGTCTCCTTGGTAGTTGAATAAGGGGTGGTGTGATATGACCATAACATTTTTTGTAGTTGTTTATCCGAAAGTCCTTCGGCTTCATCTAACTTCCTTTTGATCCCCTTATGTATTAACTTGTTTGTTGATTCTACTTGCCCATTTGTTTGTGGATTGACAACATAAATTATGTTTGTTTGAACTCCCAAGTCGTGACATAAATGAACTAAGGTATTGCTAGAGAACTGAGTTCCATTGTTCGAAATGATGACGCCTAAAAAATCGAGTATGCACATAATCCTATGCCAATAAAAATGTCAGAACCTTTTTTTCGTGATATTGGAAATGACTTTAGCCTCTATCCATTTTGTGAAATAGTCCATTCCATTTATTAGAAAGTTTAGATGGTCGTGAGTCAGGGAAAAGGCCTATAATGTTCATACTTCATTGGTAAAATGGACAGGGCGTCATGACAAAATAAATGAGTTCAGCTGGTACATGATACAAATTGGTGTGCCTCTAAAATTTGTCACATTTCTTAATGAATGCCATAATATCCTCCATTAGGATAGGCCAATAATAGCCTGCTCTCATTGGCTTATAGTATGTTGGGACACAAATGTGTGTGTGTGTGTGTGTGTGTATATATATATATATATATATATATATATATATATATATATATCATAATCAGATCATTCAACTGCCTAGGACATCATTTTCCTGCTAATTTAGCTTCTTTAGGACCTTTCATATGGGGTAGTTTGTCTTTATCATTATCTGATGCCCCGAAAAGTAGGGCATGATCTTCCTCATGGTTACCACAACTATCGGGGAAAGCCTCTTAATCTTATGATATTGGGCCTCAATGACTTAAATACCTTGCTCATAAAATAGACAGGTCACTCCACCTTATCGGTTTCCTGGACAAGTACTAAACTCATAACCTAGTGAGTAACAGACAAATAAAGGTACAAGGGTGAACTTGCTATCAGGAATCTGAAAATGGGCGATGATTCTAGGAAAGCATTTAAGTTTGAGCATGCCCATCGCATTCTCTCTTCCATTCAAACTTTTCCTTTTTCTTTAGAGTGGCAAAGAAGTGGAAGGCCTTGTCACTTGCACAAGAAAGAAAAAAAGATAGGACGGCTAGACGCCCAGTTATTTGTTGAACGTCCTTAACATTAGAAGGAATCCTCATATCATTAATGGCCAAAAAATTGTCTAGGTTTTTCTCTATACCTCTCTTAGTTAACATAAAACCAAGGGATTTACCCATTTGCATGCCAAATGAGCACTTGGTGGGATTTATGCACACTTTGTAGTCCATGACCTACCCCATGATATTTGCTAAGTCTATCGCGTGACTCCTCCCCTTACGAGGTCTTCATTATCATGTCATTAATATAGACATCTAAGTTGTTCCCTATCTATTTTGAGAACACGGTGTCCATAAGCCTTTGATAGACGGTGAATGCGTTATTAAGCTTAAAAGGAATGACACTGTAATAGTATTTGCCATGATTAAACATGAATGTTTCCTTGGATGCATCCACGAGATCCATCTTGATCTAGTTGTATCTAGAGTGGGCGTCAATTAAACTCATCATTTTGTAGCCTGGAGATTCGTCAATTAGGCGATCTATGTTGGGAAAGGGATATGGACCCTCCCAACATGCGACGTTGAGGTCAATGAAATTGATGCACATGCACCATTTGTTCGATGCCTTCCTTACCAGTACAATGTTAGCCAACCAAGATGGATATTTTACCTCTATTATAAAACTGAGACTTGCCAGCTTTTGCACTTCTTCATCAATAACAGTTTTTTTCTCCTCAACAACCTTGTGTTTCCTTTGAGACAATGGTTTCACTGTGGGATCAATGAAAAACAAATTTCACATCACTCTTGTATCTATGATTGGAATATCATAGGGTGCCCATGCAAACGAATCTATGTTCCTACTTAACAGGGTGATCCCTAATCTAGGGTCCCAACATACTACATTTGTGTCACATGCTTCCGGATAAGGGGTGGTGCCTTAGGCAACATGCTCCCTTCTCATTTCTAGGTTGTTCTAATAGCATTTTTGGGTAACCTCTTGGTCTCCCCCAAACTGAACTAACCTTCCCGTCAGGTACCATGTATTTTAGGCTCAATTGAAGGGTAGACAGAACCATCCTTAATAAGTTAAAGGCAGTACTTCCCATGATGGAATTGTAGGGAGACAAGGCATCCACCACAAAATACTTTACTTTAATCATTATGACATTCGCCTGATCTTAATGTCATTTTGAGCGCTATGTGGCCCTTCATTTGTATATGTTCACCTGACAGGCCAACTAGATAACTTATAACGCTCTGATGATGTCTAGGACAAGTTGGAGCCCTTGAAAAACGCTCTAGAATAAGATGTTTTATGAGTTACTATGGTCGATCAACACTCACTTCACATCCTAATTATCATATTACAGTGTGATGATCAGGGGGTCATTGTTATGGATAATCCTTGTCGCCTTATTAGGTTGCTACGTTGGATCCGGATAAGGATTCCATGTTACCTTATTAGGCTATTATGCTTGACTTTTATAAAGAGTCATTGTCGCCTCAATAACCACTCACTTAAGGCCAAATAAGGAATCATATCCACTGTTAAACGACTTAACCTAAATCCCATTGAGGAACGTGCCTCATGATTATGCCATATCGAGCGTCTTAGATATACGAATAATAAAAGAGCCATAATTCCAAAAAAATCTTATAAATACACCACAAAAAGGTGTAAACATATTCATTGGAAAACCTGGATGGGCATTGTTACAAACTCGCCTACAATGGGCGATAACACGATGAAGGATAAAATACAAAACAAGCAAATTACAAAAGGAAGCATAAGTCTAGGAGTTGGGTCGTGTTGATACACGTGGTTCACCCTCCTCTTGAATTCACCTTTCCTTGTTAACATAAGTAATTTTCGAGGTATGGATGTTCTCATTCTCAATAAATATAGTAAAGATGAGAATGTTGCTCTGAATGTATGGTAAGACTAGACATAATAAGATTATAAATGAAAAATATTAGAGAAAGTGATAGGGTAGCACCTACAGTGGAGAAGATAATGGAAAATAAACTTAGATAATTTTGCCATGTAGAAATAAGACTTGTAGATTCTATGATAAAGAGATTAAATCAGATGGAGAGAAATCAAACAACTAGAAGAAGATAAAGACCTAGAAAAAGTATAAGTGATGTTATTAAGAAAGATATCGAGATTAATGATTTGGATAGAAATATGGTTCTAGATAGAATGTTATGGGAAAAGTTTATCTATGTAGTCGATCCCACTTAATAGGATAATACTCGTATATTATTGTTGTATTTAAAATATTACTATATTCAATAAACCATCTCTCTTTAAATGAGAATGCTGATCAAATATAAAAATCTCACTCACCTAATCATAGATTTTAATATAAATTCGTCAATATCAACATAAACTTTAATTAATAAAAAGTAGAGGTGCTCAAAACCGAACCAACCCAATAGAAAACCGTAAACCAAACCAAACCAAATCAAAATTGCAAAAAACCGCATTTGATTCGGATATATTTGAGCCATTTATTAAAACACCCACACGGTCCGGTTTGGTTTGCGGTTTGTATTTTGCAAACTTAACTAAACCAAACCAAACTGCATTATTACGACCCAAACTTCACTTATCCCATAGATCACATTCAACCCAAAACCCAAAGCTATTATACCTCTACTTTACAAATATTCTCTTATTCGCACTTAGGGTTTTAGTTTCATCCTTTCCAAATCTCTCATAGTATTATCGCCCGTTCTTCCCATCTTCTTTGCCATATACATCTCGCCTTTAGTAATCTAATATATACTCTCTTGTGTTCTTTATTTTTTATCTTTTCATTTTGATGTTATTGTTTTTTCTTCAAATTATGCTTTTATCGCATATTTCTTCTCTAATCTCGCATCTTTTATGTTCTTTCTTTTTCATCTTCTCTAATCTCTCATCTCCTCCGTTTTTTCTTTTTTATTATAATATTGTTGATATTGTTTTATGCTACTATTTTATGTTTTTTTATTCAACTTTTGTCTAATCTTACTTTTATATATTGAATGAGAAGTTTTTGTCTAAATATGGTAAGTTTTGTTGTTATTTGATAATGTATGAATGACTAAACACAACGTTATGTTGTTCTCTATAGGTGTATGTATGACTCAATAAATTTTTTGCAAAAAATCGAATCAACCGAACCAATTCAAACCGCATCGGTTTGATTTGGTTTGGTTTATAAAAGCCAACCGAACCAAACTGAATTGCATGCTTTTTTCTCTTGCGGTTCAGATGATTTTTAGCGTCCAAACAACACCGCGAACACCCCTAATAAAAAGTATAAGTTTAATTATTGCTCCCTCTATTTTATTTGACTTATGGCATTAGTCTTGCTATTTCAATTTTATATAATTTTAATCTTATTTTTGTTCTTTTGCATTGAAGATCTAGTGTCCATGTTTTAACATATATTTTTTGTATTCATAATGTTCAACAAAATTTTTTTATAGGATGATTTGTTACGTTGCACGAATAACTCCTCATTTAAAAATTAAAATGTTTTATGTGTGAAAATATAAAAGAAAACCAAAATTATTTTAATTTGAAATAAAAAAACTAATTATATTAAATGAATTATGTAACTAATAATTAAAAAAATCTAAAACATGTGTTAAAATATATTGTTAATACATTTTTTCGTCGTTACTATAATCATATATATTTAGAAAATTAATTAACAATTTATTCAAGTATTAGTTGAGTTAAATGAGTATAAGCTATTGATTTAAGGTTTAATATTTTTCGATAATATTTATATATATTTATGTATTAATGTAAATAAGTTATTGATATTTATAAATAATGATTTTTTTATAAAAATGATTAATAAATTTATTTTGCATATTAATCTTTAAAAAATATTATTTGAGTATAAAATATATAACTTTAACTATTTATATTACAAAACTAAAATATAATAATATAAAATGTATATTTTTTTGACTATTTTAGGACATATATTTTAAAAAGATGTAAAAACAATTTTTTATTGTTTTAGAAAATGAAAAAGGGAATAAATTAAATATAATTTATATTTATTTTTACTTAAATAGAATAAAAATTAATATGTTTCTTATAATTTAAGAAAAAAATAATTCTTTTGTTTAGAAATTGGAACAGAGGGAGCATGTTTTAAAAAGTTAAGTGAATACATCTTATAAATAAATAAATTCTAAAATTGTATATTTAAACACAAAATTTCTTCAAAAATGGACTTTATTTGAGTTTAGTGCAATTTATATGAATTTTAACAAAAAAAATAGTTTAAATAGAAAAGTTTACAAAATTAAAAATGTTTTTTCTTAAAGAATGATAAAGAATTTGTGGTGTGTCGACCATTCTGAATTTTCCTTTTATTGCGTGTGAGATCCGTTGGCCATTACTGCAGACAGCTGATTTTTCTTTTCTAGCAATTAACTGAATTTAAATGTTTTTTGAAGTCCGATGGTGAGGGCCCACATGCCTAGGAAACATCATGTGTATATTATTCAACTTTATTATCATTTTTAAAGTTTCAGATTTGGTTGCGTCAAAATTAAAAAAAGTTTCAGATTTGGTACTTTGGAAAATTTTAGAGACGTGAGTGGGTCAGTAGTGGTTAGGTCACACCACATGAGGTGGTGAAGGTTGTAGATTCTTGCCTTCAATTGTTTTTGTTTTCACGTCTATTTTTTCTAATATTATTTTATGATTTTAAAATTTTGTTAGCCTTTAATTTTTATAAATATAAAATATTAATTTTAAAAATTATAAATATATGTTTTTATTTATATTTTTTTTAAGTAGATAAATAGTTAATAGATTTTTTCTCCCAGTTTAGTTGATAATTTTATAAAGACATTGAATTATAAGGATGCAGATTTGAATCTGCAATATTACTTGTTTATTTTTGAAAAGTGAAATTCCTATCTACCAATTTATTTGACAAAAAAATTACGATTTCAAATTTTAAAAATAAATAAATAAAATTTGCATTTTTTTTTACTAAAAATAATATTTATTCATTCAAATTGATAAAATATATCAAATAGTACAAATTCATATTCACTATAAATTGAAAATGGTGAATGTGCAAACAAATTCACAATAAACACTTTAATAACATATAACGACAAAAGTCTATAAATGTGACAAAACCTACAAATATGACGAAATTGAAATGTTCGAAATATCTATATTTATGAATCTGCACCGTTACAGCGTTGACGACGTCAAAATTATTGACCGAATATGCACTAGATCGAAATTAATATATCAATCCAAATCGACAAATACCACACAAAGATGGAAAACAAAATAACGCCACAATAAGATAACGATCAACACAACGTCACACTAAGACGATAAAATCACGAAAAAAAATTAATTATATATATATATATATATATATATATATATATATATATATATATATATATATATATATATATATATAAAATCATTTATTTAAATAAAAAAAGAAATAAAAGAAATTTTAAAATGATAATTTTGGATAAAAAATTGACCTTAAAATCATTTACTATTCTTTAATAGATAAAGAAAAAAAGAGAAAATTAAAGTTGAAGAAAGAAGCGAGGCAGCCTCAAAAAATAGGATAGGGTTGAATAAACTTATTAGATATTTTGGCTCTTTCCATAAAATTAAGTGCGGACATGTTCTGAGGATTGAATCTGTTTTGTTATTCTTATATAGATATATTTTATTTACAATTATACTAATTAATTTATTTAGATAAAAATATGTAAAAAATACTTTTTAGAATAAAAAACAGAAACATATTCTTATAGAAATAAAATAAAGAAACGGATGATTATTTACATATATAAGGCAATTTAAAATATTAGATAGGTTTTGTTTGATAAAAATTGTAGCTTAATTTTGAATCAATCAATGAAAGCACGATTAAGAAAGTTCCAATTTTTCAAAGAATACATCGTTGTTGGATGCTCATAGAACCCACTAATGTTTGGCTTTTTCAATGAATTGAATTGAAACTATCTTTGGCCGGTTTTATCTGTTCCCATAATTCTTTTTACTTTTACTTTTACTTTGACATTGTTGGATACACCTAACTTATGCAACACTAATCTTTTGTTTGGTTTGAAAAATAAAATGATGAAAAGAAAGAGAAACATGACAAATATATAAAGAAATAAAAATAAATAATTTCTCCGTGTAAACTAAGACGATGTGTTTGATCTTATTTATAAGATAATTTATAAAAATATATTTTATCAATAATATAGAAAAAATTTAAAATATATATATACAAAAAATAAAAATAAATAAATAAATAAATAAATTAATATTTTATTAGAATTACGAAATTATTTATAATTCAAACTCGTTTTTTTTGTATAAGTTGATTGATGATAAAAGTGAAAGAAAAGGAAGTTCTGTATCTATTAAAATTTTATAAATCTATACTTTTTCAATAAAAAATTGACACAAATACTTTTATATTTAAAAAAATTAGGTATAAACAATATTTTTGTTATATTATGTATAGAAGTGAGTTTTTTTAGGGATTAGTTACTATACACTATAAAAAGTTTTACACTATCAATTCATCACCATCATCCTATTACTTTATGGATTTTTCAAATAAAAGTCAAATTTATTTCAATATCCAACGTTTATTATTAACTGACGGTATAAAATCATTTTACATTGTCAGTTTATTTCAATTAATTTTTTTTTATTATCCAAAAAGTAATAATTTTTTCGTCCTTACCAAAAAAAAGTAATTTGGGAAAAAGAATAAACTTTGATATAAAAAATATTGATTTATTTTTTAAAATAACCAACATTTTCAAATATGATTCCAAAATAACAAAATTTTCAAAAAAGTTTTCAAAATAACCACATTTAAAAGAGAATGTGCCAGATGAACTGACGCATTCATTTTGAACAAAGGGGAGACGCCTAAGGCATTGACACCTGCATTGGCCGCCTCATGAGGAGGCGTCAATGCCCTTGGCGCCTGCATTGACCCTCATGAGGAGGCGCCAATGTCTCTGGCGCCTGCATGATGCATGTGGTGTATGCGCAAATTCATCTAGCGCATACACCCTTGTACTTTTTATTTATTTATTTTTTATTTATCAAACAATAAAAAATAATATAAAAAAATTACTCATGAAATAATAAATGTTACATGAGATTGACAAAAATTTAATGACTGGTATGATCGAAACGCTCCCTGTTCCACATCTAGGTGCGTTAGTTTGTCTCCGAGGTCTCCCACGATTTTCCTGAGGTGTTTGGGGTCTTTATGTGCTGACCTGATCGAATGATGGCTGGTGTGATGGTTCGACGAAAGTTCCAGCGGTATTTGACAAATGTGTCATCATTTGTTCCCAATATCCGGAGGGACTCTGGCCAACGACGCTTCCGTAATGGAGTTCGGTGCCCATGTCATCGTAGTTAGGTCGATGGGGTTGGGTGGATTGTGGACGGTATTTGGGCAACTATATCATCCACAATCCACCCAGCCCCATCGACCTAACTACGATGACATGAGCATCGAACTCCATTAAGGAAGCGTCGTTGGCCAGAGCCCCTCCCGATATTGGAAACAAATAAGGACACATCTGTCAAATGCCGCTGGAACTTTCACCAAACCTTCACACCAACCATCATTCAATCAGGTCAGCACATAAAGACCCCAAACACCTCAGGAAAATTGTGGAAGACCTCGGAGACAAACTAACGCACCTAGATGTGGAACAAAGGGGCGTTTCGATCGGGCCGGTCATTAAATTTTTGTCAATCCCATGTAACATTTATTATATCATGAATAATTTTTTTTACATTATTTTTTATTATTTGATAAAAAAAATACAAGGACGCATGCGCCAGATGAATTGGCGCATACACCACATGCATCATGCAGACGCCAGAGACATTGACGCCTCCTCATGAGGGTCAATGCATGCGCCAAGGACATTGACGTCTCCTCATGAGGCTACAAATGCAGGCTCCAATGCCTTAGGCGCCTCCTCTTGATCTATAAGAGATGCGGCAGTTCATCTAACGCATCCTCTTTTAATTGTGGTTATTTTGAAAAAAATAATTAAAAATTTGTTACTTTAAAATTATTTTTGAAAATATTGGTTATTTAAAAAAATATATATGGTAACAATGAAGCATAAAAATGCTCCCACTGAAGGACTATTTCGTCCTTCTATCAACTTAGGTCTCTAGACCATGTTTTCTTCCTGGTTTGAGTGTTTGGGTTGTGGGGTCCACCAAAAGTATATATTCTTCTCTCTCTAACAAGGAAACCAAACAATGGAAATTCACTTTTCGATAACCTTTCAATCCTTTATGTTATCTTTTCACTCACTTTTCCTAAGAACAATGTCTTCAGTTTGGTTTGATAAAAAAATTAATGTAAAAATCAGATATATTATCTGTTATGTTAATATTTAAGAATATGTCTAATCTTGGAAAAAGTGTGATATACTATGTTGATTTATTTAAATGTCTATTTTATTTGATATATTTTTAAATAAATTAATGAACTAATAAATCATATGAAATTATGTTCAATTCTGATATCTAACATCATATTTTAGAAACTAACTTTTCATGATATTGTATTTTAATGAAAAAATATTAAAGACTTTCAAATATATAGTTTTAATATTAATTTTGTCAAAAATTTAATTATTTTTACATATTTAATTCTATATTTATTGATACCATGATAGAAAGATATAATTTATATTTTTCTATAATATTTTAAATAAGAATATTTGTTTTAAATTAAAAAAACTTACATTAGATTTTACAAAAATTGTATTTATGATAAATAACAAATATTTTATAAATGAGTTGTTAATATTTATAAATGAACAACTAAACTAATATATTTTTAATATTTTTTCAATCTTATAAGTTAATATAAAATTAATTTTATTAAATATTATAAATTCAATGAATTAGCTTATAAATTATCAAGTATAAACTCATTTATTATATATTAATTTATTAAATTTTTAATAAAAAAATAAAAATAAAATAAAAATAAAATTAAAATAAAATAAAATAATATATATTAAACTTTAGATGAACCATTTACATATATTTAATTTAATTAGTCAACTGAATTATTCCACTCGCTTATTTTTAATCTTTTACATTCTACAAAAAAAATTATATAAAAATTTGCCACGTTTTATCAATATCATTTAAATATAAAAGTATAATAAAGTTATTTGAATTTTAAATAATATATTAATTTCGCAAATTAATTAAAGTAAAATATAAAAATATTTGTTATTTTATAAAGAATAAAGTGATTTATTTTAGTGTACATCGACGTGGCTATTGACAGTTGTATGGTCGTGGCATTGGAAAAGTTAGATGGATGAGAGTGAGACACAATATTGATCTTTTACTTATTTCGCCCTTACCAATCACATTCACCTAACCCCATATGCAACTTTTTTTTTCTCTTTATGTTATTTAAAACTCTTTGGTTTCTTTTTAAATACCAAAAATTATTGTGATGGATAAAATATATATTTTGAAAAAGTTTCACATCGTTTAATTTTGTAAATGAAGAGAGAATTCAAAACTATATATATAATATAAGTTTTTTGAAGTCTCACATCACTTAGTTTTATGAAGGAAGAGGGAGTTCAAGATTACATATAAAATTCAAGTTCTTCATTCGAAGACACATCAGTCGAAATCACTTTAAATTTGTATTTGACTTGTTTTATTCTCTTATATTCTTGTATTAGAGTATTATGTAATATAATTAAATATTTATTTTGGAGGGTGTGAGTGTACTCGGGGGTCTCTGTTAGTTGATGGTATATTATGTATTATAACAATTCTTTGTATGCTCTATGATTGCACTTAAGAAGGATAGTGTTGTGAAATAGTTGTTAAGTTGCAGTACAAAATTCCGTTGCAGTTGGGCTAGAGAAAATTGATGGAAGAAATTTTGTTGACTTGTGAAAATTTCAAATCAAAGATGTGTTGATACAATCAAAATTACACAAGATGCAAGATTATGTCGGTGGTTGAAGAGCTTCAAGTAAAGTGGTTTTCGACATGTGAAAAATCTTGAAGCAGTTTATCTTCAAGTGAAGTATACTCTTCTTTAGGTGAAGCATGATATTTTTAAAACTATGATTGTCGGTGAAGACAATGTGAAATTCTTGGAGTGATTTAACTTCAAGTGGGGTTTGATGGAAATTCACTAATTTCCCTTCAAGAAATTCACCAAAACCTATGGAGAATTCCGAACCGAATCTTGATGAACAAGAATCAATCTTTCTAATTGATTACTCCTCTTGTTCTTCACTCCTCACTCTAGTGAATCAACCAACATTGGTTGCAAGATTTCGCTGCACAATGATAATGAAAAGAAACAAAATTGAATTAGGGAAGAAAGAGAGATTCAGGTTTTCGAATAAGAAAGAAGAAGAAGAAATTTCTGCAGAGTAACTCTTTGCTCTCAAACTGAGATTTTATTCAATTGTACAACCACACTTCAGTTATCTTGTATTACAATCAATAAGTGTTACTCCCTATTTATAGATTTTGGGTTTTCTTTCTCCTCAAGCAAAACCCAAATACCTAATTCTGCTAACACTGCAAAATCGGGCCTAAGTAAAAATCTATGTGGAAGTTAACTCCCCGACACTTCAATACCTAGATGTTTCGACATCAATATGCTTCGACGCCATGAATTACATTCTCAACACATCACCTAATTCATTGTGTCTAAGATATCTACATTCATCATAGATCTTAACCTTTTGAATACTTTGACATGCACTCTTTTCGTCTTGATGTCTACAATCTGATTCTCAGTTCTGCAGTGTTTCAAGTCCAGTTTCGCTTCTTCTACTTGCTCTCGAATATAATGGAACCTCATTTTGATGTTTTTTGAATGAAGAGAGAGTTGAAGACAATATATATATATATAGGGTACACATTCTTTGAATTCCCACATCACTTAGTTTTGTGGAGGAATAGGAAGTCCAAGGCTATATATAGGATTCAAGTTCTTCATTAAAAAATGCACCAGTCAAAAATACTTTAAGCTTGTATTTGACTTTCTTTGTTCTCTTATACTATTGTATTAGAGTATTATGAGATGTAGTTAAAAAATTATTTTTGAGGGTGTAGGTGTACTCGGGGTCTGGGTTAGTTGAGAATATATTATGTGTTGTAATAATTTTCACAGTGTTATTCTCTAGTTGTCTATTGACAAGACAATGATCATGATTTTTCTTCGGTTAGGGGTGTAATCGTTCCGGTTTGGTCCGACTTTTAGTAAAAAAATTATCCAAATCGATGATGTCTCCATCAGTTTGGTTTGCTTTGGTTTTAGTGTTTTTTAAAAATGAAACCAAACCAAACTAACCGATTCAGTTTGATTTGGTTTGCTTGATCGGTTTGCAACATTTTTTTAAACATTATATTAATTTGTGTATTCTCTACTTTCATGTTTTTTAATGTATTTTATGCTATTATTTTTTCAAATATTATAATTTATATAATATATATTATATGTTGTACTTTTCGAACAACTTATAAGTTGTTCTTAATCCATATGAAGCATGGACATAATTTTAATTGCATCTTGAAATAAGTCCACTATCGAATACAAAAATTGATACTTACATGAGAAGGTTGAAAATGGATTTTAAAGCATAACAAATAAGACAACAATAATAACAAAAGGTTTCAATGCACATAAATTAACATGTTTCACGTCTCAAACACATATCAAAACTATTTTGTAACAAGACTAGAAGGAAATTCGTTGAAAAAGAAGAAACAAAAAAGGTTAAAAAAATAGATGAAAACTAATGAAGAGAAGTTGAACACAAATAAGGAAACCATAACTTATAAGAATGAAAGTGATGAGAAAAACAATGCTAACGGACAACCACGAAATCAATTAAATCGACGAATTTGAACCTTTTGATGACAACGGATTTTTGTGGTTTATGGTTTCTATTTATTATGTTGGTAATATGGTTTTGGCCGCATGTTTTGTTGAAAGGAAAGAAATGTCAACAAAGATGAAAAAGATTTGGACCGATACAAAATTTGGCTTAATAATGAGTTAAATAAAAGATTAAGCACATATGTATAGTCATCAGTTCAGATCATCGATTTGACGGTTCTAAAAATAATAAAATCGAGAACTAAACCAAACTACCTCAGTTTTTATTGGTTTGACTCGGTTTTTGAACCGAACTAAAAACAATCGATTTATTTTCAATTTGATTTTATTTGAATAGTCTATTTAATTGATTTTTTCTAATCCACTTATATCCTATCAAAAGTAACATCAAAAAGCTTATCTCTTCATATCACATCAATTCACTCTTAACTTATTAAATATAACAATTTTTTTATTAATTTTCTTAAATTAAAAATAAATGGATTTTTTAATTTATTTATTTTGAAAATGAGTTATTTTACCTATTAAAATCAATGTTTTATTTATAAAGGTTTGCTTACTTTAAAAAGAACACTTTTTTGTTCGGCCAACGTAAATGGCTGTTTTCAATGCAGAGGCAGAAGTAACATGTTCTTTGCCTTGTCGTCCTCATCTCAACTAGCTAAGGATTCCAAAAATAAAAAAGTGAGGCCCTATTTTTATTTCTTTTTTTGGACGCAAGGTCCCACTTAGATATATGTAATATTATATTAAGGGTTATGCTAATCAATAAAAACTCTAAATAAAAAATATATATTATGTCTAATTCTTTAAATATACATAATATATTCTTTTAAAATTGATTATATATATATATATATATATATATATATATATATATATATATATATATATATATATATATATATATATATATATATATATGAATCTCTTAAATAATATTTAATCTATTATTTAAATTTTTTAATAAATATCTCGGTAACACGGTTAGTATTTCCCTTATATAAAAATATATTGATAAAACGCTTTTAGAATATTTTATGAAGAAATAAAAGAAGTTAGTTTTATATATAAAATTGTATAATTATGACACATTTAATTTAAAATTTAAAGACAAAATTCACTTTAAAACTCTTTTATGAGATAGTTGGCTCCTCATAAAGGATAAGTCTTCTTTAAATAACTTTTGTAGCATAGATTCTGTTTTAGAGAGGACCTGTATAAACGGTGTGACTATTGATTTTTGTGGGAGCTCTTGTCTTTCTTATAGGGATTTAGTTGAATCGATTTTCTATCTTTAGGGATGATATTGACCACTGATTCAATAAATTTTTATTAATTTTTATTTTTTTTCAAAAGATTAAAGGTAATGCACCGACAGTGTAAAATTATAAAAATTTATTAATCAAACATATTATATAATTAATTTATAAATATTAGAATGACTTTATCGAATATATGATGGTGATTGATTGATAATTTAAAATTATTTTACAGAGTCAGTACATATTTGTTTTTCAAATGAAAAATCCATTTCATAATGATTTTCATATGATTTGACACATCATAACACGACAGTGTTATAAAAATTCTAAATGAGATGGACAAAAATAGTACTTTTTTTAGTTTAAAAATAATTTATAATTAAATTAAGGGTGAACTCATCCTTGATTAATTTAAATTTTTATTATTTATCTTAATCAACAATTGATTAAATGTCTAATTTGATTCTAGAGTAAGTTATCGTTAGTAGTTTTGTTAAGAGATTGATATGACAGAATTTTGTAATATGAATTCAAATATGTGTGGTAAGAGATTGATTTTTAGTTGTTTGAATATTTTTTCTTACCTATTTTATTTGATTGGTTGATAGGTTGGTTGTAGTATTTTTTTTAAAGTACTTTGTTGTTTTGAGATATTTGTATTTAAGTGACTTTTGAATTTCTTTATTAATAGGTATTTTGCCATTAAATTTTTTCTTAGCATGATTTACATATGCGCTCTTCAATAGGTCTGCTGTTTATTTTATGAGCTCGGAAGATGAAACTCCATTCACCCAAAAATATCTATAGTGGAAGTTTCTTTAAATGGTTTTAAATAATGTATCACATGTACAAAATGACTTTTTCTTTTAATAGTATTCAATAAGTACCAACCTTCAATATTTATTTTGAAACATGTTTAATCATGTTATGACTATTCACAAAACCATTAGGGGATCCACGCATGGGTGATCGACCAAAATAAACACTAGAGGTTATAGTGATTTAAAATAATTAATCATAAGAGATTCTTTAAGTTTTTTTAATAGATTAATCTTCAATTTTCTTTTTTAACAATTTGATCTTTAAAATAATTTATATATTATTTTCCTTAATATTTTAAATATTTAAAAATGTATGACTGATGTATTTCTGGTTACACTTCATCATTTTCATATCATTTAAAATAATTGCATCCACAATTAGCACTTTCACTCTATTAAAAAAAGGTAATGATGCACATCTTTGATAACTTAAAAGACCAAATTATTACAAAAAAAAAACTAAAATGACAAATCTATTAAAAAAAATACTTGAAGAACCTCTAGTCTGATTTTGTCGAGAAATATTATATGCCTTTCTTGTTTGCCGGGGGTGACATTTCTATGATGGTTTTAAATTTATTTTGTGAACTAAACTCTTAAATTTGAAATGCATCATGTCGTACCCCCAAATTTGCCCCCCCTTTTCACTTTTCATCTGACCCATGACTTGAGATTCATCTGCATCATGCATTTATGTTAATACAAGCATCAATAGATTCAAAGCTGTTGGTTATTTCAAATTAGGGTTTTGTTTGAATATTGAAATGTGATCATCATATGAGGGGAAACCCTAATTCCATGCCCTCTGGAGTCTTGATTCATGGAGTTCACATCATGACATTCATTTATATATTCTAAACTCTAATTCTTGGTGTTTGAGCTCTTGGAGATTGCACCATGGTATCCATTATGCATAAAGGCTAATGCTTTCTTTGAGATGTTCTTTGTTCATATGGCTTGCTTTGGGTGATTTTGAAATCCTGATTTTATGGGCCACTTGGTGAGCTTGCTTATGGAGTCTGGTTGTTTATTTTGTTATCATTGTTCATTTGGTTTGCACTGATCTTGTGAAACCCTAATTCTATAGGGTAAATCATTCAATTACTTGTGGAGTGCTTTGTGCCCTAGTTCTTGATTCAAGACCTTGGGCCGTTCGTGATGGTTTCATTGATTTTTTGCTTAATGGCTCATCTGCTAAAGGCACATGTTTCAGACATGGTCCACAAGGGTTCGACTTGCATCATTCACCCACTAGCATGAGCATTGCGTTTGTATATTACATCTTCTTGGTTAAGTTGACTTCTGGTCAAATGTTGACTTTTTTGGTCAACCAATTGACCAAAGTCAATAGATCAGTAATATTGATTCTAGGTGTAATCTATGTCTTGCCTTATTAATTCACCTTATCCATTAGGCATTTTATATTATTATCATTCACATTTGTATCTATACATTTAAGTCACCGAGTTTAATCAATTTGATAGTTTGCGTTCATGGTGAACAATTACCTGTTTTAAGCATACATGAGTGAATCAATATTTGTATTTGTTAATCAATTTGAATGTACCCTACAAGTTGCCATTACAATAAGGTCGTAATCTATTTCATTGTCCCATACATGGTGAATTTGTCAAGTTTGACTCATCATTGATCCTTTCCTATTTGCACTTGATCAAGCTCATTTGAAGAATAACTTGAAGAGAAAACTCTATGCATTTTTATTATAATTGGTATCCATAGATTTTTCATACATTTTTATAAAGACAAGTCAATTTGATACGTTTCATTCATTAATATTTTAGTATACATAAGTTTGCATTGAAAAAACATTTGGTTTAAAATAAACATATAACTTCATTACATTTTGAACATGAATACAAAGGTTCCATTACATTTTGCATAGTCCTACTTCATTACATAATACCTATGCTATAGTATTAATCTTGCTTGCCATTCATTTACTCTTCTTGATCTTCAAGGTCTCTTTGCACCCACCTATTGCTAGCTAAGTCAAGCCATCATATCCATAGCAATTACAAGCATCCCTTGCTCAAAAATCAGATGTCCCAAATGTGTCACTGCATTCAAAGCTCTTGTCTTCAGTGAGTGACAATTCACGCCAACCTCAGTCTTAAGATTCTGAGTTATTGTCGATAATCCAAGGTGTATCTGACAGAACATCTGCAAGCATAATTAATGGTGTTGGACGGCCAAATAATCCCATACGAGGTGGATTGGATCTCCTTCTGAATAAATTTGACTCAGTTCATGATCAAAATTTCTCTCAAATTCCATTTGGAATTCAGCAGCAAAGGCCTTAACTGCAAAATCAACTCTCTTTAAGCAATTTACTGGCTCTAGTTAGGGATAACCCAACTAGTCCTTTGACAACAGAGTATATACTTTATTTTCGTTCAGGTCATGATCCATAAATAATAAATATGTTGCAACAACAATACTTGTTCCAGTTACATTCTCAAATAACTAACTTCCAACTGCACCAGAACACATACACATGCGTTGCAACAGAACACTAAAATTAGAATTTCCATTTCCCACTAAGCAAATGCAAACATAACACAAAAAAAGAGAGAAATTAAAACCAAATTCAAATCAAATAAGTTTCAAATTCATATCAACTTCTTAATCAGCTACTAACAGAAGTTAAAATTCGTAACTAACTTATTTCATCCTGCAGTACATTTAATTTGTCATTTCAATTTAGTTTTCAATTTCTAACAAATTGTAACTATCTGATCTCATTTATGTAAGACCCTAATTTTGACCCTAAGATCCCTCATGGCATCATATCATTGCTCATTGCATTTGCCTCAAGGATCATAGCATCTTGGCTCCTTACCCTAGGGTTGGGACTTGTGTGAGTTGGTTTGAGACCACCAAGCATGCTTGAATTGTATATTATTGCTTTTCTTATTTTGTTTACTAACCAAAAGCACAAAAATATGTCACTAACTCTTTTTGTTTTGAAGCTCAAGTAATCATGTGCTCCTATGCTCCTATGAGGCTCCTATACTTAATGAAATGGATAGATGAAGATAAAAGCAAGCATGACAATAGTCCCAAAAGTTCCTAATCATCATATATGTCTCCCAAGTATCTCAATTTTCCAATTTGATCAAGATAAACCGAAGGGCTTGAAGATTGTTTCCCAAGGAAACCCTAATTCAACTGTGCATGGATTATGCCTTGCTCATGAAGCAACCTCTATCTATGATCAAATTCAATCAAGGGAAGTTATTTCATTCATTATTTTATGCATATATGAGCCTATGTGAGGCCTCTCAATCATTCATTCATCAAGATTTGAAGTTTGGACTTGAGAAGTTGACCAGTTAATTCATTTGACTAAATTGAAATCCAATGAGACCTAACTTTTTATGTGTTTGTCAAATGAAGATGACCCCAAGATAAACAATGTTCTTAAGAACCACATGAACAACTTTCATGTTCATCAAAAATTCATTTAAAACTTGGAAGGTCATCATTTATTTCAAAACGTTATAGGTCATTTTGATTGAAACCCAAATTTTGGGTCAACTTCCCAAGGACCTAACTCCTTCATTGTTTATGATTTTGAGGTGATACCAAGTGAATTGGAAAGTTTAAGATGTATAGTTCAATTGTTATGTTGGACAAAATTTCATAATTGATCGCGACTTTATGAGTCTATTGGGGTATTAACTGCAAGTGCACAGTCTAATCGCGTAGTTTTAAAAGATATCGATCCCACAGGGACTTAATGAATCGATATACCGTTTTTCTAAGGTTACTTCGTAAAGCTAAGGCGGATGATACTTTGATGATTAGGGGGAAAAGTTAAACTAAAATAAGATCTAGATTAAATATCAAATAACGCGGATATCGGTATGTAGTTCGTCGTAATTAGGGGATCAAATCTTCGTTGGTTTCTTAGTTTTAAAATAAGTCTTTTCAGTAGACACTATTGATTAAAAATCTTTTCTCAAACTCTCGCTCTGTTGAATCAGACTATGACTTTATATTAACGTACGCTCTCACTATTTAGTTAAGTCCAAAATCACTTTTTGAAAACAATAGAATCTGTAGAAACTCTTTTTAAGAAAATACTAACCAATTAAACACCCTCGTCTCAAACTCTCGCTCTGTTGACTTAGATTATATGATTAAACTTAAATGCTTAACTCTCGTCCTCACATTTAACCTTTAAAAATAATTTTTGAAAATGATTAGAATTTAATTAACTCTAAAAATTGCTTTCGCCCTGATTTAAAGTTAGTGTCCAATTTACACTGTCCAGTTAAAAGCTCAAACCGTCGTTCTATTGATTTTAACTTCTTTATGCTTTTTACTCTCGTACAAAAACTTTGGTGTTAACTCTGTAAATTGAGACCATAAAAAGAGTGACTATATTTTTAAATAAATTTAAACCAACTTGTAGATGTTTAATTGGCTGCATTGTATGGTGAAACACTAGCTGGATTCTAATGTCTTGACTGATGTCATGACATGCTGTGGAGATGTTTGTTTGACTGCATTGTATGTTAGAATATCTAGCTGTACTCTGATGGCTTGGCTGATGTCATGACATTCTGAGTAGTGTACTGCAGGTTTAGCTAATACAGGATTTATTGAATGTCAAACTGGATGTTATGATATTCATCCCTGTCAGCAAATACTGAGGAATAGAACAGTGGGTGTTCTGCTATAACTCAGCATTTAGTTTCAGACTGTTTATCAAGAGGATAACAGACCTGGCATAAGGCCTACTGTCTGGATGTCAAACTGGATGTTATGACATTCATTGACAGCATTTACTGAATAATAGGCAGATTGGTTTTCTGCTACATTTCAGTATACAGCTCAGTCTGCTTATCAAGAGGATAACAGACCTGATGTAAGGCTCTATGTGTGAATGTCAAATTGGAGGTTTTGACATTTATTATTGTACGCTGATACTGAAGTATGGACAGATTGGTTCTGTACAGTACAGCAAATTGTACAGTCTGTTTTCAGGAAAAACAGACTTAGCATATGGTTAATGTTCTGGACGTCAAACTGAATGTTGTGACATTCATTCCCGACAGCATATGCTAAATTGTAGGTTGTTTAGTTTTTCTGTTTCAAGATTTTTCTCAGGCTATTCTTCAGGAATCCAACAGCTGATCTAAAATCCAGGAAACTAACAACTGAGCTACAATTAAGGAACCTAACAAATAGCCTATTTGTTAGCACACTAATATGTGGAAATTAGTTAGAATCCTATGTGGCATTATTTGTGGAGGTCTTGAGACATTTATAAACTAAATATGGAGATATTTTAGGAACTAAATATGGAGATATTTTAGGAACTAAAAGATTGAAGACCTTGTTTGTAGCAGAAAGTTTCTGCTGACTTTGTAACAGCAAAGAACAAGTTTGTTGCGATTTCTGAAGGCCCAAATCCAGTTGGGTGATTAGGTTATAAATAACATATTGTAACCTAGTTTTTGTAAGCCTCTTAGAATGAAAATTTAGGGGTGTATGTGAGGTAAACCTCCCAATCTGTGGGTAGGTTACCATGTGTTTCTCAGTGTTCAAAGCTGAGAGTGTTTGTAACTCAAAGCCTGTAGGCAAGAGTGATTATGTGCTTGAACGAAGCTGTGAAGCAAGTTCAAGTTGTTTTAACATTACATTGTATTTGTAGTGATAGGAATGGAAACTGGAGGTTTCTATCTAGGAGTTCCTAGGTATAGATTGCATTGCGTAGGGATTAAGTGAAGAGTTGTAAACAGGGGAGTTTAACTCTGAATTAATACTGCTGATAGTGGATCTTCTTCCTGGCTTGGTATGCCCCCAGACGTAGGTGATGTTGCACCGAACTGGGTTAACAATTACTTGTGTTATTTACTGCACTTACTTTTTAAGTTCTGCTTAATTCTTGTCTGCGCAGAATTGGATGTCATAACAACTCGTGTGACATCGAAAGTGACAGAACTGGGTGTTCTTCCATTCTATGGTGATATAGTAGCAGATGTCGTGACATCTGTGAATGTGTGCTTATCAGTACTGGGGTTTGAATTTGTATAATTGTCTTGCTGTATTAGTAACAAAGTTGGATTAGATGTCATTACTTGGAGTAGAACATCTGAATTCTGACTGTGCCAGAATTTCAATTGGTATCAGAGCAGGCATCCTGATCTGTTTCTGGATGAGATCCATGGGTGATACTTTCTGGTATCTTGCAAGGAATTATGTTAGTACTGATGGTGGAACCGTTGGAAGGTTCTGTGATTCCCCTGAATGGTCCCTTGAAGTAGGTGGTTGGACTATTCATGACAGGAACTGCGTATACCTGTCTCTAGAGGTTGAGTTGTATTATGATTTCCGCTGCATAATACCTGGCTAAACTCAAACACTGATGAAGTTCCCCCTCATATGGATGAAAGGCTGCTGCATTCAAGATTTCATCATAATCTACTGAAGATGTCAAAGATACTTGAGTATCCTCAAGTCCACTCATCATGACGTTCTCACTTCAGGATGATAAGAATCACCTGATCACTGATTCTTTTACTCTCTTGGGTAGTGTATATGAAGACCTTGAAGTCCTTCAAGGAGGGTTTGTTCCAAGGAGATGGAACTAATGTTCTATGGGATGTTAGAACATGTTGTTCAACAAGTATGCAGCTACTCGTTAAAGAGCAGATGTTGTTTAGGTGTCAAACAAAGGGATACTTTTGTTTGGAACCTACTCCTGACCTGGAAGAGGAGACATCTGTGTGTGCTAAGTTGACAAGGGTAGGGTCAACTGTGTGTGTGCTCAAGAAGGTCACTTTTAGACGTCTGATCTCTGGAAGTGGAGTTGGTTGAAATATGACAGTGTGCAACTTCCTGCTGTTTGTCTTATTCCTATGGATTGATCAGGGTTGGATAGTTGTTCCCTGATGTCATACGGTGAACTGACTTTGTGTGTTTTTGCTTTGGAAAGCAAATGTCGCGGATAGCAAGAGTCGCCACCGACTTTTCTTTTATCCCATAAGGAAAGGTGGAAAAGAACAGGAAAGACCTTAATTAGATTTTGGGTTCGGGAGGTACATTATACAAAGGGAAGGTGTTAGCACCCTTTGTATCCATGGTTGTCCATGGGCTCTTAATTGCTTGATCACTTATGTTTGTCTGAAAAAAGTGTTTGTGAATTGCTTAAAAATGTTTTGAAAAGAGAGTTTAACTTTGTAATGATTCTTGTACGAATGTATACAAAGTATTTATCTCGTTTAATTTTGAAAGCGGTTTAGAAAAATATAACTTGGCAATGATTCTAGTACGAATGTATACCAAGTGGTGATTTTCTAGTAGTTGCAAAGTGTGAGGTATGAAAAATGTTTTAGGTTGTGAGCCAGCAATTAAGAGTTATACCTACCCAAGGTCTTTATGGGCATTTCCTATCCTTATGAGGGTAAAACTGTCCTTACTATTGAGAAGTAAGTAGTTTTATCCTTTGGATGTAAAAGGGTCATCGTAGGGTCATCGATTGGTCATTGAAGGCAACATTTGTAAGGATACCTTAGCATTCGAAGGGACAATCATAATTTAACCATAGGCTACAACGACGGGTCACCGAGGGACAAAATCATATATTCGCAGGCAACATCCGAGGGACGATGATTTATTTTATAGGGACATGATGATTTAATCAAAGGGTCTTTGCTAAGTGTATCCCCACATTCGCGGGACATGACCGTAATACCGTAATACCGTAAGGCAACAAAGAGAGGTCCAAGATCACATATTCGAAGGCAATATTTTATAATCAATTAGGTAATTATGATGAATCTCCACATTATAATCAATTAGGTAATTAGGATGAATCTCCACATTCTAATCAATTAGGTAATTAGGATGAATCTCCACAAGGGTATCCCACAAATAAAGTGGAATACCTAGCAAGCTACCTTTTCCGGGAGTATGTGAACCCTTACAAAATTCAGCAAACAGGTCAGAATACCAAATCAGGGTGCAATCGAGAATTGGACCAAACAAAAGGAACATAGCGGTAGGAATGTCAGGCAAAATAACACATGGTTAGAATAAAACAGATCCGATAAGCATAGAACAGAACAGAAAAATCGGCGACTGTCACGTTCGCTCTTGCTTCGCCTAGCGAAGGCTTAGCGAAAGCTCGCTACATGCTCGCTTAGCGATGTGCTAGCGAGCGGCTGCGGGTTCTGGTTTTAATAACAGTACAATTCCAGAAAGCTCCACACCCTGTTTGTAATTGAATTGCAACCTTGAATTGGCAAGTCACTCTTAGGGTTGGCGCCGGATTGAGTTGGGCGGAGATAACCTTGGTGCAGATGAGTTTCCTTCAGGGTTTCCTTTAGGGTTGCTCTGAATTATCTGGGTTAGCCTCCAGGGTTTGCTGTGTTGCTTCTGTTAGGGTTTCCTTGCTAGGGTTTCTGTCCGTCTGCCCCCTGTCCTTTTTTTCTGAATGAGGTCTTGGTATTTATAATAGTTTTTTTGTGACCTAATGGGCTCAGAATGAAGCCCAAAATTAACGGGCAAATTTTGGGGTATGACAGCTGCCCCTGTTCAATATTCTTAAACCGAGAGAGTTAGAATGGTATGTATGCCATTCGTGGTATGGAGGTGGAAGATTATTGAACACTTAGAATGCCCCAAAAATTTGCACTTGCTAATTAAAAGTTAGTCTTGATGGAGATGGGCTTAGAGATGCCATCCGGGAAGTTTGATGATGAAAGATCAGAATGGATCGTACGCTGCTGGGGATAAAGGATCAGAATGGATCATACGCTAGATCGTATCTGAATCGCGGAATGAACCGTCCGTCAGGTTGCATCTGGAGAGGTAAAGATCAGAATGGATCGTACGCTAGATCGTATCTGAGTAGCAGAATGAGTTGTCCATTAGGCGGGTAACTTCGCTGGGGATGAAAGATCAGAATGGATCATACGCTAGATCGTATCTGAGTTGCAGAATGAGCCGTCCATTAGGCTGTATCTGACGAAGTAAGAATCAGAATGGATCGTACGCTAGATCGTATCTGAGTTGCAGAATGAGCCGTACGTTAGGCTGTATCTGACAAAAAGTAGTCGTACGCTAGACTACACCTCGGAATGTACCGTACGCTAGGTAGTATCTGAGGAAGTAAGAATCAGAATGGATCGTACGCTAGATCGTATCTGAGTTGCAGAATGAGCCGTACGTTAGGCTGTATCTGACGAAAAGTAGTCGTACGCTAGACTACACCTCAGAATGTACCGTACGCTAGGTAGTATCTGAGGAAAGAACATCCAAATGGGTCGTACGCTAAACCGTATTGGACTAGTTGAAGGAATCATATGTTGTATATGTTGTATTTGCAATGAATGCCTGGGATGGGCTTAAAGATACCGCCATTAGGAGGATATCAGAGTGCTTATCAGAATGAATGTATTTGAATCCTGAATGTAATTGATAAAGATGTCCGTCTGAATGGGTCTTTATTTTGACCGCATCAGGAGGATAATTAACCTGAAAAATAAAGTTAGCTTCATGCCATGTCATGATGCATGAGATGTTTTATAATTTTGAAAATAAATGCGAACACTGCATGCATGCGTATGCTGTGAAATGGTGTAATGAATGAATTATGCGTCTGAAAAGTTTTTCCTGGCGACGCCACTGGGGAAAATAAATCCCAACATTCTGGTTGAAGATATTTGTATTGATGACCCTTTCTTAGCCGGGGATACTTGATTTCTGTCTGATGGTAGAAATATTCAACAGAGCCTGGCTGGGGATGGAAGAGATGACCAGTCTGTCTAGTGATGCCAATTTCTTCTGGAGAATAGCTGGTTTTTGCTGGGGAATAGAATTAGCAACCGGATTCATTGGAAAGCATGGTTAGACCTTCTCCTCGATCCTGAAGTCTTTTAGTAATTGCTATTTCCGTTTTATGCATGTATTTTCGGTAAACATCAATCATATTCAAATGCATATATCAATTCGAATTAAATCAATGGACGTTTATGCAAACAAAACAGAGAAAGTAACAAAAGCATCTTTTTGGAAATAAAATTGTATTGATTTTGAAAGGGGCCTATAAACAGGCAATTGTAGCACCTCAAATTCGCACCTCCCATTTTGTACATTCATTGTTCATATTAGGTCATTAACATAACATAGTCCACTGCATAGCATTGCATTGTCCTTTGCCCTAGTGCAAGTCATCAGACAAAATTAGGTCAAGATGATCAGGAGATCAGTCAAGCAAGCAAGCATGTGCAATTCCTATTGAGACAAAGCCCTAGGGTTGGTTCAACATGTTCATGTGACCTAGGGATCATTTTGGAGTGGTTTGGCCAAAGATTGGATGTTCAGAGCTCAACAGTCAAGCTGAATTTCATCTGAAACCCTATAAAGTCAACTGTGGTCAACTGTGCCTGAATTCAGGGATTTGAAGGTGGGAGATGGTTTGAGAGGATTCATTCATGTCCATACAAGTCTCATTTGACATTGCAAAGATCAACATTGAAGAATTTGAGGTCAGATGAAAAGTTTCCACAAATAGTAAGTGACCTGTAATTTCAAACTGCCAAAAATGGAAAGGTCTTCTCCTCAAATTTACATCATCATACAAGCTTCAAATGGAATTTTGTCCAACATGAAAGTTGAAGATCTTGCTCTCACCTTTCCAAAAAGTCCAAGAACATCCATTTCTCATTTGTGATTAGCAAGTTATGATCAAATCATTTTCAGGAAAGTTGAACTTCAAGGAGGCATAACTCTTGAACCATTTGGCCAAATTGGGTGATTCTTTTTTGAGCAAACCACATTTGATATGTACTATCATAATGCATCATCACATTTCATCAAAAATCATCACATCAAAAGTCCATTTTTCAAGTGTTCATTTTGCATTTTGGTGGGAAAAATAGTGAATTTGAAAAATACACATGATTTTCACTCCAAACCACTTCCAATAGCTTCAAAACAGAAATTGGGACTTGCTTCAGCTGGTTTTACACTGTTCCATTGATCACACTTACATAAGGGCATTTTGGCATTTTTACATAACATGTGCATTTTCACTAATCCAATTTCATTTTGCTAATCATGATTAACAATGCTGATTAACAAAGAGTATATATTCCTAATTGTAACAGAAAATCGAAATACACAATTCATTTTCTCAGATCCAAACTCAAATTCATCCAAATTCTCTCAAAAATTTCTCAAGCTTTTGGCACTTTTTCCTTCGAAATTCATCATCTTCTTTGCTTATTCTTGTGCTGATATTGATTTGCAGGAAGTGTTGATAATCTGTTGAAGGAGAAATCGCGAAGAACCTTGCTAAATCACCACTGTTGCACATTGAAGGTTCCCATGGCAGTTGCGAATTTCACTGGATTCAAGCATTGCTGAGCTGAAGCATTGATTTCATTCATCTTCCCTTGCATCAATCAGCATCTGTTTTGCACTTTGGAGCCTTGAAGCAAGCTAATCAAGAACTGCATCATCACTAAGGTCAGAACTCGATCGATCCAATTCTTGCAATTACTATATGGATTTTGTAGATCTTGAAACGTAGAGTATTATGCAACTTAGATCTCTTAAAACCATGCAGTATTGATAAAGTTATGTTGATTTGAGGATTGAGGATTGAATTTGTGTTTGCTCGATTCGTTGAACATGATTAGATTTAGGTCAAATGAATGATAGATTAGTGATGTATGTCGAATGCTGGTTCCAATGATGTATGCCTCATGCATTTCTGTGAGATTTTGTTCTTGATGATGAAGAACATCAAGAACACGTGATGAATGTCATGATTTCCGTTTCCAGATTCGCGTTAGATCCATTTGCCTTGCCTTTGCTTTTGAATTTGTGTTTCCCGCGCCATGGACCAATCAGAAGGCGCCACGCCTTTTAATGAAACGAGGCGTTTTGAGCAAAACGCGCTCAATTTGAATAGGCCAGGGGTTCGATTCCCCGCTGGCTACAAAAGCTTTGCCTTGCATTTATTGTTTTCCAAGTATTCACATGTTCATGTATAAGCTTTCTCATGCATTTTTTTATTTCTTTTCCACATTCAAAAATTGATAAATCAAAAAATACACATCCAAAATTCATGATTCTTTTTTTGATTTGTTCACCATCATGTCTATTATTTTATGGACATTTTTAATAAATTTGTGCACGGTTAGATTTTTAAAATGCCTAGGGTTTGTTTGTGAATACCATATCTTGCACCTTGCTCATCTTTTCATGCATGAAATCTTGATGCTTAATTGGAAATGCCTGAAATTTTGTATGCATGATCTTGACTCACTCCTGGTCATTTTGGTAAATGGTTTGCTATTTTTGAGTTTCTGGATTGTGAGTTATGATGTAATCTTTGGAGGTGTGACAATTGGTGTCACACCATGTATTATTCATGTTCTTGATTTTATTTTCCATGCTTATGCTATACCAATTGCTCTGGATTTTTGCATGCTAATACTTATGAATGTCTAGTTTGCTTGTGATTTTTCCTGGATTTTTTGAAGGCATTTTCAATTTGTTTGATATTTTTCTTTGCTGTTTGGTCATTTGTGAACTCTTATTGAGTGTGGAACTTCCATGCTTTGTGAAATCCTTATGCCTTATCACATGAGCCTGAAATTTTGTACAGGGGTTCTTAACATGTTGAAGTGTATCATGGCTTTGGTTTCATTCATTTATCTTATGCCATTTCTGTTTTACACTTGCCTAAAGTTGATGATTAATTTGATGCCTTGTTTGAGCTTGCTTTTGCATACCATGATTTGTTGATTTTGATTGACTTGCTTCCCTTTGTCCAATTAACATGAAATTTGGTGTGTTGCTCATTGAGTGTGTTCTGTTTAAGCATGATTTTTCTTAGAATTTTTTGAGACATTTTGGTATTGATATGCTTGTGTTCATTCTGTTTACATCATTGAGTTCTTAACTTGCCTAGTTTGACATGACTTGCTTAGAAAATGCAATTGATGAATGCTTTTGATGTGAGACCAATTAGACTTTGTTCTTATTTGATTAATATTGATTTTGATCAAGTTTCATGTTCTGTTTTAAATATTTTCTCCTCCTTTGACCCTAGGCTTTGGCCTAAGGGTTCACTTCTCACATTTGAGTTTGATTTTCAGGTTTAAGAAGCAATTGCTTTAAGGGGATTAATTCAAGTTGATTGAGTTTGGTTTATTTGATTGTGATGGACTAACTTGATTTGTTTTGTAGGATGCTAACTCATTTCATTTGAGTTTGTGCTTTGCACATGTGATTGATTGTGTTGACTGTTGGTTCATAAACTTGTCTGTTTTGACTTTGTGATTAGTATACTGATTATATTTGATTGATTTCAGGTGCCATAGTTGCTTTAGTTCCTTTGAGAACTTGCTATTGCTTTGCTTTGCTTAAGCATTGAGGTAGAATCTCTTGTCTCCATGTAGTCTGGAAGACCTGGCTTGTTACTTAGCCAGGCACCTGTCTGAAGTCCTCCTTAAGAGGCAATGTTTGTGCTTGTTTATTTTTGTCCCCAAAGCAGGTAAATACCTCTGATAAGGCAATTGGCAGACACAAGAGATGTGCAATCCATCTCCTGCTATTCTGTTGAGTCGTCCCTTGGCTCACATCACATGTTGACGCCTTGTGGACATTAACCCAAGATCAGTTGAGTCAGTGTCATAAGTGTAGAAGGGTTCCCACTTTCTGGACCCACACTTTATTGTCTGAAGCTCTCCCTGACAAGGGATAAGAGCTGTGAAGTCTCATCTTCACTCACCTTTCATCAGCTTCACCTTGACTCTCAATGTCAAGGTTAAGAGCTAACCTCACCCTGATACAGTGGCTTGTTTGTCGAGGTTGACATGACCCCTCGACTAAAGCCTAGCCTTGATGTTTGAGCCCCTTGTTGGTGTGTTTACTTCATGCTGTATGTGTTTGTGTGGTGTGATTGTATCCCCTAGGTTTGCTAGACTCCGCGTAGTCTCGTTTGCATGTCAATTAAGGTAGCACGGTTCCTTCGTATAGGACTTCCTTTCTTGCTTGAGCTTTCCTAAAACACAAACAAACATTATCCCCTCTTAAGGATACGTCAACTCCTTCTACTACAGGTGAGTAAGTCTCCAAAGGTCGAGCATCCGGTAGATTGCGTAGTGACGTCGTCTACTTAAAAAACACAAACCAACAGGAATAGTTTAGCCGAACTACGGCAACTCTGATTCTCATGTCCAGATGAGATACGTAGGCACAAGATGCGATGTCTTGTCGAGTTTGACTGACGACTAACACTAATTCTTTTCTCTCGCCCTCGTTGCGATTGAGACCTTCCCTTTCTCTTGCCCTAGTTGCAATCGAGACCCTTCTTCTTGTTGTGTGCTTGGAGTCCGGTATAAGCCCATCGAGTGGCATCTGGTTTCCAGTGTGGGTGTGTTTTGGTTCGGAATCTGATGTAAGTCCAGCGATTGGCATTCGGATTCCACGTTTGCCTGTGTCTGTTTTGTTTGTGTGCGTGAGCCGAGCTACGAATGCTCTGATTCTTCTTCGTCCAAGAAGATACGTATGCATAGGATGCGACGTCCTAGCGAGCATGTTTTTCCCCCAGTCCGAACTACTTAGACTCTGATGTCTACGTTTGATAGACTAAGTAGGCCCAGGATGCGATATCCTGCCGAGTCAGTCTTGTTTGTTTTCTTGTGTCTTTTTCAGCCAATGTTTGATGTTTGAGCAGTGTTTTAGCAACCATTTTCCTTCCTTTTGTGCGTGGATCCCGTCGAGTACGACGGATGCGTAGGGGTGCTAATACCTTCCCTTCGCATAACCGACTCCCGATCCCATTCTCTTTGGTCGCGAGACCATGCTTTTTCCAGGTTTACTCTGAGCGTTTCCTTTCCCTCTTTTGGGATAAATAACGCACGGTGGCGGCTCTGTTGTTCTTGTTTCCCGCCGGTTTTTTGCGTAATGCGACAGCAATTTGTGTACAAGGAGACAGAAATCCTAGTAAGAGGAAATTGTCAAGAAAACAAAGAGAAAGCTATGCAGAAAAATTCCCATCGATATTAGCTCCACTACTGTCATTATGTCTTCAAGCATCTCATCTCCTGCTGTCAGATGGAAGTGATTGGCTTGTTCAGTCCCTTTGACTTGGATGAAGCTGACTGAGAACGGGACATAGTCGTACGCTTTAATCCCTAATTTTTGCCTGGACTGCCTTTTCAGGTTTTCAGTCCACCAGGATACCCTTTTTTGCCCAAGCCGCCTTTTCAGGTTTTCGACTTGCCGGGTGTACATTTTTATATGTTTATCCCTAATTTTTGCCCGAACCCTTTTTGGTTCGCCGGGATGCCCTTACTTTTGCCTAGATACGTCGACCTAGCGGGTCTCTTTTATGCGTAGTATCTTTTAACTATGTCTGCGTTCACGGGATGTGGGAAGTCTTCGCCATCCATTGTAGTAAGCATCATGGCTCCACCAGAGAATACCTTCTTAACTACAAGTGGTCCTTCGTATGTGGGAGTCCATTTGCCTCTAGGATCACCTTGTGGTAGAATGATACGCTTCATCACCAAGTCGCCAATTTGATACACCCGTCTCTTGACTCATTTATTAAATGCCTGGGTCATGCGCTTCTGATATATCTGTCCATGACAAACAACCGCAAGTCTCTTTTCATCAATCAAATTTATCTGATCGAGTCGAGTCTGAATCCATTCATCTTCATCTAAGCCTGCCTCCTTCATAATTCTTAGAGAGGGAATCTGAACTTCCACTGGTAAAACGGCTTCCATTCCGTAGACTAAAGAGAAAGGAGTTGCTCCTGTCGAAGTGCGCACTGAAGTGCGATAACCATGAAGAGCAAAGGGTAACATCTCATTCCAGTCTTTGTGTGTTACTGTCATCTTTTGTATGATCTTCTTAATATTCTTATTAGCAGCTTCTATGGCGCCATTCATCTTTGGCCGGTACGGAGAAGAGTTATGGTGTTTTATTTTGAACTGCGCGCAGAGTTCAGTAATCATTTTGTTGTTCAAATTAGTACCATTATCAGTGATAACCCTTTCAGGGATGCCATACCGACAAATAAGACTATTCTTGATGAACCGCGCCACCACATTCTTGGTGACAGCAGCAAATGAGGCTGCCTCTACCCACTTTGTAAAGTAATCAATAGCAACAAGAATGAAACGATGTCCATTAGAAGCAGTAGGTTTAATCTCTCCAATCATATCAATGCCCCACATTGCAAAGGGCCAAGGTGCTGTCAACACGTTCAATGGAGTAGGAGGTACATGTACTTTGTCCGCATAGATCTGGCACTTGTGACAAGTTCTGGAGTGATGGTGGCAATCAGCTTCCATGGTAGACCAATAATATCCTGACCTCAGAATCTTCTTGGCCATCCTATGTCCACTAGAATGAGTCCCAAAAATACCGTCATGTATGTCTTCCATAATCTTTTCTGCTTCCCTTTTATCCACATAGTGCAGCAAAGTCGAATCATGATTACGTTTGTATAATACTCCATTACTCAAAAAGAACTTAGCGGAGAACCTCCTCAGAAATTTTCTGTCATTGATGGATGCCCCTTCAGGGTATTCCTGAGTTTCTAGATATCTTTTTATTTCGTGGAACCAAGGTTTCTCCTCTACTTCATCAGTATTAAGTTCATAACAATATGCTGGTTCATCTAATCGTTCAATGGTGATCATGGGAGCTTCATTGTCCCATCTGACTCTGAACATAGATGACATGGTAGCCAATGCGTCTGCCAACTGATTCTCTTCTCGTGGAATATGTTCGAATGTAATCTCTTCAAAGTATGGGATTAATGTCAACACCCGCTCTCGATAAGGGATGAGATTCAGATGTTTAGTGTCCCATTCTCCTTTGATCTGACTGATTACTAAGGCCGAGTCCCCGTACACACTCAAAAACTTGATTCTCAGGTCCATAGCAGTCTTGAGTCCCAAAATACATGCTTCATACTCAGCCATATTGTTGGTACAGTCAAAACATAGTCTAGCAGTGAAAGGCGTATGGCAACCCCTGGGAGAAATAATTACAACACCAACACCGTTGCCCAATGCATTAGAGGATCCGTCAAAAACCATAGTCCATCGGGATCCCAGTTCGGGTCCTTCGTCCGGCCCAGGTTCTTCATAATCAGTAACAAGCATGACATCCTCATCTGGGAACTCAAAATTCATAGATTGGTAATCCTCAACTGCTTGATGAGCCAAATGATCAGCTAACACGCTTCCTTTGATTGCTTTCTGAGTAGTATACTGGATATCGTACTCTGTTAAAATCATCTGCCATCTTGCTATTCTTCTGGAGAGGGCAGGTTTCTCAAATATATATTTGATAGGATCCATCTTAGAAATCAATAAAGTGGTATGATTCAACATATACTGTCTTAGTCGGCGAGCAGCCCAAGCCAAAGCACAACAAGTTTTCTCGAGCAATGAGTATCTTGTTTCACAGTCGGTAAACTTTTTGCTAAGGTAGTATATGGCATGCTCTTTTCGACCAGACTCGTCATGTTGCCCCAACACACACCCCATTGAATTTTCTAACACGGTCAAATACATGATTAGAGGTCTTCCTTCAACTGGTGGCATCGGAATTGGAGGTTCTTGGAGATACTTCTTGATTTTGTCAAAAGCTTCTTGACATTCATCATTCCATATAATCTCTTGGTTTTTCCTCAGTAATTTGAAGAGGAGTTTGCAGGTAGCAGTCAAATGGGAGATAAATCGGGCAATGTAATTCAAGCGTCCCAAGAAACCTCTAACTTCTTTGTCTGTACGGGGAACTGACATTTCTTGAATAGCTCTCACCTTAGCCGGGTCAACCTCAATTCCTTTACCACTGACAATAAAGCCCAAGAGTTTACCGGATCTTACTCCAAAGGTGCATTTGTTCGGGTTCAACCTCAACTTGTACCTCTTCAACCTCTCAAACAGTTTGTATAAATGATCGAGATGTTCTTCTTCAGTGTGAGATCTGGCTATCATGTCATCCACATATACCTCTATTTCATGATGGATCATATCATGGAACAAAACCACCATAGCACGCTGGTATGTTGCCCCTGCTTTCTTTAAACCGAATGGCATTACCTTGTAATAGAAAGTGCCCCATTGCGTCACAAACGTAGTTTTCTCCATGTCCTCAGGCGCCATCTTAATCTGGTTATAACCTGAGAATCCATCCATGAATGAGAATACCTTGTGTTGAGCGGTGTTATCTACCAGTACATCAATGTGCGGGAGTGGAAAGTCGTCTTTGGGACTCGCTTTATTCAAATCTCTGTAATCGACACACATTTGCACCTTACCATCCTTCTTCGGCACTGGTACCACATTAGCAACCCATTGAGGATAAGAAGTGACAGCCAGAAAACCTGCGTCAAATTGTTTCATAACCTCGGCTTTGATCTTCTCAGACATTTCAGGACGCATGCGACGAACCTTTTGCTTAACAGGAGGACAATCTTCCTTCATCGGCAAACGATGCACTACTATATCAGTATCCAGTCCTGGCATGTCTTCATAAGACCAAGCAAAAATCTCTAAATAGTCATGTAGCATCTGAATCAATCTCTCTTTGACACTGTTTTCCAAGCCTGCTCCTATTTTGACTTCTTTCTTGTCTACTTCTGTGCCCAGATTTACAGTTTCAATTGATTCCTCATGCGGCTGTATAGTCTTTTCTTCTTGCAGTAACAGTCTGGCCAGTTCTCCAGGTACCTCACAATCTTCCTCACTTCCATCCTCGGCTTGGTAGATCGGATTTTCAAAGTCATAATGAACAGTAGCAGGATTACTATCAACAGGATCCAGAGTGGATATGGATTTGCAATTTGTTACGTGAGTGTGTGTAAGAAAGCATAGCTTGTTTACAAGATGACAGGAAAGATAAAGAGCGTAATATTTGAATGCAAAAAAGTCCATTGATTTATTGAATGTGGATATGCTTATGAAAATGACAAAACCCTTAACAAATTAGCTATTTGTGCCCCGGGCATAGACACAATGCTTTAAGAAGTTCAATTGTAAAAATTAAAAAAATGCAACACTAAAACAGGCAATAACAATTACTCCTGACTAAAGGAAATCGGGATAATGTCTTCAGTCTTCCAATTATTAAGTCCGTCACTAATTGTTGGGAAAATCCAGCTATCCAAGTCGCAATCGCTATCAGCATCTTCTACAACATTAATCTGATCCTTGACTATCTTTTCAGAGCTAAATCCCAGGCCAAATCTATCAGACTTGTACGGTACATCAATCAGTGGACCCCAGCCAGTACGACCACCATCTTCAACCACGGCTTGGGCATCTTTTAGAGAAATCATAGCAGGAGGAGCACGAATAACCTTGGGCACACAGGCAGTTGGCTTAAGGACAGGACCAATTGGGGGAACTACTTCAAATGACTGAGAAGGAGTCTCAAAGAATTCGCCATCCATCTCGACGTATCTGAAGGTATGCACACTACTGACAATATACTCTTCTTCCCCACACACAGTGACGATTTTACCCTCTATTGGATACCTCAGCTTTTGATGGAGAGATGACGCTACAGCACTTGCCCCATGAATCCAAGGGCGTCCCAGCAAGCAAGAATAGGCAGGGCGAATGTTCATTACGTGAAAGATAGTGTTGAAAACTTGAGGTCCTATCTTGATAGGGAGAACTACTTCACCATGGACAACGCTCTTCGCACCATCGTAAGCACGTACCACAACGTCACTAGGTTTCAGTTCGATGCTTTTACAATCAAGTTTATCGAGCACAGCTTTCGGTAGCACATTCAAAGAAGAGCCATTATCGATCAACACATGAGACAAGGTGATCCCCTTACACTCAATGGAGATATGCAGAGCTTTATTGTGATTCTTTCCTGCTGGTGTCAAGTCAGCATCGGAAAAGCCTAGGCCATTGTCAACAGCCAAGTTAGCAACATAATTTTTGAACTGATCGACAGATGTCTCCTGAGGTACATGGGCGGTCTTCAGGAATTTCATCAATGCATTGGCATGAGATTCAGAAGATAACAACAAGGATAACATCGAAATTTTAGACGGAGTATGCCCCAACTGTTCTACCACATCAAAATCACTCCTGCGGATGATTTTCAGCATTTCTTCCATTTCCTGTTTGGCAACATCTTCGGTAGTGACTTCGACCGGCGTCCTTGACTGAGAAGTATTGATTACTGGTTCCTTTCCTCGAGTTTCAGGGACGAGTGGTGAGATGGGAGAGAAGATCCTTCCGCTTCGAGTAATTTTACTAGTCCCAATAATGTCATTAGGATTAGCAGAATTATCAACTTGCTTTATGCCGTGGATGTAAACATCACCTCCATAATTCCATGGAATGGCTTTGCTTGAGGAATACGGTACTGGGCCAGGTGCAGTAATAATTAGGGGAGCTACCTTGGGTTCAACAGTAATCTTCACAGGCACTCTAGTAGCGGTAATCTTCACCGGAACTTTGGACCTAGCAATCACAGATATTTCTTCAATGGGGTTTTCCACCTTATGAATCTTTTCAAAGAGAATTGTATGATCATCCATCAGCTGTTGAATACCATTCTTCAACTTCAAACAATCATTGGGTCGGAGTATACAAAGATCACAATTTTCAGCACAACCTGGAAATAAACCAGCTTGCAACAAATTCTTCTTGATGGTCAGGAGAGGAGATGCTAAGTCAGCTACATTAGAAATGTGAGAATTGTCATCCACAACATTAACAGTCTTATCATGATTAGGCATAGGAGCAGTGATGACATTAGGAGTCTCTGGAGGATCAAATTCAATTTCTCCAGCATCGATCATATCCTGAATCTTATTCTTCAACAACCAACAATCGTTTGTATCATGCCCGGGGCTATCGGAGTGATATGCACACCTGGCATTTGGATTATAACGAGGAGAAGTAGTGTTGGGATTTGCAGGAGGATCCCTGAGGGTAATCAAATTTGCTTTTAGCATACCCTGCAGTGCTTGTGCTAAAGTCATATTGATCTTGGTAAACTGCCTTCTTGGCCTGTCTTGTCTGTGTTGGAAGTTTTGAGATGGCGGTGCTGCAATCGTAACTGCTCCAATAGCATGGTCACAATTTTTTTTGTTATGACCCCTTTGGTGGTACACAGCATTTGACTCGTTCCTCCCCTGGTAGGACCTTTTGGTGCTTGCAGAGGTAGCCACCTGTATCTTTCCACTTCGAATGCCGCTTTCAACACGTTCACCTGTTAATATAAGTTCAGTGAAGCCCGATGAGGAACTTCCCAATAGATGGCTGTAGAATGGGCCAGTCAGTGTACTCATGAACATGTCCACTAATTCTCGATCAGTCATAGGGGGTTTGACTCTGCCAGCCAAATGTCTCCATTTTTGAGCATATTCTTTGAAGCTTTCTTTAGATCCCATAGTCATGTTCTGCAACTGTAGCCGAGTAGGCGCCAATTCAGAATTATACTGGTAGTGCTTGTAGAAGGCTGTCGCTAAATCCGTCCAGGTGCGGATGTTAGAGCTCTCGAGCTGATAATACCACTCCAACTGGGTGCCAGACAGACTCTCTTGGAAGAAATGGATCCATAGCTTCCTATCAGTGGTATACGGCTGAATCTTTCTCACATAAGCTCTCAGATGCATCTGAGGACAAGACGCACCATCATACTTAGTGAAAGCGGGAACCTTGAATTTGCGGGGAATGACCACATTAGAGACCAGACCTAAACTTTCGAAATCCAGACCAGGTGCCTTCTGACCCTCCATAGCCAGCATACGTTCTTCCAGCAACTTATACTTATCATCTTTTGGAGAGTACTGTTCCTTTTCATAATCTTCATCGTCGTCTTCAGGGTTGAAGGGATCAATATCCTCCTCTTCCGAATCATTTTCTGTCTCCTCTTCTTGATCCTTCGGAATTCTAATCTTGACTCCTGCGGCCTGTCCTTTAAGCCTTCTTCCCGGGTTAATGTAACTCACAGCTTTCTTGTCTTTCTTCTTCTCGAGCAAGAGAGCCTTCAGCTCATCCTGCCCCTTGGATAGGTTCAAGATCATCTCCTGGAATTGAGCATTCTGAGCTTGGAGATCTTTGACAGTTTGTTCGAGAGCCATCTTTCTGTTTAGAAGGAAGACCGTGAGAACATTGATCTTTTAGAATACCTGTTATGCAATGTTATGTTATGCTATGCAATGTATGAAATGTTTTCAAGGACTTTTGGAATTTAACTTTGCGTAAACTACCAAAAAGAGGGAAACTTTTATTAATATTTTATTTAATCAATGTTCATTACAAAAAGGAAATAATAAAAATACAATGAAAGCTCAAGTCTCCCAGGGACGGCTTCTTTTTGGGCGGAGATATGCATTGAGTCTTCGTTCCTCATTAAGCTGGCTGGTGAGCTCTAATACTTTCTTCCTTTCTGCACCAAACTGAGTTTCAAAAGTATCCCTTTCCTCTCTCAACTGGATCCAGGATTTCTTCAATTCTTCAACATTGGTAGGCATATCTGGATAAGGAATGATCTGAGGAGTACCTCCTTCAACTCCTGGTTCAACAATCAGCGGTCCGACTGCAAGATATGGCATGACAAGTTCACGAGCTCTTGTGCGTACCCATCTGAGATAAGGTTCCATAGGAATAGAGTTTTTCTGTCCTAAAGTACTTCTTTTCACCATGCCCCAAGCTCGTACAAACCTTTGATGGAGACCTTGAGAGTCGTTGTCATAGTCAAACACAGTGCCTTGAATAATTACTTCATGTGGACCATCTCTTCGAGCATAACCGAATTGATGCAGGGCTAAAGCTGGGTTATAAGTGATACCTCCTCTTATCCCCAGGAGGGGTACGTTAGAGAATTCTCCACAACTGTCAATGATGATAACATTTTCTTTGAGTTGGGGACACCAATGGATGTCTGAATGGGAGAGCGACATTATCCTTTGAGACCATTTCAAATTTTGCTCATTCTTCAAGACTGGTTGAGGAAGGTGCGAAATAAACCACCTAGATAATAAAGGTATGCAGCACATGAGAGTCCCTTGCCTTTTCACCGTACGGGTGTGAAGGGAATGCAAAATGTCTCCAAGCAAGGTAGGTACAGGGTTATGAGTGAGAAATATCTTAATAGCATTCATGTCTATGAATTGGTCCGGATTAGGAAATAACACCAAACCATAGATTACTAACGCTAGGACATCTTCGAAAGCATGGACATCCCTAACTTTTAAGAATTCTCGGGCCTTATTTATCAGAAATTTGGCAAGTAAACCCTTAACTCCACTTCTTGTTACCCAATTAGTTTCAATGTCGGACTTTGTCATGTGTAAAGCCGCGGCAACTTCTTCAGACTTCGAAATCTTTTCTAAACCACTGAAAGGTGTTTGATCAAGGATAGGTATCCCAAGCAGCCTGGAGAATTCTTCTAATGTGGGTACCAACTGATAATCTGGGAAGGTGAAGCAATGATGTTTAGGATCGAAGAACTGGAATAGAACTCTCATCATATCTTCTTTGAAACCAGTGGTAACTAAATTGAGGAGAGAACCATGTTTCTTGATGAACTGAGCATGATCAGGCAGTTCTGACACTAAACTCTCGAGTTGAGGAGAGGTTGCTACAAAATTGATCCGGATGGTCTTCCTGGAAGCCATAGCCTGTTTAACAGAGCAAAATTAAATCCCCAAGTCCTTGAAATGGTTAGTACAATGTCATGATGTTATGATGTCATGATTTTATGACGTTATGATGTTATGTAAGTAACAAACACAAACAAGTCACACCGCAATCATCCCTAGGTTTTTAAGGCTTGCATGAGTTCCATAGGTAAGTACCCTCCCCACTGAAGTTTGGTTGGTTCAACCTGTCCTAGAATAGTAACCGGGTTCTAAAAGGATCTCCAATCATTGACCTTCCTTTAAGTCCACTTCAGTGCAACACCAAGTGGTTGACCAAAGCTTCCCTAAAGTCCAATCTCAAAGAGTGTAGTATCGAGTCTCAACCAACCCCAGTCGGAACCGAAGTCAGTTATCTCACTACTTTCTAATGGCCAGGATGAGTCAATTAGGGTTCTAAAGGTCTGGTTAATGCTTTGATGACACCACGCAGACGCCAAATTTTTCCTCAAGTAAACATGAGGAACATCAGGACATCCAAAGTGTCACATTAACCGTAGCCATCATTTTAACCATTCCAGTATACGCCGGATAGTCGCGATGATCTCTTGCTACTTACCTAAGATACACTAGATCCGGGTGTAGGATCTTTCACTCAAGCGTAAAATACCCAAGCAATCCCTTAAAAGTAAATCGGACAATTCAAATAAGTGATCTTGTTTTATTTTTATTTTTAACGCAACCTCTCTTTTTTAAGTGACTCCCCAGCAGAGTCGCCAGTTCTGTCATACGGTGAACTGACTTTGTGTGTTTTTGCTTTGGAAAGCAAATGTCGCGGATAGCAAGAGTCGCCACCGACTTTTCTTTTATCCCATAAGGAAAGGTGGAAAAGAACAGGAAAGACCTTAATCAGATTTTGGGTTTGGGAGGTACATTATACAAAGGGAAGGTGTTAGCACCCTTTGTATCCATGGTTGTCCATGGGCTCTTAATTGCTTGATCACTTATGTTTGTCTGAAAAAAGTGTTTGTGAATTGCTTAAAAATGTTTTGAAAAGAGAGTTTAACTTTGTAATGATTCTTGTACGAATGTATACAAAGTATTTATCTCGTTTAATTTTGAAAGCGGTTTAGAAAAATATAACTTGGCAATGATTCTAGTACGAATGTATACCAAGTGGTGATTTTCTAGTAGTTGCAAAGTGTGAGGTATGAAAAATGTTTTAGGTTGTGAGCCAGCAATTAAGAGTTATACCTACCCAAGGTCTTTATGGGCATTTCCTATCCTTATGAGGGTAAAACTGTCCTTACTATTGAGAAGTAAGTAGTTTTATCCTTTGGATGTAAAAGGGTCATCGTAGGGTCATCGATTGGTCATTGAAGGCAACATTTGTAAGGATACCTTAGCATTCGAAGGGACAATCATCATTTAACCGTAGGCTACAACGACGGGTCACCGAGGGACAAAATCATATATTCGCAGGCAACATCCGAGGGACGATGATTTATTTTATAGGGACATGATGATTTAATCAAAAGGTCTTTGCTAAGTGTATCCCCACATTCGCGGGACATGACTGTAATACCGTAATACCGTAAGGCAACAAAGAGAGGTCCAAGATCACATATTCGAAGGCAATATTTTATAATCAATTAGGTAATTAGGATGAATCTCCACATTATAATCAATTAGGTAATTAGGATGAATCTCCACATTCTAATTAATTAGGTAATTAGGATGAATCTCCACAAGGGTATCCCACAAATAAAGTGGAATACCTAGCAAGCTACCTTTTCCGGGAGTATGTGAACCCTTACAAAATTCAGCAAACAGGTCAGAATACCAAATCAGGGTGCAATCAAGAATTGGACCAAACAAAAGGAACATAGCGGTAGGAATGTCAGGCAAAATAACACATGGTTAGAATAAAACAGATCCGATAAGCATAGAACAGAACAGAAAAATCGGCGACTGTCACGTTCGCTCCTGCTTCGCCTAGCGAAGGCTTAGCGAATGCTCGCTACATGCTCGCTTAGCGATGTGCTAGCGAGCGGCTGTGGGTTCTGGTTTTAATAACAGTGCAATTCCAGAAAGCTCCACACCCTGTTTGCAATTGAATTGCAACCTTGAATTGGCAAGTCACTCTTAGGGTTGGCGCCGGATTGAGTTGGGCGGAGATAACCTTGGTGCAGGTGAGTTTCCTTCAGGATTTCCTTTAGGGTTGCTCTGAATTCTCTGGGTTAGCCTCCAGGGTTTGCTGTGTTGCTTCTGTTAGGGTTTCCTTGCTAGGGTTTATGTCCGTCTGCCCCCTGTCCTTTTTTTCTGAATGAGGTCTTGGTATTTATAATAGTTTTTTTGTGACCTAATGGGCTCAAAATGAAGCCCAAAATTAACGGGCAAATTTTGGGGTATGACACCTGAAGTACTATGCTATGATGGAAGACAAGTCCCCTGGATGTTAGAAGTCAATAATGGGGTAACCTTATTGCTACTTCATTTAAAAGGAGTGGGACCATGAATCTTGTTATTCAAACACCACGCTCAGAAGTGGCAGTTCCTTCAAGGAGTGAGAATATGAAGATTCAGAGGTTGGTTGAGGTAGTATGCTCTGGCAATGCATATCTACTATTGAATGTTTTTTTCCTAGTACTTATGGTCAGCTGGAGTCTGATTGGTGTGATTGGAGTAAGTATAGGTATAACTCATAGAGTTAGTTGACACTGGTAGGGATGTTGTATGTCATGTTGAGACATTTGTGTACAATGCATGGATATTGGTGTGGAGTTTCCATGATTGGTTTGGTTAACCTCCTCACGTTTGGACAACCTAGGGTCTGGTTGGCTGTTGATCTGTGTCACATGGGTTTTCTGGTGGTTGTGTGTCACATATGCAAGGAAGGATTCATCTCTCTCATTCCTAAGGGTGAATCTAATCTGGAAAGATTCTCAAGACTGTTGTGGTGCTCGCAAGCAGATGATGTTGACACAATAAGAGTATTTTCAAAGTATTCTTATGGTGGAAGTATCTGAAAGGATAATTGGGAAAGGATTTAAGACCCATGTCTACTTGTGCCAAGTACAAGTATTTAATTGATTATCCTTGGAGCTCAAGATAACTGATGTTCTTAAAGATGTTGGAACATCTCTTCTTCAAGACCCTGTGCAGAATCACAGGAAGGATAGTCCATTGGTTTATGATCTATCTCTTTGGTGGCAGCAAAAGCATATGATCTCTGAAAAGGTTTCTTGACAAGAAACTTGTTCAGCCTTGGTGTGTACAAGAAGAAGAAGACATCATAGTCTTGATGATGGTTACTTGGATCAGTTTATTTCTGATCTAGGTAAGGAAGTGCAGTGGCTAATGCATACTGTGGAGTTAAGAACAAGTGGCCGCATTCTTGACATCATGGAAACAACCTTGCTTTAGGAAGTGGAATCCTTGGTATAGCTGAAGGGGTAGTTTCTAACTGGTCCTTCTGAAGACTCATGCATCAGAGTGTCTGATGTCTTTAGAGAAGAAGCAGGGATTCACCAAGGTGTGAGCTTGGATGACTTGACTACAAACCTGCAGGATGGAGGTTGTTTACTCAAACTTGGTTCCACAATCAAGTCTATGAGAGCATTGAACTCTTATTCTGTGTAGGGAGGAAGTTCTTTCAAGTGGCAGAAGAAGGAGCTGAATTCAACAGCTAGATGTTAAAACACAATGTTGTGACATTTGGTTCAACATCAGAATCTTAGTTGGTGATTGGGTACTTCAAAAAAGATCGTTCTCATTGCAGTTCTTTGGAGTTGCTGGATGGAGAAGATGTTACATGTTCATGTCTTAGAGAATCTAAGTTTTGTTTAGCATGTAGCTTGAAGTTCAAGTCTCACTTGGAAGGTCAGAATATCTTTGGGAGAAGTCTGTAAACGTGGAGAGGTCAATAAGTGACATTTGACTTTTTCATATGAGGATTCATGAAGGAGGTAATCAACCAGTGGCATTTGGTCTATCTCAGAAGTGAGTTCGAAGAATCAAGATAATCAACATATGGCAGCTGATTATTCTTGAGGAAAGTCTGAGACAAATTACTTTTGAAAAAAAAAAGTAGTAAGTTGAAGACAAAAGGAGGTGTTTTCTATTCATCTCTTGGAGCTTGTGGTAGAAGTTCTGAGCTATCTATGGAAGATTGTCTCTTGTAATGGGATGACAATGTATATGTCCCAACTAATGTTAGAACACTTTGTGAAGTGGTTTTCTGTTCTGGTTAGAAGAGAGATTGACAAAGAGTGTGGATGTGTTTAGCCAAGAGGGTTGAACAGAGGGTGTTCTCTTGAAGACATGAAGATGCGTCTTATGTTTTCCATTCATCAAGTGGTCTGGGTTCTCTTTGAATCAGGAAGTATGTGAAGGTCCAACTTTGGGGTGTTGGATATGTTCATGTGTGATCTCCAAGTTTCAAGAGGAGAGTTGGTTGTTCATGACAGGGGGAGTTCTGTCTTTGCGCTGCAAGTAATCATCAAGCTTGTGGTCTATGTGTTCTCAGATAACAAGGTATGGCACCTTGTTAGTTAGTGGGATGATGTGGTGTGTGTCAAGGCTGAGTGAGCAGAAAAATGTCTGACCGAATGTCGTGAGATTGCCTTGGACAATATTGTTATTTCCTTCCAAAACTTACAGTCATAAGGAAATATGGATGTTGTGTGTCTCATTATGATATATTAGAATGAGCCTGTGTGCTACAGTTGTGTGGTACAGGGGGAGTAACCATCAACTGGTGTGTTGGTTGTAGTGGTGCTAGATGTCAAGCTACCACTGGAGATAAGAAAGTGGTTTTAGGAAAGAGTGTGTGACTAGTTGATCCAAGCTATGAAGCAAGATCAAGTGGGTGGTGTCTTGATCAAAGTTGTAAAGCAAGATCAAGAGGGGGTATTCTTGATTAAAACTGTGAAGTAAAATCAAGATTGTCTGTCTGACATTTGTGTGTAACTCTGTTTTATTTTGGTCTGTAATTTAAAGTGTTGCTTTGGCAACATTTTTGACAAAAAGGGGGAGAAACACCTATGATGCCCCAGGACAACAGATTATGTGTTAAACAGATATTGAAGATCCTCTAATCCAGAGGTTGTGCTGCAACTCTGAGTGTATTAGCTAGGTTAATTTCCTGCTAGATGTGAGATTTCCGCTGCTATGGACTCTGTTGTGAGACTAAAGTGTTTTAGCCAAAAATTTGCCAAAGGGGGAGTTTGTAGATATTTAATTGGCTGCATTGTATGGTAAAACACTAGCTGGATTCTAATGTCTTGACTGATGTCATGACATGCTGTGGAGATGTTTGTTTGACTGCATTATATGTTGGAATATCTAGCTGTACTCTGATGGCTTGGCTGATGTCATGACATTCTGAGTAGTGTACTGCAGGTTTAGCTAATACAGGATTTATTGAATGTCAAACTGGATGTTATGATATTCATCCCTGTCAGCAAATACTGAGGAATAGAACAGTGGGTGTTCTGCTATAACTCAACATTTAGTTTCAGACTGTTTATCAAGAGGATAACAGACCTGGCATAAGGCCTACTGTCTGGATGTCAAACTGGATGTTATGACATTCATTGACAGCATTTACTGAACAATAGGCAGATTGGTTTTTTGCTACATTTCAGTATACAGCTCAGTCTGCTTAACAAGAGGATAACAGACCTGATGTAAGGCTCTATGTGTGAATGTCAAATTGGAGGTTTTGACATTTATTATTGTACGCTGATACTGAAGTATGGACAGATTGGTTCTGTACAGTACATCAAATTGTACAGTCTGTTTTCAGGAAAAACAGACTTAGCATATGGTTAATGTTCTGGACGTCAAACTGAATGTTGTGACATTCATTCCTGACAGCATATGCTAAATTGTAGGTTGTTTAGTTTTTCTGTTTCAAGATTTTTCTCAGGCTATTCTTCAGGAATCCAACAGCTGATCTAAAATCTAGGAAACTAACAACTGAGCTACAATTAAGGAACCTAACAAATAGCCTATTTGTTAGCACACTAATATGTGGAAATTAGTTAGAATCCTATGTGGCATTATTTGTGGAGGTCTTGAGACATTTTAGGAACTAAATATGGAGATATTTTAGGAACTAAATATGGAGATATTTTAGGAACTAAATATGGAGATATTTTAGGAACTAAATATGGAGATATTTTAGGAACTAAAAGATTGAAGACCTTGTTTGTAGCAGAAAGTTTCTGCTGACTTTGTAACAGCAAAGAACAAGTTTGCTGCGATTTCTGAAGGCCCAAATCCAGTTGGGTGATTAGGTTATAAATAGCATATTGTAACCTAGTTTTTGTAAGCCTCTTAGAATGAAAATTTAGGGGTGTATGTGAGGTAAACCTCCCAATATGTGGGTAGGTTACCATGTGTTTCTCAATGTTTAAAGCTGAGAGTGTTTGTAACTCAAAGCCTGTAGGCAAGAGTGATTATGTGATTGAACGAAGCTGTGAAGCAAGTTCAAGTTGTTTTAACATTACATTGTATTTGTAGTGATAGGAATGGAAACTGGAGGTTTCTATCTAGGAGTTCCTAGGTATAGATTGCATTGGATAGGGATTAAGTGAAGAGTTGTAAACGGGGGAGTTTAACTCTAAATTAATACTGCTGATAGTGGATCTTCTTCCTGGCTTGGTATGCCCCCAGACGTAGGTGATGTTGCACCGAACTGGGTTAACAATTACTTGTGTTATTTACTGCACTTACTTTTTAAGTTCTGCTTAATTCTTGTCTGTGCAGAATTGGATGTCATAACAACTCGTGTGACATCGAAAGTGACAGAACTGAGTGTTCTTCCATTCTATGGTGATATAGTAGCAGATGTCGTGACATCTGTGAATGTGTGCTTATCAGTACTGGGGTTTGAATTTGTATAATTGTCTTGCTGTATTAGTAACAAAGTTGGATTAGATGTCATTACTTGGAGTAGAACATCTGAATTCTGACTGTGCCAGAATTTCAATTGGTATAAGAGCAGGCATCCTGATCTGTTTCTGGATGAGATCCATGGGTGATACTTTCTGGTATCTTGCAAGGAATTATGTTAGTACTGATGGTGGAACAGTTGGAAGGTTCTGTGATTCCCCTGAATGGTCCCTTGAAGTAGGTGGTTGGACTATTCATGACAGGAACTGCGTATACCTGTCTCTAGAGGTTGAGTTGTATTATGATTTCCGCTGCATAATACCTGGCTAAACTCAAACTCTGATGAAGTTTCCCCTCATATGGATGAAAGGCTGCTGCATTCAAGATTTCATCATAATCTACTGAAGATGTCAAAGATACTTGAGTATCCTCAAGTCCACTCATCATGACATTCTCACTTCAGGATGATAAGAATCACCTGATCACTGATTCTTTTACTCTCTTGGGTAGTGTATATGAAGACCTTGAAGTCCTTTAAGGAGGGTTTGTTCCAAGGAGGTGGAACTAATGTTCTATGGGATGTTAGAACATGTTGTTCAACAAGTATGCAGCTACTCGTTGAAGAGCAGATGTTGTTTAGGTGTCAAACAAAGGGATACTTTTGTTTGGAACCTACTCCTGACCTGGAAGAGGAGACATCTGTGTGTGCTAAGTTGACAAGGGTAGGGTCAACTGTGTGTGTGCTCAAGAAGGTCACTTTTAGACGTCTGATCTCTGGAAGTGGAGTTGGTTGATATATGACAGTGTGCAACTTCCTGCTGTTTGTCTTATTCCTATGGATTGATCAGGGTTGGATAGTTGTTCCCTGAAGTACTATGCTATGATGGAAGACAAGTCCCCTGGATGTTAGAAGTCAATAATGGGGTAACCTTATTGCTACTTCATTTAAAAGGAGTGGGACCATGAATCTTGTTATTCAAACACCACGCTCAGAAGTGGCAGTTCCTTCAAGGAGTGAGAATATGAAGATTCAGAGGTTGGTTGAGGTAGTATGCTCTGGCAATGCATATCTACTATTGAATGTTTTTTTCCTAGTACTTATGGTCAGCTGGAGTCTGATTGGTGTGATTGGAGTAAGTATAGGTATAACTCATAGAGTTAGTTGACACTGGTAGGGATGTTGTATGTCATGTTGAGACATTTGTGTACAATGCATGGATATTGGTGTGGAGTTTCCATGATTGGTTTGGTTAACCTCCTCACGTTTGGACAACCTAGGGTCTGGTTGGCTGTTGACCTGTGTCACATGGGTTCTGGTGGTTGTGTGTCACATATGCAAGGAAGGATCATCTCTCTCATTCCTAAGGGTGAATCTAATCTGGAAAGATTCTCAAGACTGTTGTGGTGCTCGCAAGCAGATGATGTTGACACAATAAGAGTATTTTCAAAGTATTCTTATGGTGGAAGTATCTGAAAGGATAATTGGGAAAGGATTTAAGACCCATGTCTACTTGTGCTAAGTACAAGTATTTAATTGATTATCCTTGGAGCTCAAGATAACTGATGTTCTTAAAGATGTTGGAACATCTCTTCTTCAAGACCCTGTGCAGAATCACAGGAAGGATAGTCCATTGGTTTATGATCTATCTCTTTGGTGGCAGCAAAAGCATATGATCTCTGAAAAGGTTTCCTGACAAGAAACTTGTTCAGCCTTGGTGTGTACAAGAAGAAGAAGACATCATAGTCTTGATGATGGTTACTTGGATCAGTTTATTTCTGATCTAGGTAAGGAAGTGCAGTGGCTAATGCATACTGTGGAGTTAAGAACAAGTGGCCGCATTCTTGACATCATGGAAACAGCCTTGCTTTAGGAAGTGGAATCCTTGGTATAGCTGAAGGGGTAGTTTCTAACTGGTCCTTCTGAAGACTCATGCATCAGAGTGTCTGATGTCTTTGGAGAAGAAGCAGGGATTCACCAAGGTGTAAGCTTGGATGACTTGACTGCAAACCTGCAGGATGGAGGTTGTTTACTCAAACTTGGTTCCACAATCAAGTTTATGAGAGCATTGAACTCTTGTTCTGTGTAGGGAGGAAGTTCTTTCAAGTGGCAGAAAAAGGAGCTGAATTCAACAGCTAGATGTTAAAACACAATGTTGTGACATTTGGTTCAACATCAGAATCTTAGTTGGTGAAGTGGCACATCAACTTAAGATAGAAAGGTCTACAAAGTTGTAGATTGGGTACTTCAAAAAGATCGTTCTCATTGCAGTTCTTTGGAGTTGCTTGATGGAGAAGATGTTACATGTTCATGTCTTAGAGAATCTAAGTTTTGTTTAGCATGTAGCTTGAAGTTCAAGTCTCACTTGGAAGGTCAGAATATCTTTGGGAGAAGTCTGTAAACGTGGAGAGGTCAATAAGTGACATTTGACTTTTTCATATGAGGATTCATGAAGGAGGTAATCAACCAGTGGCATTTGGTCTATCTCAGAAGTGAGTTCGAAGAATCAAGATAATCAACATATGGCAGCTGATTATTCTTGAGGAAAGTCTGAGACAAATTACTTTTGAAAAAAAAAAGTAGTAAGTTGAAGACAAAAGGAGGTGTTTTCTATTCATCTCTTGGAGCTTGTGGTAGAAGTTCTGAGCTATCTATGGAAGATTGTCTCTTGTAATGGGATGACAATGTATATGTCCCAATTTATGTCTGGGTTCTTTTGGATCAAGCTGGTGACTCAGTGATATCTGAAGACTATCAGATGGTGTTCTTTGTTATGTTGTGAAGGATGTCCTAACTAATGTTAGAACACTTTGTGAAGTGGTTTTCTGTTCTGGTTAGAAGAGAGATTGACAAAGAGTGTGGATGTGTTTAGCCAAGAGGGTTGAACAGAGGGTGTTCTCTTGAAGACATGAAATGCATCTTATGTTTTCCATTCATCAAGTGGTCTGGGTTCTCTTTGAATCAGGAAGTATGTGAAGGTCCAACTTTGGGGTGTTGGATATGTTCATGTGTGATCTCCAAGTTTCAAGAGGAGAGTTGGTTGTTCATGACAGGGGGAGTTCTGTCTTTGCGCTGCAAGTAATCATCAAGCTTGTGGTCTATGTGTTCTCAGATAACAAGGTATGACACCTTGTTAGTTAGTGGGATGATGTGGTGTGTGTCAAGGCTGAGTGAGCAGAAAAATGTCTGACCGAATGTCATGACATTGCCTTGGTCAATATTGTTATTTCCTTCCAAAACTTACAGTCATAAGGAAATATGGATGTTGTGTGTCTCATTATGATATATTAGAATGAGCCTGTGTGCTACAGTTGTGTGGTACAGGGGGAGTAACCATCTACTGTTGTGTTGGTTGTAGTGGTGCTAGATGTCAAGCTACCACTGGAGATAAGAAAGTGGTTTTAGGAAAGAGTCTGTGACTACTTGATCCAAGCTGTGAAGCAAGATCAAGTGGGTGGTGTCTTGATCAAAGTTGTAAAGCAAGATCAAGAGGGGGTATTCTTGATTAAAACTGTGAAGTAAAATCAAGATTGTCTGTCTGACATTTGTGTGTAACTCTGTTTTATTTTGGTCTGTAATTTAAAGTGTTGCTTTGGCAACATTTTTGACAAAAAGGGGGAGAAACACCTGTGATGCCCCAGGACAACAGATTATGTGTTAAACAGATATTGAAGATCCTCTAATCCAGAGGTTGTGCTGCAACTCTGAGTGTATTAGCTAGGTTAATTTCCTGCTAGATGTGAGATTTCCGCTACTATGGACTCTGTTGTGAGACCAAAGTGTTTTAGCCAAAAATTTGCCAAAGGGGGAGTTTGTAGATGTTTAATTGGCTGCATTGTATGGTAAAACACTAGCTGGATTCTAATGTCTTGACTGATGTCATGACATGCTGTGGAGATGTTTGTTTGACTGCATTGTATGTTAGAATATCTAGCTGTACTCTGATGGCTTGGCTGATGTCATGACATTCTGAGTAGTGTACTGCAGGTTTAGCTAATACAGGATTTATTGAATGTCAAACTGGATGTTATGATATTCATCCCTGTCAGCAAATACTGAGGAATAGAATAGTGGGTGTTCTGCTATAACTCAGCATTTAGTTTCAGACTGTTTATCAAGAGGATAACAGACCTGGCATAAGGCCTACTGTCTGGATGTCAAACTGGATGTTATGACATTCATTGACAGCATTTACTGAACAATAGGCAGATTGGTTTTCTGCTACATTTCAGTATACAGCTCAGTCTGCTTATCAAGAGGATAACAGACCTGATGTAAGGCTCTATGTGTGAATGTCAAATAGGAGGTTTTGACATTTATTATTGTACGCTGATACTGAAGTATGGACAAATTGGTTCTGTACAATACAACAAATTGTAGAGTCTGTTTTCAGGAAAAACAGACTTAGCATATGGTTAATGTTCTGGACGTCAAACTGAATGTTGTGACATTCATTCCTGACAGCATATGCTAAATTGTAGGTTGTTTAGTTTTTCTGTTTCAAGATTTTTCTCAGGCTATTCTTCAGGAATCCAACAGCTGATCTAAAATCCAGGAAACTAACAACTGAGCTACAATTAAGGAACCTAACAAATAGCCTATTTGTTAGCACACTAATATGTGGAAATTAGTTAGAATCCTATGTGGCATTATTTGTGGAGGTCTTGAGACATTTTAGGAACTAAATATGGAGATATTTTAGGAACTAAATATGGAGATATTTTAGGAACTAAATATGGAGATATTTTAGGAACTAAATATGGAGATATTTTAGGAACTAAAAGATTGAATACCTTGTTTGTAGCAGAAAGTTTCTGCTGACTTTGTAACAGCAAAGAACAAGTTTGCTGCGATTTCTGAAGGCCCAAATCCAGTTGGGTGATTAGGTTATAAATAGCATATTGTAACCTAGTTTTTGTAAGCCTCTTAGAATGAAAATTTAGGGGTGTATGTGAGGTAAACCTCCCAATCTGTGGGTAGGTTACCATGTGTTTCTCAGTGTTCAAAGCTGAGAGTGTTTGTAACTCAAAGCCTGTAGGCAAGAGTGATTATGTGCTTGAACGAAGCTGTGAAGCAAGTTCAAGTTGTTTTAACATTACATTGTATTTGTAGTGATAGGAATGGAAACTGGAGGTTTCTATCTAGGAGTTCCTAGGTATAGATTGCATTGGGTAGGAATTAAGTGAAGAGTTGTAAATGGGGGAGTTTAACTCTGAATTAATACTACTGATAATGGATCTTCTTCCTGGCTTGGTATGCCCCCAGACGTAGGTGATGTTGCACCGAACTGGGTTAACAATTACTTGTGTTATTTACTGCACTTACTTTTTAAGTTCTGCTTAATTCTTGTCAGCGCAGAATTGGATGTCATAACAACTCGTGTGACATCGAAAGTGACAGAACTGGGTGTTCTTCCATTCTATGGTGATATAGTAGCAGATGTCGTGAAATCTGTGAATGTGTGCTTATCAGTACTGGGGTTTGAATTTGTATAATTGGCTTGCTGTATTAGTAACAAAGTTGGATTAGATGTCATTACTTGGAGTAGAACATCTGAATTCTGACTGTGCCAGAATTTCACAACTTAGTTTTGATTCCTTTATTCCGCTTACTTTACATACCGATATCTAAGTTTATTTAGCCGGACATGCTAAACAAGCCTAAACAATAATTATGCTTAAATACAGCCATGTCAGACAAACAGTATAGACAAATAGCAGTACAGAGCATATATAAATTAAAGCAATAAATTAAAGAACCTGTAAAATTAATAGAAATCTTGATTGTTCCCTAGCTTCGATGCTTGAACACTCCACCACAAACCGGTTGGATTTGTTCTTCACAATCTTCGATCAGACAGTAAAATAAAGGCGAAGGAATAAAATACTATGGTCTAACGTAAGGTTAGATCCAGTAAAAAAACTACACAATAGTTTCCGGTGTAGAAACTAGTGTGAAAGAAAATAAATTCAATGCTTTGGAAATTAACTAGAAAAGAAAAGGAAATAAAAATTGCTAAGAAAGTAGAGTGCTGGAAAATTAAAAAGCAGGAAAAAATAATGCACGGTGCCGAAAACTGGAAAATTGAGAGAGAGCCGCAGGGTTCCATAATTGGTGCTATTTATATCCATCCTTAAAATAACCGTTTCTTCCAAAGTCCCTTCAGTAGGTTTCCTCACGTTTCAACGAGTCAAGCGGGAGAATAGGTGAACGTGCTTCTGTTACGCGTCAAAGCCAAAAATATAGGAATGGGGGTGTGACGCTCGTCACACCATGTGTTACGCTCGTAACACTTAGCAATGGGCGTGACGCTCATCACATCTTATGTGGCGGTCGTCACAGCATCACAACGCCTTCCTTGTAGTTGTGGGCTGGGCTTTAGTGGATTGCTTTTCATCCTCTTTTTGCACCTCATTTTCTTTCTTTTTCACGTATGCTTCAAATAGTGTTACCTGAAATAAATAGAAGGAAAATACCAAGTAATATCGAATAATATGAAATAAATCGAATCAAATAATAATATAATTTAATTAAATTGAGTCCAAAAATGTGATATTATTTCATGTTATCAAACTCCCCCATACTTAGACTTTTGCTTGTCCTCAAGCAAGATTCAATGCAGAAATCGGTTTAAAGTACTAGCCAGATGAAATTTCCAAACACACATCAATTCGTAGTAGGTTGCAAGTAAATCTCGTTTAAAAATAACTTGAGCTTAATCTTAACATCAACAACTACCGTTACAACCTCAGATAACCCCACCTTATGCAAACCAGTTTGAGTCACGCTATTATAGCTATCCTAGTTCTTTTACTCTTATTTCACCCGTTTTCATTCTAGCGAAATCACATTAAGCCCTTTATCTTTTCGCGCACATAGTGGAGTAACCGGTTAGCGATTCTGATTCCCTTTTTAGCTGGAAGTTCTGGTACATAAGTTGGATAACTTCGTTATTTAGTCCATTGCAAATTGCGGGGGATCAGACCGTAGTCCGCCCTACCAAGTTCAGCACCAGAAACCGCTGAACCAACTCACAATGGATCGTTCATACAATGTTTTTGTAGGGTCCGCAACCTTTGGATTAAATGATCGGGTAAGGATCACCTAACTTAATTAGTGCATTACCTGATTTTTTTTTAATATATTGTCTTGGGAATCATTCATTTATATTCATCGGCTCTCCACGTAGTTTGCTATTAGGATGGTGCCGACTTCTCGTATAAACTACTCGGGGTTACTATAAAACTAAAAGTTCAAGGGATTGGTATAATAGGTACTTTTCCTGATCTAGCATGTTGAGGTTTTTAGAGCGTTAGGGCGGTAATAGTTTTCGTCTTAATTTTACTCAAGTTTGATAAAATAAGCAACCTTTATACTTATTGAGTGTGTTGAATTTTTTTGTTATGGCTCAAGAAAATTGAGGGGAATAGATAATAAAAAAATTTCACACTAGGGACTCAACTTAAAATAAATATATATTATATTTTTTTTATTTTTTTATTTGAATTAATGATATAAATGAAAGGGAAATAACAATGAAAGGGAAATAACATACTTGAAAAAGGAATGTTGAAAGAGAAGTAATCATAACTGAAACAAAGTTTTCCCCCCACACTTAAATGAAACATTGTCCCCAATGTTTTGAAGAAAACAAAAGAAAAGGAAACAAAAAAGGGAACCCAAACTCAATTCTGCCTTCCGCCTCTTGTTCTCGGACCCGGTGATCGTTGACGTACTCCCAAGTCGTCAAACCTGCTGAGCAAGTCAGTGAACCGCTGGTCGGTTATTGCATTCCTCGCTTCCTGTTGTTGTTGCATCTGGCGCATCAGTTGTATCACTTCAAGATTCTGCGCCTGCATGGCATCAAGCCGTTGGGTTAGATGTTCAATAGCGTCCATGATATCATCATTTGTTGCAGGACTTCTTCTTCGACGGCGTCGGGAGGATTGGCCGGTTGCATTATCGGAAGGGTTAAGCGGAGCTGATTGTTGTTCAGGACCTTGATCACCTTGCTCCATTTCCTATAAACTCGTCCGGGGGCGGGTTTGCTTGTGTAGGCTCGGTAACTTCGGGAGCATTCAGGTCGTAGATGAATCGGTCGGGGTTGGTGACATCTGTGAGGGCAATGTTGGGTAAAACAACGCTCGGGACTTCTTGGTTATTCACCATAAGATAATACCTTCCGCCTACCCTATTTTTGATTAAGCGGCTAGAGCGACAATAGCTTATATCCATAAATAGGGGTGACAGAGATTGTAAATTTTGAAGTCGGTCCCCTAGATTCAAACCAAGTGCTATGGTGGTTATTAATCCTCCAATCACAAAAGGTTGGCGGCCTCTAGCACATAGGGTGCAGATATGGTGAAATAAGAAAGAGGCGGCGTTTACCTTTGTACTCATTTCAAAGACGCAGTGGAGGAAGAATAATTCCTTCGCGTTGACTTTGCTGTTGTTGGGTCGACCAAAAATGGTGTTTTGCAGGATGCGGATAAAATACCGGATGGTTGGGTTATGTATGTGTGAAGCAAGTAGTGCATCCCAGTTGTTTGTTTCCACATCGGATATTTTTCTAAAGAGGTCGAAGGCGTTTATGTGCCACTGTGAGTTCGGAGGGATTCTTGGGTGGACTTGACCTTCTACAGGGAAGTGTAGCATGGCACTCAATTGGTTCTGGGATAGTGAGTACTCGGTGTTGAACATGTGGAAATTTGCGGTACCGGTTAAGTACTCGTCTTCACCGGTTGGAGTGGTGTATGAATAAGAACTTAAAAATTCTAAGGTGAGTGATGGGTAGGTAGGTTGATTGTGTGTGCAAAGAAAGGTTAAATCAGCAAGCTGAAGCATCCATTTCACACCTTGAAGTAATCCTAATTCTTGTAAACAATTTAAATCAGGATACCTGGTAGAGACGACACCTCGTTGTTGAAACCGATCGAACTGCTCCCGTTGATAATTATCATCTTCGGATCGGAAGATAATATTTCCGAATTGTTGGTTTTCCGCCATATTGATATGTGGGTTGAAAGAAGGAAAGAGGATGCAAATGTATTTGTATAGAGTGGTTTGTTGGAATGATGTGATTTAGGGAGAAATGGAGTGTAGGTATTTATAGGAAAAGTTTTTGGAAGTTGGAAGAGGAGTGGGTGAGAGAAAAATAAGTGTGGAGGAATGTGAGTGGGATGGAGTAAAGAGGTGAATGAATGGGAAAAATAAAAAGGTGGGGGTAACGGTCGTGTCCCCAACGGTCACCTATTCTGAAGCTGTCACGCTCGTGACGGAAGGTGTTACGGGCGTCACATGCACTTGCGTGACGACCGTGATGGCTTGTGTGACGCTCGTCACACCAGTCAGCTTGCAACGGTCACTTACGTGGGTGCTTCATAATTTGTTTTTATTTTGTTTTGTTTATGTTTATTATATTTTTCTATTGTTATATTTTTGAACTGCCATGCATGCTACTCTACTACACACCATAGTGTATATATATTTTTCTCTAATAGGCTATGTAAGTAGCATACAGTAAATATCATTATTGATAATTGTAGATATTGCATAAATCAAAATAAAATAAAATTTAACCAATAATGCAATAGCTTCATAAAATAAACATAATGTAACATTTGAAGGTAAAAGAAAACATGGAAAAACAAATACTAAGATTAAAACAATGTTAAACGAAACTATAGATTTCCTAAAACTAAAACTAATTAACTAAAAACTTCTAGCCACTTGCAGGATCTCTGGCCGGAGGAGCAAAGGAATTGACACGGTGTAGCAACTCATGAAATTGATTTGTCATACTATTCATGTATCCCAGAAATTCATGTCCCATATTAGTTAACTCTTTTCTGATGGCATCTTGTTCTGACATCAAGGCTTGAATGGCGGTGTTATAATCAGTTCCGGGCATATGATGTCTAAGATCAGGTATTGCCGATCCTGCGGTCGGGATAGAATGAGGTGGAGAGGCAACATCATGGTAACCAGTAGGTGTCTGTGGATCAGACTCAGCATAAGGAATCTGGTCGTCACAAATCTCATAGTCTTGGATGGATTCAACATATCTAACAGGGGAAGATATTCCATTCAGGTTGTAGAGTCAATTGTTTCGGTTATGGATACTAGTCATTGGACTAGGCATGGTGAATAGGTAGAAAGCTTGGTTATTAATTAATTGTTCAAACTCTTCAGGTCCAAGGTTTCCTATAAACATAATGTTGAAGAGGAAAGGTATATTCATAGGCTCAATGCCACAGAAAGGGTTCAAGTCAAGCATGGGTTGGCGCAATCCAATAGCATTGGCAATCATGGTTATCAATCCTCCTATTTGAATTGGTGCACGGTCAGTTTGAATAAGGCGGTCGAAACCCGCCAACATATAGGTGGCACCATTCACTGGACGGTTCTGGGAAGCACAAAATATTATGAAGAGTTCATCACGTGATACTGTGGTAATGTTTGATTTCTTCCCAAAAAGAGTGTGTGCTAGGATCTTGTGGAAATAGCGAAAAGCTGGGTTATGTATGTTTCCAGAAAGAAACTCATGTTCCTCAGGGTCGTCATTACCCGTCAAACTTCCCTAAAAATGTTCAAGCTCTCTATATTCAAAAAGGTCTTCTTGGCTCATGGTGAATGTATCAAAAGAGGTAGGGAATCCTAAAAGGTTAGTAAAGTCTTGAATGTTAAATTGATACTCCATATTGAACATCATGAACTGAATGAAACCTCGGCTTATTCCTTTTCCATGGTTTGGTAGATAGATCAGGGAGCTAAGGAATTCTAGAGTTAGCCTCCGGTAAGTAACAAATTGTCTTCGAATAGGTGTGGTTTCCCACCCTATTTGACTCAGCAGATACAGGACACCCTCTCTTAGTCCAAGGGCAGTCATTGCCCAATCATCAGCATAGAAACTTGGGTGCATCTCTCTCTCTGCTAGTTCTTCGAATTTTTGTCTCTGAGCTTTCCCTCTGAATTTGATACCCATACAATCAATTTGTCCCATCAGGTTAATGTTAACTAAAGAAAAGAAAAACAAGAATTTAGTCAGGATTTGGCCAGATGCCGAAAGAAGAAAAGAAGAAAAGTTTTATAAAATAAAATAAATGAAGAATGAATACTAAATAAAATTAAAAGAATAATCAAAGAAAAGATAGTAAAAATTTGTGGGTTGTCTCCCACGAAGCGCTTTGTTTAATGTGGCAAGCTCGACATAAAACTAGTAAATGTTAATCTATAGATTTAGGAGACAATACGTCTAATTTCAGGACTTGCGAGTCTTCATTATTTTCATCATAGTGATAATGTTTCAGACGCTGCCCGTTTACGATAAATGTTTCCATAGATTTTCCCTTAATTTCCACAGCTCCACTAGGGAAAACATTAGTGACTTGGAAAGGGCCTGACCATCTAGAGCGTAGTTTTCCTGGGAATAACTTAAGTCTAGAGTTAAACAATAGGACTACATCGCCTTGTTTGAAAGTTTTCCTTGATATGCGCTTATCATGCCATTTTTTTCGTTCTTTCCTTGTAGATTCTGGCATTTTCGTATGCGTCTTGTCTAAGTTCTTCTAATTCGTTTATATCAAGGATTCGCTTTTCACTGGCGGCCTTATAGTTTAAATTTAAATTTTTAATAGCCCAATAGGCCTTATGTTCTAACTCTTCCGGGAGGTGGCAAGATTTACCATAAATAAGCCTAAATGGGGTTGTTCCTATGGGAGTTTTGTAAGCGGTTCGATATGCCCATAAAGCTTCGGGTAATTTTGATGACCAGTCTTTCCTTGAGGTTGCGACTGTTTTTTCCAATATCTGTTTAATTTCTCTGTTAGACACTTCCACTTGTCCACTGGTTTGAGGATGGTAAGGTGTCTCTACTCGATGTTTTACACCATACTTAAACAATAGTTTTTCGAGTATCTTAGATATGAAATGCGATCCACCATCACTGACTACTATTCTTGGGACACCAAATCTTGGAAATATTATATTCTTAAAGAGTCTAGTTACTACTCGTGTGTCGTTTGTTGGGGAAGCTATAACTTCAATCCATTTTGATACATAGTCGACCGCTACGAGTATGTACTTGTTACCGAAAGAAGGTGGAAAAGGTCCCATGAAATCTATTCCCCACACGTCGAAAATCTCTACTTCCAAAATGCCCTTTTGTGGCATCTCGTCACGTCTAGATATGTTTCCTGTGCGTTGACATCTATCACATTTCTTGACAGTAGCATGCACACCCTTCCATATGTTTGGCCAATAAAGACCGACTTGTAGGATTTTAGAGCAGGTCTTGGATGTACTTGCGTGTCCACCATAAGGAGCGGAATGACAATGTTGGATTATACTTTCTATCTCTTCTTCAGGTATACACCGACGGAAAATACCATCGGGGCCTCTTTTGAAAAGTAAAGGGTCGTCCCAATAATAATGTTTCATGTCATGGAAGAATCGTTTCTTTTGCTGGTAGGATAAATCAAGTGGAACTATTCCGGCGGCTAAATAATTGACAAAGTCGGCGTACCATGGTGTAACGCATACAACCAAGGTGGTCTCTACCTGTTCATCAGCTCTATTTTCTTTCAAATTAGCTATAAGTTTATCGTACTAGAAGTCATCATTGATCGATGTTCTTTCCGGCTCCAGATTTTCAAGTCTAGAAAGGTGATCTGCTACTACGTTCTCAGTTCCTTTTTTATCTTTGATTTCCAAATCAAATTCTTGTAACAACAAGATCCACCTTAGGAGTCTAGGTTTAGCGTCCTTTTTTGTTAAGAGGTACTTAATGGCAGCGTGGTCAGTGTAAACGATTATTTTTGCTCTGACCAAGTAAGAACGAAATTTATCTAGTGCAAACACTACTGCTAAAAGTTCTTTCTCGGTCGTGGCGTAATTTATCTGTGCTTCATCTAGAGTTCTACTTGCATAATATATGACGTGAAGTTTTTTATCCTTTTGTTGTCCTAAAACAGCGCCTACGGCGTAGTCACTTGCGTCACACATTATTTCGAATGGTTCATTCCAATCCGGAGTCTGCATTATGGGCACGGAGATCAATGCTTGTTTAAGTGTTTGAAATGCTTCTAAATATTTATTGTCGAAGATGAATTCAGCGTCTTTCATTAATAATCCGGTTAGAGGCTTAGTTATTTTAGAGAAATCTTTAATAAATCGTCGATAAAAACCGGCATGTCCTAAGAAGCTTCGTACTTCTCTCACAGTTTTCGGAGGTTGAAGGTTTTCGATTACTTCTATTTTGGCTTTGTCTACTTCAATTCCTCTATTTGATATGATGTGTCCTAAAACAATTCCTTCTTGTACCATAAAGTGACATTTTTCCCAATTAAGTACTAGGTTTACTTTTACACATCGTTCTAGAACTCTTTCTAGGTTTTTAAGACATTCTTCGAAACTTTGCCCGCATACGGAAAAGTCATCCATAAAGACTTCCTTGATATTTTCGAGAAAATCGGAGAATATTGTCATCATGCACCTTTGGAAGGTTGCAGGAGCATTGCACAAGCCAAACGGCATTCGTCGATAAGCGAAGGTACCAAAAGGACATGTGAATGTTGTCTTTTCTTGGTCATCAGGATGAATTGGTATTTGAAAGAAGCCTGAGTAACCGTCCAGATAGCAGAAATGAGAATGCTTTGCTAATCGTTCTAACATCTGGTCTATGAATGGTAAAGGAAAATTATCTTTTCGGGTTGCTTTGTTTAGTTTCCTATAGTCAATGCACATTCTCCATCCCGATTCGATTCGTTTGGTTATAGTTTCTCCTTTTTCATTTTCGATAACTGTTATACCTCCTTTCTTTGGTACTACGTGTACAGGACTAACCCATTTGCTGTCGGATATAGGATATATGATACCTGCCTCTAATAACTTCGTTACCTTCTTCTTCACTACCTCACTCAGGATCGGGTTTAATCTCCTCTGATGTTCCCTAGAAGTTTTACAGTCTTCTTCTAGCATGATGCGATGCGTACAAATAGAAGGACTTATCCCTTTAAGATCGGTGATGTTGTATCCTAGTGCGGTTGGATATTTTCTTAAGATATGTATGAGTTTTTCGGTTTGGAGTTTTCCTAGGTCTGCATTAACTATCACTGGTCGTTCAAGTTCTAAGTCTAGGAATTCATATCTCAGATTTTTGGGAAGTGTTTTCAGGTCGAGGGTTGGTTTCTTAAGGCATTGCGTAGAATCCAGTGTTATTGCTAAACATTGGTTTAGTCTGTCTTCTACACGATAGTCAGACAATTTGTCATTTTCTAATTCTGTTTCTTTTATGCATTCGTCGATGATATCCATGAAGTAACATGTGTCATCTATTGCAGGTGCTTTCAAAAATTTGGAAAGAATGAACTCAATTTTCTCTTCTTCTACTTCGAAAGTGAGTCGTCCTCGTTTTACGTCTATGATGGCACCGACGATTGCTAAGAATGGTCTTCCCAGTATAATGGGTGTAACTTCATCTTCTCTTATGTCCATAATTATAAAATCGGTTGGGATGTAGAATTGACCTATGCGCACGGGAACATTTTCAAGAATTCCTATGGGATATCTAACGGAACGATCTGCTAATTGCACAGACATTTTAGTTGGTCTTAATTCTCCCATTTCCAGTTTCTTGCATATGGACAAGGGCATAACACTGATACCGGCTCCTAAATTGCATAGAGCTTTGTCTATGACAAACTTTCCTATGTGACAGGGTATAGAGAAACTACCAGGATCTTTAAGTTTAGGAGGCATATTCTGGATTATAGTGCTACATTCAGCAGTGAGTGTAACGGTTTCGCTATCTTCAAGTTTCCTTTTATTAGAAAGAATTTCTTTTAAGAACTTAGCATATGAGGGCATCTGTGTAATAGCTTCTGTAAAAGGAATTGTGACGTTTAATTGTTTTAGTAGGTCAACAAATTTTTTAAATTGGCCCGCGTCTTTGGTGTTAATAAGCCTTTGAGGATAAGGGATAGGTGGTTTATAAGGCGGTGGAGGTACATAAGGTTCTTTCTTTTCTACGGTTTCCTTATTACTCTCTTCCTTTTCCTTAGGTTTATTTTCTTCCTCAGTTGACTTTTTAGAGTTTTGGTTTTCAATTCTTGGATCAGATGGTCCTTCTACCTCTGTTCCACTTCTCAATATAATTGCATGAGCTTGGCTTTTCAGGTTAGGTTGGGCTGTCCAGGAAATGTACCAGTTGGGGCAGCAGTAGGCGCTTGTTGTTAAGCTACTTGGGAGATTTATGTTTCCAGCATTTTGTTATGGGTAGCCAGGGCATCTACTTTACTTGCTAGTTGTTTAATTTGTTCGTTAGTGTGTACATTCTGGTTTAAGAACTCTTTATTGGTTTACTGTTGAGAAGCTATGAAGTTCTCCATCATGATTTCCAAGTTGGATTTCCTAGGAACGTTATTGTTAGGTGTAGATGGGGTCAGCTTTTGATATCCAGGAGATATAGCTGGGGCTTGACTGGGAGCTTGACCTGGTGCGTATAAAGCATTATTACTCTTATATGAAAAATTAGGATGGTTCTTCCAGTTTGAGTTATAGGTATGCGAGTAGGGATTTCCTTGAGCATAGTTCACTTGCTCTGCTTGGATTCCTGTTAGGAGTTGACAATCTGTAGGAGTGTGACCTTGGATTCCACAGACTTCGCAATTTTGAGTCACGGCAACCACGGTGGCTGGAGGTGATACATTTAAACTTTCAATTTTCTGGGCAAGAGCATCCACTTTTGCATTAACATGATCAAGGCTACTTATCTCGTACATGCCACTTTTCGTTTGAGGTTTTTCTACCATTGTTCGGTCGCTTCCCCACTGATAATGATTTTGGGCCATGCTTTCGATAAGTTGATAAGCATCAGCATAAGGTTTATCCATAAGCGCACCACCTGCGGCGACGTCTATTGTTAACCTTGTGTTGTACAAGAGACCATTATAGAAGGTATGAATTACTAACCAGTCCTCTAAACCATGGTGTGGACAAAGTCTCATCATGTCTTTGTATCTTTCCCATGCTTCGAAAAGAGACTCGTTATCTTTTTGCTTAAATCCATTTATCTGGGCTCTCAACATAGCTGTTTTGCTTGGAGGAAAATATCGGGCAAGAAAGAATTTCTTCAACTCATTCCATGTGGTGACTGAGTTGGAAGGAAGAGACTGAAGCCATCTTCTAGCTTTATCCCTTAACGAGAAAGGAAAAAGACGAAGTCGAATTGCCTCTGAAGTGACACCATTAGCTTTAATAGTATCAGCGTATTGGACAAATACAGATAAATGAAGGTTTGGATCCTCAGTAGGATTTCCAGAGAATTGATTCTGTTGCACTGCCTGTAACAGCGAATGTTTAAGTTCGAAGTTGTTTGCTTCGATTGCGGGTGGAGCAATACTCGAATGCGGCTCATCTTGCGATGGAGCGGCGTAATCTCGAAGAGCACGAGTTGGTTCTGCCATCTCGGGTATCGACGAAGGAAGAAGATTTTTGAGATCAGGAATTTCGATTGGAGGAAGATTGTTTGCAGCACGATACTCCCGAATTCGTCGTAAGACTCGGAGGTATCGTTCAACGTCGTTGATTCGTAAGTAGTACGGTTCGCTTTGTGAGCGAGTGTGTGGCATACAAATCAACGAAAAACAAGGGAAAAAATAAAAATTGCCTTAGTCTTTACAGCGTAACAGAAGAGTTACGATATCGACTAAATAAAAGTCCCCGGCAACGGCGCCAAAAACTTGATCGCGACTTTATGAGTCTATTGGGGTATTAACTGCAAGTGCACAGTCTAATCGCGTAGTTTTAAAAGATATCGATCCCACAGGGACTTAATGAATCGATATACCGTTTTTCTAAGGTTACTTCGTAAAGCTAAGGCGGATGATACTTTGATGATTAGGGGGAAAAGTAAAACTAAAATAAGATCTAGATTAAATATCAAATAACGCGGATATCGGTATGTAGTTCTTCGTAATTAGGGGATCAAATCTTCGTTAGTTTCTTAGTTTTAAAATAAGTCTTTTCAGTAGACACTATTGATTAAAAATCTTTTCTCAAACTCTCGCTCTGTTGAATCAGACTATGACTTTATATTAACGTACGCTCTCACTATTTAGTTAAGTCCAAAATCACTTTTTGAAAACAATAGAATCTGTAGAAACTCTTTTTAAGAAAATACTAACCATTTAAACACCCTCGTCTCAAACTCTCGCTCTGTTGACTTAGATTATATGATTAAACTTAAATGCTTAACTCTCGTCCTCACATTTAACCTTTAAAAATACTTTTTGAAAATGATTAGAATTTAATTAACTCTAAAAATTGCTTTCGCCCTGATTTAAAGTTAGTGTCCAATTTACACTGTCCAGTTAAAAGCTCAAATCGTCGTTCTATTGATTTTAACTTCTTTATGCTTTTTACTCTCGTACAAAAACTTTGGTGTTAACTCTGTAAATTGAGACCATAAAAAGAGTGACTATATTTTTAAATAAATTTAAACCAACTTAGTTTTGATTCCTTTTTTCCGCTTACTTTACATACCGATATCTAAGTTTATTTAGTCGGACATGCTAAACAAGCCTAAGTAATAATTATGCTTAAATACAGCCATGTCAGACAAACAATATAGATAAATAGCAGTACAGAGCATATGTAAATTAAAGCAATAAATTAAAGAACCTGTAAAATTATTAGAAATCTTGATTGTTCCCTAGCTTCGATGCTTGAACACTCCACCACAAACCGGTTGGATTTGTTCTTCACAATCTTCGATCAGACAGTAAAATAAAGGCGAAGGAATAAAATACTATGGTCTAACGTAAGGTTAGATCCAGTAAAAAAACTACACAATAGTTTCCGGTGTAGAAACTAGTGTGAAAGAAAATAAATTCAATGCTTTGGAAATTAACTAGAAAAGAAAAGGAAATAAAAATTGCTAAGAAAGTAGAGTGCTGGAAAATTAAAAAGCAGGAAAAAATAATGCACGGTGCCGAAAACTGGAAAATTGAGAGAGAGCCGCAGGGTTCCATAATTGGTGCTATTTATATCCATCCTTAAAATAACCGTTTCTTCCAAAGTCCCTTCAGTAGGTTTCCTCACGTTTCAACGAGTCAAGCGGGAGAATAGGTGAACGTGCTTCTGTTACGCGTCAAAGCCAAAAATATAGGAATGGGGGTGTGACGCTCGTCACACCATGTGTTACGATCGTAACACTTAGCAGGGGGCGTGACGCTCGTCACATCTTGTGTGGCGGTCGTCACAGCATCACAGCGCCTTCCTTTTTGCATCCTCTTTTTGCACCTCATTTTCTTTCTTTTTCACGTATGCTTCAAATAGTGTTACCTGAAATAAATAGAAGGAAAATACCAAGTAATATCGAATAATATGAAATAAATCGAATCAAATAATAATATAATTTAATTAAATCGAGTCCAAAAATGTGATATTATTTCATGTTATCAATAATACTAAAAGAAACACATGTGATAATACAAAACATTATAGGTCACTTTGGACCAAAGCCATTGAATCTTGAAAAAGTCCAACTTCAAGTGCCCATAACTTTCTCATAAAAAATGCAAATTATGCAAAATTTAAGTCCAAATTAATTTTCTTGAAAATATATAAAACTTTGATTTTGGAGGTTTTTCCATTTGAGGCTTTCATCATTGAAATAGAAGGGCTTGAAGTTGGTCCTTTTTGGCAAATTTTTCAAACACATGTTTTGTACCTTGAACTTTATGGCCAATTTTCACAATTTTTCAAACTCCAAATGGATTTTTGGTCAACGTAGATTTTGTTCCTTATATCAAGATCTTTGCAACCATTACCCACCTGCCTATGTTTGGATTTTCCAAATGGGACTTTTGAAGAGATGAATATTTGTGACCATTTATGCATTTCATGATGAAACTTCATACACAAGCAAATGCCATTCAATATGCACGTCCAAACTTGCTTCAAATCATTTTAGCTTGCAAAACCATTAGCTTTTGGGCCTCACATGCACCTGTACAGGCCCATGCATGGAGGACCCAATTCTCATGCACATGAGCTTGTCACACATTCCTTGCAGCTGCAGCTATAAATAGATGCATCACTTCATTCAATTCTCAACCTGAAGGCGCCTGAAACCCTACTGGAATTGAATCCTAACCTCTCACCAAAGGAATTTTAATTTTCATTTCTCTTTTTCCAGTTTGATTTTCAACAACATCAGTTGATCTTCAACACTAATTCCTAAGCCTTGCACTCATACCATACCTCAAGATCAAGCTGCAAGCAAGAGATTGGTTGGATCGTGCTCATCAAAGTTGCACTTCAAAGGTTTCCATCTGAACTGTTTTGCTTCGAATCTCACTATATATTGTGCATTGCTTGAGTTTGCTTGGTTTTCTGAAGTCCTCATGTGAGAGACAAGCCAATGGTGGCTTTAATTTTGTGAATTGTTGAACTTCAGATCAAGTACCTGGATTTTCTATCTCTGATTTCTCCTTCCATAGAGATCGAGAGAACAATCCAAGGTTACAGGGGTGGTGTACATCACCCCAGCTTTAATTTGGTATAAGGATCGTTTGATTTGGTTGAGGTTGCAAAACCTACAACTGGTGGCCGGTTTTTGCCTTCTCACCGGAGAAGACGGTGGTTTCCACCACCGTCCACACGTGGAACATCCATAACCTTTGGATCCAACTCTCCAGATCTAATCATGGCCTTGCATTATGTTTACTTTTTTAAATACAACATGTGATGCTGTTGACTTGTGAACACCATGCGCGCGCGCCTCATGGCCTTAGGATCAACCACGTCAATTAATGAAAGTGGATCTGAGCACTGTGGTTTTTTTCATATTTTTTATTTCTGTTTTATTTTTCTTTTAATCCATTTATTTTCAAAAATTCATAACTTCTTTATTTGGAATCACAAAAATATGGGACCAATTGCAAAAAAAAATTCTCTTAAATTCTAGTTTTATAATCTGATTTTTAATTATTTTTGTGATTCCATTTAATATTTTTTGTGAATCATTTTGTTTTTGATAGTTTTTAATTCATTTAAAATACCTTTTGATATTTAAAAATGCCAAAAATATTTTCTTAACATCTTTGGATGATGATAAGTCTATGAAAAATATTCTCATCAATTTCTTAATTGATTTGAGATTTATTTGATATTTTAGTCCAATTATGTTATTTTTCTTCATTTTTAATTGTTTAAAAATAGTTTCTGTTTTCAAAAAAATGTTGAGAAAATTTGTCAAACCTTGTTTGACCATGTTAGACTTATGATGATCCAATTGGACTTATCCAAGTTGATTTGAATTGGATTTGAAGTTTGACCTCATTTTGTTCATTTTATTTTATGTATTATTTTAATTCCAAAAAATACCAAAAATATGTTTGACCTTTCTTGACTTCTAATCTTCATTTCACTTCTGTTTACCATAGGTTGATGATGATTCCATTCACATTTGACCATTATGTTTTGATTATGTCATTTGAATTTCCATTTTGTACATTTTATCTTTATCTCTTTTCTTCTTCTTTTTCTTTTGACCAATGAGTTAATGATTTGTGGTTAGCCTTCACATATGAGGGGCTTAACCTTCTTTGATCCAAATCAAATTCAACTTGATCAAAGATCAAGTGAATTGCTTTGTGTCCAAGATAGGTTTTTTCTTGGTCAAGCAAAGAACCTGAAATCCATACAAGGTCATCCTTCTTTTCTTTTGGCATGGCAAGTTGTAGGAGCTTGGCTTACTAGTCATGATCTCTAACTTGTGTTTATTTGCCTATAGTTTTATTGACCGGCCTCAGATAGGTGTGACTACTACATTAGTCCACTTACAATTGTTTAACATAGCGCTAAATTGCCTTATGGCACACTAACACTAACTACTAATCACTAACTTTTAATTCAAGCATTTAATTCTTGCAATTTACTTTAATGCAATTTAATTTCTTGCTTATTTATTCATATTGTCTTTTCCCTTTGCTCATTTGAGCTCATGTTTATGTTTATGCCATTTTCCTTTTGCTCACTTGAGCACATTATTGTGTAAATATACTTTTGTCTTGTGCTTGTTTTGTCTTTGTTTGTGGGAACCCAATGCAAAAAGGAGAAAAGACTCAGAATTAGGACCTCACCTATGCTAAATGGAGTTCAAGACCAACTAGGCCTCATGCCTTTAGAATGCTAAAATTGTTGAAGAGCAACTAGGCCCCATGCCTTTAGAATGCTTACATCTTGATGTTGACTTGAAAGGACCCCTAATATAAACTCTCTCTTTGTCCATTTCTTATTGCATTGTGAACTTTTTGATTGTTTGTTCTTGTATGATAGGGATCCCAAACTTAAGATAGTTAGAAGGATCATTGTCATGAGCATCCAAGTTAAGAGAAAGACAAGCCAATTGGAGGATCCTAGGAGCTTGATTGAATATTTGATTGATTGCTTGAGTTAATTGCTAAGTCCAAAGGAAAAGAGCATCTTGGATCATCTTTATGATCTCAAGAAAGGAACTCCAAGGGTTTTATTCTCTTCTCTCATCTTTGCATGTTTAGGACTAGCCCTTCTCTTCTTCTCTCCACTCTAACCCAAGCCAAACTCATTTTGTGCAAACATTGGCATTGTTTTCAAAACTAGAAACTTAGGCATTATGCCTTTGATTTTTCAAACTCTTTTCATTAATACTTATTTTGAATTGAACCTTAAGTCAATTTTGACTTCATTTTGTGAATACTTCTAATTGGTAAATCCAACTCACTTCAAATGATTTTGTGGTTCCAATAACCACTTTTGTTAAAACTTTTCATGAACATTAGCTATTAGGTTTGAGTTATCATAGTGGTTGATGTAAACCTCACCTTATCCTTAGTGATTGGACTATAAGTCTTCCATACTTAGTATAGGATGGATCCCTCACTAGTATGTTGAAGCTCTCCTCACATGGTGGATTGTGGTTTAGGTTGAGTTTTCTCCCTTTGATAACAAAAGATCTTAAGGCTTTTGACAAATCAATTCACCAACTTATTTTGAGATTTTTACCCCGAACTACGAGGTTTTGATTCTACCTTTGTGATGGTAAGTAGGCAATGGGTTTATCCATTCAAACAACAAAATTGTAAATAATTTGTATATTCTTTTCTCATTTCCCCAATCATGTTTGCACAAATATTTTCACAAATACCAACCTACCATACAACTTTGCAAAAAGGGATCCCTTAGAGTACTAAGGATGTTTTGGGTGCTTAAAACCTTCCCATTGCATAACCAACCCCCTTACCCAGATCTCTGACATTTTTATTAGTTTTTGATTTGATAAAACTTCTCGGTTTTTGTTCGCTTTCTAACCTTTCCTTTGGATAAATAGAAGTGTCGTGGCGACTCGAATTGTATGATTCACTTTTGATTTAATCAATAAATCTAAAGGTAACGAATACCCCGTTACAAAAAAGTGGCGACTCTGCTGGGGGACATTGCTTCCTAGTGGGTTTAGCCTACTTTTTGCTTGTTGTATTGTATGTTTATATTTATTTGTGACATATTTTTGTGCAAATTTGGGATGACTGTATTGTTTGTAATGTATGAATTGCTTGATATATCAATTGCTTGTGTGCTTGGTGGTCTCATGTGAGATGAGTTATATACCCGAACTCGAGTGCACTTATGATAGGAGAATAACATAGTCTTGTTGCACTTATGATAGGAGAATGGCATAGTCTTGTTGACTTGTGTGGAGTTATTCCTTAGCAAGTTGACTTGCAAGCCCATTCACTTGGTGGAGGTTTTGTTGGGATCAATAATGTCACACGAGTAGTCGTGGTTAGGCATTACTCTTTCCAATATATACCTTAGAAGACAAGGACCTTAGGTTACCTAGCCCGTCTTGGCCTATTTTAGGACGTAGTGCAAAGATCGTTCAAGTGTAAGATTTGATACGATTGTTACGCGATACTACACTCATAAGAGTCTCTCTTGAGAATATTTTTGGAATACGAGTAGTCGTTTTATCCAATAATATCTGAAAGATGAGATGATGACTATGGGAACCTTTTTAGAACATGATTGTCAGGTTTAACCATAGTACACTCCCTTTGGGTGGTTCTTAACCGAGATTCCATGCCCGTGACTTGCAACAAACCCTTGATTCGCGGTTGATCCGTTCTCGTATATCCTTAATATCAATGGAACTTGGGTGTTGATAAGTGTAAACCATAGTCCACCAAAATGGATGATTGATATTAAGGATGTCTTGATCCATCCCGTGACCTTTGTGTAGTGTGATTTGCTTGATCCTTGTGTGTGATTGTTACATCCATGCATTCATGCATCCATTTGCATCCACATCATCAACAATGAGAATATTTTCAAGGAACTTAAGAGGTCTATTTGCAAATTTTTAGACATGGATAAGCAAAGAAGGAATACGAAGAAGTATAGTTTCAGACAACCCGACTTGAAAGAGTTAAGGAGTTTGACATCCTATGTATTAGATCCCTTGGAGTTCAAAGCTCGCCATGGGAAGCTTTTTTCTATTCTTGCTACTCAAGTGGATGAGGGTCTGATGAGTGTGTTGGTGCAGTTCTATGATCCTCTGTACCGTTGCTTCACTTTTTCGGATTTTCAGCTTTTGCCTACACTTGAGGAGTATGCCTATCTTGTGGGTATACCTATCTTAGATCAGTTGTCGTTCAGTGGCTTGGAGAGGGTTCCTTCTTCCCAAGAGATTGCTGATCTGCTTCACATAGATGTATATGATATTGGTGCTCATATGACTACCAAAGGTGGAATTCAAGGTCTCCCACCTGATTTCCTCATCGCTCAAGCTACTTTGTTTGGGAAGTCCATGAGTGAGGACGCCTTTGAGGCCATATTTGTACTTCTCATCTGTGGGCTAGTGTTATTCCCCAACATCGACAATTTTGTGGATGTGAACGCTATTAGGATTTTCTCTACTCTTAATCCTGTTCCGACTTTGTTGGGTGACACTTATTGCTCTTTGCATATGAGGAATGCAAAGGGTGGTGGTACCATTGTGTGCTGTTTGTCTCTGTTGTACAAGTGGTTTATTTCGCACTTGCCACAGACGCTCGCCTTCAAGGAGAACAAAGGATGTCTACAGTGGTCCACGAGGCTTATGTCTCTCACTAATGATGATATTTTTTGGTACAACCGTGTGTATGATGGTGTGCAGATTATTGACTCTTGTGGTGAATTCTCCAATATACCTCTTCTTGGTACGTGTGGTGGGATTAACTACAACTCTATTTTGGCTCGCCGTCAGCTTGGGTTCCCCTTAAAGGACAAACCTAACAACATTCTGTTGGAAGGTGTGTTCTTTCAAGAGGGTAAAGATCCCCAGAACTTGAAGGGCAGAATGGTTCGCACTTGGCGCAAGATTCATAGGAAGGGAAGTAAAGAGCTTGGTCCGAAGAATTGTATTGCTTTGGAACCCTACACCTCGTGGGTGAGGAGGAGAGCTTCTGAGTATCACATGCCCTATGATTACCCGAGACCTACACTTATGGTTATGGTTGGGCCTTTAACCCTCCCTAACCAAGGAGTAGAGGATTTGAGAGATGAAGACTGTTCGTGTGCTTGGGTCCGTGAGCGGGAGGAGCTACTTCAGCAACTCAGAGATACAGATGCTTTGATAGAATTTCTGGAGCATCAGGTTATCGACGAGCCTGATGATGTGGTTACTTCTCTTCTTCCTCAGTCGTCTAGGTTTTGGAAGAGGAAGTACGATCAACTTACCAAGGAGAAAGCAGATATATAGGCAGCCTATGAGAGAGACGTGAAGAGGCTTCGTGCAGCTTATCTTCTGGTCTCGAGAGCTTTGGATGGTTGTTTCTAGGGTTCCATAGGATGTTCATTTTCCTTTTCTCTTGTATTGTATTTGGTTACCAAGACTGTACTTCTTTGGTGTAAATTTTTTTCCAGATATTATTGATATGAATATTCCATTATATGTCTAAAAGATTAATATTTTCCAAACATTTGCAAATAGATCTCTAAAAAGTTCCTCTGAATAAAAACAAAATCATATGCACAAGCATTGCATGCATCACATGCATAAGCAGGTTTTGTTCAGGGCTTTTTGATCAATGGTCTAACTCTGTGTTCTTCATTTATTTTGAAGACAAGCTGACGCACCGGTACAACACCAGGGCCAATTCTTCAAAGCTAATGGATCATCTTGAACAAGAGAATAGAGAACTTAAGGAGGAAGTGGCTAGGCTGACTACCCTGATGGAGTCATTCCTGGCCGCCCAAAGTCAGTCTTCTCCAACGCCTGTAACTCCTCCCCAGAGGACGGTCATCTCAGAGGTAGCTTCCTCTATTGTGTCTGCTGCCACTGCCCACTTCGCTCCTTCTGCTATGCCAACCGGGTTTCCCTGGGGTATGCCCGCGAATTTTGTGCCAGAGGGTCTCGCTCAGACCTTTGCTTCTTTGTCGGCATCTAGCCCGGTCCTTGCTATGCCACCTCCCGTTGTGCACGCGTTACCGAGAGTCGACGACACCATTTATCATTCTGAGCCATCTGAGGGGCCAGATGTTTATGAGAAAATGGATGCTATGAATGACCAATTCCTTGAGTTGCGCAAGGAACTGAAGACTCTAAGAGGGAAAGACCTCTTCGGTAAATCTGCTGCTGAGCTGTGCCTCGTGCCAAATGTCAAGATCCCTATCAAGTTCAAAGTGCTTGACTTTGAAAAGTACAAGGGAAACACTTGCCCTCTCAGCCATCTTGTGATGTACGCACACAAGATGTCAACCCAGACTGACAATGATCAACTCCTCATCCACTATTTCCAGGACAGCCTGTCCGGTGCAACACTCAGATGGTACATGGGTCTGGATAGTGCGAACATCCGCTCCTTCAACGACCTTGGCGAAGCTTTCGTCAAGCAGTACAAGTACAACGTTGATATGACTCCCGATAGGGACCATCTGAGGGCTATGTCCCAGAAGGAGAAGGAAACGTTCAAGGAGTACGCCCAGAGGTGGCGTGAATTGGCCGCACAGATTGTGCCCCCAATTGAAGAAAAGGAAATGACCAAGATCTTTCTGAAGACCTTGAGTTCATTTTATCACGAGAGGATGATAGCTAGTGCTCACTCAGACTTCATCAAAATGGTGAACATGGGGATGCGACTAGAGGAAGGAGTCCGGGAAGGACGTCTAACTAGAGATGAAGGCTCTTCTGCAAAGCGGTATGGGGCTTTTACAAAGAAGAAGGAGGGAAAGGCACATGCTGTGTCCTCCCATGTCAAGAGAAGACCCTCTGTGAAGAGGAAGACTGTGCGCCCTGCCAGTAACCAGCACCAGGTGGCTCATATAGCACCTGCCTTCAGGGAAACTCAACATTATCAGCATCAACAACAACAACATCAACAATATCAACAACAACAACATCGTCCGCAATAGAAGGCCTACCAACCTCGAAACAACAACAATACCAACACTAGCTCTGATAGGAAGAGGGTCACTTTTGATCCAATTCTAATGACCTATGCTGAGCTCTATCCATCGTTGATAGACAGAAAGCTGATTACTCCACGTGACCCCCCTGTTGTACCGACCAACCCTTAGTGGTGGTACAAGCCTGAGCTTCACTGTGTTTATCATTCTGGTGCTCCCGGACATGATGTGGAGAACTGTTATCCTCTAAAGACCAAGGTTCAAGACCTTGTTAGAAGTGAGATCTTGTTTTTCGAGGACGTAGGTCCAAATGTTAAGAAGAACCCATTGCCCGAGCATGGGAAGGTTGCAGTTAACATGGTCCAGGGTTGCCCTGGCAAGTACAAAGTCTTGTATGTCAGTCATATCAGGAAATCGTTGGTCGAGATGCACAGACTGTTGTGTGGATATAGTCATTACGAGCATGACCACGACAGATGCCGAGTGTGCACTGTCAACGAGAGAGGATGTCGCCAAGTCAGGAAAGACATCCAAGAGATGCTGGATCAGGGTGTGATCGAGATACTTCAGAATAGTGATGAGGATGAAGTGAATGTTATATCACCTGTATTCAGAATACCAGAACCTGTTGTTGTCAGATATGATGGCAGCAAGAAGAAGGTTTCTCCATCTCTTATTATCAAGCCAACAGGCCCAGATTAGTGTTGACCAAAGGTCCATTTGGTCAATCAAATCCTTTGTATTATGTTGTAATTCCCTAAGCCTATTCAAGTGATCAAAAGACCCTTGATCACTTGACAGGGTAAGTTCATTGTGCTCAGGCTGTTTTGGATATGCTGAATCTCAGGAGCTTAACACCTCAAGATTCAAACGCAAGATCAAGACTTCAAGTCAACATCGGTCAAGCATAGGCAACAAAATGGACTATTTCTCAAGCATATCAAAGGTATCAACACTTGGAAAGTGTGATTCAAATTGTAAGCCACGAGCCCTAAGTAATGAGGAATGATGAGACAAAGTTTCTCCTACCATTGTCTAGAGTGACTTTGCGTACGGGGCGTAGGCCCTAACTATTCAAAGCATTAATCCTTGTTCATAAGACTTTAGCACAATTTGAATCGAATAGTTATCAAGTCTTCTCAACACAACAAATAACATGACATTATCAAGATCAATGATCAGAATCCTCTAACGACATTTTCCAATCATGATTCGGACTACACGTTATGAGCCTTAAGTAATGAGGAATGATGAGACAAAGTTTATCCCACCCTTATCTAGAGTGACTTTGCATACGAGGTGTAGGTCCTAGCTATTCAAAGCATTCTCCCTTGTAGACTTTAGTGCCATTTTAATCATACAATTGATAAGTCTTCTTTAAGTGAGCATGAATCATTCAACACTTCAATAATGGAGTGCTTTTTCTATTAAAACCTTGTGGTTGTACACCCTATTTCATTCTACTCTTTCCTTCCTATAAGGTAATAGACATTGAAATTCCTTTTTCCTTGTAGGGTTGTGGACTCAGGCAATTCATTCTTTCTTGCCTATAAGGTGGTAGACTTTGGCAACCTTTCCTTACCTATAAGGTAATAGACCTTGACATTCCTTTTTCCTTGTAAGGTGGTGAGCCCGGGAAATTCAATCTTTCTTGACTATAAGGTGGTAGACCTTGGCAATATTTTCCTGCCTATATGGTAATAGACCTTGACATTCCTTTTGCCTTGTAGGTTTAGGGACCCAGGTAGTTCAATCTTTCTTACCTTCAAGGTTGTGGACCTTGGAAACCTGTTCTTGCCTTTGAGGTAATAAACATTGAAAATATTTCTTTTTCCCCATGAGATGGTGGACCATGGCAAGCTCTTTCTGTGCCTATGGAGTTATAGACTTTGGCACTTAGTTACCTTGACAATCCCTCTGAATATCCTTGTAGAGTTATGGACTTTTGGGAATCCCCTTGCCTATTGGGTTATGGACCTTGTCAGTGCTTTCCTTTTCCTTGAGAGTTACGGACTCTGACATGTGTTTCTCTTTTCCTTTTGAGGTGATAGACCTTGGTAGTTCAGTTTCTTTTCCTTCAGAATTATAAACTCTGGTAGTGATACCTTGCCTAGAAGGTTGTGAACCTCGATACTCCTTTTTCTGCCTTGAAGGGTTGTGCACCCTAGCAATCCATCTATATTCATTTGTTTTAGCCATAGTAGGCTGAACTATGAATCCTCTGATTTTCTCATTGCACAATGAGAATACGAAGACACGACGGTTCAAATCCTCCGCGAGCATATTTATTTATTTCTCTCCATCCATATCCATGATGCATTCATATTCTACCTTCATTCACTTCATGTGATGTACCTTATTCTTTGAGCCAAATACACTACCTCTTTGAGCTCCATCTCATGTCTCCCTGTGAACCAATGATTGTTTATGTTGTGAAACCAAACACTTAATTCTCCTTCTTTTTGGTTATTCCAATATAGTGATACCATACCTTAAGCCACTCACTTGTTGGTTCATAGTAGTTTTACTCTTGGGTTCAGATTTCATCCCCTTTTGGAGTTCAAATCACATTATCCTTTGGTTCTGACCATACCTTTACCATAATTCTTTTCACCTCCCATCACTAGTTCTATGAACTACGGAGCTCTGAATTCCTGATTGAACTATAAGGATACATAGGCATGAGGGCCCTAATCCTCACTGAGCACTTTATTTATTCTTTTATTTCCCCTCTTCTTTCGCGAATAATCCTTAGATATCACACCCATTCGAGCAAGAATGATCGAAACGGTTCCCGTGGAGTACAACAGATGCTAGGGGTGCTATTACCTTACCCTCATAACCGACTTCCTTACCATTATTTCTCTTTCCCAGGGTTTTATCAATGTTTTCCCTTTCCTTCGAGAATAAATAAAGTTCGATGGCGACTCTGTTGTATGTTCGAGCATGTGATGCATTCAGGTATATTTCTGCTAGCTTCACATCACTGTACATCCATAAGTCCCTAATGTCCATAAGCATGTGAAAGAAGTTATATAGACGTCCTATTTGTCGATGAAAGTTCGGAAAATCTTTCCATGGTTATCTACACAACTCAAGATCTTGTCACGTAGTTGCAAATTACCATTTTCTTGATTACTAGTACCACATTCTCTAACCACTCAACATACTTGGTTGTTCAGGTACACATGCTTTTAAAAGCCTTTTTATTTCTTCCTTGATCTTTGAAACTACCTTGGGAACAAAATTTTGGTTGGAAATCATGAAAGGTTTAAACCTCTTATTCAAAGGTAATTTGTGTATGATTAAATATAATTAAGAATCGAAATTAGAAACCTGACCCAATCCTTAAATCGAGAGATGGGAATGTCTATAATTTTCAGAAAAAATTCAAGAAGGAAGAAATCATCAAGAAATTGAATGAGTTAATTCAGCTGTTAAAGGATAAAGGCATATAAGCTCAAGTCTATAATAATATCAACCAACTTCATCAAAGAACTCTTGTAGAGAAGAAAAATCAACTTCTATAATCTCCTTTGAAAGAACACTCTTAGTGGTTGAACGATCCTTAGAAGATTCAACATTAAATGGAGGAATTTCGTCAAGAAGAGAATATGAAGAAGAAGTATCATCAAGTGTAATGTTTGAAAGAAGAAAGGAGAACAAATTTCAATGAATAATACATTCAGATATTCAAAATCAAGGAGATATCTCAAAGAATCAACCTCTAGAAGAACCTTCAAAGAACTATCTTCCAACAAAGAAGATGAAATCTGCTTGAAAGCTTTTCACGAATAATATGATTGTGAAAATTAAGATTTGGAATCAGAAACCTAATCCAATTCTTAAATCAAAAGTTGAGAATACTTACAAATTTTAGGAAAAATCCAAGAAGGAAGAAATTGTCGAGAAATTGAAAGGTTTGATTCAAATGTTAAAGGATGAAGGCATAATCTCAAATTTAGAAGAGTCTCTAGAAACTTCATCAAATAATTCTTGTGAAGAATAAAAATTAACTCAAGTTATTTGAAAGAACAGTCTCAGTGGTTGAACAATCCTCAGAAGATTAAACATCAAATGGAGGAAACTCATCGAGAAAAGAATATGAAGAAAAAGTCTTACTGAGTGGAATCTTCAAAAAAAGAAAGGAGAATAAAGTTTCAATGAACAATATATTTAGAGATTCAACCTTAAGGAGAAATCTCGAATAATCAGCCTCTGGAAGAACATTTGAAGAATCCTCTTCTAACAAAGAAGATGAAATATGCTTAAAGGATTTCAACAAATAAGATGATTGTAAGAATTAAGATTTGGAACAAGAAACTTGATCCAATCCTTAAATTGAGAGTTGGGAATATTTACAATTTTCAGGGAAAACCTAAAAAGGAATAAAGCATTGAGAAATTGAATGATTTGATTCAACTATTAAAGGATGAAGGCATAAGCTAAAACCTAGAAGAGTCTCTAGCAACTTCATCAAAGAATTCTCATGAAGAAGAAAAATCAACTATAGTAATCTCCTTCGAAAGAACAGTCTCAGTGGTTGAACGATCCTCAAAAGATTCAACATCAAATGGAGGAACTTCATTGATAAGAGAATATGAAGAGGAAGTCTTATAGTGTGGAATCTTCTAAAGAATAAAGGAGAAGAAAATTTCAACGAACAATACATCCAGAGATTCAACATCAAGTAGAAATATCAAAGAATCAACCTCTAAAAGAACCTTCAAAGAATTATCCTCCAACGAAGAAGATGAAATCTTCTTGAAGACTTCTCATGAAGAAGATGACTGTGAGGTAACAAAGTTATCATACATGAAATTGTTTAAATTACTATCCAATATAATAGAGGAAATTGATAAAATTAAAGAGAGTAACCTAGATCCTAAAGACTACATTGAATATCTAGAAAGTAGTAATGAAACGTTTAAGTATGAAATAACTAATATTAAAAACCAAGCGGAACATGTGAGACTTGTGTCTCAAGGAAAAAAGGACTTCAATCCCTATGTAATTTTACCAAGGGAAAACAAAACCTTGATTTGATTCTATCAAATCAAAGGCATTCCTTGAATAAAAATGAACTAGACTTTGGGCCTATTTGTTTTAGCTTTAAAAAATAGGTTTTTTCTTTGTATTTTCAAAAATGATTTTTATAAAAATGTTTTTCAAAATATTACAAGTTTTTTTAAATTTATTTTTTTCTAAATTGAAAGACTAATTTTGACATCTTATAACATAAACATACATTATTGATGATCAAAATATAATCGAAATCACAAATTTTTTCAAAAATTTGTATCTTAAAAATGATTTTTATGAAAAACTATTTGAAATAACTACAAAATTAAGTTATTTTTTGAAATTTTGATATCCAAAAAAGTTTCAATATTATGATGAAATATCTAAAATAACATTTTAAGAATAACTATTTAGGCCAAATTTTCATTTAAAACTTTTATGAAAAGTTTCTTTATATATATTTTTTACACAAAAATATGTAACACTATAAAAATCATTTAAAAAAAAGCTGAAACAAATGAGACTTTAAATCCAGTAGATCAAATAGTAAAGGGATTAATAGAAAGAAAGTGAATTTCCTTGTCTACAAATGCTCTTAGTGAAATAGACTTGGCCATCCAGAACATTTTTGTTTTGATAAATTAAGTAGTTATAAATGTAGCAGCCCTAGACCTCTTATAACGAATAACACACCAGGACCTAAGAAAAATTTGGGTACCAAAGGTGAAAAACTAATGTGTTTTGCTGGGATGCTTTGCAGCTTTAGTGAAGTCACTATGCATATTAAATGAAGGTATATAAAGAAACAAATTATATCCTTAAGTATACCTGACGTACCTTGTAATGTTTAATTGTACTAATGCTTGTGATCCAAGAGAGCTCATTGACAGCGTATATAAATGGTTATGATCAAAGAAAATGTTCATTCATGATCGTCTCAACATTTATGATATGTGATGATCAGTTGGCCTTTCAGTATGTTGATAATATAAATTTGTAGTGGGTCTACCTATCTCATTGTTTCAACCAACTATGGCATCCTATGATTCCTAGAGAAGGATTTACAACATTACTTTGTCGTTCCCAATAGGGGGGGGGGTTATCAAGATGATTTGATATGTAAGGCAATATACTTTTTAGAGGTTGGATAATCGGAAAACTCTCATTATCCCTCTAAATAAGTTCTTTATCAATTTCTCATTAATTTAAAACTATTATTACTAATAAACTGTATGACCTTCTAGCATTTTTCAAGAAAATGGTGCAAATAAAATAAGTAAGGGCGCAAAAAGTAGTGTGCCAAAAGAGAAATATTTGAGTACCGCTACTTGGATGAGAAACTCTTTAAATATTGAAACTTTATCCAAGCTTTCATAGAGGCTAGTTTGAGGAACTTTATTTTTGAAGTACACCAAGAAATATTTCTCACCTTAGTGAGAATGTTCTATGCCAACCTTAAATATGCAAGAGGAATTCTCAGTTCTGAAGTAAAGAAACATCAAATCCAGACCAGTCTTAAAGAAGTTACACAAATATTCAATCTTACTTCCAACAACTATGAGTATGATAAAAGTTAGAAATGTAGCAATTTTAATTGTGATGATGCTGTTGATTCCTTTCTAACCGATTACACCTCTATCATCCATACTCCCTTCATCGGTGGTATAATACACATGTATATTCAATCAATTCACTATACTGTAAATCATTTTATTTTCCCAAGAAAGAGAAACTTTAGCTACCTAAATAAATCCAACATACCTCCAGTTTAGTTTTTGGCAAACAGAGTTGAGAAAATTTGGGCCGATGCGGTGATCCATCATATGATGGATAGAAAAAAGAAGAACACACTTTTACCATATAGTGAAATTATCACGGAAATCTCGGTGTACTCTAGCTATGATTTAGAGGAAGTGGAATCATAGATTAAACCATCAAAAATAGGAAAATCACCTTAAGTCAAATGATGTTTAAAATCGAAAATAAGGAAATTACTTCACTACCTCCAAAAGCACCGCCAAGAGCATAACAACAAACATATAACTTTGACCTCCCTCCTTATTCCTCTTCCAATAATATCCTTAATAAGGGTGACGAATAATAGAATTATTTATTTCCTTACTTTCTTGCTTTGTTTCCTTAAAGTTAGAAATGTAATGATAGGTAAAGAATGATATTATATCTACTGATGATTACAGTGTACATATATATAGCCAACAATGGCAGATACATGATCCTATGGTTAAGGCTAGAATTAAGATGCTCCAAGCAAATAAGGCAACAAATAATGCTGACAGTAATTACACTAATTATATTGATTGACAGTGTCAAGGTAAATTATTGGATCCACACATTAAGGGATCTTGTCTCTAATTCCCCCCTTCAAACTGATGGGTGAGGAAGTCACCCCAAGTTTGTCTTTGAGTTGGTTGAATCGTGTGTGAGTTAATGCTTTAGTGAGGCAATCAGCAATTTGATCAGCTGATGGAACATAGGCCACAACAATCTCATTTCGCAGCACTTGGTCTCTGATGTAGTGCACATCAATTTCAATGTGTTTGGATCGAGCATGCATAACTGGATTTGAAGCTAATGCCTTGGCACTCAAGTTATCACACCACAGTGTTGGTTTTCTTGGCAGAGGGAGTTTTAGCTCATCGAGGAGTGAACGAGTCCATGATATTTCAGCAGCTAGGTCAGCCAGTGCTCTATATTCTGATTCTGTACTAGATCTTGAGACTACCTTTTGCTTTCTTGAGGACCAAGAAACAAGTGTTTCACCAAGGAAGACACATTGACCTGCCATGGATTTTCTATCGTCCACACTTGTGGCCCAATCTGCATCTGAGAAGCCTGTTAAGTCCAAGTCAGTGGATGGTTTGATGTGTAGACAGTGTTGGATGGTACCTTGAAGATATCTCAATATTCTTTTGATGCCTTGCCAGTGATCTATAGTGGGAGAGCTCATGAATTGGCTAAGCTTGTTAACTGAGAATGCTATGTCAGGCCTTGTATTTGTTAAGTATTGCAATGCTCCTATAGCTTGTCTGAACACGGTTGGGTCTTTTAACCTCTCCCCTTCAGCTGTAAATTGCTTGCCAGTTACCATAGGTGTTGGACAGGATGAAGCATTTTCCATTTTGAATTTTCTCAGGACGTCTCCTATGTATTTCGATTGCTTTAAGTACATACCAGATGCATCTCTTTGAGCTTCTATGCCTAAGAAGTAGTGTAGTGGACCAAGGTCCTTAAGGGAAAACACAACATTGAGTTGTTTGATGAAGGATTCTAAAAATTTGGTGTTGTTCCCTGTGACAATTATATCATCCACATATATAAGTAGAAAGGTGATGTGGTCTGTACCTCTTAGAGTGAAGAGTGAGGAATCACTTTTTGTGTTCTTGAAACCCCAACTGAGTAAGGCATTTTTGAGGCTGTCAAACCAGGCTCTTGGGGCCTGTTTTAATCCATAGATTGCCTTAGTTAACTTGCAGACATGTTCAGGTTTAGTTGAGTCAACAAATCCCTCTGGTTGATGCATAAACACAGTCTCTTTGAGGTAGCCATTAAGGAATGCATTGTTTATGTCCAACTGTTTGACTTTCCAATTGAGATGCACTGCAATTGAGAGTATGATTCGAACTGTACTGGCCTTGACAACTGGGCTAAAGGTCTCTTCATAATCTAGTCCAGTTGTTTGTTGAAATCCTTTTGCAACTAATCTTGCCTTTCTCCTTTCAATTGTCCCATTTGCTTTGTACTTGGTCTTGAAGACCCATTTAGAATCAATGATGTTTTCCTGGCCTTGATATGGTACCAAAACCCAGGTTTGATTTGACATGAGTGCCCGATACTCATTATCCATAGCTTCTTTCCACTGTGGTCTTGTAAGTGCTTCTGTGACATTTTCTGGTTCCTTCTCATCTGTGCCGGTTTCAGCTAACCCAACATATGGCTGCTTTGGCTTGTGAATTCCAGCCTTGCTCCTGGTCCAATGAGTGTTGATGGTTGTGCTTGGTTCAGCAAGGTCTTGGGGAGCTTCAACAACTGATTCTATGGGATCAGTGTCATGTGAAATTGAATTGTTCCTTGTTGAATCATTTGTAGTTGGACTGACTTGTTCTTGTTCGACATCAGGATTGTTGTCATCTGAAGGTGTTGCTTCTCCAGTATGTGAGCTACCTTGTTCGACATCAGGATTGTTGTCATCTGAAGGTGTTGCTTCTCCAGTATGTGAGCTACCTGCAGTAGGCAAAGAAAAAGAGGCAGATGGACATTCAGTTAGTGTTTTCAAGGGACTTCTTGTATTGAGAAACCCATCATGGAATGGAAAGTGTTCTTCATTGAATACAACATGTCTTGAGGTGAAGATTCTTCCATGAGAGTTTATACATTTGTATCCTTTGTGGGAGTTACTATAGCCCAAGAACACACATCTGGTTGTGTGGAACTGCAGTTTGTGCTGATTATAGGGCTTGAGACAGGGATAGCAAGCACACCCAAAGGGTTTTAGGGAGTTGTAGTCGGGTTCCTTTCTAAAGAGTAGTGAGTAAGGACTTTCATTTTGAGTGACTAGAGAGGGCAGTCTGTTTATGAGATAAACTGCCGTGGAGAAAGCTTCCCACCAATACTGTAAGGGCATTTTGGCTTGTGCTAGCAATGTCAGGCCAAATTCAGCAATATGTCTGTGTTTTCTCTCAGCCCTACCATTTTGTTGTGATGTGTAAGGGCATGACATTCTGAATTATATCCCTGCTTCTATTGCATGGTTTTGCACAGCCTTATATTCACCACCACCATCACATTGGATTGTTTTAATTCTTTTGTTAAACAGATTTTCTGCCATGTTTTTAAACTGGGTAAAAGCTTGTGCAGTGTCTGATTTCTGTTTCAGAGGATAGATCCAGGTAAATCTACTAAAGTCATCAAGGAAGTGAACATAATATTTGAAACCCGAAGAAGATGTTACTGGTGCAGGTCCCCAGACATCAGTGTGAACTAATTCAAGAATTTCTTTAGCATGAGAGGAAGAGGTTTTAAAGGGTAAAAGATGCATTTTGCCATATTGACAAGCCTCACAAAAGTTAAAATGATCACTAGGTGATAGTTTAACATTACAATTTTTCAAAACTCTATCTAGGACTTTATTATTTGGATGACCAAGCCTTCTATGCCAGCTTTCCTTGACAGATACATAAGCACACGGGTCCCTTTTAGTCCTTGAAAGCTGATACAAGCCATCTTTAAGTGTCCCTCTTAGGATTGCCTTCCCTGTCAACTTGTCTTTCACAAAGCAACAGTTTGCATCAAACTCAACCAGAATGTTATTGTCAGCAGTTAATTTCGACACACTTAATAGATTTTTGGTAATATTGGGCACATATAAGACATCATGTAAGTTAAGTGAGTTTAGTTTTGAGGAACCTGTGGCAATAATCTTCAGTTTTTCACCACTTCCAACAATTAGTGAGTTCTTACCATGATGTTCTGTCAGATCCTCGAATTTGTCAGTTTTGTGTGTCACATGATTGCTTGCACCACTGTCAAAGTACCAATCATAATCTTGAAGAGAGCTTTGTGAGGCTAGGAAGGCATTGTGTACCCCTTGTCTGTCACTGCCTGCTGAATAATTTGAGTTTGAATAAGACTTATCAAATCTGTAATAGCAATTTACTGCTGTGTGCCCGGCCTTGTGGCAAACTTGACATGTTGGCTTAGACATTCTTCCTCTTCCTCTGCCTCCTCTCCAACCTCTGAAGTTAGAGCCTCTCCAGTTGCTGTTGGTGTTGAATTTGTTGCCTCTATAATCAGTTTTGTTGGCAACATTTGCTGAAGCATTAAGGGTTAGGTTGGTGAGGCTATTCAGTTGATCAAGTCTACTCTCAAAGGTCAGCAATTGAGCCTGAAGATCAACCCAAGTGAGACTAGTTTGATCAGATAGCTTGACCACCATAGGGTTGTATTCAGAATCTAAACCATTCAGAGTTTGAATGATTAGATCTGAGTTGGAAATGGGGCTGCCTGCAAGTTTCAGCTTGTCAGCGAGATTCTTCATTTTGACCAGATACTCCTCCATCTTCATCTCTCCTTTTCTAATGCTGTGAAACTCAGATTTGAGGTAAGTGACTCGAGATCTTGTGTGTGCACCTGCTAGGCTTTGGGCTTCATCTCAAAGTTGTTTTGAGGTTTCACAGTGCAGCAACTGTGTTGCCATTTCAGTAGTCATTGAATTCATCAACCATCCAAGGAGTTGTGAATCATGAGCCTGCCAATCTTCAAAAGCAGGATTTGACTTCTTGCTTGAATCTGTAGAGGCTATAAATTTTTCGGGACACTCCTTTGTCCCTAGCATGTACCCATCGAGCCTGCAACCTTTGACTATAGAGATCACCAAAGATTTCCATAGTGGATAGTTGTCTCTGTCCAACTTGACAGACACAGGGAATGGGAGATCATTTCTGGACTTTGAATCTGCAGCGGATGCCATGATTTGTGTTGGATCAAGAGCCTTCAGGGCTTAAGTGCTCTGATGCCAAGTTAGAAATGTAATGATAGGTAAAGAATGATATTATATCTACTGATGATTACAGTGTACATATATATAGCAAACAATGGCAGATACATGATCCTATGGTTAAGGCTAGAATTAAGATGCTACAAGCAAATAAGGCAACAAATAATGCTGACAGTAATTACACTAATTATATTGATTGACAGTGTCAAGGTAAATTATTGGATCCACACATTAAGGGATCTTGTCTCTAATTCTTAAATGATTTTCCTTTTGTGTTTCATTCTCATTTTCTGTACTTCACATGTTCTTAATTAATGAAAGTATTTACATTTGAAATCATGTATATCTATGTGAATTATGTGCTTGCATATTTATAATTTTGTCTCGTATCTCTACCCACTTTTTTTATTATGACAAAGGGGGAGAAGTATACCCCCATGGGGAGTAGAGTATACTCGTTATTTATGTGACGACGAGTTTAGCCACTCCAAATTTTACCTACTTTCTTTTTCTTTTACCACCTTCATGAGAGATGTGTTTTTATCATAAAAAAATAGAGAATTTGGATCTATGTGCTTATATGTATAATCAAGAAGTGATTAAAGATGATCAAACTCATGGATAGGAAGATTTAAGAAGCAACTGATTAACTTTGACGATGATGTGGTTTTGATGATGACAACATGTGAAATGGTTTTGATTATAACAACATTTAAAGTCAATCAACTACTAAAGTTAGCTAAAACGGTCAAAGACGCACAAGGTGGTTAATCAAGATTAAACTATCCTTTCGAATCAAACTAAAGTGAACATGTTAGTAGAGAATTAGGTTTTATAATCATCGGTGATCTAAAAATATCAGAATATGGCAACTAATAAGGAAATATATAAGCCTCATCAAGAAGACTCGGGAAACTTGTGTAATAAAGTCAAAGACAATGCCAAGACTTGAAGCTTCAAAATATGAAAGATATGAAGTATGAAAGCTCGCTTGATCGTGTTAGTCTGAGTGATCAGTATATTATAAAAACACAAGGGTGTTTAAGGAAATACTATAGCTAAATCACACACACAAACACACACACACACACACACACACATACACACACACACACACACATAGACACACACACACACACACACATGCGCACACACACTTAAAACATAGAAAATCCTCACTTTTTAATTGAAACAACAATTTTTTTTGGGGGTCTATCTAGTTGATTTGAGAAATGTCCAACTGATTAGGTGACTTTTTGAAACAGTCTAATTGATTAGATCTTTGGCATAATCAATTAGATGATGCCTAATCGAGTCTATAATCGATTGTGATAGTCTCTAAATGATTGGCAATAATATTCTACCTGAACCTTCTAGTTTGGGCAACAATAATCGATTATTTACACTACCTAATCGATTAGGTCATTTATTTGGTCCATAGATTGTTTCCAAATTTACACCATTTCTTGGTTTATTAATAGAGATCCTCTATATCATTTCAAATCATCCAAAAAAGGTGAAAAAACTAACTTTTGTTTTTTCTCATAATCTCCCCAATTTTCTCACATATTTTAGCCGTAGTACTTTGAGAACGTTCTTGAGTTAAGTGAGGAATTTTCTTATGGGTAAGAGATTAATTGTAATTTTACCAAAAGTAGATTTATATTGAATAAATTACTGTTCCTTAGGAAGTGGTTATTTTGTTTGGTAGCTAAACCATTGTAAAAGCTCTTTGTTTGTTATTTTGGGGGATTAATATAATTTTTCATTTGATTCTTGAGCTCCGTAATTAAAGAAAATCTAACTTTTGAGTTCTTGAAGAACAACTAATGAAAAAAATTCACAATGATTCTTGAGCCCAACCCGATCAAAATCTCTATTAGTTCAAGATCATTCTAGTGTAAAATTCACTCGATTTCTGAGTTCAACCCGGTCAAAAGCTTAGTAGGTTTGAGATCATTCCGATAAAAATATCGGTTTGACTTATGGCCAGCCTATGTAAAGGCTGGTTCTGTACGTCTCAATATCAACACTGTCTTCTTCAAAGTTAATTACATCAGAAATTAGTGAGGAAGTGATGGTAATATGAGTGTTCATGACAACATACCGGATTTCCTGAACATTTTCATCATTAACATGAATCGAAGCATTCACCCAAAAGTTTTTTACAAGGATGAGATACATTGGTCTATGAAGCATCTAAAAGTAGTTTCCCCAATGTTGAGAGGCAACAAGACTATGAATGTTGGAACCCAACCTTTTTATCTCTTCAAAGCTGACCACTTATTCAAGGGTAATAGAAAGCTTGGTTTCGCCACCTTTGAAGGTTTTAAAAGAAGAAGCCATTAAGAAGATATGAGCTATAAGGATATGAGAGTGGCAAAATAGATAGAGTGAGTATGAAAAGAAAATGAAAATGACATGGTTTATATAGAGATGAAGGAGTGGAAGTTAAAAAGATTTGAAAGAATCAAACATCAGAGAGAAAATATATGAGATATAACGACACGATTGAATAAGGATGATCATTTCTATTCTAATTAAATAATGACATAGGGGGCGCCAAAGCATTATTTCATTTTATCCAAGAAAATAATAATCACCCAGAGGTAATCCAAACATTTTTGACGCCTTGTCACACATCTTTTATCCATAACAAAAATACTTGAATATAACCAATATTTTTTCAGAGATTAGAAGACAGAGAAACCCATAAAGGGTTTCTGACTTAGAATCTTCTAACCAAGACAATCTTCTCACTTAGAGAGTTGGTTGGTTTAGAAGCAAATAACTTGGAATCAAATTTTACCATTTCGATGTTACTCATTTTGAGATATCATCATTCACCCAAGACAAAATTTTATTTTAAGTTCTTCTAAAAGAGAAGAATATTATTTTTAGCAAGGGTTTTTTGAGAAGATATCGGTCCATTTAAGGTCTGTATTAAAAGATTTTAAAATACCTTTCTGAGCAGGTTTTGATGAAATGATGTTTATATTAATATGGTTAGCACTCTAAATGCATAATATGATTATTATCAAATTTAACATGAATTGATTCCTCAACAGTTCTTATTTCAATGTTATATATTTTGTAGCCTTATGAGCATTCATATTATCCTAACATGATACGACTTTGTGCTTTAGAATCAACATAGTTAGTGTTAGTCATAAAACACATACAATAGAAGTAAAAGGGAGGAAACCATTACTAATAGTCCTCATATAAATGATTTTACCCACTCTGATCTCATTCAGAGCCTACAGAGCCATTGGGCTTTAATATCCAAAATTTGGAGCATATGACTTCTTCTCTATAAGTGTAGAGTGCATCCAATATCTAGACACCATGATTAACACCTCATCTTTTCTGTTTAGAGTATATGTAACATAAATAATTTCACCTTTTGGTACCCATATCTTTTTATGTCCTATGAGATTAGTTTTCCTAGAAATTTTATCAACTCAGGGTTTATGAGCATAAATGAATAATGAAGGTGACCAAAGGTAGGATGGAAATACAATGCTCTTATCTTTTTCACATTCTTTTTGGGTTTAGGCTTTGACAGGAGATTCCTTGTTTTATGATAACCAATACCTATTTTCCCTTCACCACTAATTCCATAGATCATCAAAGCAATTTTGCTTTATCTATGTTTTTAGTAAGAAATTATTGAAAAGAAACTCCATGTTTCTTAGAAGCACATTCAAAGTTCATAGGAGTTTTTGAAAATATTTATTTTCTGAAATTTCCACTTTTGTTTTTGATGCAGCCGCAAGTGCACGGTTATCGCGAAATAATAAAATAGATATCAAACCATAGGGACCAATGGTTTAAGTATCAAATTCTTATCTAATCAGTGTATATCTAGAGAAATAAAAAAAATGAGTTTTTAGTAAGCAACATGAAATAAAAAGAAATTACATAAAAATAGCATAAAAATCACTTAAATTTCAAATTAGGGTAATTAGGACTCGGGGTTACAGTTCATGTTTCTAATACAGTCATACGATCCTTGACATGTCTATTGCGATTCTTTTGCATAAAATAGAAAATAGATAAAATTGGGCATTACTTGCTTTCGTCAGCGCATTGCCCATATCATACGAATAAACAACCAACTTTCGTATCGTCCGGATTATTATTCGATACCTCATTACTTTTGCCTATATATATATGTTTTCTTAAATTTGTTCATCGACTTTCGCATCGTCTGAATTAGGTTTTTTAAAAATCTGTGCTCCAGTATTGACACATATCCTTTTAGACTACGGTCGATACCTGAAAACCACTTACTTTCGCAATGAAGTTGGAATGAATGCACTCAGATTATAAAATAAGTTTAATTAAAATTCTCTCAATCGATAGTAATGAATCATATGATAGGTCATGAAACAATGCCTATAACCCCTAGTACCAAGGAAGTTACTCACTCATGATGAGGGAAAACACAACCATAGAGATATTCATAATCAAACTCATATCAATTAAAGAAAATAAATGAACCATATAAAGATAAATATAGAAAGTTTAAATTGAATTATAAACCTTGTTCCACCAATTGCTCCCTTGGAGACTTGAGTTACAAAGAAAAGTAGAAAAATAGAAACTTGGAAACTAGGAGAAAAATACAAAAGTTGGGAACCCTAAACTCATAATACACTATGAGTTTTATAGGGAAATAATAAAAGTGTAAAATATCATTGGTTCAATGCAAAATATCCAAGTTAACTATTGCGCCACTATCGACTAGGACTTTGTTGACCCCATGATTGTCAATTTTTTCTTTGATGAAAACTGCTTTTAGATGACTCTTCATCCCCAAATATGGTTTCTCAAAGACGCCATTATGATTTTCGACACAACCATTATTCATCACATAATAACAGCATGGCTTGTGCTCATCAAGATCTTCTGCATAATATTCCTCTTTTGCGTTGGTTACTTCAGTCACCACGTCCTACTCGACATGCAATACTGACACCATGTTGCACAGGACATCAAAGTATCCCTCTAACTCTTAGAAATTATCTAATATCATATCCCAATATCTGTCTTTACCCTCTTCCTTATCGGTTGGTAAAGGTGGGTTCACCCTCTCTTTCACTTGCCTTTTCGCTAGTTTGATCTTACGTTTGATAGGTGACGGTGAGGGAAAGATTCTTTCTTTAGCTGGCCTTTGGGACATCTTATTGTCCATTTCTTGGTTTTGGTTGCTACTAGAACTAGACATCTTATGGAACCCCTTCTTCTAGCGTTGATATATTCAGCATTGTGTTCGAGTCATGGGGTTCTTTCCCTTGTAATTTGGACTGCAAGCATATTTCTTGTAACACCCTAAAAACTCGTGCGTAATTATCAAATAATTTAATTAACAAAATACAATCACATAGAGTGTCACTCACAACAATCATAACTTGCTCCGTAACCCGGGTTACAACAAAACATTTTACTGTATATATTTGCACTTAGAATGTTTACATGACATCCAACTCATATGAATAACTTCACAGCTGAATCATAATAAAAAAAGGTTAAATATACGATACCCCCTACAATGTTAGAGAAGTTTAGTTTACCCCCCGTAAAAATTTTTTTGGATCCGCCCCTTGAAATGTTAAAATTCTGTGTCTTTTGCCCCCAAAGCGCAAAAGTTACCCCCTGTAAAATATATATATATATATATATATATATATATTTGATTTACCTCCTCAGATTCAGTGTTCAAATTGTACGGTTAGGGGGCGGGGGGAATAAAAAAACAAAACTATTACAGTGGGGAATCCAAAAAAATAATATTATAGGGGGTAAAGTGAAACTCGCCTATATTGCAGGGGCGTGACCCATATAAAAATTCCAATTTAAAATCTCATAATTCTTTTCATAACAATATTAAAAGCACCAACTCGTGAGTCATCTCCAAGTGATATCACACCAAAACATAAAACAAATACAAGAGCATGCATCGTCTCTCGGGAAATTTCAACACAAAATAAACAATTCGCTCCCTAGTGTTACATATCAGAGCATAACAAAAGCTAACAAGAATAAACTAAAAGAAATAGCTCTAGGAGCTAATTTCCACTCACATCAGCGTCTCTACTCTTGAGTATTTGCACGATGCCCATGTAAATGCAACATTCAAACAGAAGGGGTGATAATTCATTTTAATAATAACAACATAGAATGTAAAATAGAGTACAAGATCTACACAATCATGCATAATAAAATATCACATTCTCACACCCAAATTATCATCAACATCACATACAACAACACCATCATCACACATAGTCATATTTCACACATATAATTCATTCATGCTATGCGACTCACGACAACGATAACGACTCATATGCATGTTGTACAAATTCAAAATTTGGTTCTTCTTACGAACTCGATTCCCTCTTCGGAATCCCAAACTCCCCCTTTTGAGTTTTGGATAAGTCTTTCGTCCACCTTCAAACATATGACTTATCTCTTTCAACATATCAATAATGAATGTATGGCATGGTAATAATGAAATTAATACAATAATTATAATAATATTTAGTGATCCACAATCAATCACAAAATTGAAACCATGCCTAACGTAATCCACCCTTCTGGACTACCACCAATATAATCAAACACATCATCCCAATCATTCATAACACATCAAATAATTTGTCAATACGGACCTAATCCATATTCGTCACATCATACACTTCTTTCCCACCTGCTACCAACCTCTGATAAAATCATTAAAAATATTTTATCCCTGAACCAAAGTTATAGCCATCTGTTTCAGCTACCCAATGCTTCAAACTCTATTCGAAAATGATTTAAGAGTTGAAAATTATAATCAAAACCGTGGATGAATGCGTTACTAAAAAGTTGTTGTTTTTCTGAAATTTCCAGCATGATTTTCATCTTCTCCAACCCCAAAAGCGTCCATAAAATTAACACAAAAAAATATTTTACCTCTAACACAAAGTTGCAGTCCTCTGTTTTAGCTACCCAACCCTTAAAATCCCGTCCAAAAATGATTTATGAGCTGAAAATTATGATAAAACCCTACACGAATGCGTTACTAAAAAGTTGATGTTTTTCTGAAATTTCCAGCATGATTTTCATCTTCTCCAGCCCCAAAAACATCCATGAAATCATCACCAAAAATATTTTATGGTTTTAAGTTCAATCATAAGTATACCTATATCAATCACTACTTATATTCATATAATCATGAATCTATATACTATATCAATCCTTAAAAACTTCAAACATCATCAATGGTGAACATACATGAACACTTTAGAACATAAATTTCATTTAACAAATATCAATATTCATCACCAATCCAAAAACAATTAAACCTTCCCCTACCCTTTGATCAGTCACCTTTTGTGTTGTAGTTATTACCATTTTAACGGGTGAAAGTAGGCGAGTTATTTACAATTTTCATACAGTTTGTGATTTATATGTCAGTTTCTTTAATTTTGTATTTATCTATGTTTTAATCATTCCTGATATTTTTGATCTTTTTGGGAAGGTTAACATGTTTTGTAGGTCGAAGGAAGTCAATGATATGGTCGAGAAAGGAACACGGAGAATTTTCATAAAAATTGGAAAAGTCTATTTTTTTAGCTATTTTATAACATGATAGATGTGTGGTATTTTGATCATACCTAGAGCGTCGTAAGTCAGAATTGTGTGGGACCGGCGGAAAATGAAAGCTAACATCCAGGGCTATAACTTTCATGAAGACATAAAAGGATAATTCGTAATTGTCTCCTCGTACTCGTAATGCCAAACCATTACACACATTGCCTCATCCCATACATGTATCATACGAGTTCCAACATAAGGGATTAAAAAATGAGTTTCTGCCATTACGCGTAATAAGGAAGGAATTACGCGGAATCACTTGTTGGAATAGGTCATCACGCGTAACATGGAAGGAATTACGCGGAATGACATGCCTGGTACAAGGCATTACGCGTAATAGGGAAAACATTACGTAAAATGACATGCCTGGAACGCCTGCAAGAGGCAATGAACAGGGCATTACGCGTAACAGGTAAGGTATTACGCGTAATGAGGCCCAAAAACTCAGGAAGCCCAAATGGTGTCTATTTAACCCAGAAACACGATTTTTCGAGGTTGGATAATTTTGGATGGCAAAAACACGTTTTGAAGGCTGTAGAACTCATATTTTCAAGGTGGATTCATATTTTCAGGACCTTTTTGCGATTGAAGATCAATTCATCTAAAATTTCTGTAATGGTAGCATTCTTTATCATGTTTTCTTTTATTTTTTGAGTAGCTAAATCCCCAATGCTAAGGGGGTGTCTATGATTAAGATTTGTAATGATTTTGAATTACTTTATGCAATATCAATAATTTTTATTATGATTGATTTGTTCTCACGACCGTTCTTATTGCTTTCTCTGTCGGATAAACAGAGTTTGATGTATGTGAAATAATTAGGCTGGACCACCATTGTTCATGATCTGCTTGAGAATATATCATAGTAGATATCATATAGGACTAGGGATACCTTATAATAACCAGATTATTCTTGATATAATAATATTTAATTTCCTCCATGATTTTTTATGGACATAGTAATTAGGTTGAATGTTTAAAGGTATTCTCACTAAGGACTTATGAGTAAACACCCTAAATAACCGACAATCAATTATCTAAAATGCGTTGTTGCATTGTGAGATCAGAACTGTTACATGATTGAATCATACACATTCCCTAACATACTACTCATATATGTTTTAACCGTTCACGTGATTTATTTATTTTATTTGCAATTGCTTTCATAATTTCACCAAATTATCCCAAAAACCCCAAGCTTTTGTTTAGTTGAAATTAATCCAGAACTCTGTATCGTCAAACAGTCCTTGAGATCGATTATAGGGATTTCCCCTTTTTATTACTACATAGGCAAAATAGTACACTTTCTATTTTTCCAATCACCTTTCCATTCATATCCCTATTATTGAACAAAATTCCCACCCTTATCTTGTAATTCTAGAAAAACCCCAAGCTTTTGACTTTGACTTCTCTTCCCTAAATCTCTCCTTAGGTTTTCCTTACTTTTCTCTTCTCTTGCCTCTTTTTCTTCAATTCCAAAAGTTTCACATCACTTCTCTCCTCTTAAATTAAAACTTAATTTCTACCTTTCTAATATTCGACAAAGGTCCAACTTATTACTAACTTACATTATTTATTTTAATTCTCCACAATTCACACTTTCCACCCCAAACTCATTATTTCTTTTTATTTTATTATTTCATTTAAATAATAACACTAAAATATTATTTTAATTAAATAAATAATTTTAAATAAATCTATCAATCTCTAATTACTCTCCATACTCTCTATCTAACGGTCACCCACCATTGTTGCCATAACACATCTCAATTATCACACAAATAATAATTAGGTACGCACATAAAATTATAATTAATTAATATAAATAATTTCTAGAAAACAGGGTGTTACAACTCTCCCCCACTTAAAGAATTTTTACCCTCGAAAATTACCTCAAATGAACAAATTCAGATACAAATCCCTTATTTGGCTCTTAAGCTCCCAAGTTACGTCTCCATCAGCTGGTCCTCGCCAAGCTACCTTCACCAAGGTAATCTCTTTACCACACAAATGCTTCACTTCTCAATCCTCTATCCGCATGGGTTATGCCTCAATAGTCAGGTTATCTCTTACCTGCATATAATGTACTTGGATCACATGAGACTGATCCAGAATGTACCTCCCCAACTGAGACACACGAAATATATTATAAAGATTAGCAAGCGACGGTGGCAAAGCAATCCGACATGCCATTTCTCTTATTCTTTTCAAAATCTAGTAAGGACCGATGAAACACATAGCGAGCTTTTGAGACTTTAAAGCTCGACCAACACCAGTTACCAGAGTAAACCTCAGAAACACATGATCTCACACTTGGAACTTAAATGCTTTCCTTCGTCTATCATGATAACTCATTCAGCAACTCTGAGAAGCTTTCATCTTCTTCTGAATCACTTTGATCTTCACTGTGGTCTTTTTAGACAATCCCAGGTCCAATCACAACACCCTCTCCTTACTCATCAAAATAAAATGACCAGACTTCGTCAACCTATCGATGATTACCCAGATAGTATCACATTTCTTCATATTCCTCGGTACTTCAAACATAAAATCCATTGAAATGCTGTCCCATTTCCACTAAGGAATAAACAACAGTTGTATCAAACCCAATGGCTTTTGATACTCAATCTTTGACTTATGGCAAGTCAGACACGCATACACAAAATTTGCAATCTCTTTCTTCATCCCACGCCATTAAAACATATTTCTCAAATCCTGATACATATTTGTAGCACCCGGGTGAATACTCAGATAACTTTGGTGTCCTTATTCAAGAATACTCTTCTAGAGTTCAGGAACATCACGGAATTTTATAACACCGCTATCATCAATACTGAAATCACAACCTCGAGTTTGATTGATTAAAGCCAAATGATCTACCAATTCCAAATTAGTCATCTAAGTTTTTCTAATCTTTTCCAAAACACCACTTATAGTCTTTAACATACCTAGCTTCACACTCTGCAGCGTGACTTCATAAACCAAACTCAAATCTCTAAATTCTTCGATTAGATCTGACTCTCTAGCCATCAATGTCGACATATGCAACAACTTCTGACTTTGTGCGCCAACCACTACATTGGCTTTATCGGAATGGTAATTCAAACCAAAATCATAATCCTTTAACAATTCAAGCCAAAATCATAATCCTTTAAAAATTCAAGCCACCTCCTCTGCCTCATATTTAACTTATTTTGATCGAAATGATACTTCAAGCTTTCATGATCATTAAACACTTCAAATCTAGAGCCAAATAGATGATGTATCCAAATTTTAAGTTCGAACACAACGACAACCAACTCTAAGCCACGTGTAGGATAATTCTTCTCATGAGATTTAAGTTGTCTCGATGGATAAGCCACAACTTGTTCAGTATGCATTGACACACCTCCCAAACCCATCTTGGAAGCATCACAATACACGAAAAAAGGTTTAGTTGTACTCGGAAAAATCCAAATCAGAGCAGTCGTCAACTTTTCTTGAGTTCTACAAAACTCTATTCACAATAAACATCCCACTCATATGCTTGACCCTTTTGAGTCCACTGAGTCAAAGGCATTTCCAACTTCGAAAAACCTCTATGAATCCGTGATAATAACCAGCTAACCTAAGGAAACTTCTAATCTTTGTAAGAGACTTCGGAGTCTCCCACTGCTACACATCATCAACCTTCGAAGGATCAACCACAATACCTCCACCAAATATTACGTGGCCAAGTAAACTCACTCCTCTTAACCAAAACTCACACTTAGATAGCTTAGCATATAATTTCTTCTCTTTTAACAACTCCAATATAATTTTCAGATGCTCAACATGCTCTTCATCAGTCTTTGAATAAATTAGAATGTCGTCAATGAATACCACCACGAACTTATCCAAATACTGATGAAAAATCCTATTCATATATTCTATAAACACACCTGGCGCATCGGTCACACCAAACGACATCACAAAATACTCGTAGTGATCATATCTCATTTTGGACGCAATCTTCGGAATATCTTCTGGTTTCACTCGAATCTGATGGTAACCTGGCCACAAATCAATATTACTGAAAACACGAGCACCGACTAATTGATCCATCAAATCATCAATTCTTAGAAGAGGATATTTATTCTTAATCGTCACCTTTTTCAGCTGTCGATAGTCAACATACAACCTCATGCTATCATCCTTCTTCTTTACTAACAATACCGACACACTCAAAGGAGAAACACTTGGTCGAACAAATCTCTTCTCAAGTAACTCTTCCAACTATTTCTTTATCTCGCTCAACTCAGAAGCAAGTATTTCGTATAGAGACATATATACATGACTAGTACCGGGTACCAAGTTAATAGTAAACTCAATATCTCGCTGTGGTGGTAAATCATTAATGTCTTCAGGAAACACTCTTGGAAATTCACACACTGCAGGGGAGATCACGAACTACTCCATTGTCTTTGGCTTCCAACGAAGCTAACATCACAAATACTTGCTCCCCATACTTCATGGTATCTCTCACTTGCTTAGTAGATACAAACATTAACTCTTCACCTCCATCTAAATCATATTCATGCTCTGGAGGCAAGTCGCAAATATCTTCAGGATCACAGTAGAAATCACACACCACTTGCATATCACTAGCCGTCATTTTTCTCCTCACTCTCTGAGATGCATATCTCAACAATAACTTATCATTCTCCCTCAAAGACATCCCAACTGGACCAACAACACAAGAATCTCGAATGTACATCCTCTTTGGATTCAAGAAACTGCATATACTAATCAAAATAATTGGTAAACACTTAGTTTAACTCCAACCAATTCATTCCAAGAATAACATCAACTTGTTCCAACGAAAGATAAACCGTACACATCCTTAGGAAACACACCAGGATATTCAACACACCATTGACTCATCTCTAGCAAAAACATCTCTTCCCCCCTAACAAGGAAGCGAACAATGAGAAAACCTAGCTGTCTTCCCTCAAGGATCACACCGTTTTGCTAACCGACAGCATCCTCGAATCTAACCTCTCTTTAGGTTCAGGAAAAACACAATATTCTCAAAATATTTGAACTAGCCATCACTACACTCTCACATGCAACAATATAATGTCCAATCTCTCTATAGTTCGAACATCCAAGAGAAGTAGATGTTTCTCCCTCACTTGTTTCATTCCCAACCAGAAAATGGAAAACAAAACAAGCATCAACAGTGTTTTCACACACATGTCACATACTAGGGAATAAATATAATTTAAACAACCTGGTCGGACGAACCGATCTGCTATGATACCATTATATAACACCCTAAAAATCCACGTGTAATTATTAAAGAATTTAGGGTGTCACTCACAACAATCATAGCATGCTCCGTAACATGGGTTACAACAAAATATATTACTGCATACATTTGCACTTAGGATGTTTACACGACATCCAACTCATATGAATAACTTCATAATGGAATCATAATAAAAAACATACCAATTTAAAATCTCATAATAGTTTTCATAACAAAATTAAAAGCACCAACTCGTGAGTCTTCTCCAAGTGCTATCACACTAAAACATAAAACAAATACGACAACATGCATTGTCTCTCAGGAAATTTCAACACAAAATAAATAATTCGCTCCCCAGTCTTATATATCAGAGCATAACCAAAGATAACAAGAATAAACTAAAATAAAGAGCTCCATGATCTAATTTCCACTCACAACATCGTTTCTACTCTTGAGTATCAACATGATGCCCATGTAAAGGCAACATTCAAACAGAAAGGGTGATAATTCATTTCATTAATAACAACATAGAATATAAAATAGAGTACAACATCTACACAATCATGCATGGTAACATATCACATTCTCACACCCAAATTATCATCAACATCACATATAACAACACCATCATCACACATAGTCATATTTCACGCATATAATTTGTTCATGCTATGCGACTCACGACAACGACAATGACTCATATGTATATGGTACCTATTCAATATTTGGTTCTTCTTACAAAACCAAGTCCTCCTTCAGAATCCTGAACTCTCCCTTCTCAATTCTGGATTAGTCTCTCATCCCCCTTTAGACCCATGACTTATCTCTTTCAACATATCAACAATGGATTAATGACATGGTAATAATGCAATTAACATAATAATTATAATAATATTTAGTGATCCACAATCCATCACACAATTGCAACCATGCGTAACATAATCTATCCTTCTGGACTACCACCAACATAATCAAACACATCATCTCAATCATTCATAACACATCAAATAGTGTGTTAATACGGACTTCGTCTATATTCGCCACATTATACACTTCTTTCCCACCTATTACTAATGTAACACCCTTCTACCCAAACGACATATTTAAAGAATTTATCAGAGTACAACATGTAGAAGAGTTTACATTTCATTCAACTTAACACTCACCACTTTACAACATAAAAATATTTCATTTATTTTAATAAAACTTCGCAGCGGACAACAACACAATTAACGATTTATGTAAATGTTTCAACAAAACATATCAATAATTTAGTCTTCATACACAACTCAAATAATAATATAATCTCTATTGAATCCCATAACCCCGGTGTCACATGACCAGAGCATTGACTCGACTCTGTAGAATAACTCTACACTTATTCTTCACCTCAACAAAAGCTACTCCTCATTATCTGCACATTGCTCATCATAGATGAACATAAACACATGCAGAAGGGGTGAGAATTACATTATTAAATAATAATATAACGACCGAAATATAAACATAAATATATTTCACATATACCAACACAATTCATCATAATCATCATAATCCATAACCTCATGAACATCAACAACACAACACATCAAATGCAATGCACACACCCATGCATGACTCAACACGACTCGGTATACCCATTTTGTGACCAACTACAGGATCACTACTCCCAGATTCATCACCATAGAATCCGAGTTCCCCGTAAGGAACCAAGCCTATCAACAAGCCCGGAGTCAACAACATCATTGGAACTCAGTCCGTTCATCACTAGGCATCGGCCTTTCATGAATGCATGCACACCAAGCATGCATCATAATCAACATAGCAACAACAGCATCATATAGTCATGTTATCATCATCATTAACACATTCTATCATAAAGACATATCACATCATGACACATAATCAAACACCGCATTATCACACCCTAATAATATCTATATCCCTCAAAGCAACGGGAAATGATCCCTCGTATACTATGCATCAGCTAAGTTACCTCGCTCAGCCTAACAACCGAAACTGCACAACAACAGCCCAGGAAGGACCACAAGTCTGCCCATACGCGTATTGCCTATGCTCATACGCGTATGGCCCACGTCTGACCAACCCCATACGCGTATTGCCCATGTCCATACGCGTATGCTACGCGTATCACATTCCCATACGCGTACCACCAGAGACCAACCCACGTTCAAAACATCATCTTCCTCATCCATACGCGTATTGCCTAGCGCCATACGCGTACCATCAGTCTCATACGCGTATTGCCTAGTGCCATACGCGTATGACCAGAGACCAAGTTTCCAGATCTGCAATGGCTTTCCCTGCTACGAGATCTATCCAAATTCATCCTTAAACAGTCCAAATTTCACATAAACTCACTCATATCATCTAGTATAGTTAGTCTCCTATTCGATTTCACCATCCTAACATCATTGCATATAATTTCTACGAATTCCTTCGACTAAAAACCCCAAATTCGTTCACCCAATATTTCACCAATTTCAACATATCATTGTTTAATAAGGTTCAGACCCCTTACCTCTTTGGATTGAAGGAAGCTCTGAGCAATCTTTGGTCTTTTCCTCTTCCTTCTCTTTCTCTTCAGCGCTTCTCCCTTTTCTGACTCTGAGGCAAAATACGTGAAAAATGAAAACCTTCAGTTATCTTCTTTGGCCTCTTTTACCCAATTCCACTTTTCATATTCCAATTATATTATTTATTTAATTATTATTAAAATAAATAATATCTATAATAATAATAATAATAATAATCCAATAATTCAACTTTATTTAATTAAATTAATAAAATACTATTAACTCAATTAAATAATTCTCTTATTTTAATCGGGGTGTTACAACTCTCCCCCACTTTAGAAGTTTTCGTCCTCGAAAACATACCTCAAGCAAATAGAGCCGGATACGACTCCTTCATCTGATCTTCACGCTCCCAAGTCAAGCTCTCACCAGCTGGACCTCCCCAAACAACTTTCACTAGAGCAATTTTCTTACCTCTCAGGGTCTTCTCTTCTCGGTCATCTATCCGAATTGGCAACACCTCAACGGTCAAATTATCCCTCACCTGGATATCATCCAACTGAACAACATGCGACGGATCCGCAATATACTTTCTTAACTGAGATACATGAAACACGTCATGCAGATTAGAAAGCGACGGCGGTAAAGCTATCCGATACGCCACTTCCCCAACCCTCTTCAAAATCTGATACGGACCCACGAACCTCGGAGTAAGCTTTTTAGACTTTAAAGCTCTACCCACACCTGTCGTCGGAGTAACTCTCAAGAACACATGATCTCCCTCTTGGAACTCAAGTGCTTTTCTCCTCTTATCATGATAACTCTTCTGACGACTCTGAGAAATCTTCATCTTCTCCTGAATCATCTTAACCTTTTCAGTCGTCTGCTGCACAATCTCAGGTCCGAGTACAACACTCTCACCTGACTCATACCAACACAATGGAGTTCTACACCTCCTACCATACAATGCTTCATATGGAGCCATACCGATACTAGCATGAAAACTATTATTGTAAGTAAACTCCACCAACGGCAAATAACTATCCCAAGAACCACTCTCCTCCAACACACAAGCTCTCAACAAATCCTCCAAGGATTGGATAGTTCTTTCAGTCTGACCGTCAGTCTGAGGATGATAAGCTGAACTCAACCTCAACTTAGTCCCCAACGCTTTCTGCAAACTTTCCCAAAATCTAGAAGTAAATCTGGGATCTCTATCAGACACAATACTGGATGGAATACCATGCAGCCTCACTATCTCCTCAATATACAACTCTGCCAACTTCTCTAAAGAGTGATTAATCTTCATCGGCAAGAAATGCGCCGACTTAGTCAATCGATCCACAATCACCCAAATAGAATCATTACCTTTCACCGTCCTCGGCAGTCCCGTCACAAAATCCATGGAAATGCTATCCCACTTCCATTCAGGAATCTTCAAAGGTTGCATCATACCTGTCGGTTTCTGATGTTCAATCTTTGACTTCTGACAAGTCAAACAGGCATACACAAACTTAGCAACATCTCTTTTCATACCCGCCCACCAAAACAATTTCTTCAAATCTTGATACATTTTAGTTGCACCTGGATGGATACTCAATCCACTCCTATGGCCCTCTTCAAGAATACTCTTTTTCAATTCAGACACCTCAGGAACACAAACTCTACCTTTAAATCGCAGGATGCCATTCCCATCAATCTCAAAATTACCACCATTACCCTGGTTAACCATAGTAATATGATCGACTAGAGCGACATCAACTTGCTGACCATTCCGAATATCTTCCAGAATTCCACTAGTCAACTTCAGCATACCCAACTTTACACTATCAGCGGAAACTTCACAACCCAAACTCATATCACGGAACTGTTCAATTAACTCAAGCTCCCGAACCATCATCATAGACATATGTAGAGACTTTCTACTCAGCGCATCTGCAACTACATTAGCCTTACCGGGATGATAACTCAATTCGAAGTCAAAATCCTTCAGTAATTCTAACCACCTTCTCTGCCTCATATTTAACTCTTTCTGATCAAACAGATACTTCAGACTCTTGTGATCACTGAACACTTCGAATCTGGAACCATACAGATAATGCCTCCACATTTTCAACACGAATACAACAGCTGCAAGTTCTAGATCATGCGTAGGATAATTTCTCTCATGAACTTTCAACTGTCTAGAAGCATAAGCTACAACTTTGCCGTTCTGCATCAAAACACCACCAAGACCCATCAAAGAAGCATCACAATAAACAACGAAGGGCTCACCAGGATTAGGCAAGATCAACACTGGAGCACTGGTCAACCGCCTCTTCAACTCAGCAAAACTCGCTTCACAAGCTGTATCCCACACATACACTTGACCCTTCTTAGTCAACTGCGTCAACGGCAATGCCAACTTAGAGAAGCCTTCAATAAATCTGCGATAATAACCAGCTAACCCCAGAAAACTGCGTATCTCAGTAGCAGACTTCGGAGTCTCCCACTGTAATACAGCAACAACTTTAGCAGGATCGACAGAAATCCCACCACTCGAAATCACATGGCCAAGGAAACTCACTTCTTTCAACCAGAACTCACATTTAGATAACTTTGCATATAATTTCTTTTCTCTTAACACCTGCAAAACAATCCTCAGATGTCCTGCGTGCTCGTCTTCCGTCTTAGAATATATCAATATATCATCTATGAATACCACAACAAAATTATCAAGGTACGGATGAAATATACGATTCATATATTCCATAAACACACCTGGAGCATTAGATACACCGAACGGCATCACAGTGTATTCATAATGACCATACCTCGTACGGAAAGCAGTCTTCGCAATATCATCTGACTTCACTCGGATCTGATGATAACCCGACCGCAAATCAATCTTACTGAAACATGAGCTCCAACCAACTGGTCCATCAAATCATCAATCCTCGGTAATGGATACCGATTCTTGATAGTCACCTTATTCAACTGCCGATAATCGACACACAACCTCATCGTACCTTCTTTCTTCTTCACTAACAATACTGGTGCACCCCAAGGAGAAACACTTGGACGCACAAACTTCTTCTCAAGCAATTCTTCAAGTTGTTTCTTCAATTCAACTAATTCAGTTGCCGACATTCTATAAGGAGACATCGACACTGGACTCGTACCTGGTACTAAGTCAATGGCAAATTCGACTTCACGTTCTGGAGGTAAATCACTTACATCCTCCGGAAACACATCCTGAAATTCACAGACAACAGGCAAATCTACACTCACTACTTTCTTATCCGCTTGTAGAGACGCAAATAAAGCGAATACCTGAGCTTCATCTTTCACAAAATCCCCTATCTGCCTAGCAGATAGAAATCTTACCTCATCATTCTCACCAACTTCAGAGAACCGCACCGTCTTCCTATAGCAGTCGATGAACACGCCATAGAATCCTAGCCAATTCATTCCCAGAATAATATCAATTTGGTGCAAGGGTAAGCACACCAAATCAACCACGAACTCTCTCTCGAAGATCGTCAGATGACAACCTCGACAAACAACAGAAGTCTTCACAGAACCATTAGCAGGAGTATCTATCACCATACTTCCGCCTAGGGACGACATAATCACACCAATCCTGGTCGCACACTCATACGAAATGAACGAATGAGTAGCACCAGTGTCAACAATAGCAAGCAATTCAACATTATTAATCAAGCAAGTACCTTTAATCAGATTATCTTCTTTAGGAGCTTCAGCCCCACTCAGAGCAAACACCCTACCAGTAGTATGAGCTGCAGTAGCCGCCTTCTTCGGTTTCGAGCACTGCGAACTGATATGGCCTTTCTCGCCACAATTAAAACATGTCGGACCAGCATCCTTACATTCCGTAACTCTATGACCAGCCTGACCGCATCGGAAACATCTCAGCACTTTCTTGGTACAGCTATCAGCACGGTGGCCTGGCTCGCCACACTTGAAACATTTACCAGCTATGGGAGATCCTCCCCCACTTGGCTTCTTCTCATCTACCACTTTCTGCTTACCTTTACCATTCGGAGATGCATAAGGACTACCACGATCCTTATTCTTCTTCTCACTAAGACTCTTGTAATGAGCAGTCCTAGCCTTGCTATCTTCATCAAATATCCTGCACTTATTAACCAGTGTAGGAAACCTACGAATCTCCTGGTAACCAATGCCTTGTTTGATCTCGGGACGCAACCCGTTCTCAAACTTGACACACTTGGATTCCTCAGCATCAGCATTATTATAATGAGGACAATACTGCACCAGCTCCTCAAACTTCGAAGCGTAATCAGCAACAGACATGTTACCCTGCTTCAGTCCTAGAAATTCCATCTCCTTCTTACATCGCACATCAGCAGGAAAATATTTCTCCAGAAAGGCCGTCTTGAACCTTTCCCAAGTCATCTCAGCACCTGGTACTTCAATTCTCTGGCGAGTGTTATCCCACCAGTTTTCAGCCTCTTCAGATAACATATGCGTACCAAACTGCACCTTCTGTGCTTCAGTACACGTCATCACCCGGAAAATCTTCTCAATTTCCTTCAGCCAAATCTGAGCACCATCTGGGTCATAGCGCCCTTTGAATGTAGGAGGGTTATTCTTCAGAAACCTTCCCAAATTCTTAAACTCGTCGACCGGCGGATTCTGCTGCGCCTGCATAGCCTGCGCCATAGCAGCCAAAGCCTCAGCGATCGCACGGTCATTTTCTCCAGCCATACTCTGCACAATACAACTACAACCGTTAAATATCGACAGTGTCATTTACACTAATCGACCAACAGGGAAAACCTCACATTATGACTCGACTGGACTGACCATGCTCTGATACCATTTGTAACACCCCAAACCGCTTTCAGGATTACCGACTGACCCCACAAACCAACACGGGTCTTTTCAGCATGTTTTATCCTCACTCACATGCTTCCCGGGAAACTTCCCAGAAGGTCACCCATCCCAATACTACTCCAAGTCAAGCACGCTTAACTATGGAGTTCTTATCTATTGGGCTACCGAAAAGAAGATGCATCTTGTTGGTATAGGTAGTACCAATTAATCCTTATAAGCCTTCACTCAACCATGCAGTCCCATACCTGCATAGCCTCAGGATCCCTCTCATTCCGATGTGAATTCGGTTTTTCCCCTAGAAGCTGCTAGGAGTGTCTCATTGTCATGCCTCATGCATAAACAACCACTCCCTCGCCCTCGGGTGTCACATGTAACCACTCTTCGGCCTCTCCGACCTCGGGTGTTACATGCCCACCAACTTCCGCTTGGTTCGTCCCCGAACCACATCGTACTGGGAGAGGTTTGGCTCTGATACCATTTGTGTAACACCCTTCTACCCAAACGACATATTTAAAGAATTTATCAGAGTACAACATGTAGAAGAGTTTACATTTCATTCAACTTAACACTCACCACTTTACAACATAAAAATATTTCATTTATTTTAATAAAACTTCGCAGCGGACAACAACACAATTAACGATTTATGTAAATGTTTCAACAAAACATATCAATAATTTAGTCTTCATACACAACTCAAATAATAATATAATCTCTATTGAATCCCATAACCCCGGTGTCACATGACCAGAGCATTGACTCGACTCTGTAGAATAACTCTACACTTATTCTTCACCTCAACAAAAGCTACTCCTCATTATCTGCACATTGCTCATCATAGATGAACATAAACACATGCAGAAGGGGTGAGAATTACATTATTAAATAATAATATAACGACCGAAATATAAACATAAATATATTTCACATATACCAACACAATTCATCATAATCATCATAATCCATAACCTCATGAACATCAACAACACAACACATCAAATGCAATGCACACACCCATGCATGACTCAACACGACTCGGTATACCCATTTTGTGACCAACTACAGGATCACTACTCCCAGATTCATCACCATAGAATCCGAGTTCCCCGTAAGGAACCAAGCCTATCAACAAGCCCGGAGTCAACAACATCATTGGAACTCAGTCCGTTCATCACTAGGCATCGGCCTTTCATGAATGCATGCACACCAAGCATGCATCATAATCAACATAGCAACAACAGCATCATATAGTCATGTTATCATCATCATTAACACATTCTATCATAAAGACATATCACATCATGACACATAATCAAACACCGCATTATCACACCCTAATAATATCTATATCCCTCAAAGCAACGGGAAATGATCCCTCGTATACTATGCATCAGCTAAGTTACCTCGCTCAGCCTAACAACCGAAACTGCACAACAACAGCCCAGGAAGGACCACAAGTCTGCCCATACGCGTATTGCCTATGCTCATACGCGTATGGCCCACGTCTGACCAACCCCATACGCGTATTGCCCATGTCCATACGCGTATGCTACGCGTATCACATTCCCATACGCGTACCACCAGAGACCAACCCACGTTCAAAACATCATCTTCCTCATCCATACGCGTATTGCCTAGCGCCATACGCGTACCATCAGTCTCATACGCGTATTGCCTAGTGCCATACGCGTATGACCAGAGACCAAGTTTCCAGATCTGCAATGGCTTTCCCTGCTACGAGATCTATCCAAATTCATCCTTAAACAGTCCAAATTTCACATAAACTCACTCATATCATCTAGTATAGTTAGTCTCCTATTCGATTTCACCATCCTAACATCATTGCATATAATTTCTACGAATTCCTTCGACTAAAAACCCCAAATTCGTTCACCCAATATTTCACCAATTTCAACATATCATTGTTTAATAAGGTTCAGACCCCTTACCTCTTTGGATTGAAGGAAGCTCTGAGCAATCTTTGGTCTTTTCCTCTTCCTTCTCTTTCTCTTCAGCGCTTCTCCCTTTTCTGACTCTGAGGCAAAATACGTGAAAAATGAAAACCTTCAGTTATCTCCTTTGGCCTCTTTTACCCAATTCCACTTTTCATATTCCAATTATATTATTTATTTAATTATTATTAAAATAAATAATATCTATAATAATAATAATAATAATAATCCAATAATTCAACTTTATTTAATTAAATTAATAAAATACTATTAACTCAATTAAATAATTCTCTTATTTTAATCGGGGTGTTACAACTAACCTCTTATAAAATCGTTAAAAACATTTTATCCCTGAAACAAAGTTATATTTTACTGTTTCAGCTACCCAATACTTTGAACCCCGTCCCAAAAATATTTATGAGTTGAAAGTTATGATTAAAACCGTGCACGATTGCGTTACTAAAAATTTGCTATTTTTTTTTTAAAATTTTCAACACGATTTTCATATTTTGCAACCCCAAAAACGTCCATGAAATTATCACCAAAAATAGTTTACCACTAAAACAAAGTTACAGTCCCCCGTTTCAGTTACTTAACACTTCAAATCCCATCCCAAAATTATTTACGAGTTGAAAATTATGATCAAAACCGTGCACGAATGCGTTACTAAAAAGTTGCTATTTTTCTGAAATTTCCAGCAAGATTTTCATCTTCTCCAATCCCAAAAACATCAATAAAATCATCACCAAAAATATTTTATTTTTTTAAATTCAATCATAAATATACATATATCAGTCACTACTTATATTCATATAATCATGGATCTATATACTATATCAAACCATAAAAACTTCAAACATCATTAATGGTGAACATACATGAACATTTTAGAACATAAATTTCATTAAACAAATATTAACATTCAGCATCAACCCAAAAAGAATTAAAGATTCCCCTACCCTTCTATTCATATCTCTATTATTGCATCAAATTCCCCTCCTTGCCTTGTAATCCCAGAAAAATACAAGCTTTTGACTTTGCCTTCTCTTCCCTAGAGCTCTCCTTAGGTTTTCCTTACTTTTCTCTTCTCTGGCCTCTTTTTATTCAATTCAAAAAGTTTAACCTCACTTCTCTCGTCATAAATAAAAAAACTAATTTCTATCTTTCTAATATTCCACTAAGACCCGACTTATTACTAACTTACATTATTTATTTTAATTCTCCACAATTCCCACTTTCTACCCCAAACTCATTATTTCCTTTTATTTTATTATTTCATTTAAATAATAACACTAAAACATTATTTTAATCAATTAAATAATTTTAATAAATCTACCAACCTCTAATTACTCTCCACACTCTATACCTAAGGGTCACCCACCCTTGTTGCCTTAAAACATCTTAATTATCACACAAATAATAATTAGACACACACACAAAATTATAATTAATTAATATAAATAATTTCTAGAAAAACAGGGTGTTACATTTCTTGGTGGCTTGAGGGTTGTTCAAGTGTTTCCAAGTCGTGTTTAATGCAAACACCTTTCCATTGTTTCGGTTGGTGTGTGATCTATTGTAGGGGTGTATCCACTTCCCAAAATGAGGCGCATAGGTCTTGTGTCCACCTTATTTTTATCCCGTGGCCATATTTTGTGTCCTATAGGGGACATCTCTTTTGTTGAAAACATAGTTTGGCCTCGACTGGGGCCATTTGCCCCCCTTAGAAGGTTGAGGCTTAGTTTTCTCAAGACTTTCAGTAACTTTTATGTCAAATACAACAATGCACTTGGGGCACATCATAACTTCTAAGCCTTTTAATTTGCATCTATTGAGGAAATTCACAAGTTCCTCATCAACAGTGGGGTAAACCACTTTGACTCTCTCAACATATTATGACTCCGGAACTTTCATTACCATGTTGGGGCTCTCAGTAGCCTAAACCATTAAACATTTGAGTGGCTCAACATAATTTGCATTTTTTATTTGTAGAGGGTCATAATCCACCTGCATTAGGGCTTTAGCCTTATCAACAAACTTCAACCTTCCCTCGTTCACCGTTCCTTGCACCAAATCCCTGAAAATGACACATTGAGAAGTCTTATGACCTAGAAAATTATGAAACTTGAAAAATCCTTTTTTCTTTCGTTGCTCCAAAGGTGGCGTCTTTAGCCCTTTAGGGACTATGATTTGGCCATCTGCAACTAAGAGGTCAAAAATCTCGTCGCACTTAGTTACATTGAAGGTGTATGTTTGGGTGGCAATTTTTTCATTTTTTTGTCGACCAGGTTCTTTCTGTCAGACGGTTTCAACAACTTACAAACATATGGAGGTCATGGCTTAAGTTCCGCTATGTTTATGTCATTCTCTTCGACCTCCTCATATCCTACATCATATTTCTGTTCTCTCTCATCTACCTTTATATATGCAACCTTCTCTTTTTTTATGGAATTTTCTTATTCTGGCCTTTCCTTCCTTTAGGCGTTCCTCCTATCAAACTCTATCAGCCAACTGCGCCATATCTCTCAAATATTGGGTATCTAGTTTATTTTTAATTAAGTAGTCTAGACCCCCAACGCCCATTTCAACCAATTCATGTTCAGGTACTTGGGTAAAACACATTTCCTTTAACAACCTGAACCTATTTAGGTAGTCATAAATTGACTCAGGTGCTTTGCGCTTGACACTAGTCAATTTTTTGAGACTAATATTCAACTGCCCCATATAAAATTGTTCATGGAACACGCGCTCTAATTAATACCAATTATGTATGTGTCATACCCCAGTTTTTCCCCACTCTTTTCAATTTTCCATCTGCCTCATGCTTAAATCATCTGCATACATGGTTATCGAGTTATCTAATTAGGTCATTCATTTTACCGTTTCATTCATCGCATTTCACATAATCCGTTAATAGGCCAAATGTTTGATAATAATGGATTTAATCAATTTAAGTGAGTTTTCGAGGAAGGTATTATTTGAGTTTATTTCACATATTACTTGTGGTATGAATAATCTCTTTATCCGAGATTCATGGTTAGCAAGAGGATTGGAATGTTGGTTACTTAATTCAGAAGTTTGCTTGAATTCAAACAAAATGGCAAAGTTGGAATAAAAAGAAGATTTCATTCATTTGTTGGAAATTCATGATACAATGCATATTGCTTGAGATACAAATCAAAATAATTCTTTACAAGGAAATAGTGTAAAAAATCACATCTTTTGGGTACAATTAACTTTTTTTTATCCAAAAGTTGACTTTTTAATCAACAATTGACTTTTGGGGAACTGTTAACCATTGACTCAATGTTGACTCTTGAATTTTCCTAGACCTATCCTATAAGCATTTGATCAAAGGATTCATCATTATTCATAAAAAAAATGACTTATGTCAAATGCTAGTTTCCAACAATTACATCTTCTATCAAGCTTCACTTCCATGACTTGTTCTTCACTTTTCAATGTTGCTTCAAGTTCATTCTTCCACCACAATGTTCACTTTGCTACAAGGAAGAAGGTACACCAAGTTATACATTCATATCATGAATGTAAATCGTCAAAAGCAATCAAAAAGTCATGAGAAACTCAAGAAAACTTGGAAAAATTCTGCACTTTGTAGTAAATTCAATACTTGTTATTTTAACACTTTCCAGCCTTGATTCATGCCAAAAATTTAGAATTTGATCCATGAGTTTACACGATTAAAAAATTATTATTTTCAACACAAACACTTCTCAGAAGCACTTAAAATCATGAGATAATTCACCAAAAATTCAAGACAAAAGTGGTGAAAAATCAAAGGTAAAAACATTCATAAATTCCAAGTTTCATGCATATTACTAGTGACATTTGCCTTACATTCCACCTTGGTACTTTTGCAAAAATCAAGCACCATTTGTCTCTAACTATCTATGCATCCACAATCATTCAACTACACAATTAATCCTTGACTACCCTAACTATCCAACTAACAAAATCCTACCAAACAAACACAAATTTCAACTTTCATTTTTGATCAAATCTTTATTCAATCCTAACCATTCTTAACAATCAATCCAAAGGTTAAAATTAGTGATCCTCAACTATCCCATCTTACTTGGATCACAATCCAAGGATTCTCATTCATTTATAAAACCTATATAAATATGTCATCTTTCACAATTTTAGACTTAACTAAGATAACCAATATTAACCATATGAACCATATTTTTTCCCAACATTTTTTCTCATGTTCTTTCTCTTTTCTTCACTCCCTCACCATCACCAACATTCATATTCATCACCATTTATAAATTCACATTGAAGTTCTAGATTTGGTAGAGATTAGCCACAATCCAACATCAACAAATCATCAATCAAGTTTCAACAATTCACACCAACAATCATCATCCAAAGTTCATCAGTTCAAACACATTCATCAATATTCTACATTCAAGATTCATATTCTACATTTATCATTTATATTCAACTATAATTATCAAGCAAAAATTAATTGGATTAAAAGAGCTTACTTTGATGTTTTTCGGGTTTCTCTTCGGTAGATTCCTTGGCGATTCTGAATACTAACCAGGGCAAACCTTCGCTCCCTCGGTAAAATATTTCACTTATCTTTTCAGTATTTTATATGACCGCTTTCGAATTGGTTGAAATATTATATGGAACACCTTGTGTGCAATAGCGAAATCCGTTTCTTTTGTTACTTTAGTCGGTAATACATTATCCTATTCAATCCATTGGTGTGATATATGTGTTGTAGTTCTAATTTAAGTTAAAATATGTACCAAAACTGAGTTATAATCAAACCACAACACAAACCGTAGTTATGTCAAAACCGGAAAAATTACAAAGTCATACCTTAACCGTTTTGCGCAAAGTCATATACCATTTGAATCAATTTTTCGCACTGATCATGAACATATGATTAGTTTTTCATTCTGATTCATATTTTAGCCTAACCGACACATTATTTATTCGAATGTTTCACCTATTTTTGCTGATTTTCCGGTATAATTCGTGACTTGTTTCTTAAATTGCAATATATATTTAACTTCTTTGTGAAATTCCGATTCCAACGGAATATCAACTCGTTGAAGGCAACACTATAATTTTGGCTGGTCTTCTATTTGGTAAATAGAGATGGCTCTGCACACTGTACATGCGGTCTACTAAAGTCTACACATGCTGTAGCCGCACATTTTTGTTGCATTAGCTTTTCTTTTTAACACATTAGTTACTTAGTTAGAAAAGTAAGTAATAGTTACTTAGTCAAAATAAAAAATACATTAATAGTAAATTAGAGAAGTATATACAGTAGCTTTAGTTTAGAACATATACATTAACTTTAGTTTAGAACATATTCAGTAATTTTAATTAGAAACAAACATAAATTTACTTAGCTTAGAAAATACATACATTAGTTTACTCACCTTAGAATATACACTAGTTATTTAATTAGAAAAATATATATTAGTTACTTAGTTAGAAAAATAAACATTAGTATTAGTTAAGTGAAAATGTTAGAATTAATTTCTCTTTTAATTAGTTTTAATGATTATTTAAAATGCTAGAAGTAGAATTAGTATATAAGTTAATTATTTTTTGATTAATTGATAAATCTTCTTTTAGTTCATGTAATTAATTAATTAAACTTTTAATTAATACTTTTGTTAATTTATGGCTTGGTTCCCCTTTATTGATTTGATTATTTGATAAAACATACTTTGATCAATTAATTAGATTAATCACTTATGACTTTTAGTTGCTCCTTTCAAGGGCACAATTGCATGCTCCCCTTATGATTCCTATTAATTCAAGTGATCAAAAGTCCCTTGATTACTTGATTGAATTAGACCTTGACATTTGCACTTCCACTTGATCCCTCAAGCCAATCTCAAGACTTCACATTCAAGACTCTGAAGATAAAAGGACATCAAGACTTGGTCATGCTGAGCTTCACTCTTACAAGCACACCTTGCCTCACCTAATCCAAAAAAAAACTCTTTTTCTTTTCTTTCAAAACACCCTTTAATTGTGAAGTGAATTGTACGCCACAAGGCTTAAGAAACAGAGAAGAAAGAGAAGGAGTATTCCTACCCTTGTTATGAATACATTTGAATATGAGACATAGGCCCCAAATATTCAAAGTATTTGCCTCCGTTCGTAGACTTTAGTACAATTTAAATCAAACAACTCTCCACTTTCACCCTTAGATCATACTTCAACAATCCCCCCATTAACAATACTTTTCTCTTTGGACAAAATACAACAATCTTTGGATACCAACTCTTAAGGTTAATCACATTGCCTTGGTTAATCACCTCCTTCATGGGTTAACCACCTTCTCATGGTTAAACACCCATCTCTGAACCATACAACTCTATTTGGGTTAATCACCTTCTCATGGTTAAAAACCTTTTTTTATGCATGCTTTCCTTGTGAGACTCAGGCTCAGGCAAGCCCATTTCATGCATGTTTGCCTTGTGAGACTTAGGTTTAGAAGAACCCCTCATTCTCATGCATGTCTGCCTTGTGAAACTCAGGCTTAGGCATACCCCCTTTTTCTTTTATGTTTACCTTATAAGACTCAGGCTTAGGTAAACCCTTTCTCATGCATGTTTGTCTTATGAGACTCATGCTTAGACAAACTACTTCATGCATGCTTGCCTTGTGAGACTCAGGCTTATGCAAGCCCCCATCTCATGCATGTTCACCTTGTGAGACTCAGGCTTAGGCAAAATCCTCATTCTAATGCATGTATGCCTTGTGAAATTGAGGCTTAGGCATACCCCCTTTTCTTTTATGTTTATCTTATGATACTCAAGATTAGGTAAACCCTTTCTCATGCATATCTGTCTTGTGAGACTCAGGCTTTGACAAACCATTTCATGCATGCTTGCCTTGTGAGACTCAGGCTTAGGCAAACCCCTTCATGGATATTTTCCTTGTGAGACTCAGGCTGAGGCAAACCCCTCATTCTCATGCATGTATTCCTTGTGAGACCCAGGCTTAGGAAAACCCCCTTTTTCTTTTATGTTTACCTTGTGAGACTCAGGCTTAGGTAAACCCTTTATCATGCACGTCTGTCTTGTGAGACTCCAACTTAACATACTATTCCCTTATGCTTTCCTTGTGAGACTCAGGCTTAGGCAAACCCCCCTCATGCATGTTTTCCTTATGAGACTCAAGCTTAGGCAAACTCCTCATTCTCTTGAATGTCTTCCTTGTGGTACTCAGGCTTAGGCAGACCCCCTCTTTGTAGGTCTTGATCCCTGGATCTAAGCAAAACCCTACAACTCTTATTTTTCTCTTTGGGTTAATCACCATCTTGGTTAAAACACCCATCTCTTTGATTTAAACACCACTTTTATTTCCTCTTTGGTTTAAATACCACTCTTATTTTTTTTCTTTGGGTTAATCACCATCTTGGTTAAAACACCCACCTCTTTGGTTTAAACACCACTTTTATTTCAGTTCTGGATTATGACACCACTTTTATTTTAGTTCTTGGTTATGACACCACTTTTATTTCAGTTCTTGGTTATGACACCACTTTTATTCACACTCTTGGTTCATATACACCACTCTTTATTGGTTCAAACAATACACTATTGATCCAAACAACACCTTCACCCTTTCACAAATTTTTTCAATTCAATTACATCACAAACTCTTTTTAAAAAACAACTTTCTTTTCATAAAAGAACCGTTATAATCTGTTCCTTAACAGTCAGACTAAAAACTTAGGGCATCTGAACGAGGATCAGAATAAGCTAATGTCAAAACACTTCTAAGATACGATTATAATTTTCCCCTAAAATCAACCAACAAATACGTAGTTCTTTTACTAAGAACTACAAAGCTTTGATTTTCTCATTGCACTATGAGAATACATAGGCACACGGGTTTGAATCCCACATTGATTAAAAACTTGTTTTTTCCCTTAATTAAAATCAATCGCAAGTAACCTTTAGATAATAACACTCATATGCGTAAATAACAATCAAAGTGGTTCCCGTTGAGTACAACTGATGTAAGGGATGCTAATACCTTCCCGTTGCATAACCGACTTCCTTAGCCGTTTTCTCTTCCCTTTGGGTTTTATTGATATTTTCCCTTTCTCTTAGAATAAATAAAATCAGTGACGACTCTGTTGTATTTCGAGCATGCGATGCGCTCAGGTATTTTTTGCGGTGCGATAATATGGAATGAGGAGGAAGTGTTGTGAACCATGTAAACGTCTACTTTGTTAGGGCATTTGGGAAAAATCTTATTTTTAAATTATCATTATTTTCTTTATCATCTACTTCAGTCTGGTATTGAGCGATATGTTTGACAGTCGACCCACTTGTGTCCCCTGCCAAGTTGGCGAATTTAGGGACTTTCCAACCCCTAGGTAGTTCTACTTGGAATACATATTCAGACAAAGGAGACGCAAAATTCTGCCTATATAGTCCTACACTAAAGGCATTCTAGGCTAGGATGTTTTCGACCATGTGGGCTAAATTATTTCCCCCCTTATGTTATCTTGTCGAACATTCCTGACTACTTCCTAAATGTCTTGGTTCCTATCTACGATAACTATTCTTGGGGTTAACTTGACCTATATACACTTCTCCTACCCTAAGCATAAGGGGTTCCACAAGTCGAAATACCTCATATTGTTGTTGCCTTTAATTAACAAGGGAACCCCCATGTAGCACCTCAAATTTGCACCTATCATTGTACATACCATCTCATATTAGGTCATAGCATATCATGATACACTGCATAGCATTGCATTGTCCCCAGTTGCCTCAAGTGCAAGCCAATCAAGAATTAGGTCAAACTGATCAGGAGGTCAGTCCATCAATCAAGCAAAGGTATTTCTCAAGGAATCAGAGCCCTAGGGTTTGTCCAACAAGTTCACATGACTTGGAGGTCTATTTGAAGTGTTCAAGTCAAGGGTTGAAGGCTCAAAAGCCATCAGTGCATGCACAGCCAGACAGGAAACCCTAAATAATCAACAATCAGTCAAAGCAGTGGATGGTGGCCATTCTTGCAGAATTTGGGCACCATGATCAATAATCAAGAGCTCATATAACTTGGGACATCATTGGAAGTCAAGGTCTCAAGGAATTAGGGTTTGGAATTCATCAGAAGTGCACAGTCAAGTCCAAAACCCTAGAAAGTCAAAGTTGGTCAACTGTGGTTGATTCTTTGGATTTGATGGATGGAAATGGTTTGAAGGAGCTTATTCATGTCCTAATAGGCCTCAGGTGTCATGGCAATCAACATCATGGAAGAACTTGAAGCCAATCAGAAAATTTCCAGAAATAGAAACTGGACCTGTAATTTCAACTGCCAAAAATAGAAACTTCTTGATCCTCAACTTGCATCATGATAAAAGCTCCAAATGAATTTTTGCCCAACATGAAAGTTGAAGATCTTGTTCTCCCATTTTCAAAAAGTCCAAGAACCCTCAAATCCCATGTGTGGTTGTCAAGATATGATCAATTCATTTTCATCAATTTTTGAACTTCAAGGGGGCATATCTCTCAAACCATAAGGCCAAATTTGGTGGGGTTTTTTCCTACAAACCACATTTTTCATCCTCTTTCCAAAAATATAAATTTCATGACCTAAAACCTTGCCAATCAAAATGGCATTTTTTGGCCTTTTTCATTAAAAATCAAAGTTTGACCCAAGGTTGACTTTTTGATTTATGGACTTTTTGCACAATTGGCCAATTGGGATTCACTCTATACCATATTTGTGACATGTTCCAATTCCAAAACCATGTTCATTTCATCATTACATCATCATTATGGACCAAATTGCAAGATGGACAAATGGTGCAAATAGCTTCACAAATGCAAGGCAAGCTAGCAGGTCATGTGCAAATCATAAAACAGCAAATTGGGCAGTCATTCTGCAGCTGGCCAAGGCCCAAATCGTGCAAGGCATACCCTCCTTTTCACTTGTGCACACAATTGGCAAATATGCAATTGATGCATTTTAAACCAAACAAGTTAACCACTCATAAGGAGGTTACAAAACAGCAATTGGCAAGGTCATGTACAACCTGCATCAGGCCCATTCGACCAGCTTCCACACCTCCATTTACTCATTTGTTTCCAACATTAGCAATTGGCATTTTGTTCATTAAGTTAAAACCTGGTTTAGCATTTCACTAAGTGAGCTTAAACAGAAATATAAAAGGTGTTTCTCAGCATTTTGCAACCCTAGCCACCACTTGAAAACCACAGAAAATTGCATTCTCTCCTCTCTTGCAAAATTGCACTTGGACTCGATTTGAGAAAATCATAAAAACACACGAGCAATCCTTGGTTCCTCCATGCTCTAAACAACATTTTGAGTTCATTTTCACCATCAATCACTAGCTGGAAATCCCTTTTGTGCTGCTGCTACAAGAAGCTACCAACAATGGCAAACATGGATTCAGGTTATCTCATGCATTTGTGAGTGAGAATAGCTCCACCATCTACCATTCCAAGGCCAAAGGAGCATCTGTATCGAGCTGAATCCATCAAAACCTCACTGCATTTCGCATTTCTTCAAAACCAAGTAAGGATTCAAATCCCTTCTTTCTCCATGCTATTATATGTTTATGAAAGGTCCTTCCATGCTTGTTCTAATGCAGCTTGAACCATGTTGAATGATCTATTGTATTGAGAGAAATCTGATTTTATTTTTTTTTGTGTACAAATGAATTTTTGATCGATTTGCCATGCTGGATTTGTTTCGATGGAATGTGATGATATATTTGTGATACTGGATGAATGATGATGAGATTGCAATGCTTAATTTTGATTTCTGGGTACTTTAGATTTTTCGAGTTCATGGATGTATGCTGCTGTTGTTTGAAACTCTACCCTGCCCAGAATTTCCTATGATATGCTTGTTTTGTTGTTGGTTGAGGTTGCTTAATGATGATGATGTATTGTTTTGTTTGGAATGTTGATGTTGGTTACGATTGATGTTGAATGATGAACCATGAATGTTGAATGAATGTTGCTGTAAATGTCAAAACCATAGTTGCATGAAACCTGCCCAGAATTCACATGAGCTCGTGTTTCATTTGTTTGTGTCTTGATGTTGCATGATGCTTTTCAATATCATGTTGTTGTGTTGGTTTGGTCGAATTTTGTTTGGCTGATGTGATTACATGAATTCCTTGCTTCCAAAACCCTAATACTGTATGTTAAACCCAGAAGAATGAACAACCATTGGCTGTTGCTTTGTGCATGTACTGTTCCATTGGCTGAGAGCCAATGGGAACATTTCGTTTCCCTTGCCTATGCTGTGTCGTTTTACTAAATGAAGTTGCTATTTACAACTTTGCCACGCTGTTGACCAAATGTTGACCCATCTTCATGCCATATGCTTCATGTTTCATCAATTATTTCCTCATCTTCAAAAATTAATTTCTCACTCAATTTTCATCCAAAAATTATGAAACTTTTTCCATCATTTTCACAAGAGTGTCTAGTATTTGATTTTGATTTTTAATTAATTTTTCACTAGCTGGATTTTAATTGATAATTGATCTCTTGACATGTATGCACATTTGACACCCTTGGCCATTTCAATTGTGAAATACTCTTGACATATCCATTGCCTTTGAAATTTTTTGTGATGAAACTAGACATGTTGACCTTTGTTTCCATATAGAGTTTGTGGATTTCCCATTTGTGGTTTGCTGTTTATGATTTTTTGAAGTCATGTGTTACATTTGTTGCTATACCATGATCATGCATTGTCCCTAATTTTGTTCACATGCTTCCTTGCATCCAATTGACCCCAAATTTTGCATGAATGATCCTTCATATGTCTAATTCATGTATGATTTTTCTTGGAATTTATTGTGCAATTTTCCATTTGATTGTGATTTTTCTTCCCTGCCTAGCCCATGGTTGACTTTTTGTGCTACATGTTGCCAAATCATTTGGGAAATTCTCATACAATATTGTATGATCATGAAATTTCATATGTGATAACTAGACATCTCAAGCTTTGCATTGGTGTTAATTTCATTCATTTCTCATCTGTTTTCAATTTGATATGATTTTCTGAAGTTGACCTATGTTTATTGACTTTCATTGTGCTTACTTGAACCTGTGTTGACTTCTTGATTTTAATTGACTGCCTTCCTCTCATCCAAATGCCATGAAATTTTACATGTCTACCATGTTAGATGTCAGGATTGAGTGTGATTTATTTGATGATTTTTGAGATTGTTTGAGTTGACTTTTGATGCAAGTCTTGCTGTTGACTTTTTGTATGTTTTCTTTGCCTTACTTTGACTTCAAATGTTCATGAAATGATCATAATGCATGATTTGAATGTGGGCCCAATTGTGATTGCTTTCTAATTGGTTGACTTTGACTTTGAGTTGATTTTTCCTTGCTGCCTTGACTTTTTCTTTCATCTTTGACCCTAGGCTAGCCCTAGTGGTCCTTTGGACTTATGTTGAGTTCATCTGTTTCAGGTTGAGCATAGTGCTTCCAAGATCATACCAATTTGATTGATGTTTGTTTGTCTATATTGTGCTAACCTTTTGTTTTGTAGGTGACTCATGTAACTTGAGTCTTGCTTTGCACAGTTGACCTTCTGTGGTTGACTGTTTACCCATTTCCTTTGGTTTTAACTGTTGAACTGTTTACTGATTGGTTTGAATCTTTCAGGTACTTTAGTTGCTTAAGTTCTCTGAACTTGCTTGCTTTGCTTTTTAGCATTTGCTTTGAGGTATAAACATTTCTTCTTCATGTAGTCTGGAGACCCGGTCTGTTATTTGACCGGGCAAACTGTCTGAAGTCCTCCTTAAGAGGCAATGCCTGTGTTTGTTTAAAATTGTCCCAAGCAGGAAAAGTCCTTCAAGTAAGGCAATTGGTGGAAGGTAGGGATAAGTAGCCTATCCCCCACTATTCAGTGTGTCCTCTCTTTGCTCCCATTACATGGTTGAAGCATCGAGATAAAAACCCAAGATCTAATCGAGTCAATAATGGGGAAAGAGTTCCATCTTTCTGAACTCCCCCACTTTCTATTATTTGATGCTCTCCCTAATCAGGGATAGAAGCTATGAGGCACACCCCTCATCTCCTATTCATCTGCTTCACCTTAGCCTCTCAATGGCAAGGTTAAGAGCGACCTTCACCCATTACAGTGGACTTTCATAGTCAAACCCTCTTGTGTGAGCCCCCTTGCTTGGCTATAGAGTGTGTTGTTTGACTCTCATTGATTGTTTGATTGCTTCATATGTATCTTGCTTGCCTGTATGTTATGCATTTATCATCATCGATTGCCATTAATGCATGAGCATCTCTTTTTCTGTTTGACCTCATTATTATTGTTTACCCATTGAGGACCATTGTAAGTCCCACGAGTTGGCATTTGTTCCTATGATATGGAGGTGAGTATAAGTCCATCACATTGGCCACTCATCTTATCTTTGCTTGTTGTATTGTTTGTATGTGAGGATACAATTGTAAGTCCCACAGGTTGGCATTTGTTTTCCTAGGATCATACTGTGTGTTAGAGTAAGTCCCACAAGTTGGCATCTGACATCCCTGTTTTGCTTTTTTTGTTTGTGAGAGGATGCAATTATAAGTCCCACAAGTTGGCATTTGCTTTCCTATGATCATGTGGGGAGTTAACCTAAGTCCCACAAGCTGGCAGTTGACTTCCATATTTCTTCATTGTTTTCTTTTTGAGGAGATTAGTGTAAGACCATTGAGTGGCCTCTGATATCCATGTCTGTTTAGGAGATTGGTGTAAATCCAGCTATTGGTATCCGATATCCGCTTTTGTTTGTGAGATTGGAGTAAGACCATTGAGTGGCATCCGGTATCATTTGTTTGTTTATTTTATCATTACTTATTTTCCATTCCAAAGGACACCCTTGAATCATCCTCTATATGATCTCAAGAAGTGAACCTTTTGAGAAGTTTTACAACCCATCCTCACCCATTCATCCTCATTGTGTCCTAGAACCTTTTCACACTTTGATCTTAAACTTGACATAGACATTGTGCAAACTTCTTCATGTTTTCAAACTAAAAACCTGGACTCAAGTCCTTGACTTTTTTTTTCAAACTTCATTTCATAATACTTCTCTGAATCAATCCTAATCATACTCTGACTTCATTTTCATAATCATAATCAATTAACTTCACTCATTCACTTGTTTTGGCCATGTCCATTAATCTTTTCATGCATTAGCCGTAGGTTTCAATTATCATTGTGGTTGATGTAAACCTCACCTTATCTTTAGTGAGTCGACAGTAAGACTTCCGTACCGAAAACAGGGTTAACCCCTCTCGTACGTCGAAGCTATCCTCGCATGGTGGATGTTGGTTTTGGTCGAGTGTTCTCCCATTGATAACGAAAAGCCTCAGTGCTATTGTTTAAAATTGAATCCAACTCACTTTTGGAAATCTTTTAGCCGAACTACGGCGTTTTGATCCTTACCTTTGATGGAAGGTACGTAGGCAGCGGGTTCATCCGCTCAAACCCAATAAAACTTGTATATTCTTTTATCATCATCTCACTCATGTTTGCACAATGCATATGTCATAACGAATAACAATTTAGCATAACAAGTGTGAAAAGGGCTCCCTAGGAGTACCTAGGACGTAGTGGGTGCCTAACACCTTCCCATTGCGTAACTTACCCCTTACCTGGAATCTCTGATCTTTTATTAGTTTTCTACGTGTAAAACTTCTTAGGCTTTTGTTCGCTTTTTAGCCAGTCCTTTGGATAAATAAAAGTGCGGTGGCGACTCGAAACTTCATTGTATGCTTTGCTTATGGTTTAATTGATAAATCATCTGGCGACGAATACACCGCTACAGAAAAGTGGCGACTCTGCTGGGGATACTAGTTTCCTTGGCGGTAGTGCCTACTTTTCACCTTTGTTGTGATATATTGTTATTTGTTATTCGACTTATTCTTGTACAATTTGGGGATCACTGTATTGATTGTAATGTGTGAATTGCTTGATATACATTGCTGTTTGCTTTGGTGATTTGTGAGATGAGTTCTATACCCGAACTCGAGTGCACTCTAGGATAGGAGAATGGCATAGTCTTGTTGACTGGTGTGGAGTAGTCCTTAGCCAGTTGACTTGCGAGCCCATTCACTTGGTGGAGGTCATGTTGAACTAATAATGTCACACAAGTTATTTGTGGTTAGGCATTATTCTTTCAATCATGTTCCGCAGAAGCCAAGGACCTTAGTTTACCAAACCCATCTTGGCCTATTTTTAGGACCGTAGTGCGGAGGTCGTTCAGATGTCAGTTCTGATACGATTGTCACGCGATACTACACTCATAAGAGTTTCTCTTGAGAATATTCTTGGAATACGAGTATTCGTTCCTCCGATAATATTCGAAAGATGGAACGATGATTATGGGAACCTCTGATAGAACATGTCTGGCAGGTTTAAACCCTAGTACACTCCTTTTGGGTGGTTCTTAACCGAGACCCCATGCTCGTGACTCTCAACAAACCCTTGATTCGTGGTTGAGTCGTTCAAACATCGTTAATATCAATGGATCCCGGATCGGGTGCAAAACCTAAAATCCACCAAAGCGGCTGGTTGATATTAGGGATGTTTGAACCGGTTCATGTACCGTTAATATCAATGGAACTTGGGTGTCGATAAGGTGGAAACCTAAATCCACCAAAATGGATGGTTGATATTAGGGATACACAGAGCTTTCCCACGACCTTTGCTTGGTGTGACTTGCTTGATTCTTGAGTGTGTTTGTTGCATTCATACATTCATGCACTCATCCGCATACATGTCATCATCAGAAAAAGAAAATGTTCAAGGAACTTAAAGGGTTTATTTGCAAATTTTTCAGACAATGGAAAAACCAAAAAGACATACAAAGAAATACAGTTTCAAGCAGCCTGATGTAAAAGAGTTAAGGAATCTGACATCATATGTATTAGATCCCTTGGGTTTCAAAGCTCGCTATGGGAAGCTTCTGCCTCTGCTCACCACTCAGGTTGACGAAGGGTTGATGAGTACTCTTGCTCAGTTCTACGATCCGTTGCATCGTTGCTTCTTATTCCCAGACTTCCAGCTGTTGCCGACTTTGGAAGAATACTCTCACCTCATTGGGATTCCGATTCTGGATCAAGTGCCGTTCAGTGGCCTAGAGAGTATTCCATCTGCTCGAGAGATTGCTAGTCTGTTGCACATAGATGAAGATCTGATTGGAGCTAACCTGACTACCAAAGGCGGAATTCAGGGTTTTCCTTCCGAGTTCCTCATTTCCCAAGCTACTTTTTATGGGAAGGCCATGAGTGAGGACGCCTTTGAGGCTCTGTTTGTGCTACTCATCTATGGATTGGTACTATTCCCCAACTTCGACAAGTTCGTGGACATGAACGCTATTAGGATCTTTTCCGTCCTTAATCCAGTTCCGACCTTGTTGGGTGATGCTTATTTCTCCATGCACTTGAGGAATATGAAGAATGGAGGAGTTATTGTCTGCTGTTTACCCCTGCTGTACAAGTGGTTTATTTCGCACTTGCCGCAGACAGTCGCTTTCAAGGAGAACAAGGGATGTCTACGGTGGTCTCAGAGACTCATGTCTCTCACCAATGATGATATCACCTGGTATGATCGCGTGTACGATACCGTTCAGATCATTGACTATTGTGGGGAATTCCCTAATGTGCCTCTTCTTGGTACATGTGGTGGGATTACCTACAATCCTATTCTTGCACGACGTCAGCTTGGGTTCCCCCTGAAAGATAAACCTAATAACATTCTGTTAGAAGGTGCGTTTTTCCAGGAGGGTAAAGATCCCCAAGGCCTGAAATCCAGATTTGTCCGTGCATGGCGCAGTATCCGTAAGAAGAGTAGGAATGAGTTGGGTCCGAAGAACTGCATTGCTTTGGAGCCCTATACCTCCTGGGTCAGACAAAGAGCTGCCACCTACCTGATGCCGTACGATCATCCAAGACCTACACCGTTGGATGTGGCTGGGCCTTCAACCCTCCCTACCCAACGTGTAGAGGAGTTGAGAGAGGAGGACCTTTCGCGTGCCTGGATCCGTGAGAGGGAGGAATTGCTGCAGCAGCTCAAGGAGAAGGATGCTATGATTGAGTTTCTCGAGCACCGAGTGATCGACGATCCGAACGACACTTGGACTTCTCTGCTTCCTCAGTCATCCAAATTCTGGAAGAGGAAGTATGATCAACTTGCCAAAGAGAAAGCTGACATGGAGGCTGCCTATGAGAGGGAGATCAAGAAGTTGTGCACTTCCCGTCTTCCAGCATCCCGAGCTTCTAGGGATCCATAGGATGTCATTTACCTTCTCTCTTTGTAATAAATCAAAAAAAATGCTGTATTTCTTTGTTTCAACATATTGAATGAAATATTTCCATTAGCAAACAAATATTCAAAATATTGCAAATAATACCCTAAGGGTTCCTTGAAAACAAAGCATTTGCACAAGCATTGCATGCATCATACTCATCTCATTTGCATAACAGGTGTTCTCAGGCCATCTTCTTACCTTGATTCCTGTGTCCAGACAGGATAGCTGACCAAAGGCCGCACCGCTACTCAACAAGGCTCAACCATCAACGCAACATGGATCAGGTTCAAGCCGAGTTGGCAGAAATGAGGGCAAGCATGGCCCAGTTCATTCATATGATGCAAGGGGTCGCGCAAGGCCAGGAAGAGCTCCGAGCAATGGTCCAGAGGCAAGAAGCTACATTGCCGCCGCCCAATCAGCCTCTGCAAGAAGGAAACCCAGTTCCTGACGTTCCCGCTGCTGCTATTCCCGTCAACGACTATGCTGTAGGTGAAGAGTTGAGGGGTATCCGAGTTGACGGTCAACCGATTGCTCCGGATGTTGTTAATCCCAGAGTCATCCATGCTCCGGTCCGTAACAGAATTCCAATTGTTGACAGACAAGAGGATTTGTTTACTATGCTCAGTGAAGACGACAACATGTTGGGTAGAAATGATGCGAGAGATCGCAAAGTTGAAGCCCTTGCTGAGAAGATCAGGGCAATGGAATGTCAAAACTCCCTCGGTTTTGATGTTACAAATATGGGATTGGTTGAAGGACTTAGAATCCCGCACAAATTCAAGGCGCCGTCATTTGACAAATACAACGGTACCTCCTGCCCTCGCACCCATGTGCAGGCATATTACAGAAAGATATCCGCATACACTGACGATGAGAAGATGTGGATGTATTTCTTCCAGGATAGTCTATCTGGGGCATCCTTGGACTGGTATATGGAATTGAAGCGGGATTCAATTCGGTGCTGGAGAGACCTGGGTGAGGCCTTCCTCAGGCAGTATAAGCACAATATGGACATGGCTCCAACCAGAACTCAGTTACAAAGTTTATGTCAGAAGAACAACGAGAGCTTCAAAGAGTACGCCCAGAGATGGCGCGAACTAGCTGCGAGAGTTCAACCCCCTATGCTGGAAAGGGAGTTGACTGACATGTTCATCAGTACTCTGCAAGGTGTTTACATGGACCGGATGGGAAGCTGCCCATTCGGAAGTTTTTCTGACGTCGTAATCTGCGGCGAAAGAACTGAGAGCCTGATCAAGGCTGGGAGGATCCATGATGCTGGTTCCTCATCTTCTTCAAAGAAACCCTTCTCTGGGGCACCTCGCCGTAGAGAAGGAGAGACCAATGCTGTACAGCACAGAGGGGGTGCGTACAGAGCTAACAACGACAGGGACCAGTATCGTCCAATCGCCGCAGTGACCATTCCTGCACCTCAACCGCGTCCACAACAACAAAGAGTTCAGCAACAACAACCGCAACGACCTCAACAACAGCAACAACAACAACAACAACGTCCTTTCCAGCCTCAGCAGAGACAGAGGTTGAATCCTGATAGAAGATTTGATCCTTTGCCCATGTCATACGCCGAGCTACTACCCGAGCTACTCCGGTTAGGGTTTGTAGAGTTGCGTACGATGGCAACTCCTACCGTGCTGCCACCCGGCTATGATGCCAATGTAAGATGTGACTTTCACTCTGGGGCACCAGGCCACCATACTGAAAGATGCCGGGCGTTTCAGCACAAGGTTCAGGACTTGATTGATTCCAAGGCAATCAACTTCTCTCCGGTTCCGAATGTGGTAAACAATCCTATGCCACAACATGGAGGGCATAGGGTTAATAACATTGAAGATGGAGAAGCTGAAGATCTGGTTGTGAATGTTGAAGATGTCCAGACTTCCTTACTGATTGTCAAGGGCCGATTGTTGAAGGGGGGTGTTGACCCGGGCTGTAATGAAGACTGTGTGGGCTGTTCAGAGGCTGTCAACGGTTGTGACCAGTTGAAGACTGGTATTCAGAGGTTAATGGACGAAGGTTGTTTGCAGTTCGGCCAGGCTACCAGAGATAATGGGGCAGTGTCTACTGTCACCATTTTTTATAAACCGGCTGAAGGAAGAGGGCGTGGGGCTGTCAGTACACCCACCACCAGCAATACTCCGGTTACCATTCCTACCCCGGTAACCATCAGAGCACCTACTACTATTGTGGCGTCCGGCAGAGGACAAGTTGGAAATAGTAGAGCTGTTCCGTGGAGTTATGACAATGCCTATCGCCGAGATAGGAGGGCTGGTAACCAAACGAGGCCAGTTAACCAAGCACCAGTTACGATCAGTGCTCCTGTGAGGATCCCTGCTGTTACAAGTTCTGTGGTGGACAATGTCGGGGGACAGGGAGGCTTCACAAGGAGTGGATGACTGTTTGCTCCTCAGCCTTTGAGAGATACTGCTGCTGAGTCATCTGCAAGGGCTAAGGGTAAACAAACAATGGTTGACGAAGAACCGGCTCAGAAGGAGACTGAGGGTTCTTTCCAGAAAGATGTCGAGGAGTTTATGAAGATAATTAAGAAGAGTGACTACAAAATTGTGGATCAGCTCAACCAAACTCCGTCAAAAATCTCGATACTCTCCTTGCTGATGTGTTCTGAGGCACATCGGGACGACTTGCTGAAAATGCTGAATATGGCATACGTCCCGCAAGAGATATCAGTCAACCAGCTGGAAGGTGTTCTAGCAAATGTGAGTACCAGGCATGGTGTAGGTTTCACTGACCTAGACTTGACGCCTGAGGGCCGTAATCACAACAAAGCCTTGCACATCACTATGGAGTGCAAAGGTGCTGTACTATCTCACGTGCTAGTGGACACCGGGTCGTCCCTGAATGTCCTTCCGAAGCAAATACTGAAGAAGATCGATGTTGAGGGAGTTGTGCTCACTCCCAGTGACCTGATAGTTCGTGCATTCGACGGATCCAAGCGTTCTGTGTTTGGTGAAGTCACTTTGCCGGTAAAGATAGGTCCGAAGGTGTTCGACATTGTTTTCTATGTAATGGACATTCAGCCTGCTTACAGCTGTTTGTTGGGGCGTCCTTGGATTCACGCCGCTGGGGCAGTCTCGTCGACTCTCCATCAGAAGCTCAAGTATGTCTGGAACGGTCAGATCGTGACCGTCTGTGGTGAAGAGGAGATTCTGGTGAGTCATCTCTCCTCATTCAAATATGTTGAGGTGGATGGCGAGATCCACGAAACCCTGTGCCAGGCATTCGAGACTGTGGCGTTGGAAGGGGTAGCTTGTGCAGAGCAGAGGAAGCCGGGCGCTTCGATATCGTCGTACAAGCAAGCCAAAGAGGTTGTTGACTCTGGCAGAGCAGAAGGCTGGGGCAAGATGGTTGACTTGCCGGTAAAAGAAGACAAATTCGGCATTGGGTACGAGCCTCTCGCAGCAGAGCAGAGCGTACAAGCAGGTCCGAGCACCTTCACCAGCGCTGGGCTGATGAACCATGGGGACGTCTTTGCTACTGATGGTGAAGACAGTGATCATGATTTGGATGTCTGGGTCCGCCCTTGTGCACCAGGCGAGGTTATCAACAATTGGACAGCTGAGGAAGTGGTCCAAGTTACTCTACTGACAGAGTAATTTTCTTTTGTTTATCATTTTGCATGAAAACCCTACGCTCCGCCCAGGGCGTAGTGGTTCATTGTAGGGCCACATCATGTTCTCAATGTTTATAAATAAAGGACGTTTTTTCAATCAAATTTTGAGATCTTTGTCTTTCTATTTTTGTTTTCTCACTTTTTCAAAACAATAAAAATGGCAATGTTTTTGTTTTTGTGACTTTATTGAAATCTTTTTCTAAAAACAAAACATTAAACATGCAGAAGTGATCTTTTGGCATCCACTGTGAACGACTCTGTTATGGCTCAGTATGATTTCAACAATCCCATCTACCAAGCTGAAGAGGAGAGTGAGGAAGACTGTGAACTCCCTGCAGAATTGGTCAGACTACTGAAGCAAGAGGAAAGGGTCATCCAACCTCATCAGGAAGAGTTGGAAACTGTGAATCTGGGTACTGAGGACGCCAGAAAAGAGATCAAGATCGGGGCTGCTTTAGAAGACTCTGTCAAGAGGAGGCTAATCGAGATGCTAAGAGAATATGTGGAAATATTCGCCTGGACATACCAAGATATGCCTGGGTTGGATACCGACATTGTGGTGCATCGGTTACCTCTCCGAGAAGAGTGTCCGTCGGTTAAGCAGAAGCTTCGCAGAACAGGTCCTAACATGGCCGTGAAGATCAAGGAAGAGGTTCAGAAGCAGTGGGACGCAGGTTTCCTAGCTGTCACCAGTTACCCGCCGTGGGTTGCCAACATTGTTCCCGTGCCAAAGAAGGATGGCAAAGTCAGAATGTGTGTTGACTACCGGGATCTGAACAGGGCGAGTCCGAAAGATGATTTCCCATTACCTCACATTGATGTATTGGTGGATAATACGGCTCAATCCTCGGTATTCTCTTTCATGGACGGTTTCTCAGGCTACAACCAGATCAAGATGGCGCCAGAGGACATGGAAAAGACGACATTCATTACACCTTGGGGCACGTTCTGCTATAAGGTTATGCCGTTTGGGCTGAAGAATGCCGGTGCTACCTATCAGAGGGCGATGACGACTCTCTTTCATGACATGATGCACAACGAAATCGAAGTGTACGTGGATGATATGATTGCGAAGTCGCAGACAGAAGAGGAGCACCTGGTCAATTTGCAAAAGTTGTTTGACAGACTGGTCAAGTTCAAGCTGAGGCTGAATCCGAACAAGTGTACGTTTGGAGTAAGATCCGGGAAGCTCTTAGGCTTCATTGTCAGTGAGAAAGGGATTGAGGTTGATCCAGCTAAAGTCAAAGCTATTCAAGAGATGCCTGAACCGAAGACGGAAAAGCAAGTCCGTGGGTTTTTAGGGAGGTTGAACTACATTGCAAGGTTCATATCTCATCTAACTGCTACATGTGAACCAATTTTTAAACTGCTCAGAAAAAATCAGGCGATCAAATGGAATGATGACTGTCAGGAAGCTTTTGACAAAATCAAAGAATACTTGCAAAACCCTCCAATCCTTATCCCTCCAGTTCCAGGGAGACCACTGATCATGTACCTTTCAGTCACCGAGACTTCGATGGGGTGTGTATTGGGTCAGCATGACGAGTCTGGTCGAAAAGAGCATGCCATATACTACCTAAGCAAAAAGTTTACCGACTGTGAAACAAGATATTCACTGCTCGAGAAAACTTGCTGTGCTTTGGCCTGGGTTGCTCGCCGACTAAGGCAGTATATGTTGAACCATACTACTCTGTTGATTTCTAGAATGGATCCAGTCAAATACATCTTTGAGAAGCCAGCTCTCACCGGACGTGTTGCCCGTTGGCAGATGATCTTAACAGAGTACGACATTCAGTACACGTCGCAGAAGGCCATCAAAGGTAGTATTCTGTCAGACTATCTTGCCGAACAACCAATCGATGATTATCAGCCAATGATGTTTGAATTCCCTGATGAAGACATCATGTATCTGAAGACGAAAGACTGTGAAGAGCCGCTTGTCGAGGAAGGACCGGATCCTGATGACAAGTGGACATTGATGTTTGATGGGGCTGTGAATATGAACGGTAATGGTGTTGGGGCGGTGTTGATCAATCCCAAAGGTGCCCATATACCTTTCTCTGCCAGATTGACATTCGACGTCACCAACAATGAAGCTGAGTATGAGGCTTGTATCATGGGGATAGAAGAAGCCATTGATCTGAGGATCAAAACACTCGACATTTTTGGAGATTCAGCTCTAGTGATCAATCAGGTCAATGGAGATTGGAATACGAACCAGCCGCATCTGATTCCATATAGAGATTACACCAGAAGAATACTGACGTTCTTCAAGAAGGTGAAGTTGTATCACGTCCCCCGAGACGAAAATCAGATGGCTGATGCTTTGGCTACTTTATCTTCCATGATAAAGGTTCATTGGTGGAATCATGTGCCACATGTTGCGGTGAATCGACTCGAGAGGCCTGCATATGTGTTTGCAGCCGAGTCTATTAATGCTATTGATGATAAGCCGTGGTATTATGACATCAAGAACTTCCTCAAGACTCAAGAGTATCCTGAGGATGCGTCGAAGAATGATAAGAAGACCCTGAGAAGGCTAGCTGGAAGCTTTTATCTGAATCAGGATGACGTGCTATACAAGAGAAACTTCGACATGGTTCTGCTCAGATGCGTGGATAGACACGAAGCAGACATGTTAATGCAAGAAGTGCACGAGGGTTCGTTTGGTACCCACGCTGGTGGTCATGCAATGTCGAAGAAATTACTGAGAGCCGGATATTACTGGATGACTATGGAATCCGATTGTTTCAAATACGCTCGGAAATGCCATAAATGTCAGATCTATGCTGATAAGGTGCATGTACCACCAAGCCCGTTGAATGTCATGAACTCGCCTTGGCCGTTCGCCATGTGGGGCATTGACATGATTGGGAGGATAGAGCCAACTGCTTCTAATGGACATCGCTTCATCTTGGTTGCGATTGATTACTTCACCAAATGGGTGGAAGCAGTTTCCTATGCCAACGTCACCAAACAAGTGGTTGCTCGGTTCATCAAGAAAGAAATCATCTGTCGTTATGGAGTTCCCGAGAGAATCATCACTGACAATGGTTCGAATCTCAATAACAAAATGATGAAAGACTTATGCAGAGATTTCAAGATTGAACATCACAATTCTTCTCCTTACAGACCGAAGATGAATGGTGCTGTAGAGGCAGCTAACAAGAATATCAAGAAGATTGTGCAGAAGATGGTCGTTACGTACAAGGATTGGCATGAGATGTTGCCTTTCGCTTTGCATGGATACCGTACTTCAGTACGTACGTCGACCGGGGCAACCCCCTACTCCCTTGTGTATGGTATGGAAGCAGTCCTACCAGTTGAGGTGGAGATCCCTTCTCTGAGGGTATTATTGGATGTCAAGCTGGACGAAGCCGAGTGGATTCGTACAAGGTTTAACGAGTTAAGCCTTATCAAAGAGAGACGGTTAGCAGCTGTTTGCCACGGGCAGTTGTATCAGAGAAGGATGAAGCGAGCATTTGATCAGAAAGTGCGTCCTCGGACATTTCAAACTGGCGATCTAGTTTTGAAGAGGATCCTTCCTCCCGGTACAGATAACAGGGGCAAGTGGACTCCTAATTACGAAGGTCCATATGTTGTAAAGAAGGTTTTCTCCGGTGGAGCCTTGATGCTTACAACAATGGACGGTGAAGATTTTCCTTCCCCTGTCAACTCAGATGTAGTCAAAAAATACTTCGCATAAATTGACCCGCTGGACAAAAAGAACAAAAGAGTCCAGGCAAAAATGGGCATCCCGGCGAACCAAAAAACAGAAAGAAAAGGTTCGGGCAAAAGTTAGGGATAAAAATGAAAAAATTGTACACCCGGTAAGTCGAAAACCCGCAAGGGCGGCTTAGGCAAAAATGGGTATCCCGGTGGATTGAAAACCCGAAAGGGCGATCCAGCCAAAAGAGGGATTTAAGCGAAGACTACAGTCTGAGTTGTCTGTACTTCGTCAGGCTTCGTCAGCTGCCATCTCGAAAGATGTGATCGGTCCAGTCAGTCTTCTCAGAAAGCAAGGAGTTGGGAGGAAACTGATGATCTATGAGTTATAACAGAGTTGGGAAATAGTGGATGCCGTGTTCACATTGCCATTAGGATAGTTTATTTTCCTTTTGTGCGCAATTACCTCTTTCTAGGAATTGCTTCCCAATGTATTTGCTTCTTCAGGCACACTTTCAATCAATAAAAGTCGTTATTCAGATAAATTGCTCTCTTGCTTTTTTACTTTTACTGTTTTGTTTGCAAAAACGTCCGAATTTTTGATAAACATCGCATATAAAAACATGAAGGCTACACAATGACGTGCAGAAAGATTAAAACATTTGAAAATCATTTTGAATGTTGAGGACACTTGAGCGTATCTTGTCCGTATACTCCCTGGGACATCTGTTGTTCCGATTTGCAGATCGTCACCTGTGAATATCTTCCCCAGTAGGGTCGTCACCTGTGAGCATTCACCAGCAGTGCTTTTCCCCAGACAAGGTTATTCTCCTAGCTATGGTTTGTTTGGGCCTTCCCCAGTGAAGCAATTATTTCTCCAGCAGAGTTCATCCCACCAGTGGATTGGACAGGTGTCCGTAGCAGGTCGATATCTGCATCCCCAGCTGAGTTGTTTCTACTTGTGCGGTGTGGGTCGTCCCCGGCAGAGTAACAGATATTCCCCGAAGCAGAGTTCATCATATCTGAGGATTGTCTGAGCCTTATCCCCAGAGAGTTTTCTTGGTTTATCTTCCCCAGCGGAATAGTGATTTCCTCAGCAGAGCGGTTATTTCCCCAAGCGGAATTTTTGTGGATTGATCTGAGCTATCTCCAGCAGACTACCTGTATTTCTCCCTAGCAGAGTTGATTCATTTCTCCCCAACAGAGTTGCTTTCTTACTCCCCAGCGAGCTGCCTTATCTTCCCCTAGGGGAATGGTATTGTTGGTTCCCCAGCAGTCGTGTTGTTTCCCCCAGTGGATTTATCTCGAAGATTCCTCAGCACAGTCGTCCTGTGTATTTCTCCCCGCAGAGTTCTCATCATATTGCATTGCATATAGTAATCATTGCATCCTCAAAACTGCGTAGCATTTCCATTCCATATGGAGCATTACGCCATAGAAAAATTCAAACATATGCATTCATGTGTTCGAGACCACATCAGACTGTATCCCCGGCAGAGGCGGATCTTCTTGTTCAACATCAGCACCAAGTCAGCTACAGTTGCTATAGACAGCATTCAGAATTGATTATCCCCACAGAGGTTTATTTCCTCACCCGATGGTGACAGAGGTTTATTTCCTCACCCGATGGTGACAGAAATTTGTTTCTCCCCAGTGAGACCCCCAGCAAGTGATCAGTCTTGCCTTGACATATCCAAGATATTGTTCTTTGTGATACCAGTAAGTGTCATATCAACACCCGCGTGTGTCTTCTTTGTTTTGGTGTCGGTAAACGCCATTGTTTCGGTGTCGGTAAACATCGAGTTCCACCCAGTCATCGGTAAATGTCTGTTTTTTTTTTGGTGTCGGTAAACGCCATTGCTTCGGTGTCGGTAAACATCGAGTCTTTCTTTCAGTCATCGGTAAATGTCTGATAGATCCCCAGCTAGAAATCCCCAATAGAGTCATCTGTAAATGTCCTACCCGGTTTGCAGTTGCGAATATTTGTTTGTCTCTCACTAATAAATTTCTCACCCCAGTCATCGGTAAATGTCTGGTCATTTCTTTTTGATGTCGGTAAACATCATCTTTCGATGTCGGTAAACATCGAGTTTCACCCCAGTCATCGGTAAATGTCTGGTCATTTCTTTTTGATGTCGGTAAACATCATCTTTCGATGTCGGTAAACATCGAGTTTCACCCCAGTCATCGGTAAATGTCTGGTCATTCTTTTTGATGTCGGTAAACATCATCTTTCGATGTCGGTAAACATCGTGTCTCATCCCAGTCATTGGTAAATGTCTGGTCATTCTTTTTGATGTCGGTAAACATCATCTTTCGATGTCGGTAAACATCGTGTCTCATCCCAGTCATCGGTAAATGTCTGGTCATTTCTTTGTTCTCTTGTTAATAAAATCAGAATCCCCAGAAGTCGTCGGTAAACGGTTTGTCTGGTATCACCACAAAGATTTTGTTCCTCCCCAAGCGGAGATGCCATCGGTAAATGGCCCAGCTTTCTTCGATATCGGTAAATATCGAGTTCCCAGTTGCAGTAGCCATCGGTAAATGGTCTTGCTAACCTTGATATCGGTAAATATCAAATTTGCTTTGAAGCCCCCATCGGTAAATGGTCTCGCTTCCTTTCAACATCATTTGTTTCCCAGCAACCATCGGTAAATGGTTTTGCTGAAGTTGATATCGGTAAATACCAAGCTTTAACCATCTGTAAATGGTTTTGTTTTTCAAAGGTTTGTTTTCCCCAGCAGCCATCGGTAAATGGTCGTGCTGAAGTTGATATCGGTAAATTTCAAAATTCCAGTTCTTTAACCATCGGTAAATGGTTTTGTTTTTCTGAAGCTGTCGTGCAGTTGTCATCAGTAAATGACGTGGTTCCCTTTGTATCATATCCAGTCGGTGCAAATTTCTACGGTTCTTTTGTATTCAATCCCTGTTTACCCCGAAAGTCTGACAGCCGTTGCTCTCATCCGTTCGGGTTCCCAGCTGATTGAATAGGGGCAGCTGTAGCACCTCAAATTTGCACCTATCATTGTACATACCATCTCATATTAGGTCATAGCATATCATGATACACTGCATAGCATTGCATTGTCCCCAGTTGCCTCAAGTGCAAGCCAATCAAGAATTAGGTCAAACTGATCAGGAGGTCAGTCCATCAATCAAGCAAAGGTATTTCTCAAGGAATCAGAGCCCTAGGGTTTGTCCAACAAGTTCACATGACTTGGAGGTCTATTTGAAGTGTTCAAGTCAAGGGTTGAAGGCTCAAAAGCCATCAGTGCATGCACAGCCAGACAGGAAACCCTAAATAATCAACAATCAGTCAAAGCAGTGGATGGTGGCCATTCTTGCAGAATTTGGGCACCATGATCAATAATCAAGAGCTCATATAACTTGGGACATCATTGGAAGTCAAGGTCTCAAGGAATTAGGGTTTGGAATTCATCAGAAGTGCACAGTCAAGTCCAAAACCCTAGAAAGTCAAAGTTGGTCAACTGTGGTTGATTCTTTGGATTTGATGGATGGAAATGGTTTGAAGGAGCTTATTCATGTCCTAATAGGCCTCAGGTGTCATGGCAATCAACATCATGGAAGAACTTGAAGCCAATCAGAAAATTTCCAGAAATAGAAACTGGACCTGTAATTTCAACTGCCAAAAATAGAAACTTCTTGATCCTCAACTTGCATCATGATAAAAGCTCCAAATGAATTTTTGCCCAACATGAAAGTTGAAGATCTTGTTCTCCCATTTTCAAAAAGTCCAAGAACTCTCAAATCCCATGTGTGGTTGTCAAGATATGATCAATTCATTTTCATCAATTTTTGAACTTCAAGGGGGCATATCTCTCAAACCATAAGGCCAAATTTGGTGGGGTTTTTTCCTACAAACCACATTTTTCATCCTCTTTCCAAAAATATAAATTTCATGACCTAAAACCTTGCCAATCAAAATGGCATTTTTTGGCCTTTTTCATTAAAAATCAAAGTTTGACCCAAGGTTGACTTTTTGATTTATGGACTTTTTGCACAATTGGCCAATTGGGATTCACTCTATACCATATTTGTGACATGTTCCAATTCCAAAACCATGTTCATTTCATCATTACATCATCATTATGGACCAAATTGCAAGATGGACAAATGGTGCAAATAGCTTCACAAATGCAAGGCAAGCTAGCAGGTCATGTGCAAATCATAAAACAGCAAATTGGGCAGTCATTCTGCAGCTGGCCAAGGCCCAAATCGTGCAAGGCATACCCTCCTTTTCACTTGTGCACACAATTGGCAAATATGCAATTGATGCATTTTAAACCAAACAAGTTAACCACTCATAAGGAGGTTACAAAACAGCAATTGGCAAGGTCATGTACAACCTGCATCAGGCCCATTCGACCAGCTTCCACACCTCCATTTACTCATTTGTTTCCAACATTAGCAATTGGCATTTTGTTCATTAAGTTAAAACCTGGTTTAGCATTTCACTAAGTGAGCTTAAACAGAAATATAAAAGGTGTTTCTCAGCATTTTGCAACCCTAGCCACCACTTGAAAACCACAGAAAACTGCATTCTCTCCTCTCTTGCAAAATTGCACTTGGACTCGATTTGAGAAAATCATAAAAACACACGAGCAATCCTTGGTTCCTCCATGCTCTAAACAACATTTTGAGTTCATTTTCACCATCAATCACTAGCTGGAAATCCCTTTTGTGCTGCTGCTACAAGAAGCTACCAACAATGGCAAACATGGATTCAGGTTATCTCATGCATTTGTGAGTGAGAATAGCTCCACCATCTACCATTCCAAGGCCAAAGGAGCATCTGTATCGAGCTGAATCCATCAAAACCTCACTGCATTTCGCATTTCTTCAAAACCAAGTAAGGATTCAAATCCCTTCTTTCTCCATGCTATTATATGTTTATGAAAGGTCCTTCCATGCTTGTTCTAATGCAGCTTGAACCATGTTGAATGATCTATTGTATTGAGAGAAATCTGATTTTATTTTTTTTTGTGTACAAATGAATTTTTGATCGATTTGCCATGCTGGATTTGTTTCGATGGAATGTGATGATATATTTGTGATACTGGATGAATGATGATGAGATTGCAATGCTTAATTTTGATTTCTGGGTACTTTAGATTTTTCGAGTTCATGGATGTATGCTGCTGTTGTTTGAAACTCTACCCTGCCCAGAATTTCCTATGATATGCTTGTTTTGTTGTTGGTTGAGGTTGCTTAATGATGATGATGTATTGTTTTGTTTGGAATGTTGATGTTGGTTACGATTGATGTTGAATGATGAACCATGAATGTTGAATGAATGTTGCTGTAAATGTCAAAACCATAGTTGCATGAAACCTGCCCAGAATTCACATGAGCTCGTGTTTCATTTGTTTGTGTCTTGATGTTGCATGATGCTTTTCAATATCATGTTGTTGTGTTGGTTTGGTCGAATTTTGTTTGGCTGATGTGATTACATGAATGCCTTGCTTCCAAAACCCTAATACTGTATGTTAAACCCAGAAGAATGAACAACCATTGGCTGTTGCTTTGCGCATGTACTGTTCCATTGGCTGAGAGCCAATGGGAACATTTCGTTTCCCTTGCCTATGCTGTGTCGTTTTACTAAATGAAGTTGCTATTTACAACTTTGCCACGCTGTTGACCAAATGTTGACCCATCTTCATGCCATATGCTTCATGTTTCATCAATTATTTCCTCATCTTCAAAAATTAATTTCTCACTCAATTTTCATCCAAAAATTATGAAACTTTTTCCATCATTTTCACAAGAGTGTCTAGTATTTGATTTTGATTTTTAATTAATTTTTCACTAGCTGGATTTTAATTGATAATTGATCTCTTGACATGTATGCACATTTGACACCCTTGGCCATTTCAATTGTGAAATACTCTTGACATATCCATTGCCTTTGAAATTTTTTGTGATGAAACTACACATGTTGACCTTTGTTTCCATATAGAGTTTGTGGATTTCCCATTTGTGGTTTGCTGTTTATGATTTTTTGAAGTCATGTGTTACATTTGTTGCTATACCATGACCATGCATTGTCCCTAATTTTGTTCACATGCTTCCTTGCATCCAATTGACCCCAAATTTTGCATGAATGATCCTTCATATGTCTAATTCATGTATGATTTTTCTTGGAATTTATTGTGCAATTTTCCATTTGATTGTGATTTTTCTTCCCTGCCTAGCCCATGGTTGACTTTTTGTGCTACATGTTGCCAAATCATTTGGGAAATTCTCATACAATATTGTATGATCATGAAATTTCATATGTGATAACTAGACATCTCAAGCTTTGCATTGGTGTTAATTTCATTCATTTCTCATCTGTTTTCAATTTGATATGATTTTCTGAAGTTGACCTATGTTTATTGACTTTCATTGTGCTTACTTGAACCTGTGTTGACTTCTTGATTTTAATTGACTGCCTTCCTCTCATCCAAATGCCATGAAATTTTACATGTCTACCATGTTAGATGTCAGGCTTGAGTGTGATTTATTTGATGATTTTTGAGATTGTTTGAGTTGACTTTTGATGCAAGTCTTGCTGTTGACTTTTTGTATGTTTTCTTTGCCTTACTTTGACTTCAAATGTTCATGAAATGATCATAATGCATGATTTGAATGTGGGCCCAATTGTGATTGCTTTCTAATTGGTTGACTTTGACTTTGAGTTGATTTTTCCTTGCTGCCTTGACTTTTTCTTTCATCTTTGACCCTAGGCTAGCCCTAGTGGTCCTTTGGACTTATGTTGAGTTCATCTGTTTCAGGTTGAGCATAGTGCTTCCAAGATCATACCAATTTGATTGATGTTTGTTTGTCTATATTGTGCTAACCTTTTGTTTTGTAGGTGACTCATGTAACTTAAGTCTTGCTTTGCACAGTTGACCTTCTGTGGTTGACTGTTTACCCATTTCCTTTGGTTTTAACTGTTGAACTGTTTACTGATTGGTTTGAATCTTTCAGGTACTTTAGTTGCTTAAGTTCTCTGAACTTGCTTGCTTTGCTTTTTAGCATTTGCTTTGAGGTATAAACATTTCTTCTTCATGTAGTCTGGAGACCCGGTCTGTTATTTGACCGGGCAAACTGTCTGAAGTCCTCCTTAAGAGGCAATGCCTGTGTTTGTTTAAAATTGTCCCAAGCAGGAAAAGTCCTTCAAGTAAGGCAATTGGTGGAAGGTAGGGATAAGTAGCCTATCCCCCACTATTCAGTGTGTCCTCTCTTTGCTCCCATTACATGGTTGAAGCATCGAGATAAAAACCCAAGATCTAATCGAGTCAATAATGGGGAAAGAGTTCCATCTTTCTGAACTCCCCCACTTTCTATTATTTGATGCTCTCCCTAATCAGGGATAGAAGCTATGAGGCACACCCCTCATCTCCTATTCATCTGCTTCACCTTAGCCTCTCAATGGCAAGGTTAAGAGCGACCTTCACCCATTACAGTGGACTTTCATAGTCAAACCCTCTTGTGTGAGCCCCCTTGCTTGGCTATAGAGTGTGTTGTTTGACTCTCATTGATTGTTTGATTGCTTCATATGTATCTTGCTTGCCTGTATGTTATGCATTTATCATCATCGATTGCCATTAATGCATGAGCATCTCTTTTTCTGTTTGACCTCATTATTATTGTTTACCCATTGAGGACCATTGTAAGTCCCACGAGTTGGCATTTGTTCCTATGATATGGAGGTGAGTATAAGTCTATCACATTGGCCACTCATCTTATCTTTGCTTGTTGTATTGTTTGTATGTGAGGATACAATTGTAAGTCCCACAGGTTGGCATTTGTTTTCCTAGGATCATACTGTGTGTTAGAGTAAGTCCCACAAGTTGGCATCTGACATCCCTGTTTTGCTTTTTTTGTTTGTGAGAGGATGCAATTATAAGTCCCACAAGTTGGCATTTGCTTTCCTATGATCATGTGGGGAGTTAACCTAAGTCCCACAAGCTGGCAGTTGACTTCCATATTTCTTCATTGTTTTCTTTTTGAGGAGATTAGTGTAAGACCATTGAGTGGCCTCTGATATCCATGTCTGTTTAGGAGATTGGTGTAAATCCAGCTATTGGTATCCGATATCCGCTTTTGTTTGTGAGATTGGAGTAAGACCATTGAGTGGCATCCGGTATCATTTGTTTGTTTATTTTATCATTACTTATTTTCCATTCCAAAGGACACCCTTGAATCATCCTCTATATGATCTCAAGAAGTGAACCTTTTGAGAAGTTTTACAACCCATCCTCACCCATTCATCCTCATTGTGTCCTAGAACCTTTTCACACTTTGATCTTAAACTTGACATAGACATTGTGCAAACTTCTTCATGTTTTCAAACTAAAAACCTGGACTCAAGTCCTTGACTTTTTTTTTCAAACTTCATTTCATAATACTTCTCTGAATCAATCCTAATCATACTCTGACTTCATTTTCATAATCATAATCAATTAACTTCACTCATTCACTTGTTTTGGCCATGTCCATTAATCTTTTCATGCATTAGCCGTAGGTTTCAATTATCATTGTGGTTGATGTAAACCTCACCTTATCTTTAGTGAGTCGACAGTAAGACTTCCGTACCGAAAACAGGGTTAACCCCTCTCGTACGTCGAAGCTATCCTCGCATGGTGGATGTTGGTTTTGGTCGAGTGTTCTCCCATTGATAACGAAAAGCCTCAGTGCTATTGTTTAAAATTGAATCCAACTCACTTTTGGAAATCTTTTAGCCGAACTACGGCGTTTTGATCCTTACCTTTGATGGAAGGTACGTAGGCAGCGGGTTCATCCGCTCAAACCCAATAAAACTTGTATATTCTTTTATCATCATCTCACTCATGTTTGCACAATGCATATGTCATAACGAATAACAATTTAGCATAACAAGTGTGAAAAGGGCTCCCTAGGAGTACCTAGGACGTAGTGGGTGCCTAACACCTTCCCATTGCGTAACTTACCCCTTACCTGGAATCTCTGATCTTTTATTAGTTTTCTACGTGTAAAACTTCTTAGGCTTTTGTTCGCTTTTTAGCCAGTCCTTTGGATAAATAAAAGTGCGGTGGCGACTCGAAACTTCATTGTATGCTTTGCTTATGGTTTAATTGATAAATCATCTGGCGACGAATACACCGCTACAGAAAAGTGGCGACTCTGCTGGGGATACTAGTTTCCTTGGCGGTAGTGCCTACTTTTCACCTTTGTTGTGATATATTGTTATTTGTTATTCGACTTATTCTTGTACAATTTGGGGATCACTGTATTGATTGTAATGTGTGAATTGCTTGATATACATTGCTGTTTGCTTTGGTGATTTGTGAGATGAGTTCTATACCCGAACTCGAGTGCACTCTAGGATAGGAGAATGGCATAGTCTTGTTGACTGGTGTGGAGTAGTCCTTAGCCAGTTGACTTGCGAGCCCATTCACTTGGTGGAGGTCATGTTGAACTAATAATGTCACACAAGTTATTTGTGGTTAGGCATTATTCTTTCAATCATGTTCCGCAGAAGCCAAGGACCTTAGTTTACCAAACCCATCTTGGCCTATTTTTAGGACCGTAGTGCGGAGGTCGTTCAGATGTCAGTTCTGATACGATTGTCACGCGATACTACACTCATAAGAGTTTCTCTTGAGAATATTCTTGGAATACGAGTATTCGTTCCTCCGATAATATTCGAAAGATGGAACGATGATTATGGGAACCTCTGATAGAACATGTCTGGCAGGTTTAAACCCTAGTACACTCCTTTTGGGTGGTTCTTAACCGAGACCCCATGCTCGTGACTCTCAACAAACCCTTGATTCGTGGTTGAGTCGTTCAAACATCGTTAATATCAATGGATCCCGGATCGGGTGCAAAACCTAAAATCCACCAAAGCGGCTGGTTGATATTAGGGATGTTTGAACCGGTTCATGTACCGTTAATATCAATGGAACTTGGGTGTCGATAAGGTGGAAACCTAAATCCACCAAAATGGATGGTTGATATTAGGGATACACAGAGCTTTCCCACGACCTTTGCTTGGTGTGACTTGCTTGATTCTTGAGTGTGTTTGTTGCATTCATACATTCATGCACTCATCCGCATACATGTCATCATCAGAAAAAGAAAATGTTCAAGGAACTTAAAGGGTTTATTTGCAAATTTTTCAGACAATGGAAAAACCAAAAAGACATACAAAGAAATACAGTTTCAAGCAGCCTGATGTAAAAGAGTTAAGGAATCTGACATCATATGTATTAGATCCCTTGGGTTTCAAAGCTCGCTATGGGAAGCTTCTGCCTCTGCTCACCACTCAGGTTGACGAAGGGTTGATGAGTACTCTTGCTCAGTTCTACGATCCGTTGCATCGTTGCTTCTTATTCCCAGACTTCCAGCTGTTGCCGACTTTGGAAGAATACTCTCACCTCATTGGGATTCCGATTCTGGATCAAGTGCCGTTCAGTGGCCTAGAGAGTATTCCATCTGCTCGAGAGATTGCTAGTCTGTTGCACATAGATGAAGATCTGATTGGAGCTAACCTGACTACCAAAGGCGGAATTCAGGGTAACGGTAAAAACCAATTATCCCATTCGACATGTCCTAAAAAATCCTGATTTAGCACGAATGGTGATATGTTGGGCGCTTGAATTATCCAGGCACGACATCTAGTCTATACCCAGAGGAAGCATCAAATCACATGTATTGGCTGATTTTATGGAAGAATTCCGTTCGCCATTAGAGAGGAGGCTCCCCCCACGTGGACACTATTATAAGATGACACCTCTAACTTAAAAGGAAATTGTGTTAGGATATTATTAGACGAACCAAACAACCTATTAATCGAACAATCATTGAAGTTTGTGTTCAAGGATAACAACAATTAGGCCAAGTATGAAGCCCTCATCGTCGGCATGCTCCTCGCCTCAAGACGGGCGGGTTGAATCTAAAGGAAAACAATAACTTCCAATTGGTGGCAAATCAAGTCGGCGAGAAATATTAGACGAAAGAGCCCCGACTTACCAAATATTTGAAAAAGGTATGTGACTTATTAGAACATTTTAAAGCTTCTGAGATAATGTATATGCTTAGGATTTTTTTCGGGGCGAGCATTCTTTCAAACCTGCCAACATGAAAAAAATAGTACGCAACCACACTGTAATTCAAGAGACTCTCGCTTCCCCCAATATTGAAATAGGTAAGACCATATCTCTTGAAGTTGCTTATATCACTAGGTGGATGACATCCATAATACAATATCTACAATTATATGAACTGCCACTGGATGAGTTAGAGGCAAAGAAAATTCGTAAGCACACATCAAAGTAAGCTGTGATGCTAGGGAAACTTTACAAAATGAGAAGGTCTTCCCCGTTCTAAGATTACTAAAGGAGCATGAAGTTGCCCTAGTCCTTGTCGAAATTCATCAAGGGGCTTGTGACAGTTACGTTAGAGCTCGAGCGCTGATCCACAAGCTATTAAAGACATACTATTATTGGCCTACTATGATGAAAGAAAATATAAAATTTGTCAAAAAATGTGATAAATGTCAGAAGCACGCCAATTTGCATCATGCACCAGTTAGATTCCTTCATTCCGTCGTGAAGTCTAGGCCATTCAACCAATGAGCCAGTCTATAAATAATGTTTCTATTCGTTAGAGTAAACTATTTAATAAAGTGAGTAGAGATCGAAGCCATCTCCATTTAGACTTAAAGACATGGAAGCCATATTAGCTTCTTCATTTTATTTTATTTTTAAATTTAGAAATTGACTTTAGAAAATTAAGTACTTGACTTTTTATCCATAATGTAAAATCTTAGTTATAGGTGAAATAAAGTAAGCAGTTACCATTTTAGCGACATTACGTCGTGACAGTTAGGGGTGTACGCGAGTTGAATTGGACTGAGTTTGACATAACCCGTTACATAATCCGTTCAAATTTCAATGGATTAGGTCCGTCATCTAACCCATAATTTCATTGTCAGAACCGACCTGAATCGACCCGTTCGTTAATGAGTTGGGTTGGGTTTGTGGATTGTGTTTCAAATAAAAAATACATTTGTTATGATCCTTTTTATCGATTTTATAAAAATGTAACACAACTCAATACAATCTTATTCATTTATAACACTCAAATTCAATGAAACACATCATATAATATCTAATAAACTTTATCAAGACGATATAACACTTTATAATAGTATAAAATTCAATAAAACGTGTTATTTCCACAAAATAAATAAGTTAGAAATGATACATAAGAAAATAAGAAATAATATTTAATCTTAAAATTACTTAAACTCATTGGTTTATTAGTATTATTGGTGGAGAATATTTTTTATTTTAAAAACTTATAATTATTAGTGAGATATTAATTTTGTATTTTTATTTAAAATAATAATAAAAATAATAAAAATTACTAAAATCACATTAATGCGTTGGGTCAACGGATTCGCGAGTTGCAAAACTCAAACTCGATATCCGAACCAAAATTATACGAGTTGTTATGAGTTGGGTTGAATATATCCGTAAATAAATGAGTTCAGATAATTTATGGATTATATTGATTTGAGTCAACAGATTCGTGAGTCGACCCGCATCTATGAACTACTCTAATAAGAATCATCTTCAATAAACAACATTAAAGCTTCAAGATGACACTCTTTATATTTCTCATGTATTTTATTTGTAATAATCAAACATATACTACTTGATAATAGGTCACACCCGTGGTAATTATATTTAATCAATATTAACAAGAAAATACTTTGTTGACCGACACACACCCTCAAGTCTTGTTTTCTTCATCAACCATGTTTTGTTTGTCGAATTTCTCCATTTATTTTTATTGAAATTTTTAGCAAGAGTTCTGAAATATGTTCCTTTCACAAAATTATTCCCCCTCATGAAATGAGAGATTCTCAACTCCAACTTTATCCCTCTTATTCATTGAATCATACTTTTATATAGCAAATTTATTCTTTACGGTTCTTGTGCTTTATATTCGTTTCATAATACAGGCAAGAGGTTCTGCAAAAATAAAAACAAAGAACTATGGGAACCGCTTCCGTAAGTGGCGCCTTTCCTTGCATGCATGCGTAACAAGAGTCGGTGTTTGCAGCTTCGATTCATGGGATAGCGCCAACTCAGGTAGCTCCTGATGACACGTGGTGCGGAATATCGATCTTTATTCGTCTTTACGTGAAAAAAACAAGCTCATACAAAGTGCTCATCAGTTCCGATCTGAATAGAGTTGTGACCTTGATTAGTATTTATTGTTTCTCCGGTTATTCATTTAAATTTAAATGTTTGCTTTTTTAATTGAGAAAAGATATTCTTATAACCAATTTTTACATTTACATAATATTTTATTGTTACTAATACGGTAAAATATTATAATAATATTAATTTTTTGTTTTTATATTTTTTTTATTAAAAGTATCAATATAAAATTGTGTGTTTTAATCATCTTTATAATTTAATTAATTTATATTATATTAATTAACTTTGATAATTTTTTAATATATGAACGTTATTAATCAATTTCATAATTTTATTAATTATTTTTTTATTTTTTATTAATTAACTTTAATTTATTATTAAAAACTATTTTTAATATTTGGACGTTTATTAACCAATCTCATCATTTCATTAATTTTTTTTATTTATTTTAGTAATCATCTTTATTTAATATAAAAAAATTACTATTCATACACTGTACACAGTACTATTCATACATATGCATATTGTTCGCATGACATAATTCACGCAATATTTATGTATTGTTCACTGTGTATGACATTGTTCATTGTATTTATGAACCTAACATTCTCTATAGTGTATAGTGTAAGCATAACATTGTTGATTTATGAATGACAACAGACAAAGTTTGGGTATGGTACTATAGTACCCGTCCCTATTCCTGCATTTGAAACAAATCCCCATGCCCGAGCCCATATCCGTTTGGATACTGACATTGGCACCCGTACCCATTATCCTCGTTTAATATAAAGATAAATATATCAAGTATAAAATATCATATTATGTTAAGTTTTTAAAAACATTAAAAAAAATTTAAAAAAATTTACTGTTGAATTATAAAATAAATTATCACTTATATTAAAAATGTAGTAGTTGAAAATTGATGTATTTTTAAAAATTGATAGATATTTATTTTTATATAATAATATAAATTAAAATATATAAATATATATTGTACGGGTATGAGACAGAGTGAGTACTGTGTCCATACCCGCACTCATCCCCGCTTATTTAAATGGATAATTACCCGAGCCCGTATCCATTTTTGCGGATTTTTATCCTATCCGTTGTGAGTATTTTTGTGGTACCCACTCGGGATGAGGCAAATTATCATCCTATTTCTATTTGACCTTAATAAAGATAACACAAAATTTAATCAGAATTTCAGATAGCAAGGCTTTGAACCAGTTATTCCTTCTGATTAGATTGATGTTTCCTTACACGCACTCTTTAATGGTTCTTCGCTTACATCTATCGCCTAACACTATTTATGGCCACGTGCTTTTCTTGTCTCATGAATTTATTGTGAGAGAAACTCTAACTCCCACTTTGAGACGACACCATCTCAAAATTCACATAGGTGAATTTCATATTGTATCTACTTTATTTGAGATACATATTCTCAACATTGAAATTTATTAAGAGTTTGAAAAAACTCAACCCTCCAAATGCAATAGTCAACATTATTACATAATATTGTATAAATATCCAAATCAACGGTTTGTTGTTACTCATTGAATCTAAGGTTAATGTTTTCTTAATGTTAGATTGATTTGCTCCAATTGTTGGAACTTTTACTTAAGGATTTTCAATCTCATACCTCTCGTGATAGTCTTTACTAAATCTCTAGCCAATGGTTTAGTAAATGGATCAACTAAATTATAGCTTGAACGTATAGATGTGAGTGAAATAATTTCATCATTAATCAATTTTATCATGAAGGAATATCTAAGACCTAGCCTAGACTTTCCATTATATATTTCATTGTTTGATCTAGCTAAAGTTGTCTGACTACCACAATATATCAACACCTTTGAAACACCGCCTTTAGCCAGTAGAACATTCAACAAAAGGTCCGTTAAAAATCCAGCTTCTTGACCAGCGGAAGTAAGAGGCACGAACTCTGATTCCATGGTTGAGAGAGTGATGCACGTTTGTTTCTTACTCTTCTAAGAAATTGCACCATAAATAGTGTAAATATCCACCCAATTATAGATTTATAATCTCTAACACTTGATATCCAACTCACATCGGTATATACTTCTAATATGGCAGGAAATTTACCATAATGGAGGCCCATATTTTAAGTTTTCAAAAGATAGCCGAAAATCTTTGTGATGGCCTTCCAATGCTCACCATTTGGATTTCTATTAAATTTACTCATTTTACTAACTGAAAATTCTATGTGGGGTATAATATATTGCATCAAATAGATTAAACAACCAATTTCACTTGCATATTTCAATTGAGCCACTGCTCTTCCATCATTATTTTGAAGCTTGACACTAGGACCAAATATAGTATTAACTTTCTCGAAACATAAGTGTTTTAACTTATCAAGCACTTTTTTAACATAACATGTATGAATAAGTTCATAACTCCTAGTGTTAACTAGTCCAAGATCTTTCATCTTGAATGTGGAAGTTAGAAATATCTTTATTTCTAAAATTCATTTCACCTCGTTTCTAATGACCAAAATATCTTCAACATAGAAAAAAAAAGGTGTACAAACATTTGTCACAAGAATTATAAACAAATCCATTTGAAAGTATGACATAGTAAAAGTTTTGATGTCATTTTTTTAGTGCTTGTTTTAGTCCATATAAGGATTTTACAAGTTTGCACACATTTTGTTCATCACCAGGAAGCATATAAGCTTCCTATATATCCATGTAAATCTTCTCATTGAGATCTCTATTTAGGAAGGAAGTTTTGACATTGATGAACTATAAAGTCATGCAAAGAAGCTATTGCAAACAATACTATAATTGTCGTTGTCCTTGTTACCAATGCATTTGTACTGAAATAATCAACACATTTCTTTTGTCTAAAACTCTTGGCTACTAACCTAGCCTTGTATGTGTTTAGTGTAACATCACTATGATAATTCCTTCTAAACACCCACTTGCATCCAATGGGCCTTGACCCCCTAGGTAGATTGACAAGATCTCAAGTGTGGTTCAATATTATTGAATCCATTTCGTCTTGGATAACATCCTTCCAAAAGAAGGAGTCCCTTGAAAATACTGCTTCCTTATAAGTCTTAGGATCATCTTCCATTTAAATAATAATAGGAATCTTACGATCAAAATTCTCACTATTTCCTTTTACTAAATAAAAATAAATAAGTTGATAATAGATTTCTTTTTGGTCTTAGATCCTTAGTCTTTTGAACTCCATTTCTTATCCTAAACTTGGGTTATGTTTAAACAATGCGTGGATAACCTTCCTCACGAGGTTCTTCATTTGTTGGAATCTCATATTCCTTATTCTTCGTGATAAGGCTCTAAAAGAATTCCACATCTAGGGATTCAATAATTATATTAGGTTCCAAATTCAAAAGTCTATAAGCTTTATTATTAGGTTCATAGCCTACAAAATCACATTTGATCCATCGAGGACTCAACTTAGTCCTTTTAGGATCCATGTTCTTATAATAAGCTACACAACCTCACACTCTAAAATATTTGATATTTAGTACTCTACCTTTCCATACCTCATATGGAGAAATACCGATTTTCTTCAAAGGAATTATATTCATTATATGACAAGTAGATAGAAAAGTTTCATCCCATAAATCAAATAAAAATTCATAATGCATTACTATGTCATTTATCATTTCTAGATATGTCCTATTTTTCTTTCGGCTAGACCACTTTGTTGTGGTGTATGAGATGAAAAACATTCATGTATAATACCATCTTCTTCAGAATATGCATCATATTAGTAGAAAAATGTCCGCCGCCCCTATCACTACTAAGGACTTTAATACTTCTACTTAATTGATTTTCTACTTCCACTTTAAATTTTTGAAAATATTTTAAAGACATCATCTTTATGCTTTAAAAGATATACATGTGTGAATCTAGAGAAATAATCAATAAAAGAAATGAAATAATTATTTCTCCCACGAGTTAACATGCCATTAAATCCACGTAAATCCGAATGCACAAGATCAAGAAAGTTGATATTTATTTCTACACCATGAAAAGGTTTCTTAATCGTTTTCGATTTAACACTTATTTCACATTTTTTGAAATTATTAAAATCATATGAAATTAAACTAGATTTAATTAATCTTTCCATAATGCTAATACCAATATGAACATATCTATTATGCCATAATAACATATTCAACCATATAAACAGAAATTGAAACTTTATTAATAATGTTGTAAATAGTACAAAGCTTAAACATTCCCTTAGCGAACTAACCTTTTCTCATAAATACACCATTATGATTCAAATTTAATTTGCCCGATTCATTCACAAATTTAATACTTGGTTTTCCCAAAAGATCCCCACTAACAAGGTTCCTATTGATGTCAAGAACATGAAGTATGTAACACCCCTGAATTATTTTAATATTTTAATTAAATATTAGGATATTTGATTTTTGCATGCGACATGATTTATTTTGATTAATTATGTTAATTTTAGTGATTTGGATGTTATAAGGGTATTTTGATAATTTAATAATTACTGAAATAGTTGAGTTGAGAGCGTGAGATTAAAAAAAATAGAATTGTTGGTGATAATTAGTTAATTTTAAAATGATTAATAATAATAGAAATAATTAGAGTTTTAGCATTTAATTTTAATGTTTTAATTAAATATTTATTTAATTAAAATATTTTTAAAATAATTATTTAATTAAGATTATTTTATTAATAATAAAAAGAAACAATTTTTTTAAATGTTAGGAATGTTACCGATATCTTTTGGAGGGTGTGGGAGTAAGTAGGGGTGAAATATTAAGATGAGATTAATTGGGACTATATATTTTAATATGAGGTTTCCCTAACCCAATTTGTCACGAATCCTACGGTAATATCTCATAAGTGTTAAAAATGTGAAATTGTTGTTATATATGTATGGTTGTTATGGTTTTTGGTATGGATCGTTGATACGATATGACCATAATATTTGGTATTGATGCATGAAATGCCTAAGCAATTAAGGTTTGAGAAAAACCTTATTGGCAACAATCGACGGATTTTGTTATTTTGTATGAGTTGCTATGAGAACCAAAGGGGATTTCGAAAACTAAAGTGCTATTGTTCGTAGGTTTAACAATTCTTTTTGTTGATTGTGATACTCTTACTATGAAATTGTACGTATTTTGTTGTTGATCATATTTTAGAGTTTTGAGATTTTGTCTCTAATTTTGAGCGACCCTATTTTGATCGTGTTTTCCAAATTTTTGCAGAAATCTTACGACGTGTATTCCCAATTTCCAAAACCTTTACAATGGCTACACCTTTATTCATATTTTATGATCTTCCATTTATATCCACTTTAAAGGTTTGAAGAGAGTTAATGAGTTCATCAACTTTCAAAGTGCATAAATCTTAAGCTTCTTGAATATTTGTTACCTTAATGTTAAATCTCATAGGCAAGGATCTAAGATTTTTTTTTACCAGCTTCTCTTCTGATATCTTCTCTCCCAAGGAGAATTAATTATTGGCTATATCACGAAGACAAATGTTGAAATCAGATATGGACTCATCTTCCATCATTCTCATATTTTCAAACTTATTTGTGAGGAGCTGCAACCTTGACATCCACACTTTGGATGTGCCTTCATGAGCAGTCTTGAGAGTCTCATAAGCCTCTTTATCTTCATTACATGTGCTGATAAGTATGCATATCTTCTTATCAACACCATTGAATATGGAATTCAAGGCTTTGTCATTAGAAAGAGCTTCATCATCTTCATCGTTGGACCAATAAGCTTAAGGCTTTAACTTTATGTATCATCTTGAGAAGTAATCACAAGATGTTTCCAACCTTTAATAACATCCTTCCAAGTTTTTTTATCAATGGATTTAAGAAAGGCATCCATCCTAGCTTTCTAATAATCATAATTGGTGTCATCCAAAATAGGTGGTCTATCGGCATACCCTCCATCCTTTGTGTTGTCCATATGAACAAAAAATATCCTCCTTAGAGCTCACCCGAACAAAATTGGATGCTTGCTCTGATGCCAATTGAAATTCTATTCCTCAGGTGACAGATGTTGGACCAGATATATGGGGCAACTTGTCTAACTTGTTAAACCAGATTTATCACATAATGACAACAATATTAAATTAAAAGAAAAACATTAATGAACAAAAAAGGATTGTTAAGCTATTTCAATGCAAATAACACCTACGTATGAGGAACACTCTATCCAAGAAAGGAAATCTACACTTTAATAAAATTAGTACAAAATTTCTTAGATGAACAATCCCCTTGCTCAATGCTCCTCTTCTTAATTATACTCTTTGTGTATTTATATTTAGAACTCCCCTTAAATATGAGAACCCCATCTACTTTCTCTCAATCACAAACCCTAGTGATCAACAACAATAATCATAATGATTCAATGTTGAATGTACAACTCAGCTAAACAAACCAACAACTACGCCTTATGATATGAGTGAAGCAATAACATGGTGTACAAGAAACAGAAACAAATACTCAAACGATAAACCCTAACACACGAATCTTCAATACATGCACACACCCTCAAACATGAGGAATACGTCTCCTTAAATAGAAATGCAATTATGGGGTTTTCTCCTTTGGATATTAGCTGTGATCTCGTCCAGGATAGTATCAGATATTATTGGGTTTGATTTGTTCCATAAAAACTTCGAACAATAGATATGATTTTTTAATTAAAATTAAAATTAAAATTGATTTGATCTTCAAACAGCTGTCAAACAAATCATGTCACACATTTATAAAAAATAGCAACAAATCTTGTTGTACAACGCAGTAGAAATACACGCCAAAACAGCAACAACCTTGTCCTATAGACAATGGTCACATGCTAGGACATTTGTTTCCACATGTGTCCTTTCTTCATAAAAGAAGCTTGAACACTCCATGTTATTTTGTATAATGTAGCAAATCCAAAAGGAACAACAAAGACTTAAATTTTTCTGCATGATCTCTCCCCATCTTTATATATGCAAGGTCAATCGAACAGATCATATCAAAAGTAGGAAATAAGGACAAACCGACGGTCAAATTTCACCTTAGGAAGACTACACTTGAGTGTACTCAAATACATAGAAACTTGCGTCACGTCACTCCATACCTTTTCAGGTCACACGTCAAATAAAAACGATGAAATGTTTTAACGATAAGATTGCATTTGATGTTCGCATTCACTGTATCGAAAATAATAACATCGATTAACGACACCAAATCAAAATCAATCTCACTGGTTTAGAAAGCACAGTGATCGCACCCTTGATCCACAATGTCGTATCAACGTAGTGCATCGAAAACTCAATTTCACCGTAGTTTCCGCATTTATCATCATTTCTGAATCTGTAATATATATATATATATATATATATATATATATATATATATATATATATATATATATATATATATGACCAAACCTTTCACATTCATGACATGGAACTTCTTTGTCTCTATTAGGTTTGTCATCATCTCTATTCTTGCTCCAGCGTACTGATTTTTGACACTTTGTCTTGAACATTTGTCTTCCATCTTCTGTCTAGTCTTCTCAATACTTTGTCAAATTTTCTTCCAATAAAAGCTATATCATCTGATAGATTTTCTTCAGTATCCTTCTCACCTTGATCTTCTATTTCTTGAGAGTTGAATACAATGGCTACACCTTTATTCATATTTTATGATCTTCCATTTATATCCACTTCAAAGGTTTGAAGAGAGTCAATGAGTTCATCAACTTTCAAAGTGCTTAAATCTTAAGCTTCTTGAATATTTGTTACCTTAATGTCAAATCTCATAGGCAAGGATCTAAGGATTGTTTTACCAACTTCTCTTCTGATATCTTCTCTCCCAAGGAAAATTAATTATTGGCTATATCACGAAGACAAATGTCGAAATCAGATATGGACTCATCTTCCATCATTCTCATATTTTCAAACTTATTTGTGAGGAGTTGCAGCCTTGACATACACACTTGGATGTACCTTCATGAGCAGTCTTGAGAGTCTCCCAAGCCTCTTTATCTTCATTACATGTGTTGATAAGTATGCATATCTTCTTATCAACACCATTGAATATGGAATTCAAGGCTTTGTCATTAGAAAGAGCTTCTTCATCTTCATCTTTGGACCAATAAGCTTAAGGCTTTAAACTTTATGTATCATCTTGAGAAGTAATCACATGATGTTTCCAACCTTTAATCACACCCTTCCAAGTTTTTTTTTATCTATGGATTTAAGAAAGACATCCATCATAGCTTTCTAATAATCATAATTGGTGTCATCCAAAATAGGTGGTCTATCGGCATACCCTCCATCCTTTGTGTTGTCCATATGAACAAAAAATATCCTCCTTGGAGCTCACCCGAACAAAATTGGATGCTTGCTCTGATGCCAATTGAAATTCTATTCCTCAGGTGACAGATGTTGGACCAGATATATGGGGCAACTTGTCTAACTTGTTAAACCAGATTTATCACATAATGACAACAATATTAAATTGAAAGAAAAACATTAATGAACAAAAAAGGATTGTTAAGCTAGTTCAATGCAAATAACACCTACGTATGAGGAACACTCTATCCAAGAAAGGAAATCTACACTTTAATAAAATTAGTACAAAATTTCTTAGATGAACAATCCCCTTGCTCAATGCTCTTCTTCTTAATTATACTCTTTGTGTATTTATATTTAGAACTCCCCTTAAATATGAGAACCCCATCTACTTTCTCTCAATCACAAACCCTAGTGATCAACAACAATAATCATAATGATTCAATGTTGAATGTACAACTCAGCTAAACAAACCAACAACTACGCCTTATGATATGAATGAAGCAATAACATGGTGTACAAGAAACATAAACAAATACTTAAACGATAAACCCTAACACACGAATCTTCAATACATGCACACACCCTCAAACATGAGGAATACGTCTCCTTAAATAGAAATGCAATTATGGGGTTTTCTCCTTTGGATATTATCTGTGATCTCGTCCAGGATAGTATCAGATATTATTGGGTTTGATTTGTTCCATAAAAACTTCGAACAATAGATATGATTTTTTAATTAAAATTAAAATTAAAATTGATTTGATCTTCAAACAGCTGTCAAACAAATCATGTCACACATTTATAAAAAATAGCAACAAGTCTTGTTGTACAACGCAGTAGAAATACACGCCAAAACAGCAACAACCTTGTCCTATAGACAATGGTCACATGCTAGGACATTTGTTTCCACATGTGTCCTTTCTTCATAAAAGCAGCTTGAACACTCCATGTTGTTTTGTATAATGTAGCCAATCCAAAAGGAACAACAGACACTTAAAATTTTCTGCATGATCTCTCCCCATCTTTATATATGCAAGGTCAATTGAACGGATCAGATCTAAAGTAGGAAATAAGGACAAACCGACGGTCAAATTTCACCTGAGGAAGACTACACTTGAGTGTACTCAAATACATAGAAACTTGCGTCACGTCACTCCATAGCTTTTCAGGTCACACGTCAAATAAAAACGATGAAATGTTTTAATGATTGGATTGCATTTGATGTTCGCATTCACCGTATTGAAAATAATAACATCGATTAACGACACCAAATTAGAATTGATCTCACTGGTTTAGAAAGCACGGTGATCACAACCTTGATCTACAATGTCATATCAACGTAGTGCATCGAAAACTCAATTTTACCATAGTCTCCGCAATTATCACCAGTTATGAATCTGTAATATATATATATATATATATATATATATATATATATATATATATATATATATATATATATATATATATATATATATATATATATATATATATATATATATATATATATATATATATATATATATATATATATATATATATATATATATAACAAAAGTTTAGTTGTTTATCGAAATAATTTATTAAATCAAATAAATATAGAAAGTTATAGAAGATAAAATAGAATAAATTTGTGTAAAAAACTATAGATAAGTTTGTTTTAACTTTTTTTTAAAAATAATTTTTATAATATTAAATATTTTGGTGTAAAAAAGATTACATAAATTTTTTATAAAAGTTTTAAATAAAAATTTAATATGAAAAGTTATTCTTAAAATATTACTTTTAATATTTTATCATTTCATCGAAACTTCTTTTTGAAATCAAAATTTCAATAAATCAAACTATTTAAAATAGTTTTTAATAAAAAATATTTTAAGATATAATTTTTTAAAAAATTGTGATTTTGATTATGTTTTGATCTTCAATAATATAGATCTATATTATAGAATGTTACGATTAGTCTTTTAATTTAGAAAAAACAAATTAAAAGAATTTATAATATTTTAAAAAATATTTTTTTAGAATTCATTTCCTAAAATAAAACGAAAAAATTAATTTTTTTCTAAGTTAAAACAAATTGATTATATATCTCACTCTCACACAATATGATAAGATAAGAAAAAACTTATATGGTTGTTGATGTAACAGAGGCTGAGGGACACTCAAGTGGTCTATGAATCTTACATAATGGATCTAGTTCATACTCATCTTAGCTTATTGTGAGTATAGCTAAATGTATTACGTTTAAAGTGATGCAGAGAAATATGTCTTGGATTTGTTCACAAGTGTATGACATCCCCACACCTTCGGTGAGAGAAGACTTGTGAGCTTATCTTTGTGACTTGAAGACTCAGATTGTTCAATCGTGGATATTATTGGGTCGTTTCAATGATATTTTAATATTTTTCGAACAACGAAAATACATCTTTTCTCACCCTACGACAGATAAGTTTGCGGCATGATAGGCAAATTTAATTTTCTCAATTTAGATTTCACTTGAAGGAAATTTGCAGAAGGTTAGATTGATGGATCTATTATGTAGATTGGCGTATGTGTTTCCTATAGGCCATAATGGAACAACTAATTTGATGCCATTTTAATCATTATCCCATTTTATTTCAAAGTTGTACTAGATTTGTGTCCAAAACGGGTATATCATCCAGGATTTAGGAAGCTCGGTGAATCCATAAGGCTTATCTGGAGATTGTGAAAACAACTTGGAATAAAGAAATTAGAAGTGTCTCTATATCTCTCAAGAATGTTAAATAAGACTTATTAGAAGTAATTCATATTTATTAGTTGTATTATTTTCTTAGCCCCTAAGTTTGTTAGAGTGTATTTTAGTATTTTATCCTATTCTAGTAACCCTAGTTTTAGCTTATAAATAGGGTGACAATTATTGTAACTTTTATCATGTTTCGTAGCCGTCATTCTCTTAATAGAATATTTCCGTTCATCATTTATTCTACCTTTGCACCAACAATTGGTATCTAGAGATCCGGTTCGAATTCATTGGGAAACACGGGAAACACGAGTGAACGTGAGGTCTTGTGTGTTTGATTTTGATTCTTAGATTCGTGTTGAATCTTGAACAAAATCTGATCAGAATTTTAATTCTGTGGGTTGGGAAACACTGTGTGAGAAATCTGAGTGTACTGTGCAAGGTAGAAAGATGAACGGAAACGGCAACATGAACACCAAACTTCCAGTATTTGACGGTAAAAACTGGAATCGTTGGATGATCCAAATGCGTGTACTGTTCGGTGCTCAAGATGTTCTAGATCTTGTCACTGATGGTTATGTTCCGGTAGCAGCAGATGCGACTGATGAACAGAAAAACGCGCAGAAGGAAGTAAGGAAGAAGGATCAGAAAGCATTGTTCTTCATTCATCAATGTGTTGATGTAAATGTGTTTGAGAAGATTGCAGATTCAACGACAGCAAAGGCTGCGTGGGACACACTGGTTAGATGTTATGGTGGTGACGCATCAGTGAAGAAGGTGAAGCTTCAGTCCTTGAGAAAGCAATATGAGAATCTCAACATGAAGAATAATGAGAAAGTTTCTGAATACATCTCCAGAGTGATTCTGATCATTAATGAGATGAAAGCGTGTGGAGAAACTCTTTCTGAAGAAACAATCATGGAGAAGGTATTGAGATCCCTTACCTCTCAATTTGATTACATTGTGGTAGCAATAGAACATTCCAAAGATTTGAGCACCATGAGAATTGAAGAGCTGCAGAGCAGTCTAGAAGCGCAAGAGTTGCGTTTGACTGAGAGAACTTCTGAAAGGGAAGTAGAGCAGCAGGCTCTGAAAGCAACTTCTGATAGGAGGTATCAGAAGCAGTCAGAAGCCAGGAGAAGATCTGATGGTGGTCAAAAGTCAGAAAGCTCAACCTCTGATAGGAAAAAGAATGTTCAGAAGGGAAAAGAGAAGTATGACAAGAAGAAGATCCAATGTTACTGTTGTAAGAAGTTTGGTCACTTTGCTAGAGACTGTTGGTCAAACAAGGAGAGAAAATCAGAAGAAGCAAATATAGCCAGAAGTTCTGATGACGAATTTGTGCTATTGATGGCCTCTAAATCTGATGATATGGATTTGATAGACTGGTGGTATATGGACACTGGCTGTTCAAATCATCTTACTGGAAACAAGAAATGGCTGGTTGACTTTGACTCTGAAAAGAGGACAAAGATCAGATGTGCTGATGACAAATATCTTAATGCAGAAGGTATGGGAAATGTCAGAGTGATTCTGAACAATAGGAAAACAGCATTGATTCAGAATGTGTGGTATGTACCTGGCATCAGAAGCAATCTGATGAGTGTGGGACAATTAATTGAGAAAGGTTTTTCAGTTACCATGAAGGACAATCTTCTGAAGCTGTATGACTGCAATCAGAAGTTGATTATGGAGTCAGAACAGGGAAGGAATAGAACATTCAAGGTGAATGTCAGAACTGCAGACTCAGAATGTCTTAGTGCAACAAGTGCTGAGAAGGAGAGTGAGTTGTGGCACAGAAGATTTGGTCATTTGAATTTTAGAAGCTTAAAACATCTGAATTCAAAGAAGTTGGTACATGGAATTCCTGCAATTAAGAAGCCTGAAAAGTCATGCAAAGTTTGCATGGAAGGAAAACAACCACGATTGCCATTTGCGTCAGAAACTGCTCCAAGAGCAAAACATGCCTTGGGAGTTGTACATTCTGATGTGTGTGGTCCATTTCCAGTAGCATCGATTGGAGGGAATAAATACTTTGTGTTATTTGTTGATGAATTCACAAGAATGACATGGGTATCCCTTATTAAGTTTAAACACGAGGTGTTTGATGAATTCAAGAAGTTCAGAATGAAGGTTGAGAATCAGAGTGGTCAGAAGTTGAAGATTCTTAGAACTGACGGTGGAGGTGAGTATAACTCCAAAGAGTTCCAGAAGTTCTGTGAGGAGAATGGAATTGAGCATGAGGTTACTGCTCCTTATACCCCTCAACACAATGGTCTTGCTGAAAGAAGAAACCGCACTTTGCTTGATATGGTGAGAAGCATGCTAAAGGAGAAGAAACTTCCTCAGAAGCTTTGGGGAGAAGTTGTTGCCACTGCAACGTATGTACTCAACCGATGTCCTACGAAGAAGTTGAAGGAAATAGTTCCAATACAGAAGTGGACTGGAGATAAGCAAAGTGTTAGTCATCTGAAGGTATTTGGTTCTGTTTGCTATAAACATGTTCCAGAAGCTAGAAGACAGAAGCTGGATGATAGAAGCAAAGTGATGATTCTGATAGGGTACCACAGTACAGGTGCATACAAGCTCTATTGTCCAGAAACCAATAAAATTGAATTCAGCAGAGATGTGATTGTGAAGGAATCAGAATTTTGGAATTGGGATAAGTCTCAATCTGATTCTGATGTTAGAACTTCTGAAGAAAGGTCAGAGTTAAGAATTTCTGAAGTTGGAGTAAACTCTGACGTTGATTCTGATTCTGATAGTGATTCTGACTCTGGAGAAGACTCAGAAGATGAAAGTGACTCTGATGATCCAGACTCTAATGACCCAGACTCTGATGGTAATCCAGATTCTGGTGGCAATTCAGACTCTGGAAATATGTCAGACCCTGAAGATGGTCAAAGCTCTGGAGGAAGTCAACCATCTGAAGCTAGAAACTCTGAAGCTCAAGACTCTGAACAAGTTCAGAGACCACAAAGAATCAGAAACATCCCCAGAAGATATGCAGAATTTGACATGCTGCAAGACACTGAAGTAGACTCTGAAGGAGAAGTTATTCAGTGTGCCATGTTAGTAGACTCTGAACCCATGAGTACAGAAGAGGCTCTTAAGCAGAAGCTCTGGCTGAAGGCCATGAAAGAAGAACTTGATGCTATAGAGAGAAACAAGACTTGGAAGCTGACAGAACTTCCAAAAGACAAGAAAGCAATCAGCGTCAGATGGGTTTTCAAGCAGAAGTTAAAGCCAGATGGTTCAATTGGCAAACATAAAGCAAGGTTGGTAGCCAGAGGATTTCTACAGAAAGCTGGACTGGATTACTCTGAAGTGTTTGCACCTGTAGCAAGACATGAAACAATCAGAATGGTGATTGCAATAGCTGCTAATAGGAATTGGCCTCTGATGCATTTAGATGTAAAATCTGCATTTCTGAACGGTCCATTAGAAGAAGAAGTTTACGTGTCACAACCTCCTGGGTTTGTGAAAAAGAATCAGGAAGGGATGGTGTACAAATTATACAAAGCTCTATATGGATTGAAACAAGCGCCCAGAGCTTGGAATCAGAAGATTGATTCATTTTTCAAGAAGCAAGGCTTTCAGAAATGTGAGATGGAGTACGGTGTCTATGTTCAGCATACTTCTGAAGGAAATATGACTCTGGTATGTTTATATGTTGATGATATACTGCTGACTGGAAGTTCTGAACAGGAGATAGCCAAGTTCAAGAAAGTTCTGATGAATGAATTCGAAATGACTGATCTAGGCAAAATGACATACTTTCTAGGGATGGAGTTCAGATACTCTGAGAAAGGTATTATTTTGCATCAGCTCAAGTATGAATTAGAACTTCTGAAGAGATTTGAACTGAAGAATTGTAAGATTGCTGTCACACCTTCTGATACAAATCAGAAACTGGATTCTGACTCTGATGGAAAGGATGTGGACACTACAACCTTCAAACAGTTGGTTGGTTCTCTGAGGTATTTGTGCAATACCAGACCTGATATTTGCTATTCAGTTGGGATGGTTAGTAGGTTCATGAGTAAACCTAAGTGGTCCCATTACCAAGCTGCTGTCAGGATTCTGAGGTATATCAAGGGAACTCTGAAGTATGGAGTATTATTTCCTTCTGGAAGAAAGGATGAGTCAGAACTTCTGAGTTATTCAGATTCTGATTGGTGTGGAGACAGAGTTGACAGAAGAAGTACGTTTGGGTACTTATTCAAATTTCTAGGAGGTCCCATTTCTTGGTGTTCCAAGAAGCAACCTGTTGTGGCGTTGTCAACTTGTGAAGCTGAATATATTGCAGGTGCTGTTACTGCATGCCAAGCTGTGTGGATTATGAATCTATTGTAGGATCTGAAGATTAAAGTAAACAAACCTCTGAAGCTGATGATTGACAACAAGTCTGCAATCAATCTTGCCAGAAATCCAGTGTTGCATGGGAGAAGCAAGCACATTGAGACCAAGTATCATTTTCTGAGACATCGAGTTCAGAGGGGAGTGTTAGAAGTTGTACACTGCAGCACTCAGAAACAGTTGGCAGATGTTCTGACGAAAGCTATCAAGACTGATCAATTTCTCAGATTAAGGGATGGAATTGGTATTTCAAGTTTTGATGGAATATGAATTAAGGGATGGTATTAGAAGTAATTCATATTTATTAGTTGTACTATTTTCTTAGCCCCTAAGTTTGTTAGAGGGTATTTTAGTATTTTATCCTATTCTAGTAACCCTAGTTTTAGCTTATAAATAGGGTGACAATCATTGTAACTTTTATCATGTTTCGTAGCCGTCATTCTCTTAATAGAATATTTCCGTTCATCATTTATTCTACCTTTGCACCAACAAGACTCACTTTTTTTAATAATTTTTTTTATGATATAATATATATATATATATATATATATATATATATATATATATATATATATATATATATATATATATATATATATATATATATATATATATATATATATATATATATATATATATATATATATATATATATATATATATATATATATATATATATATATATATATGAAAAAGGAATACAAATAAAGGATCAAATTAGAACAGGTTGATTTAACTTCACTTCATTTCCTTCAAGAATATGAGGATGATATCTTGTAGGAAGAAACCTTTTGGTACCAAAACTCTTGAGAGTCGTTGGTTAGAATGGGTATTTGTGGATCTATATGCTTGCAGATATGAAACTGCTGATTCGAATGGTGACAACCTTCTTGGTATTTTGATGACGACTACACTAATGATTGTTGAAGTTATGGTGATATCTTTCACACTCTTTAATGATGGTGATTAACTTAAAGATATTTATAGCCTCATCAAGTAGAAAAGTCAAGGTTCTAATGGAGTTCTTATATAATCGTTATATCTAGCAAATGAACTTGAAAGCTTCAGAGTGGTGAAAGAGAGAAAGCGTGAAAGCTTACCTAGTCGTGTCTGTCTAAGTGTCTAAAGTCTTTCGAAAATAGGAAAGTAACTTCCAAGATACTAAGGAAAATCAGACACACATGCACACGTGCACACGCACGCGCACACACACGCACACACATACACACACGCAAACACACGCACACACGCACACACCCACACACACATGCACACGCACGCGCGCGCACACACACATGTGCGCATGCACGCACGCACATACGCACCCTCATACACATACACGCATACACGCACAGACTCACGCATGCACCCTCATGCACACACACACACACACACACATACTCACGCACTCCCAGGCACACACACACACACTCATGCACACACACACCCACACACATGTGCTAAATACTTTTAAATGCCTCTTTTTACTTGACAAAATAACCTAAAATATTTTTAGAGCCTAGCCAACTGATTAAAAGAGTGTCTGATTGGTTGGAAGTAATTTTCCAACTAAAGAATTGGTTAGACAAATGACCTTATCGATTAGGACTTGCTTAGTTGAGTATATAATCGATTGGGATAGTCTCTTAAGGATTGGTAACGACTATATATCAAAACATTTCATTTGCGACCTTAACAATCGTTTATTTGGGCTGACTAATGGATTATCCTAATCGATTATCCCATTAATTCGGCCCATTGGTTGTTTCTTTTTTGAGTCATATTTTCTCCTATATAAAGGATGCTTCTCCTCATTCGAAATAACATAATAATTTAGAGTTTTCTGTATTCTTTGCATTTTATCACTCTCTTCTCTCATTAAATAGTTTCTTTCACTAAAGTTTCCTTACTTCCTTGTGAGGACAATGTTGTAATGGTGTCGTGCCACTATTTTATTTCAAGAGTGTGATACTCTTGAAGAATCAAGTTTGGTTCTTGAGATCAAAAATTTAAAAGTTCTGCTAGGTTATAGAATTAGCCTGCAAAAGTTATGTTTGATTATTGAGATTGACTACTGAAATCTCTAATTGGTTTGTGAGTTCATCTAGTGGAAAAGTTATTTTTTGGTTAGAGGGATAAGCTATTGTAAAATCTTCCGATTCACTTATAATGAAGGTTTGTGGTCATAACGTGAAAAATATCAAGATTATTAGTAAAACTTTCAAAATTATCTCTTAGGGACAAGAGTAGGCCAATATTCAGCTAAACCTATATAAATATTTGTGCTATCTTTGTAACCATATCTCTTTAATTTCAATTTATTTTATTTCTTGTTTGATATTCTTTCTTCTTCCTTTGACTTTGTTCTTTTGACAATAACACAAATCGATGTATTAAGTGATAAAACTTTAAAATTAATCATGAACTTTAAATATGATAATTCACCCCCTCTCTTTTGCTTGAAGTCACATGTCCAACTAGTGGTATAAAAAGACTAACTCTTGTTAGAATACTAATCGTCCCAAGAGGGTATGACTTCGAGCTATTTACTAAACACACTCATATTCATTAATGGAGAAGTATATAGTTTGTGGAAAGAGAAGATGAAGTTCTTCATTGAAGGGATGGATCGAGGTATTTAGAACATTGTGAAGGAAGGCCCATTGGTTCCCACACACGAAGTCGATGGTGTTATAGTGAACAAATTTGAAAAGGATTGGACCAAGATGATTAAGAAAATGTGCTACATATTTTTAAGATGAAAACTATCATCGTTGCCGCTTTCGGTCTTGATGAGAACTAAGAAGGTATAGAGGGCAAGGTTGGGCACATTAACTTGAAAGTATTAACTTTTCATAATGAAACCTAAAGAGAACATAAATCAAATGAAAACATGGTTTACCCATATCGTGAGTGTCACGTATGGAAAATTAGAGAATCGCCATCATTCTTTATTCATTTCTAAGGAATATGGAAATAATGATAAAATCTAATGTTAATGTGAGACACTAGGGTTTGGGAGTCGGTTAGGCAAGAGGAAGGTGTTAGCAACCCCTTACTTCCATTGTACTCAATGGGATCCTCCTATAATTCTAGGGTTACTAGGTTTTTCTAAGGATATTTGCTTATATATTTACTCTTGCTTAGTTACTTATTATAGGGAATAATTTTTTTATTAAGAGAAAATTTTGAATAAAATAGGGACAAAGAAAATGATTTTGGTTATTATACTCGCTAGGGGTGTTACAACTCTATGTCTATGTACCCTCAATTTTATTGAAAGATCATAACACCTTAGTTTATCTAGAAAATATTTGTTTGTTTGTTAGTTTTAGATTACTGAAAGTTCACAATGCATTGGGAGAGGAAGAATGTTTGTTTTGAAAATGCCTCAATGCACAAGGACAGAGGACTTAAGATTTGAATATGTTGAATTAATTTTAATTGATTTGTTGATTGCAAAATCTAATGATTAATTTGATTTAGAAATTAAATTAAATGTTATATATAAAATAGAATAATGGAATGAATTAAAAGAAAAAAAAGATTAATGTTATATTTTTAATTAAGTTAATTCTAATTTTAATTGAACTAATTATTTTAGACTAACCAAAACTCTAACATTATCCTATTCTTAATCCTTATATCAATTGGCCTACAATTATCCTAATTAATTAACTATTTAATTATATATATTTTTTTATTTAAAAGAATTATAATGGTCTAATTATTAATATAACTAACTAATTATATTTTTTATTATTATATTATTATTTGTATTATGTTAATAAACTAATTAACTAATCCTAATTAATCCTAATTTCTCTATTAATAATAATTCTAATTAATAAATAAAAAACAATTAAATAAGAAAATAAAAAGAAATCCTAAGGGGGTGCATATTTAACTATACCGGTAATGGGCCAATGGTTAGGGCAAAGTTGTCTCCTTGCAATATTTAATCAGCAAGAGTCGAACTCTGTCGTGCCAGATCATACAGAGCTCTACCCAAACTGATGTGCAGAAATCTCACTTTTCACTTGCTCTGCTTGATTCTCACTTTCTCTTTTCTATGTGTTTTTTTTTAATGTGTGAACTTCTTTCTTTTTCCCTTAAAGTTCCCTTTAGTACTGAGTTCATCAAGGGTTTTGTCATTATGAGAAATAGAAGGCGTGTTTCATCTAAGCTCTTTTCCATGCCGACACACTATCTAATACCTGTTCCAGTTCTTCAAGTGAAAGAGAGAAGATTTTTAATAAAAACTCTCATGTCACTACGAGAAATAGAAGAAGTGTTTCATCTAAAGTTATTTGTCATTATTGTGGAGATAAGGGTCACATTAGGCCTCTTTGTCATGTTAGGAACATTCAATTTCCCAATGGTAAAATGACATGGATACCTAAATGTAACTCAACTAATCCCCAAAGATCCAACTAAGATTGGGTACCTAGTTTTATCTATTGTTGTTTTGTGCAAAAGTGTCTAGGAATCTTAATGGATTCTCAAGACAAGTAAATGAAGATGTATCTCATCATTTTTTTTATCATATTGTATTCTTTTTGCTGTATTAGTTTTGTTATTTTCTAACATTACTTGTGCAGAAAGTTTAATCCTAGATCATTGTAATCGGTATGATCGTTTCATTATGCTTTATCTTCGTGTAGTTGAACTCTACCCATATCATTCGCTATTGTCTATGTTGCATTTAGATCATTCAAGACTATTTCTCATTTGCATAAAAACTATTTCTTACATGCATTAAAGTTATTCTGTATATGAATTAAATTAAATTTTCATTTTCTTTTTCATTAAACTCTCCTTGTATCAAACGATTTTTGCATTAATTTTTTTAAGCATAAGCAAAGCATATTATTTTAGATCTAACTTACATTGATGATATTATATTTGGCACCACTAACGAATTTCTTTGTCAAGATTTTGCTAGTTTGACGCGGGGAGTTTGAGATGTCACTTATGGGAGAGTTAACATACTTCTTAGGATTGAAAATCAAGCAAGGTGAAGAAGTGACTTTCATAAGTCAAACAAAGTATTGTCTAGATCTTCTCAAGAAGTTCAAGATTAAAGAATCAAAGACTATCTTAATTCCGATGGCTTCAAATATGCTTATAGACAAAGATGAAAGAAGAGTGAATTTTTACATAACAAGGTACTAAGGTATAATCGGATCCTTACTCTATTTAGCCACAAGTAGGCTTGACATCATGTTTAATGTGTGCATTTGTGCTAAATGTCAAGCATCACCTAAGGATTCCCACTTTAAGATCGTTAAACGTATTTTGAGGTATCTTAACGGAACCTCCAATCATAGTCTTTGGTATCCAAAGGGAAGTGTCTATCGCTTAGTAGGATATTCTGATTTTGATTTCATGGGGTGCAAGTCGGATAGGAAGAGTACTAGTGGTACTTGCCACTTGTTTGGAAGCTGCTTAGTTTCTTGGCATAGTAAGAAACAATATAGTGTTGCTCTTTCTACCGCCAAGGTTGAATATGTAACTACCGGTAGTTGTTATGTAAGGCTCTTATGGATTAAGCGACAATTATGATCTACGATTTACAACTTAGTTGTGTTCCAATTAAGTGAGATAGAACTAGTGTTATAAGTCTTACTACGAATACAGTACTACACTCACTGACTAAACACATGGAGATCTGACACGATTTCCTAAGAGATCATGTGGAGAAAGGATTCTTTATTTTTTTAGTATGTTGACAAGGCCATCTTGCTGACATTTTTACAAAATTGTTGTCTTCGGAATCCTTCCACAAAATATGTAGGGACTTGGGAGTCTTAGACTCATCTTGCCTTAAGTAGAATGAGGTTTTGGTTTTTAGTTTCATTTGCTATATATTTTGATTTCACTAACACTTTATCATAGAAAATCGTAGCTTCTACCAACTATAATGGTATGTTTCTAACCCTTGTATCATTCTATGTGTTTTGTGCTAGAGTTATGCATTGGTTTTTTTTCATATCTCACTAATTGATCTCTAGCTTATGTATTTGATTGTTCTTACTTGCATTTAAGTCTATTAAATGTGTATTGATAACTATGTAGATTACAATGTTTGATTACTTGTTCAAGCATTATTTATGATTATTAATGCATACCTTGATTTACAAATTTGATCACATAATTGTTAGTTGTTGAACGTTTGTATTGCACACCTATTTGCATTATGTTGCTTGTGACATGTTTATCTTTGTTGAATATGTGATCATAATTGTTGTATATACTTATTATGTGTTTAGCTCATATGTTATTTAGAATTATATGTTTGTGGTTGTTTCCTTGGTTTTAGACGGATTTCGAACTATCTCTTTTCGATGTTGTCAAAGGGGGATAAGTTGTAATGGGTATAGAATTGTGTTATGACTTTTTATGTTGTGAGTTGTTTGTGTGCAATGTTTCAGGGGGAGTTACACATATACTCAAATGTCGATTCAGTTCCAAGTGAAATCTTGCCAAGCATAAAAAGGGGGAGATTATAGTTGCATGTATCTACTATCCAGTTATTTTGTTGCTTGTCTTATCACTTTCATCTGTATTTTATTTTTATTCATTGAGTCTCCTTCATGATTTCATTTTTCATATTTAGCATGCATAAAACATTGGTTAGATTCGATCTTGATCTAAAGGCTCTTTGATCAATAGCATATGATAGTGAAATGAAATCACCTTGTGTTTTTTAGCAAAATTTAATTCAAGGTAAAATCTCAAAATGCTTTCGAAGACGTGAAAGTTTGAGATTTTACAAGATTGATTCGAATCAGACAGTTTTATATTGAATTGTTTATTCTTATCAAATTGCACAGTAGCTCAACTCATCAATTTGATCCTGATCAGATTTTCACTTGATCCTGATCATTTTCTTGGGAATAGATTTTGTCTGATTTTGATTCGAATCAAATTTTGTACATGATTCTAATCAATTTAATATTTCACAAATCATGTTTGATTTTATTTTATTTGATTCGAATCAAACTTTCAATATTATCTGAATCAAATTATTTTGCCTAAAAATTTTGTCAGTTATGAGCAATTTATGATTCGAATAACTTTTTGTTCTTGATTTGAATCAAAAGGCATCAACTGGAATATTTTTAAAAAATTAGGTATTTCTTTCATTTCACCTCATTTTTGCTCATTTGATTCAAATCATATTTTTCTTTATTCAAATCTAACTACCTATTTTCAACCATTTTGTGTGCTTCATCTCAAGCGCATATAAATCATTTTCTATCATCGTTCCAACATAACATACATCACTATGTTAAGATTTTTCAGTGTGAAAATCAATTTTCTCTGTTTTGAATGTTCAAAGTCTTGCTACGAATTTCCGACATCTTCAACTTCAATTGAGTTCAAATCTTGATAACCAGAGTTCTAAGATTGATTGAAGGAGGTGTGTACTTGAAACTAACCGTTCTTGGAGATCGTGTTGAGTTTTTCGGTTGTTAGAAAGAAAGGGGGGTTGTCAATGGTGTTGACAAATTCCAACGAAAAGAAATAGGTTCTTCTCTCCAACATTGCTTTGTAGTAACTGTGTGGAAGACTACAGATAAGGCGGAGTTCTTCTCAGATCTTCAGACAATATCACTGTTCAAGAAATTGGTAGGATCACGAAGGCTTGGAGAAGAATTGGTGTTATTGAAAGGTTTAAGAAACGTATTCAAGTAAAAATTGCGTAGAAGAGTTTGACAAGTTTGTTGTATACAAGTCAAGATACAAATTAGGAAATTTATTTTCTCAGTTGTAATTGTGGATTGGTGATTGTATGAACTCTTGAAAATATTTGTCAAATAACAAGGAACTATGTAGACTCCAATGTGTAACCATTGAAGAGTGCATGTAGGACAAGCGAGGGTGAACATCGAAGCATTATAAATCTCTATGTCATCTCTCTAACTCTACTTTTGCATTTATATTTGTAGTGATTGCATGCTAGGTTTTTCAATTCCGTCGTATTATATCCTTTTGTTCTTGATAATGATTAATTACGTAAAGCTTAGGTTTTGTTGGAATTGGACAACTAGTCAAGCTAGTATTGTGATTGATAAATCTGAAAATAAATTGAATTTAGTAATCCACATTGAATCGATTGTGTATGATTCTTGTAACTACACAACTTAAATCAATTCATGCCAAACATTTTATTATTTATAATCTTGGATATTAGTGAAACAAACCGTGTGTTTGCTTGATCATTAACAATTATATACTTTTCATTTTCGCTTCAAATCTTCTGCTCATAACTCATTTTTGAAAACACTCTTATTTTGAAAAATGACGGATGCATTTTTTTTTAATTTGGGTCTACTCACCTCCCTCTAGACCATTTTTCTACTTCCATATTCACACCCAACAATACTTTGGTTTCCTAATATCCTAACCTCTTCCAGCTGAGTGAGTAAAAAATAAGTAGTGTTTTGGAAATGGGGGATGGCATAAGGAAGCATGGCAATGGAAGTTCAACTGGACTGCATCAGATTTTGACAGTCAAACCCTATCTGAGATTAATGATCTGATGTTGGTACTTGTAAATATTTCCCCAGAAGAAATGCAAATGATGTTGTAATATGGCCATATAGTCCTGACCTCTTATTCTATTTAGTTCCTACTACACCAAGTTTATGTAGGAAAGTGAAGGGAATCTAGATGATGACAGTTTGCAACAGGTAATGAAGATAGTTTTGAAAGCCAGAGTTCTTTCCAAGGTGAAGTTAGTTAGCTGGAGATTCTTTCAAGACAGACATCCTACTAGGCAACAATTGTATAAAAGAGGAATCATTCACAACATACATGACAAAGTATATGTCTGGTGTTTCATGCAGGAGGAAGACATAAATAATGGTGAACACTTCATGAAGTATGCTAAACAACTTCAAGGGAAGGCATTTCAAAAGAGGGAATGTGTGATTTGGCTGACAATTTATTGGTGTGTCAGGATAAAAAGAAATAACATCATTTTTATTAGAGCAATTGGGAATGTGTGTGGGATAGAATTTGACATAAATATTATTTTGTGGCTTTGGTCTGTAATAGGTTCTAATGGTAAACAAAAATGTAACTTTTATAATAGTAGTAAATGTCCATTAGATTTCCTTAAAATTATATGAAGTGCTCTCTCTTTGATGCAATCAATGTAATCTTGTTGTAATCGGGTTAAAGTATTCGTAGTGCTATTAATGAATACACTCTTGCTTATAAAAAAAAAGAAAAATAATACAAAAAAGAAATTCAGTTACATAATATTCAATCAAATGGTATAAAACTCTCGAAATTTTAAAAAACTTGTTTTATGCAATTTTTTTCTTCAATTTTTGTACGTTTTGTTTTGTTTTTTTGAGACTAAGTTTATGTCCTCAATTTTTATAAAATAAAATTATTAACTTCAAAAAAATATTACAAACAACTTTTTATTTGTATTCTATTTTATTTGAGGAATTTTGTTCTATCAGGTCAAGTAAATATGTTGTTAAATTGTTCAATCAATAAATTTTTTATTATTATCAATTTAAAATGGATTTTAAGAAATGGTGGAAAGGCTTACCACTACTCCTTCCGTCTCAGAAGTTTTTTTTTAAATATACAAATTTTTAAAAATAATTCCAAAAATATCCTCATTTTCAAAAAAATTATAAAAATGGACATTTTTTGCCCTATTTTTCCCCTTGGCGCCACCTAGTTGGCGCCTACCCTTAAGGGTAGGGCAAGTCGCCACTAGGAGTGGCGCCTACCCTTTTATTTTTTTTTATATTTTTTTATATATATATATATTTTTTAATTTTTTTTTAATTATTTTAAATTTATTAATTTATATTTATTATAAATTATATTAATTTATATTAATACATATATATAAATAATATTATTTACAAGATATATATATATATATATATATATATTAATTTAATTTATAAGTAATTAATATTATTTATAAATTTTTGGAAAAAAATTTAATTTATATACATGTAAATAAATAATATTTTGTATATATTTGTAAAATACACAAGATATATATATAAATATATATATATATATATATATATATATATATATATATATATATATATATATATATATATATATATATATATATATATATATATATATATATATATATATATATTATTTACAAATTTTTGGGAGAATTAGGGTTAATCATGTTAGGGTTAATTAATCAATTATAATTAGGGTTTATTGATCGGTTATAATTAGAGTTTGGTAATTATGACCTAATTCAAACCCTAATTCCCCCTAAGACTAATTAATCAAGTGCGACTCTAATTAGGGTTAGGTACGTTGGTGTATAACCTAGATCTTTTCCTATAAATAAAGTGTTATTTCCTTGCATTTTCTTCACCACTATTTCCTATCACTTTCTCTATCAAGTTGAGTTCATGGCATCCCCCAGACCGTCGTCATGGCAGCGAACATCATCAAGGCGCCCGGATCCTGAACCAGTAATCTTAAAAAGGGATGGACATGTTATTTTCTCGCCTGTGAAACCCCCAATGGAGATGAAATTTTGGAACATCCGTTCGTTGGACCAACTAAAAAGGTCCTTGATGTCTTGGTTAGAGGGAGATTACGAACCTGGTGAAGTCATCAGAAGGATTCCGAGGCTTAGAAGAAGTATCTCATTTGAAACTGGAGAAACGGTATGTTCGTGGGTTGAAGTTGAAAGCGACATTGATTGCATCCAAATGATGCATGGATCAGACGACATAGTGTTGACTGTTGTAATTTCCTAGATATTAATGGTTGTTTGTGTTGTTGTTGTTGTATTTGTTATTGTTCTAGTACTTGTTTTTGTTTTAGTACCTGTTTTAGTAATTGGTGTTGTAATGTTAGATATTTGTGTTTGTTGTTCTAGTGTCATCTTCTATTTGGAATGAAAAGTAAACTTTATTGATAAATAGCATTGGTACACATAGTTATGAGTATGAAAACTATGTTGTGGAACTAGATCCACGATATGGACATTTGTTCTTATTATGCCCTACTTGTCTACATATGCTACACTTCCTCTGCATTTTCTCTGCGACGTCCATTTCAGTTCTAATGCGCCTGCTATTTGGGCGACCACTTTTATTCCACCGCATCGATTCGTTGTGCCAAACAATTTCCCCGTCATACTCTGGCCAATATGCCTCCAATGCTACCACCGGAAAGGGATTGTCGTATACGTTTATCAATGTTGCAACTTTGTAGATGGGAGACACTAGCGATAATGCATCGAAGTGGCTGTGTGAACACGCTGCAATGACATGGGAACAAGGCATACGATAGGCCTGAAATTGACCACAGTCGCACCAACAGTCTGGTATTAGGACCCTATACTCTTGTCTGGGAAGCCCCTGGTTGTGGTCAATTGTTTCCTTGACACTAAAAGTGTGGCCATGGCGGTCGAATTCCGTAACCCGATGGCTGCTGGCTTTGGCAGATTCCTGCCTCATAAACTTCATGCAGGCATCACTATATACTTGACTCGTCTGTAACACTTCATGCCAGCGCTTGCCTCTTGTTACGAACAACTTAGCCATCCTAAAATAGGTCGCACTCACCAAAGCGGTTACCGGGAGGTTACGTGTGCCCTTAAAGACGTCGTTCATTGATTCCACAAGATTTGTTGTCATGTGGCCCCACCTCACCCCATCGTCGTATGACCTAGTCCACTTTGCTCTGTCAATATTATCGATCCACCTCCCTGCATCAGAATTTGCCAACACTATTTCTCGGCGGTAGTATTGGAATCCAGGTTGGTTTAATGCATACCCCGCGTTTATCAAATTTTGCTTCAAGAAATTATCTTTGAACTCCCGCATAAAATTTTAAGCAATAGCCTGATGCAGTAGACATGCGTAGACGGGGGGTCATGTCAACCATTTGCTGGATTATTGTATGCACTGTCTATAGAAGCGTGCCTGTCAGAAATCACACAGATGCCAGCTTGTGGAGTCACGTGCGTTCGGAGATTCTTAAGGAAGAAACTCCAAGCAGCATTCGTTTCTCCTTCTACCAATGCAAAGGCTATTAGGAAAATATTAGAATTTCCATCTTGTGCGACCGCTGTAACACCCTTCTACCCAAACGACATATTTAAATAGATTATCAGAGTACAACATGTAGAAGAGTTTACATTTCTTACAACATAACAATTATCGCATCACAACATAAAACATATTATTTATTTTATTTAAAACTTCGCAGCGGACAACAACATTAATATTATCATTCATCATATAACAATTCATAATAATGGTTCAACATTATCTCAACAACACATCTCAACATGTTAGTCATCATAAACAACGTAAATAATAATCAATTATCTATCGAATCCCATAACCCCGGTGTCACATGACCAGAGCATTTGACTCGACTCTGTAGAATAATCCTACATTTATTCTTCAAACCTCAACAATAGCTACTCCTCTTTATCTGCGCATTGCTCATCATAGATGAACATAAACACATGCAGAAGGGGTGAGAATTACATTATTAAATAATAATATAACGACAGAAATATAAACATAAATATATTTCACATATGCCAACACAGCTCATCATAATCCTCATAATCAACATATTCATGAACATCAACAAAACAACATATCAAATGCAATGCACACACCCATGCATGACTCAACACGACTCGGTATACCCATTTTGTGACCAACTACAGGATCACCACTCCCAGATTCATCACCATAGAATCCGAGTTCCCCGCAAGGAACCAAGCCTCTCAACAAGTCCGGAGTCAACAACATCATTGGAACTCAGTCCGTTCATCACTAGGCATCGGCCTTTCATGAATGCATGCACACCAAGCATGCATCATAATCAACATAGCAACAACAGCATCATATAGTCATGTTATCATCATCATTAACACATTCTATCACAAAAGCATATCACATCATGCCACATAATCAAACACAGTATTATCACACTCTACTAATATCTATACCACTCAAAGCAACGGGAAACGATCCCTCGTATACCATGCATCAGCTAAGTTACCTCGCTCAGCCTAAACAACCAAAAACTGCACAACAACAGCCCAGGAAAGACCACAAGTCTGCCCATACGCGTATTGCCTATGCCCATACGCGTATTACCCACGCCTGACCAAATCCATACGCGTATTGCCCATGTCCATACGCGTATGCTACGCGTATCACATTCCCATACGCGTACCAACAGAGACCAAAACACGTTCAAAACATCATCTTCCTCATCCATACGCGTATTGCCTAGTGCCATACGCGTACCAGCAATCTCATACGCGTATTGCCTAGTGCCATACGCGTATGACCAGAAACCAGATTTCCATATCTGCAATGGCTTTTTCTGCTACGAGATCTATCCAAATTCATCCTTCCACAGTCTAAATTTCACACAAAATCACTCATATCATCTAATACAAATAGTCCCCTGTTCGATTTCACAAATCCTAACATCATTGCATATAATTTCTACGAATTCCTTCGATTAAAATCCCCATTTTCGTTCATCCAATATTTCACCATTTTCAGCATATTATTGTTTAATAAGGTTCAGACCCCTTACCTCTTTGGATTGAAGGAAGCTCTGAGCAATCTTTGGCCTTTTCCTCTTCCTTCTCTTTCTCTTCAGCGTTTCTCCCCCCTTTCTCTGACTCTGAGGCAAAACACGTGAAAACAACCTGAGTCCTCACTTTGGCCTCTTTTATCCAATTTCCACTTTTACCCTTCCACTCTTCATATTCCATTTATTTTATTTATTTAATTATTATTAAAATAAATAACATCTATAGTAATAATAAAAATAATCCAATAATTCAACTTTATTTAATTAAATTAATAAAATAATATTAACTCAATTAAATAATTCTCTTATTTTAATCGGGGTGTTACAACTCTCCCCCACTAAAAGAGTTTTCGTCCTCGAAAACATACCTCAAGCAAATAGAGCCGGATACGACTCCTTCATCTGATCTTCACGCTCCCAAGTCAAGCTCTCACCAGCTGGACCTCCCCAAACAACTTTCACTAGAGCAATCTTCTTACCTCTCAGGGTCTTCTCTTCTCGGTCATCTATCCGAATTGGCAACACCTCAACGGTCAAATTATCCCTCACCTGGATATCATCCAACTGAACAACATGCGAAGGATCCGCAATATATTTTCTCAACTGAGATACATGAAACACATCATGCAGATTAGAAAGCGACGGCGGTAAAGCTATCCGATACGCCACTTCCCCAACCCTCTTCAAAATCTGATACGGACCCACAAACCTCGGAGTAAGCTTTTTAGACTTTAAAGCTCTACCCACACCTGTCGTCGGAGTAACTCTCAAGAACACATGATCTCCCTCTTGGAACTCAAGTGCCTTTCTCCTGTTATCATGATAACTCTTCTGACGACTCTGAGAAATCTTCATTTTCTCCTGAATCATCTTAACCCTTTCAGTCGTCTGCTGCACAATCTCAGGTCCGAGTACAACACTCTCACCTGATTCATACCAACACAATGGAGTTCTACACCTCCTACCATACAATGCTTCATATGGAGCCATACCGATACTAGCATGAAAACTATTATTATAAGTAAACTCCACCAACGGCAAATAACTATCCCAAGAACCACTCTGCTCCAACACACAAGCTCTCAACAAATCCTCCAAGGATTGGATAGTTCTTTCGGTCTGACCATCAGTCTGGGGATGATAAGCTGAACTCAATCTCAACTTAGTTCCCAACGCTTTCTGCAAACTTTCCCAAAATCTAGAAGTAAATCTGGGATCTCTATCAGACACAATACTGGATGGAATACCATGCAGCCTCACTATCTCCTCAATATACAACTCTGCCAACTTCTCTAAAGAGTGATTAATCTTCATCGGCAAGAAATGCGCAGACTTAGTCAATCGATCCACAATCACCCAAATAGAATCATTACCTTTCACCGTCCTCGGCAATCCCGTCACAAAATCCATGGAAATGCTATCCCACTTCCATTCAGGAATCTTCAAAGGTTGCATCATACCTGCCGGTTTCTGATGTTCAATCTTTGACTTCTGACAAGTCAAACAGGCATACACAAACTTAGCAACATCTCTTTTCATACCAGCCCACCAAAACAACTTCTTCAAATCTTGATACATTTTAGTTGCACCTGGATGGATACTCAATCCACTCCTGTGGCCCTCTTCAAGAATACTCTTTTTCAATTCAGACACCTCAGGAACACAAACTCTACCTTTAAATCGCAGGATGCCATTCTCATCAATCTCAAAATTACCACCATTACCCTGGTTAACCATAGTAATATGACCAACTAGAGCGACATCAACTTGCTGACCATTCCGAATATCTTCCAGAATTCCACTAGTCAACTTCAGCATACCCAACTTTACACTATCAGCGGAAACTTCACAACCCAAACTCATATCACGGAACTGTTCAATTAACTCAAGCTCCCGAACCATCATCATAGACATATGTAGAGACTTTCTACTCAGCGCATCTGCAACTACATTAGCCTTACCGGGATGATAACTCAATTCAAAGTCAAAATCCTTCAGTAATTCTAACCACCTTCTCTGCCTCATATTTAACTCTTTCTGATCAAACAGATACTTCAGACTCTTGTGATCACTGAACACTTCGAATCTGGAACCATACAGATAATGCCTCCACATTTTCAACACAAATACAACAGCTGCAAGTTCTAGATCATGCGTAGGATAATTCCTCTCATGAACTTTCAACTGTCTAGAAGCATAAGCTACAACTTTACCATTCTGCATCAAAACACCACCAAGACCCATCAAAGAAGCATCACAATAAACAACGAAGGACTCACCAGGATTAGGCAAGATCAACACTGGAGCACTGGTCAACCGCCTCTTCAACTCAACAAAACTCGCTTCACAAGCTGCATCCCACACATACACTTGACCCTTCTTAGTCAACTGCGTCAACGGCAATGCCAACTTAGAGAAGCCCTCAATAAATCTGCGATAATAACCAGCTAACCCCAGAAAACTGCGTATCTCAGTAGCAGACTTCGGAGTCTCCCACTGTAATACAGCAACAACTTTAGCAGGATCAACAGAAATCCCACCACTCGAGATCACATGGCCAAGGAAACTCACTTCCTTCAACCAGAACTCACATTTAGATAACTTTGCATATAATTTCTTTTCTCTTAACACCTGCAAAACAATTCTCAGATGTCCTGCATGCTCTTCTTCCGTCTTAGAATATATCAATATATCATCTATGAACACCACAACAAAATTATCAAGGTATGGATGAAATATACGATTCATATATTCCATAAACACACCTGGAGCATTAGATACACCGAACGGCATCACAGTGTATTCATAATGACCATACCTCGTACGGAAAGCAGTCTTCGCAATATCGTCTGACTTCACTCGGATCTGATGATAACCCGACCGCAAATCAATCTTACTGAAAACATGAGCTCCAACCAACTGGTCCATCAAATCATCAATCCTCGGCAATGGATACCGATTCTTGATAGTCACCTTATTCAACTGCCGGTAATCGACACACAACCTCATCGTACCTTCTTTCTTCTTCACTAACAATACTGGTGCACCCCAAGGAGAAACACTTGGACGCACAAACTTCTTCTCAAGCAATTCTTCAAGTTGCTTCTTCAATTCAACTAATTCAGTTGCCGACATTCTATAAGGAGACATCGACACTGGACTCGTACCTGGTACTAAGTCAATGGCAAATTCGACTTCACGTTCTGGAGGTAATTCACTTACATCCTCCGGAAACACATCCTGAAATTCACAGGCAACAGGCAAATCTACACTCACCACTTTCTTATTCGCTTGCAGAGACGCAAATAAAGCGAATATCTGAGCTTCATCTTTCACAAATTCCCCCACCTGCCTAGCAGATAGAAATCTTGCCTCATCATTCTCACCAACTTCAGAAAACCGCACCGTCTTACTATAGCAGTTGATAAACACGCCATAGAATTCTAGCCAATTCATTCCCAGAATAATATCAATTTGGTGCAAGGGTAAGCACACCAAATCAACCACGAACTCTCTCTCAAAGATCGTCAACTGACAACCTCGACAGACCACAGAGGTCTTCACAAAACCATTAGCAGGAGTATCTATCACCATACTTCCGCCTAGGGGCGACATAATCACACCAATCCTGGTCGCACACTCATACGAAATAAACGAATGAGTAGCACCAGTGTCAACAATAGCAAGCAATTCAACATTATTAATCAAGCAAGTACCTTTAATCAGATTATCTTCTTTAGGAGCTTCAGCCCCACTCAGAGCAAACACCCTACCAGTAGTATGAGCTGCAGTAGCCGCCTTCTTCGGTTTCGAGCATTGCGAACTGATATGGCCTTTCTCGCCACAATTAAAACATGTCGGACCAGCATCCTTACATTCCGTAACTCTATGACCAGCCTGACCGCATCGGAAACATCTCAGCACTTTCTTGGTACAGCTATCAGCACGGTGGCCTGGCTCGCCACACTTGAAACATTTACCAGCTATGGAAGATCCTCCCCCACTTGGCTTCTTCGCATCCACCACTTTCTGCTTACCTTTACCATTCGGAGATGCATAAGGACTACCACGATCCTTATTCTTCTTCTCACTAAGACTCTTGTAGTGAGCAGTCCTAGCCTTGCTATCTTCATCAAATATCCTGCACTTGTTAACCAGTGTAGGAAACCTACGAATCTCTTGGTAACCAATGCCTTGTTTGATCTCGGGACGCAACCCGTTCTCAAACTTGACACACTTGGATTCCTCAGCATCAGCATTATTATAATGAGGACAATACTGCACCAGCTCCTCAAACTTCGAAGCGTAATCAGCAACAGACATGTTACCCTGCTTCAGTTCTAGAAATTCCATCTCCTTCTTACATCGCACATCAGCAGGAAAATATTTCTCCAGAAAGGCCGTCTTGAACCTTTCCCAAGTCATCTCAGCACCTGGTACTTCAATCCCCTGGCGAGTGTTATCCCACCAGTTTTCAGCCTCTTCAGATAACATATGCGTACCAAACTGCACCTTCTGTGCTTCAGTACACGTCATCACCCGGAAAATCTTCTCAATTTCCTTCAGCCAAATCTGAGCACCATCTGGATCATAGCGCCCCTTGAATGTAGGAGGGTTATTCTTCAGAAACCTTCCCAAATTCTTAAACTCGTCGACCGGCGGATTCTGCTGCGCCTGCATAGCCTGCGCCATAGCAGCCAAAGCCTCAGCAATCGCACGGTCATTTTCTCCAGCCATACTCTGCACGACACAACTACAACCGTTAAATATCGACAGTGTCATTTACACTAATCGACCAACAGGGAAAACATCACATTATGACTCGACTGGACTGACCATGCTCTGATACCACTAATGTAACACCCTTCTACCCAAACGACATATTTAAATAGATTATCAGAGTACAACATGTAGAAGAGTTTACATTTCTTACAACATAACAATTATCGCATCACAACATAAAACATATTATTTATTTTATTTAAAACTTCGCAGCGGACAACAACATTAATATTATCATTCATCATATAACAATTCATAATAATGGTTCAACATTATCTCAACATGTTAGTCATCATAAACAACGTAAATAATAATCAATTATCTATCGAATCCCATAACCCCGGTGTCACATGACCAGAGCATTTGACTCGACTCTGTAGAATAATCCTACACTTATTCTTCAAACCTCAACAATAGCTACTCCTCTTTATCTGCACATTGCTCATCATAGATGAACATAAACACATGCAGAAGGGGTGAGAATTACATTATTAAATAATAATATAACGACAGAAATATAAACATAAATATATTTCACATATGCCAACACAGCTCATCATAATCCTCATAATCAACATATTCATGAACATCAACAAAACAACATATCAAATGCAATGCACACACCCATGCATGACTCAACACGACTCGGTATACCCATTTTGTGACCAACTACAGGATCACCACTCCCAGATTCATCACCATAGAATCCGAGTTCCCCGCAAGGAACCAAGCCTCTCAACAAGCCCGGAGTCAACAACATCATTGGAACTCAGTCCGTTCATCACTAGGCATCGGCCTTTCATGAATGCATGCACACCAAGCATGCATCATAATCAACATAGCAACAACAGCATCATATAGTCATGTTATCATCATCATTAACACATTCTATCACAAAAGCATATCACATCATGCCACATAATCAAACACAGTATTATCACACTCTACTAATATCTATACCACTCAAAGCAACGGGAAACGATCCCTCGTATACCATGCATCAGCTAAGTTACCTCGCTCAGCCTAAACAACCAAAAACTGCACAACAACAGCCCAGGAAAGACCACAAGTCTGCCCATACGCGTATTGCCTATGCCCATACGCGTATTACCCACGCCTGACCAAATCCATACGCGTATTGCCCATGTCCATACGCGTATGCTACGCGTATCACATTCCCATACGCGTACCAACAGAGACCAAAACACGTTCAAAACATCATCTTCCTCATCCATACGCGTATTGCCTAGTGCCATACGCGTACCAGCAATCTCATACGCGTATTGCCTAGTGCCATACGCGTATGACCAGAAACCAGATTTCCATATCTGCAATGGCTTTTTCTGCTACGAGATCTATCCAAATTCATCCTTCCACAGTCTAAATTTCACACAAAATCACTCATATCATCTAATACAAATAGTCCCCTGTTCGATTTCACAAATCCTAACATCATTGCATATAATTTCTACGAATTCCTTCGATTAAAATCCCCATTTTCGTTCATCCAATATTTCACCATTTTCAGCATATTATTGTTTAATAAGGTTCAGACCCCTTACCTCTTTGGATTGAAGGAAGCTCTGAGCAATCTTTGGCCTTTTCCTCTTCCTTCTCTTTCTCTTCAGCGTTTCTCCCCCCTTTCTCTGACTCTGAGGCAAAACACGTGAAAACAACCTGAGTCCTCACTTTGGCCTCTTTTATCCAATTTCCACTTTTACCCTTCCACTCTTCATATTCCATTTATTTTATTTATTTAATTATTATTAAAATAAATAACATCTATAGTAATAATAAAAATAATCCAATAATTCAACTTTATTTAATTAAATTAATAAAATAATATTAACTCAATTAAATAATTCTCTTATTTTAATCGGGGTGTTACAACCGCCATCAGTAACGATTCTTTGTACTTCCCATACAACCAAGTTCCATCGACCTGAATAAGCGGCTTGCAGAATGTAAAACCGATGATGCAGGGACGGAATGCCCAGAAAAGTCTATGGAATATTCCATTACCTTCTAGACGATTTCCGTCAGGGGATTGTGCCGGCAAGGTCTCCATTATAGAAACCGTCCCAGGTGAATACAAATTTAGCGCAGCCAGGTAGCGCGGAAGTTGTTTGTATGATTCCTCCCAATTACCGTATACCAGTTCAATTGCCTTGGTTTTTGCTAACCAAGCCTTTATGTACGACGGTGTATATTTGAAAACAGCAACACAATGGGAGATAATACTTTTGACCTTGAGTGACGGGTCAGCCTCAACAAGAGGTATTATGGAATGGCAGATCATATCATGGCTAAGTTTGCGATGATCCTGTGCCATGTTTGTGTTGACGCAAGTGTGAGCTTGAGAAATGGACCCTATCACCCACACATTATGTTTCTTCTTGTACGATGGCATCAACCTATATCCACACTCCGGATTTTTGCATAGAATAACGTATCTTTCCGGGTTTGATTTGTTAACATCGTAGTCAACATAGTTTTTCAAGTGCCAGTTTTTTATTGCTAACAGACACTCTTCCTTGGTCCGAAATTGGTCACCCTTCTTTAGCTCCTCATCAGACCTCATATATGGGTTGTAGAACATATCTGATGAGGGCTCATCCTCGCCCAAGTTAAGGGTTGTGAAGTGCGCAGGCGGTGAGTATCGTTGCGCTATAGGTATTTGTACTTGGTCTTCGTCTTCGGAATCACGGTTCACCAAGTCATCAACCACGTCTTCTGCATCATCAACCACACCGTCTTCAACGTGGTATTCAACATCTTATTTGTCATCATCCACAGGATCAATAACCTGTGACTGAATATTCTGAGTTGGTTGAAATTGTTCCAACACAATGTACAACACTATATATTCGTAACCAGAATACTCATGGTTACGAAACATGTATTGTGCCTCCATGTCATTTTGAATCAATGACTTATAAAACCTGACTGAGTTATTTTCAGAAAAAAAAGGTTGTTGATAAAAAATTTGGGACACGGGTTGTCTAAGTTTGGACTCAATCTTTTTTCTCAGATAAGAGAAGTCAGCTCCTCTATTTAGACAAAAATGAGTGCAATCGGTGTTTCTAAATAGGAAGCCAGACATATCACATTCATAAGTCTCACCATTCATGTTAGCTTTGATTTTGTATTGTGATGAGGATGCCATAATATGTGAAGATTTTGTGAAGATATTATGAAGATATATGTGAAGATATTGTGAAGATATATGTGAAGATATTGTGAATACCTTTGTGAAAATTTGTGTGAATACTTATACTCACACATTAACCAAGCCTTCCTCACGCATGCCTATCCATCAAATGCCTTCACCACCTAGTCTGCAAGATTTCCGCGCATGCCTTACACGTGTCGCATCTTTGCATGCAACACTAACACCAAGCCTTCCCCTAGACAAGACAAGTGCAACCTAATCTGTACCAATGCATGCTAACCTACCCACCTAGCCTGCACCTAGCCTGCACCTAGTCTGCAAGATTCCCACGCATGCCTTTTCAAATATGTTATCTCGGCTTTAGCTTTGCTTGCACCAACATTAACTTCGTCTTCATGTGCAAATTGAAAGTGAATAACTCCATAGCGAAAAGTTAAACTTCCTGAACTTCCAATACTGAATATCACGCTTCAAACAAATTGGAAGCCATAACAAGTGAATGAAATAAAACATCTACGTAACAACTTGTGAGCCAGAGGAGCAGGATACAATGTTATTCAAAAGCTAAACTATCTCTTTTTTTCATTATGAGTTTAAAATAATATTCAATCTTATTTAAGCTTAATTATTTATTTTAAACAACCTGATTAGCTAAATTGAATTAAAAACCAATTTAAACTTTCTAAAACTGTTGTACTAAAATAATATTCAAAGCAAGATTCCCATGCATGCCTATCCATCAAATGTCTTCACCACCTAGTCTGCAAGATTCCAACGCATGCCTATCCATCAAATGCCTTCACCACCTAGTCTGCAAGATTCTCGCCCATGCCTTACACATGTCACATCTTTGCATGCAACACTACCACCAAGCCTTCCCCTAGACAAGACAAGTGCAACCTAATCTGTACCAATGCATGCCAACCTATCCATTTAGCCTGCACCTAGTCTGCAAGATGAAGGAGAATTGCGACCCAAAGCGCAGCGGAAATTAAAAATTTCTCCTTTAGAGATCCTTACGAATGGTCATGATCAGTGATAGAATATTTACCTCTTATGACGGTTGAAACCTTTGGTGAAGATCTCTTCTGACGGTCAAAACCCTTTGATGCAGATCTCTTGTGACGATCAAACCCTTTGATGCAGATCCACTAAACGATCACGAACGTTGAACGATGACAACGTCTCTACTCAGTCCACACGAACGGTTTCCTTCAATCTCAGTGCTAGCTGGTACGAATGAAGGCTTTGAGTAAGAGAGAGAGAGAGTGAAAACGAAAAGAATGCAACCGCAAATTTTGCTTCTGCACAAGGGTTCTATTTATAGAACCACTTGTGTGGGCTTCAAGCTAAAAGCCCACTTAAGTGTATTTTGGCCCATATCTTATAATATGCCCAAAATCACTTAAGCCCATGGTATCTTACCATATTTCGTATTCTACTCAAGTACACCGTACCTTACGATGTTCCATAACTCACTTAAGGGCACCGTACCTTACGGTATTCCTTAGTTACTCTATCTCTCATCAATCCGTCCTTTGTGTGTGACCCTGTAGGTTTTCGTGACGTTGGCAATTATATTAAATCACGCATTTAACATAATAAACAGTGAGCGGTATCTAGCAACACATCACTGCTACCCAAGACACGAAAATGTCATGTGATCTGACAAAACCTTTCTGTGATAATAATTATGTGTATAATTACCCTTTTGCCCTTATGTCTATATTGAACACAAGGTATAGACCGTGTCATCCTTGTCCAGTTCAATATTGGGCCCGTAGACATTTATCCTGTTATGCAGGATGGGCAAATTCCATCTAGGTCACTCATGTCCCTCAGCATGCTTCGTGGAGTACCCATCAACTGTCTTTATGGTTATCCAGTTACGGACAACGTTGGATCAGCAATAAAGCACTCGACTCCACACCTAGGATCCATAGTGGTTTCAGGTCGAAGAGTGGAATACACTATTATCACCATGAGAACAACTTATGACACTTTGCATAACGTTCTATATAGTATTCTCATAGCGGGTCAATCCGGTATAAATATTACTCATAATATTCATACCTATGTTTAAGACTTGATAACTCTTTATCCATGATCCATGAGATGTGATCATCAGTCTACAAACATAATAGTCTTAATGCTTTAATGTTATCCCACTTCACACTAAAGCTCGACTACGGATACTTTAGGAATAGTGTCCTTATGTTTAATGTGTTCTCATGATTAAGTCACACTTAATACATTAACCGGACTATCTATTCCAGGGACTTTATTAATCAACCATAATAAAGAGAATGCCTTTTATTATTCGATACAAGTACCAAAATGTATTGGCCTCTAGGGCTTACACCAACACAAGATTCCCACGCATGGCTTACACGTGTCACATCTTTGCATCATCAGGTTCCACCAAGCCTTCCCCTAGACAAGACAAGTGCAACCTAATCTGTACCAATGCATGCCAACCTATCCACCTAGCCTGCACCTAGTCTGCAAGATTCCCACGCATGCCTTACACGTGTCACATCTTTGCATCATCAGGTTCCACCAAGCCTTCCCCTAAACAAGACAAGTGCAACCTAATCTGTACCAATGCATGCCAACCTATCCACCTAGCCTGCACCTAGTCTGCAAGATTCCCACACATGCCTTACACGTGTCACATCTTTGCATCATCAGGTTCCACCAAGCCTTCCCCTAGACAAGACAAGTGCAACCTAATCTGTACCAATGCATGCCAACCTATCCACCTAGCCTGCAAGATTCCCACGCATGCCTTACACATGTCACATTTTTGCATATTCATACTATTTGAAAACGGGTATAAATAGAAGGTCATTCTTGCAAGTTTTCATCAACCACTAACACTTTTATTCAGAGAACTCTGGCGAAACTTCTCATCCACCAAGCTTCATTCTACATTGCAATCATGTCTCTTCTTACCATGGGCCAAGAACACAAAGGCACTAGGGCAAACATTGCCTCATTCGTAAGTTTTTCTTGAACATTGCCTCTTTCGTATGTTTACAATTTCTTTTTTAAAAGTCCAATCTAATGATTGTTTATATTGTTTGTTTTTAAAGGATCCCAAGAAATTTCGTCAACGTTCACACCCTATGCCTTATCCAGACCCATGGTGCGTACCTTACATAGAGCGTGTGGGGTTCGGTCATGTTATGCATGTCGTAAATGCCACAATTGATGTCAAATTTATTCTTGCTTTGTGTGAACGTTGGAGACCAGAGACACACACTTTTCACCTATCAATCGGTGAATGTACCGTCACACTAGAGGACGTGTACATGCTTTTGGGTCTTCGAATAGATGGTAAGCCTGTGACTGGAAATGTTCAACAGTCCAACGAACTATGTGTTCAAATGTTGGGCGTAGATCTGGTCGAGGGTAAGGGATCTGCAAAAGCAAGGGGCCAGGGTATTAAACTATCGAGCCTCCAATTCTACCACGACTCTATAAATTTGACTGAGGATTCGTCTGAAGAAGAAAAAATCATAAACACAAGGGTTTACATTATGTTATTGTTTGGGAACTTGCTATTTCCCGAAGGCACGGGAAATAGCATAAACTTTATGTACTTGAGTTTGCTCGAGGACATTGATAGAATAAGCACGTATAGTTGGGGTTCTGATGTATTGGCTTTCCTATATAGCTCTTTGTGTAAAAATGCACAAAATGACCACTGTACATTTTCCGGATGTGCTTTTTTGCTCCAATCATGGGGGTGGTGGAGATTGCCGAGGCTAGCCCCAGAAAATCCTAACGTCTACTCCTTCCCCTACGCAACTAGGTAAATTTATGATGTTATTTCATTTTGTATATTTATTCTATAAATATTTGTAAATAATATTATTTATCTTTTTTGTTTAGGTTCATTACAACCGGACTAGATTACAGTCTTACCCCGAAAAATAAAATAATATTTTATCGTCAACTCTTGGATCGTCTCCGAGCACAAGATGTATTACCACTAAATCACTCATCTTCTAACTGATTTATTAATATCAAGCATTCTCAATAAATAACATATTTACTTTTTTCTTTACAGTTTATTTGGAGGCCATATTTGGGATTGGAACATCAACCCAACCCCGAAGATGCAGCTGTTTGGACAGCAAAAACGGCTATAATGCGATTCACCACTGTGGAGATGCACCAAAGTGACCGTGTCAAACTGCAATTTGGAATGCATCAAGAAATCCCAGGCCCCCCAATGTCTTTGGAACCTTGGCATCTTAAAAAAGTCAGCCACCAGTGGTATGCCCAAAATTGGAAGGAATTTGCAAAGGAGTTTCGTAAAATATGGAAAGACTGTGCCCATTATGTTCTACAATTTCCGGTGGCGCCCAACGAAATGAAGTCGACAAGGGAATATGTGGATTGGTATAGAGCAAATACAAATCCAGAAATGATTGTGTCTGACCCGTTCTATTTGGACGATCCCCGGATGCAACAACCATATTTCCAACAACAACAACCACCACAATATTCCCAACAATAACAACCACTACAATATTACCAACAACAACCACCACCACCGTATTACCAACAACAACCACCACAACACATGTCCACCCCCAACCAAATCAACACTACATACCACAAACTCAACCCCAATACCATGAAGATTACCAACACCAACCTCAATATTTCCACCACCATCAACAGTCCCAACACCTACCACAATATCAATCCCCCACATCCACCAATCCCAACACTTCCATCACGACGATGTCCCGAGCTCTTCCAGTCCTCCACCTAGCCCCGACACGGGTATACAAGAGGATTACCAACAAGACTACTACACACCACAACAAACATTGTTCTTTAGCCAACCCGATTCAACTCTCAACTACCAAAGGCCACATTTCGAGGGCACACCCAACATGAGTCAGTTTGTCCCACCGAGACAAAGCTTTGAGGGCGTAGAGGGCACCCGCCTTTCCTACAGCATTAAAGGGACTTCGACCCAACCACAACGGCAAACGGCAAGGGGACGCGTTAGGACTAGGGGTGGTAATAGGGAAGCACCACCACCATGTGAGCCGTCTAGGCGAGTAGTTAGACCTCCCCCGTGCGGATCGTACCAGGGACCGCATCATATGTGATAAATCCCAAATTAATAATGCATTTTAATCATATATTTATAATATTTGTCTTGTGTATTACTTTAATAAAAATATATTGTGTTTATTATCTTTATATATTTATCTTTAAAGATATTGTGTATCATATCTTTATATATATATATATATATATATATATATATATATATATATATATATATATATATATATATATATATATATATATATATATATATATATATATATATTAATTTACATGTATATAAATTAAATTTTTTTCCAAAAATTTATAAATAATATTAATTACTTATAAATTAAATTTATATATATATATATATATATATATATATATATATATATATATATATATATATATATATATATATATATATATATATATATCTTGTAAATAACATTATTTATATATATGTATTAAAATAAATTAATATAATTTACAACAAATATAAATTAATAAATTTAAAATAATTCAAAAAAAAAATTTAAAAAAATTTTAAAAAAAAAATTTAAAATTTTAAATAAATAAATTAAAGGGTAGGCGCCACTCCTAGTGGCGACTTGCCCTACCCTTAAGGGTAGGTGCCAACTAGGGTGGCGCCCATGCCAAAAATAGGGCAAAAATGCCCATTTTTATAATTTTTTTTGAAAATGGGGTATTTTTGGATTTTTTTTTTAAAATTTGCATATTTAAAAAAAAACTTCTCCGTCTCAAATCATAAAATGTTTTAAATATTTTATATAAATTAAGAAAAATAATATGAAAAAGAGAAATTATATACAACTTTATAATATTATCCTTTATTTATTATATATGAAAGAGAAATTATATATAGTTTTACAATATTATTCTTCATTTATTATATATGAAAGAGAAATTTAAAGAATTAAAAATAATAATAATAATAATAAATGGAAAAAAATATTAGGAAAAATATTATTAATATTGCATTGAAATTTTAAAATAATTTATAATTTGGGATATTTTTTTAACAAAATAAATTATAATTTAAAAGAGAGGGAAGTTTTTTTTATAAATAATTTTTAAAGAGTTCAAATTTAAAAAATAATAATAAAGTTCACCATTAGATCAAATTATTACTAGAAGTACTCTCAAATTTAATATAATGTTTGAATAAATCCAACTTATGACCGGTATATCAAGCAAACTTCTGAATTCTTTTTTTAAAATAACCATATTTTTTAAATTAAATACTGAAATACTATTTTAAAAAAAAACGAAAATAACTACATTTTCAAACAGATGCGTCAGTTGATCAGGCGCATCCATTTAACCCTAAGAGGAGACGCATGTATCTATGCATTGGTGTATGCGTCAATGCATCTGGCGCATACACTTTAATTTTTTTTAATTTTAAATGTTTATTTAGAAATTAATTAAAAAAACTATTGGAAAAAAAGTATTTATGTTATAATAAAAATTATATGTAATTTACCAAAAATTCAATGATCGGCCCTATTAAAACGCCCTCATGTTTCACATCTAGGTGCGTTAGTCTGTCTTCGAGGTCTCCCACAATTTTTCTGAGGTGTTTGGGGTCATTGAGTGCTGACATGATCCAATGGTGGCTGGTGTGAAGGTCCGGTGGAAGGTCCAGCGGTATTTGATAGATGTGTCATCATTTGTTCCCAATAGCTGGGGGGGGGGAGGCTCTGGCCAACGACGCTTCCGTAATTGAGTTCAGTGCCCATGTTGTCGTAGTTGGGTTGATGTGGTTGGGTGAATTGTGGACGGTATAGTTGTCCGAATTGGGCCATTTAATCGTTTTGGAAACAAAGCAATGGTTCTTGGGGTGTACTATAGTTAAACAATGGTTGGGTGTTTTGGTGATGGGATGTTTGGATGGTCATTGGTGGGGGGCTACGATGACCTGAATTGTATGAATTATCTGGGCTATAGACTGTTGCGTTGGCTACGTATGGTTATTGGTGGGTAGGGTTTGATTCCTGATTTTGAGGTTGGGGTGTGTGGCATGAATGGGTTGCGAGGTTGGGTGTTTGGTTGTTAGGTGTATGTGGTAGGTTGATGGTGTGAGGTTAGTCGTTAGGTTTGGGTGGTTTGACAGTGTTGTTGGACGGGGACTTGTTGTTGGGCGTATAATTATGAAGCTAGTTGGTGTGGATCAATCAAATATCTTGGCTTAGACACAAATTGTTGCGTTGTAACCGACATAAACCATGCCATATACTATTGAGTTGGTCTAGCACCCTGTATGACTGGTTTGTTTAAGATGTGTTATCTTCAATTTCTCCAATGACGACATATCTCTTTTGCGAAGTCTCTCCAGTCAGAATAATCCCATTGGGCATCGACTCTTTTTTTATGTCAATCTTCCAAACACGTCGGAGGTTCAGGAATTTGTTGTTGCATGCCGAACTGCAGTTTTACCCGGTCACTCTGGTGCATCTCCATAGTAGTGAACCAGATAATTGGTATTTTTGCTCTCCAAACTGCATCATCATCATGGTTAACCTGATGATCAAGATCCAGATATGGCCTCCAGATAAATTGTACAACAATACGACATGATTAGATGATAAATAATTTGATAATTATTTTGAAATCAAAATATAGTTGTGTAGGAGTATTACATCGTTTGGTCCAATGTGATCCAATAGATTGCGATAGACTACTATAGTGTGTTTCAGACACCTATTGTAGTTCATCCCTCTAACTGACCACCTATATCAAAAAGAATTGAAAAATATTATTTACGGTTAATTGTAATATAAAGTCTAATTAATTTCATGGTAAATTTTTAAACTTACTTTGTTGCAAACGAGAATATGAAATGCTTCTCGTTTACCGGGGCGAGTGACGACATTCTTGATCAACCCCATACTTGTAGTAAATATGCACATGAATAAAAAGTACAAGTATTTTTTTTGGCATTTTTACACATCGCACTACATAGATGAGCCAAAACAGTTGAACCCCAACTATATGTGCTTATCTTATTTATGTTTCATAACAACGGTAAATACATAATATTTATCGTATTACAAGTACTTTCAAGAAATAAAAAATTACCAAATAAAATCATAATATAACATCGAACTTTAATTATTTTTTCGTACTCGGTAGATTCTTCGGTCAATGTTATACTCGAATAATGTTGTTTGAAATATCTTAAATTAATACCTTGCTCCCTAGCTTGATCGAATGTCTCTCCCGCGACTTGGTCGTCACACAAAGGGGCAACCAATAATTCAATGCAAATAGAGTTATCCTAGTTAACTCTATCATTCATGGCCTTACCATCGATACGTAGACCCAACAACATGTAGACATCCTCAAGTGTGACGGTACACTCACTGAAAGGAAGGTGAAATGTGTGGATCTCGGGTCTCCATCTCTCCAACAAAGTAAGAATAAATTTGTAGTCAACCGAGTACGAGACTATGTTGAGGAGATTTCCAAAACTGCAACCTCAAATATATGGTTCTATCAAATAATCGTGGGGTACATATTCATGTACACGACATCGAAATCGTTTTGGGTCCTAATAAAACATAAGTAAGAAATAAAATAAGAAGAAGTAATATATAATAAAAACATAGATAAGAAATATATACGGAATAAATACGAAATAAGTAAGAAAAAGTAATAACATACAAATGTCGAGATATTGTCGATTGTTCCTCGATGTTCATCACCCATAGTCAATAGAGACATAATGCTACAAAGGTTGAGTGTTGCAGAGGTTGAGTGTGGTAAATATGGAGTGTTGCAGAGGTTGATTGTAAGTGTTGCAGATGATGAGTGTTGTGAGTTGATGTCCTATTTATAGATGAGTAAGTGTTACAGAGGTTGAATATGTATGCAACATGTGAAGCATTGGATATGGTGCACGCATGTGACAAGGGTGTATGCGCCTAAGGCTATGGCGCATGCTTGCTTTATGACATGCATGGTCACATGTGCCAAGGCTAGTGGCACATGCATGTCTTTTTATGCATGCAAGGAAGAGACGCCTAAGGCTAGGACACATGTCTTGCTTTATGTGACATTGGAATGGGCGCCTGCCTTGGATTAATAGGACAGAGATTCCTTGTGTATGCAGGTGCATGCTTTAGTGTTAGACGTAGATTCTTTGTGTGCAGATATTCCTTCCAGGCGCATGCATTATATTATCTTATCTCTGCATGGATTCTTTGCATTGCATTGTCTTGTCTTTGCAGATGAATTGTGTGATCAGTGCATACACTGTTTACCCTATTTAATTGCATGCGAATAACAGATCAAAACATTCAGCATTAGTAGAAACACTAAAGTTACGTTTTAAAAAATGTATTCCTTACCACATTGCATGATAAGTTCCCATACCGAAGGTAAAATATTTAAGCATCAATTATTCGATTTTTGTTTTCGCAACACAGAAGTAACTCGGTTTACAATAAATCGACGATCAAAATTTTCACATCTAAAACAAAGAATAGAAAAGAAATTGCAGTCCAGCGGGCCAAATCATCTATAAATATTCGGTGTGGTTTGCAGACAACCAGGTAAAGTTTTATCAGAAGAAGATTCGAGATGATGACGATGTTCATCATATGTTGTTCAATCACGAGCAATCTGGGTACAACAATATAGAGTTGTATATATTACCACAACAACAACAAGTGTCTCAGTTCATTGATCAGTCACAAGTGTTTTATGAAACTGATGACGACGAGTAAGTTGAGGTCAATGTTGTAGACGAGGAAAAAGAAGAAGCCGAGTTTTTAGTTGATTCAATGGTGAACAATGATGAAGAAGAGGGGTCATTACCAGCTAGTCATGTATGTTGTCCACCTCAACACATGACAAGCTTGAATTTGCGTATACACCAGACGTGACTTGTGCTATTGGAAATGGAATATTCCACCGTCTCTTCTAGGAGTATCAACCATGCGTAAAAGGTTTTGCTTTATGTAAACCTATTATACAAATTAATGGTACATGGTTGTACGGGAAATATAAAGGAACCTTACTAATGGCAGTGACACAAGATGGCAGCAACAACAATTTTCTAATCGCCTTTGCCCTTGTTGAAGGGGAGACTGCTGATGGATGGAGTTTTTTCCTAAGAAATTTACGATTTCATGTTTCTCCTCAACCTAACTTATGTTTGATCTCTGACCAACACCCTTCAATAGTCAGTGCATACAAAAACATTGATAATGGCTGGCAGGATCCTCCGTCGACGCATGTCTTCTACATTAGATATATCGCTCAATTTTATGTGGGAGATCAAAGACAAAACGTTGCGGAAAAAGGTTATCAATGCAGGTTACACTTTATCAAAACCTTCTTTCAAACACTACCATAAAGAAATAAGATTGTCAAACGCAGATGCAGTTCGGTGGATCGATAGTATTCCATTGGAGAAATGGACTAGGGCATACGATAACGATCAACATTGGGGCCACATGACAACAAATCTTGTGGAATCAATGAAATCTATCTTCAAAGGCATCTGAAACCTATCTATAACAACTTTGGTGCATGCAACGTATTTTCGGCTAGGGGCGTTGTTTGAGACCAAACGTTCCAAATGGAGTTCAGTGTTGCAATCTGAGCAGTTGTTCAGTGATGCTTCAATGAAATTCATTAGACACAAAACTGCCAAAGCAAACACACACGTGGTCACGGTGTTTAACCGTACTAAAGGTTGGTACAATATTGCTAAGTCCATGGATTACAATGAAGGCATGCTGATGAGGCAATACAGAGTGGAACTAGATAGAGGTTGGTGCGACTGCGGAATATTCCAAGCCTTTCCTACGCCCTGCTCCCATGTCATTGCGGCATGTTCAAAGGTTCGAAAGGATCCATCCTACTTACTATCTGACATTTACAAAGTCATAAGCCTATCTAATGTTTACAAAATTAGTTTTTCAGTAGTTGCAAAAGAGGATTACTAGCAAGAATATCAAGGGGACATTCTCTGGCACAATGAAGTTATGCGAAGAAAGAAAAAGGGTCGCCCAAACAGCATCCGTATTCGAACCGAAATGAATACGGCGAACAAAATGATTCGATTATGTAGTTCAGGTCGTCAGTCAGGTCACAATCGTACTAATTGTCCTAGTATTGGAACGAGCACAACAAGATAATTTTACATGTGCCTCTTTTGCAATATATAAAAAATAAAATTTATTTCATATGATAACTTTGTGAGAAAATACCATCACAAACAAATACAAAACATTCAACACACAAGTAACACATAAACAACAACACAAACAACTACAACAATTAAAATACCATTACTATAACTAAGCGATTACAACCATCAAAACAATTTTGAACATATTATGCACAATCCTGCGAATGTCTCTGTCAGTCTTAATATCCACTCATTCATGTACTTCTCCATTTTGGTTGAACGTGGACTCAAGCAATTGAATCCTTCTAATCCTTTCATCATCTGCAATTTCCCCTTCTAACCAACGGTCTAACATCCGATTAAGACGTTCAAACGAATCTATATTCCAAATTCGAATCTTTATCGGAGGTGTGACTGTTGAAAAAATTAAATCGGCATTTCTCTTGTGAATGTATTCATACATGGTTAAAGAACAAAATATTGAAGGAGACTGAAGTAGAATGAAAGAAAATGGGGTTAGAGGGTAAGAAGTTGTGTGAAAAAATATGGAAGATGCGCAGAGTATTTATAGATGAAACATAAAATACATGCGCCAAAGGGATAGGCGCCACAGACACAAGCACATGCATGCGCCAGATGCATGGGTGCATGTGCTAAAGACACATGCATGCGCCAACAGCCCTGGCGCCTCCATGCAATGCTTTGAAAGCTGACGCCAATGGAGCTAACGTCTCCTCTTAGAGTTAAATGGATGAGCCAGATCAACTAGTGCATTTGTTTGGAAAGGTGGTTATTTTCGTATTTTTTTTAAAAAAATGATTATTTCAGAATTTAATTTAAAAAATATGATTATTTAAAAAGAATTCAAACTTCCCTTTTTATTACACCAATAATACATTAATGAGCATTAAATAAAATCAAAGCAGTGCCATTTTTTATAACAAGAAAATTAGTTGTGGCATAGTTGCACCTAACCTACCTTAAGATCGATTTAAGGGACACAAATTGAGGGGTCCACGTGAAAAGCAAATTTGTTAATCAAGATTTGGATGTAGTCAGTGTTAAACATTATGTCTAAGAATCCAATTAAATAAACCAATTATTCTCATAATCAAATATATATATATATATATATATATATATATATATATATATATATATATATATATAATATATATATATATATATATATATATATATATATATATATATATATATATTATTAAATGTTAGTTGATTTAATGATTTGAATCAGATTAGTAGATGAATTGAATATTGAGTTAAAAAAAAAATCTAATTAAAAGAGGCGAATGCAATTAATTAAGTCAATTATTCTCATAATCAAAATGGATATATGTGATTAAAAGAGGCATGGAAGAACACAGCAAGCAAGCAACAGCTGTTGTTGTCAATGACCAAATAATGTTAAAATATAAAAATAAATGGGTGGGCCACTTTCATGACAGAATAATAAAAATAGGCCTCAACCATCGTGTTTCGACTTTGCTTGAGATGTGTGATTCAAAGAAGAGTTTAATTATTATATAGTTTGTAGAAAGTTTTAATTATTATATAGTTTGTAGAAAGTTATTATTTATAAATATGATTTACAAAAATAATTAGGAGTAAAATCAAATACTCTCTCTAGTACTATTTTAAAAAGACAATTTATTGTTTTAAATATATTATATTATTCATATTTGATTTATATATTGATTATTCATATATTAAAAATAAATATTTTATAAATAAAATTAGAGAGAGTATTACAAAAATATTTGAATAAAATAATAAGAGATTTTTTTTTGTCTATTAACAAAAAGTGTTGAGTAAAAAGAAAAACAAAAGTGTAAAATTTAACTTGTTAATAAGGGGATGGAAATAGATTGAGTTGAGTTAGGTTTTGTTAAACCTAATTTTTCAGTTTTTACTAATAAAATAACTTTGTTTGATAATTGTTATTTTTAAATTTTAGTTTGTAGCTTGTTCTACTAATTTTTGACTTTTTCTCAAAAATGATTTAAAGTAATTTTTGAGCCTTTAATTTTTGATTTTGTTACTTTTTCTTCAATTATATTCGTGTTACTTTAACCTTCAATCTAATATATATATATATATATATATATATATATATATATATATATATATATATATATATATATATATATATATATATATGTAAATTTTGAATCATATAATTATATTTATGTCACAAGATCAAAGACGATATAATATTTAATATTTTTGAGCAAAATTTAATTTACATAATAAATTTTGAAATAATATTTGATAATTTTTAAGTTATTAACATATTAGAGGAGAATCATTAAGATCAATTAAGATGAATAAAATTCAGAATAATATTTCGGTTTTACTGTAGAATATTAAAAAATAAACTTATTTTTATTATAATTATTTTAGATTAATATAACTGAATTCAAGTTTCATGTACTCGTTAAATTTTATTATAAAATTTATATATAATAATATAATTTGATCTTATTTTCAATTTTTTATAGATTAAAAGAGTGATGATCAACTTACTTCAAAAATATTTTTTTTTAATTTATTTCAAATCATAGCTTTTGAGTTAAATGTAATCTAATGGTTAATTAAATAAAAAAATATTAATTTAACTATTAAATTAGATTCAATTCAAAAGCTATGATTTGGAGTAAGTTAAAAAAAATTACTCTTGAAATAAGTTGATCATCACTCATATTAAAAATATTTTATATATTTTTATTAATACATTTATTTTTATCAAATGAAAAAATGTTTAATAATATAATATAATAAAATAATAAAACTATTAATTTTTAATTAAAAATATTCTTTTATGTTATTTTGTATTTATCAACTAATGTATCAGCTAATTTATCAAATGTTTAAATTAATTTATTAATTATGGTTATCCACTATCAACTATCTTCTATTAACTATTAGTTATCAATAATCAACTACAAACTATCACCTATCAACTAGTTTTACTCAAGAGAACCTTAAAAATAAATAAAAACACTACAGAACAAAAAGGAAGACAGAACAAAAAGGAAGACAATGTTTAAGAAAAAAATACCCTAGTCCCAATAGACAAAAGAAATAATTGGTCCAACAAGAACTCAATGCAAGAACTCTATCTTAAAGCACTTACAAGAAAAACACAATTGCATTAGAATGACTCCGAAAACCCTATAGGTCATATTTATATTTGTATGCTAATAGACTATAAAGTTAAGTTTTATTTTGAGATTTAACATGATGAGTATAATTTTATATGACAATCTATGTCATTTATATTTTATACTAATATACTTAAATATATCAATAATTAATCAAATTTTTAGTGGAAAATTTTGTATGCAAGCTAATTTCATTAAATTAACAAAAATTATTTATTTGAAAATTTGAAAAATAATTTAATATTAAATATAAGATTTAAAATAATATAATAAAAATAATAAAATATAGTTTTGTTCTCTCTGTTTTATCTAATTTACGAAATTTATCCCCCTATTTAATATTTAAACAATTTTAATCCTCCATTTTAAATTCAAACAGTTTTAATCCCCCTTTCATGTTTTTTTACAGAATTTTTTTTATTTTTAACATATATTTTTATCTACAAAGTTCAATAATAATTTATATACAGTAATTTGTCATATTTTACAAGTAATTTATCATTTAAAAAAGGAAAACATCATTGTCCCAATATTTATACCGTGTCCACAATCTACTTCTTGAATATTTTCTGCTGCTTCCATCGCTCATCCCCCTGCTTCCCTTTTTTGCTTCATTCCTTTCATACCCATTCAACTCAAACATTGTCCGTTCTTCGTTTTCTTCCTTCCATCCTTCATGATCATATCATTTCCGAAGATCAACGACGTCACCTACATGAAAGAGCTATGGAAGGTTGTTATTAAAGTACACCATAGATGGTTGGTTCTCTCCAACAATAATGAGCATTTCTAAATGATCGTCGTTGACAAAGAAGTTGGTTTATCGATCTTTTCATGCTCCATTTGTTTTATGATGTGATTTTTTTTTCTGATACGCTTTTCCGATTTCAAGTTTTGTTGTTTAAGGGCAACCATCTGTTGCCTCCTACAAACTTACCCGCCTGATGTAGATTTGTATAGATTCGTGAAGAATACGATTTTATAATATATTATTTTTTGAAATTTTATACTTTCCACCCCACTATTGAATGTAACAATGGTTATGTTAAATCATAGTTCAAGGATTTGTTGTTGTACATCATTTGATCAGGTACATATATAGTTGTTTGATTGTATATCATGTGCATTTTCATGTCTCTTTTGCAAGTTGGACTTTGTTATCACACCAAAAGACACCCTTTATTCCAATGTTTTAGCTTTCGGCTTGGAACATTCATTTTAGTGTTAATGGTTTGGTTTATGATATGGTTTCTACTTTCCTTTCTTTGATAGGGAACTCAGGTCGTCGTGCTGACAACGTATATGGTGACATTCGATTCAATGTTAACAATGGACCACACTTACATTATATCAAACTTCCTAGTTCATACTCGATTTTGTCAGATACATGTTCTGGTGAAGACATTTTCGAATTCGGAAGGAGATGAACACAAAAGGTAGCAGGGACTCTGAATCGAAAACGTTGCAGATAATAACGACTATATTTCGAAAATGACAAATGAACTCAAAGGAAACATTCTACTACTACTTAATGACTGATTTTCTTTTATCTTCAACTTACAGAGTCATATATAATAGATTCTTATCGGACCCACCTTTTTTACAACACTACATAGCCCATCTTTGGTTTTCTTTTTTGTCTCATTTGAGTCCAAATTTTTTTTCTTCTCCAATTCATTTTATTATTTTATTAAATTGCATATTTTCCTTTTTTTTCCAACCTTTCTTTTGATTTTAAATTTTATATTTCTTACTTCTATTCAAAAAATATGTATTCATTTTTATACGAAATAAATTAATATTAGTCAACATAGATCTATATCTATGTATAACACATTTTTATTTTATTTTTATCATTCTTCATTTTTATTAATATTTTGGGTATTTTTTCTTTTATAACATTTTTTATCCCAATTTTTTCTATAACAATTATACAGTACTCGTGTGAACGCAAAGTATCTCATTCCAACTAATTTTACAAAATAAAACTGTTCCAACTTAAACATGTAGATTGAACCATAGACTTTAAATATATTTCCTCACCTAACCCACCACATGGTATTCTTTAATTGAAAATAAGGATTAATCTATATTGAAGTACATAGATTTACTTAAAAGTCAGATCTATTGCAACAAGTGTACTTTCATACACACATCAATAGCATAATCACTTACTTAATAAATATAGATATTCAGTTATTTTATAGTAATACAATTAATAATCGAAGTAAGTTGGTATGATTGAATAAACGATTTAGCATAATTAAAGTATAAAATTTAATATAATAATATTATTATTAATATTTGAGTCATACTAACAAGTGATTCAAAAACACTTTTTACATATTCAAAATAATAAATATTAAATATAAGTCTTTTAAAAAAATACATTTTATTCTTTAAAAAATCAATTGTTTCCTGAGGCATTGATTAACATTCCGATTAATATTTTATTAAAAAATCGTAATCTTGTCTATTAAATAAAGATATTAATTATTATATACTGTCAGTGTAAAAAGTTTTACATTATCAATGCATCACAATTATCCATTTTTATTATTTTTAAATAGTTAAAATAATAGTCAAACATTTTAAATAAATGAATGATTGTGATTAATTAATAATATAAAAAAATATTTATACTGTCGGTGTATATCAATTAAATTCTTAAATAAACATAATCTAGATCGGACATAGGTTGAACTTAAAGCCGGTAAGGCCGGTATGACTAATTGAAATAATTTCGATAATTGGTAATTTTGTGCATAAGCATCACATGGTAGGATATTGTTTGAATTCGCAACATGCCCATTTTCTTTAATTTTTAAAACCTAATCGTCTTTACTTTTTTATTTTAAAAAGAAAAAGAGAAAAGAAATAGCATATAGATTTGCAATTGGCACATGCCCACAACTACAAGTCAAGCACCACACATTTCTTAGCCCTCTCCACTTACTTACTCCACCATCTTCCTCCCACATCGTTTTCGATGTCAAGAAACAACTACACGCACATTTTGGTGTCTTGGATTGTCCTTCCCTTCCCACTTGCAATGAATCTGCCAAACTACCTCACCTACATGACACCACAAAACCAATTATGCATTTATGCTTATGCTGTCTCTTTGTGAGTCAAATACACCTTATCTTCATTCAAGGGTCGATATGCTCCCAAATTGCACCTCTTCGTTTTAAGATATTATACCAATTCCACCCAAGAAGATATTGTTGCAATAAACACAATTGGCCCCACTACTAGACGTACTCTTTGTTCTTTTCAATATATTTGAGTAGAAAATTTTAATATTATTGTTTAAGAGTTTAAAATAAAATTTTATAACAAATATACGTGATAAATATATTTAAAATTGAAATATTATTTCAAAAAGAAAGTCGATATTGTTAGATTGAACGCAATCACCAAAGTTTGAACTTTGCTATTTAGGTTATTTGTGTAAGTTTTTTATTGGTTATTATCACTTCGTCTAAAGCAATTTTTTTATATAAATAATTTATTTATTAAGTGCAGTTTTAATGACCGATTTTATATTCTATATGGACAATTATATCTTTTCTTAGCCACTCTCCTCTAATAAGTCTTGTGTTTGATGGATTAAGTCTTGTGTTTGATGGATTGGGGACCATTATGTCTTTTCTTAACCATTTTTCCCTTGCATTCTTTGTGCTTGAGAGATTCTAGACCGTCGTATTATAACATAAGCACAATCGGTATCAATGATCATGATCGTTACTTATTCATCTCGTAAATGGGTCAGAGAAGTCTTAAAGGAGGACAAGAGAGGTCCAACATGTGCAAGATGTGGGAACAAACTTTCCAAGTTCTCCTAGATGTTCAAGGATGACTCGTCAAACATGTTCTAACAACTAGAGGAATTATCCTTGGGGAACTAAACAATTCCATGTCTTGATGGTCGACTAAACTCACATATTTAATATGGAATGGATGATTCAATCACCATGCTCCTTGATATTTCAAGCCACACTCTACTTGGTTGGATTTATAAGAAAAAAATACTGGTTTCCATCAAGTAAATACTGAGGCTATTTACACCCTTCCAAATAGTTATGTCATCAATCACTTATTCACATATCAGAAAGCTAAAGACAATTACTTGATAGGTCGCATGCAGGGTCACCTCTATTATACTCACCACAAATACATTTGGCATCAACCTTAATATCTGATCAAGTTGACCCTAACCGCACCTTTTCTAAAACACCTTTAAAGTAACTCCACCATTGTTTCTCAATTGTCAATGTTGGTTGGAAAATGGGTGCGATAGTTATGCAAACAAAAACCATAATCTGATAAATAAATTATCATAAAAACCTTTAGAGTAACTTCACCACTATTTCTTAATGATGGGTGTTGGTCTAAAAACGTCTGCAATAATTGTGTCAACCAAAATCATAATCTAATAAGTAAATTATCGTATCCACAAAGATTATATTAACTTCATATAATGACAAAGTGATTGTACTTGTGATTTTTAATGCGAAATATATGATCGTAACAGGAGAACACATAACACAATTGATTGGATTGTGGCTAATTATAAAATGAATGACATGAGAAAAATTGATTGGATTGTGGCTAATTATAAAATGAATGATATGAGAAAATGATTAACTAAGGTGATGGTAAAGAGGATTAAGTCCCCCCTTCAAATCATCTACTCCTACTTGTGAGAAACCCATGTATTAACCTATAATGACTCTGTATTAAATATGACCTTTTCGAAAACATAACTACCCCTAAAAGATCATGGGGCAATATAATCACAACAAACAAAGGTTTTATAGCAAGAAAATAATTTTTTTTTACAAAAGAGAATTACCTAATTTATCGATAACATTGATGTGTTTTATTGGCGCACCACTATTGATTGTATCTTGTAATTTTTCTATATTTTTCTTCAACTTTTTGTGTGCTAGTCCTCTCATTTCTTCATCATTGTAACTTTTACGATAAAATTCTATGAAAATGGTTTGGTCAGGATGATTTCGAATTGATTCGGTATTTTCCACGAGTCTGAGAGACATGCATGAGCATATTAATACCATAAATACATAGATGACAATATAAGGCATGCTAAACTTTCTCATGTGAAATCTCCTTTAGAAACACTGAAAGTGGATGTTATGTGTTGGTACATGAACCTTCCCAGGTTCTTTGTGCCTAATGAGTCCCCCATCCTGACCCACTGACTTAAAGGAAGAAATCATGGCGAGGGAAAAATGTTTTCCAAGGGCGAGGAAACCAGATGAGAAGAGAATCAATAACACAACAATTAGGGATTTGAATCCTCTAGTCAACACAAAAAAACAATTCCCATAACCAATATGGGATTAGGTGACCTTTAATCTTCCAAAAAGCTTGCAGAGAATTACACACCGCTAAACACCAGACACTAATAGATATGAATATAATTGTATCACACCAAGGCCATAGTAGTGAAGATGGATAAAAACAATAAGGGGGGGGGGTGAATTATTTTCATAATAACTAAAAACTTTTGCAACACCACACACATGAAAGTAAATGCTAACAACACAAGAAATTTATCCTGGTTCGCTTAAAAATCAAAGAGTTCAAAAATCTCAATAATCCAATAATATCAATAGATTACAAAAACTTCTAAGAGTTCAAAAATCTCTTATCCCTCTCTGTTGGTGTAAATCCTAGAGGCCAATACTTTTGGTACTTGTATCGAATTATTTATTAATAATAAAAGGCTTTTTTCTTTATTATGTTTGTTTAATAAAGTCCCTAAAATAGCTAGTCCGTTTAATGTATCAAGTATGACTTGATCGTGAGATCCCATTAAACGTAAGGACATTATTCTTAAAGTATCTATAGTCGAGCTTTGTTGTGAAATGGCATAATATTAAAGCATTAAGACTATTATGTATATAGACTGATGATCACATCTCATGGATCATGGATAAGGAGTTATCAAGTCTTAAACATAGGTATGAATATTAAGAGTAATATTTATACTGGATTGACCCGCTATGAGAATACTATATAGAATATTATGCAAAGTGTCATAAGTTATTCTCATGGTGATAATGGTGTATACCACCCTTCGACCTAAAACCGCTATGGACCCTATATGTATAGTCGAGTGCCTTATTGCTGATCAAACAATGTTCGTAACTCGATGGCCATAAAGACAGTTGATGGGTACTCCATGAAGCATGCCGAGGGACATGAGTGACCTAGATGGAATTTGCCCATCCTGCATAACAAGATACATTTCTATGGGCCCAATATTGAACTAGACAAGGATGACACAGTCTATGCATTGTGTTTAATATAGACATAAGGGAAAAGGGTAATTGTATAGATAAGTATTATCATAAAAGGATTTGTCATATCACATGACATTTTCGTGTCTTGGGTAGCAGTCATGTGTTGCTAGATACTGCTCATTGTTTATTATGTTAAGTACGTGATTTAATATAATTACCAATGTCGCGAGAACCTACAAGGTCACACACAAAAGGACTGATTGATGAGAGATAGAGCAAATAAGGAACACCATAAGGTACGGTGCACTTAAGTGAATTATAGAACATCTTAAGGTACGGTGCACTTAAGTAGAATATGAAATATGGTAAGGTACCACGCGCTTAAGTGATTTTGGTATATCATAAGATATAAGCCACATACACTTAAGTGAGCTTTTTAGCTTGCAGCCCACACAAGTGGTTCTTTAAATAGAACCCTTATGCAGAAGCATTGGATCATATGAAATTTCGTTTCCCTCTCTCTCGCTCACTCAAAGCCTTCATTCATAGAAGCTAGCACTGAGATCGAAGGGATCCGTTTGTACGGACTGAGTAGAGGCGTTGTCACCATTCAACGTTCGTGATCACTCCTTAGATCTGCATCAAAGGTTTCAATCGCCACAAGAGGTAAAGATTTCTATCACTGGTCATGCCCATTCGTAAGGATCACTAAAGGAGAAAATTTTAAATTCCGTTGCATTTTAGATCGCCATTCTCCTTCACTCTCAAGTCTACCAACTTAAACAAGTCACTTGAGGAATATCAACAAATTTAGAGAAGTACAAGTGTTTCCTTAGAGCTTCTAGGTAAGCGGTATAAACACAATTGAGAACACAGATCAATGATCACACTATGAGCAACAACTCTTGTGTGATTACTGAATTTTACAATGACAATATTAAATATGTAGATCGAAGTGGATTGTGAAATTCTTGTATGTTCTTGGTAATCAGCATGATGATGATGAGGCCTTTATATAGTGCTTTGAGATGACACCGTTGAAGGGAAATTAATGGATATTTCTTGTCCATTATGAGACTTAATGACATTAACTTTCTTGTCCTTTCCATAGCAGTCTTGGAGCATAATCCATAATTTCCTTATAGAGATTTATACCAAACTTGGAATACTTCTTAATTAAGTTTCTGATTTTGATGAGTCAGATGAGCGTGAATCAAATGATTTGTTAGGCGTTAATCAGAGTGAGCAGAGTCAGAGTCTTTGGGAAGAAGCTTGTATTCTTCCGATATTCTCTTAACTGGTCTTCAGATAGTTGTTTGTTGAATAGAATTCA